>NC_053023.1:150463699-151071352 GCF_003073215.2 Triticum urartu
GATGATGGTGATGTTGATGAAGACGATCACCACATCGATGATTCCCCTCTCGATGGCACTCCGATGCCACCAAGAGAGAGGAGGAGAGGTTCTCCCCCTTGTGCTTCCTCCTCCATGGCCTCCCCCTGGATGGGGAGAGGTTCTCCCTCTGGTCCTTTGCCTTCAGACAAGCATTAAGCATAGCAAAGTCATAGCAACATCAATCTCAGAACATAGTGGACACTAGGGATCAAACCCTAACAAAACTAACTCGATTACATGATAGATCCCATCCAACCCATCACCGTCCAGCAAGCCTACGATGGAATTACTCACGCACGGCGGCGAGCATCATGAAATTGGTGATGGAGGATGGTTGATGATGACGATGGCGACGAATTCCCCTCTCCGGAGCCCCGAACAGACTCCAGATCAGCCCTCCTGAGAGGTTTTAGGGCTTGGCGGCGGCTCCGTATCGTAAAACGCGATGATTTCTTCTCTTTGATTTTTTTCTCCCTGAAACTCAATATATGGAGGTGGAGTTGGAGCCGGAGAGGCAACAGGGAACCCACGAGGTAGGGGGGCGCGCCCCCACCCTCGTGGCAAGGTGGTGGGCCCCCTGGCCTTCATCTTTGGCAGGTATTTTTCTTGTTTTCTAAAAAGTGTCTCCGTGAAGTTTCAGGTCATTCCAAGAACGTTTGCTCCTGCACATAAATAACACCATGGTAGTTCTGCTGAAAACAACGTCAGTCCGAGTTAGTTCCATTCAAATCATGCAAGTTAGAGTCCAAAACAAGGGCAAAAGTGTATGGAAAAGTAGATATGTTGGAGACATATCAACTCCCCCAAGCTTAAACCTTTGCTTTTCCTCAAGCAATTCAGTTGACAAACCAAAAGTGATAAAGAAAAACTTTTACAAACTCTGTTTGCTCTTGTTGTTGTAAATATGTAAAGCCAGCATTCAAGTTTTCAGCAAAGATTATAACTAACCACATTTGCAATAACGCATAGGTCTCAAGTTTACTCATATCAATAGCATAATCAACTAGCGAGCCATAATAATAAAACTCAGATGACAACACTTTCTCAAAACAATCATAATATGATATAACAAGGTGGTATCTCGCTAGCCCTTTCTGAGACTGCAAAACATAAATGCAGAGCACCTTTAAAGACCAAGGACTGACTAGACATTGTAATTCATGGTAAAAGAGACCCAGTCAAGTCATACTCAATGTAAACTAACAATAATGAATGCAAATGACAGCAGTGCTCTCCAACTGGTGCTTTTTAATAAGAGGATGATGACTCGGCATAAAAGTAAATAGATAGGCCCTTCGCAAAGGTAAGTAGGGATTTGTAGAGGTGCCAGAGCTCGGTTTTGAAATAGAGGTGAATAATATTTTGAACGGTATACTTTCATTGTCAACATAACAACCAAGAGATGGCGATATCTTCCATGCTACACACATTATAGGCGGTTCCCAAATAGAATGGTAAAGTTTAGGCTCCCCCTTCCACCACAAGAATCAATCCATGGCATGCTCGAAACAACGAGTGCCTCCAACTAACAAGAGTCCCAGGGGGAGTTTTGTATGCAATTATTTTGATTTAGTTTGCATAAAGCATGGGACTGGGCATCCCGATGACCAGCCATTTATCTCGTGAGTGAGGAGCGGAGTCCACTCCTCTTGAGAATAACCCGCCTAACATGGAAGATACAGACAGCCCTAGTTGATACATGAGCTATTCGAGCATACAAAACAGGATATTTATTTGAAGGTTTAGAGTTTGGCATTACAAATTTACTTGGAATGGCAGGTATATATCGTATATAGGTAGGTATAGTGGACTCATGTGGAATAACTTTGGGGATTAAGGGATTTGGACGCACAAGCAGTATTCCCACTAAGTACAGGTGAAGGCTAGCAAAAGGCTGGGAAGCGACCAGCTAGAGAGCGACAACAGTCATGAATTATGATCTCTAGTTGTCATTGCAAACATGTTTATTCATAATAGGCCGAATCAAGAACGATGAACTAATCATATTTACAAAAACAAAAGAGGTCGAGTTCATACCAGATTTTCTCATCTCAGCCAGTCCATCGTATATCATCATAATTGCCCTTCACTTGCACGACCGAACGGTGTGAATAATAATAATAGTGCACGTGCATTGGACTAAGCTGGAATCTGCAAGCATTCAATAAACAGGAGAAGACAAGGCAATATGGGCTCTTTTGTTAGATCAACAATAATGCATATAAGAGCCACTTCAACAATTTAATCATGGTCTTCTCCTATCTACCCCCAAAGAAAAGAAAAGAAATAAAACTATTTACACGGGAAAGCTCCCAACAAGCAAAAGAAGAACAGAAATCTTTTTGGGTTTTCTTTTTAATTATTACTACAAGCATGGAAAGTAAACTAATTAAAAGCTACAACTATTTTTTGGTTTTTCTTAAGGTTAATTAAACACACAAGAAGAAAGCATAAAAAGGAATTAAACTAGCATGGATGATACAATGAAAAAGTATGAGCACCGACATCTAGCAATGAGTGTGTGAACATGAATGTAATGTCGGTGGGAAATACGTACTCCCCCAAGTTTAGGCTTTTGGCCTAAGTTGGTCTATGGCGACGGCTGGCCTGGCGAATATCCATAATAGTAGTTGGGGTCGTACTGTGATGTAGCAGCTATCGCCTGCTGAGCTGCAGCGTGGCGACGGGAGGCCTCCTCTCTCCTCTCGTACTCATCTGCCTCCTCTCTGGTAATAGTATATCCTCCTCTTGCCTGATAATCAAAGAAAGCAGGAGCAGGGAGAGTAATACGGACAGCATGACGTCTGTCAAAGATTAGTCGATACTGGAGAGGTGATCCGTTCCTCTCGACAAACTAGTGGTGAACCATAGCATTAAAATCTAGATAGGCAGCAGGTAATTCAATATCATCTTTGCGTACATCTATACCAAGAAAATTAGCTATGCGGGTTGCATAAATTCCACCAAAGAAATCTCCATTACGTCTATTAAGATGCAACCTGCATGCAACAATGGCTCCCAAATTATATGATTTGTCTCCTAACACAGCACTCCTAAGAATACTAAGGTCAGGTACACACACGTGACATGCCTCATCTTTACCATTTATGCGTCTACCTATGAAGAGAGCAAAATAATGTATGGCAGGAAAGTGAATGCTCCCTATAGTAGCTTGTGTAATATTTCTAGATTCTCCCACAGTTATATTAGCAAGAAAATCTCTAAATTCAGATTTGCGAGGATCCCTTATACTACCCCATTGTGGAAGTTTGCATGCAGTGGTAAAATCCTCTAAGTCCATGGTATAAGATTTATCATAAAGATCAAACAGGACAGTTGGAGAATTACGTGAAGTTGAAAATTCAAACCTCCTCACAAAGGAACTAGTGAGATTATGATATTGACTGCACTTATCTTCCTCGAAGCTCACGAGATCAGCGTTACACAAATATGCGTTGAATTCTTCTTTTATTCCCGCTCGATCCATAAAATTTTCAGAAGGCCACTCACAAGGACGCACTGGAGCGTCTCTTGGTGGCTCTTCGTCAGCATCACGCATTGCGAGCCTGAGTCCTTGCTTCTTGGAAGAACCACCTTGGAACATTTTCCTAAGCATTTTTCTACCTTTGAAAAAATCTGAAAAAATTTAGTAACTTCAAAATAAAAGTAAACCAAACTCAATAATATTGATAGTAACTACTCCTACAAGTGCCTAGGGCCTATATCATGCATCAAAACTACTTTTGACCATATAAATTTGGCATGCAAGCTCAAGAACAGGTCACCTAAGCAGCAAAAATTTGCAATGAATAAAGCACTAGAACAAAAAACTAATTGGACCAATGGAGGAGTCACATACCAAGGGACAATCTCCCCAAGCAGTTTTGTGAGAGGTGCTTTCAGCAAGGAGATCGAAAATGGCAGCAGAATGAGCTAGAACTCGTGCTTGAGCTGGTTATTCATGTTTGGGGGAGGAAGATGAAGTGTGTGGGTGCAGGAATAAGTGGAGGAGGGACACCGTGGGCCCACGAGGCAGGGGGCGCGCCCTCCACCCTCGTGGGCAGGTGGTTGACCCCCCTGGTGTGTTCTCAGTTCCATAAATCCTCAAATATTTTAGAAAAAATCATATTTAAATTTCAGGTCATTTCGAGAACTTCCATTTTTGAGGTATTTTTATATTGCACGGATAATCAAATAACAAACAGAAAAATATTTATTTTTGTTTCATCTAATATAAATAACAGAAAGTAAAAGTGGGGTACAGAAGGTTGTGCCTTCTAGTTTCATCCATCTCATGATCATAAAAAGGAATCCACTAACAAGGTTGATCAATAACAGCCCCTGCAGTATTCAAAAAGGGTCTTCCAAGAATAATAGACATACTATCGTCCTCGGGAATATCAAGAATAACAAAGTCCGTTAAAATAGTAACATTTGCAACTACAACAGGCACATACTCACAAATACCGACAGGTATAGCAGTTGATTTATCAGCCATTTGCAAAGATATTTCAGTAGGTGTCAACTTATTCAAATCAAGTCTACGATATAAAGAGAGAGGCATAACACTAACACCGGCTCTAAGATCACATAAAGCAGTTTTAACATAGTTTCTTTTAATAGAGCATGGTATAGTGGGTACTCCTGGATCTCCAAGTTTCTTTGGTATTCCACCCTTAAAAGTATAATTAGCAAGCATGGTGGAAATTTCAGCTTCCGGTATCTTTCTCTTATTTGTAATAATATCTTTCATATACTTAGCATAAGGATTGGTTTTGAGCATATCAGTTAATCGCATACGTAAAAAGATAGGTCTAATCATTTTAGCAAAGCGCTCAAAATCCTCATCATCCTTTTTCTTAGATGGTTTGGGAGGAAAAGGCATGGGTTTTTGAACCCAAGGCTCTCTTTCTTTACCATGCTTCCTAGCAACAAAGTCTTTCTTATCATAACGTTGATTCTTTGATTGTGGGTTGTCAAGATCAACAACGGTTTCAATTTATATATCATTATCATTACTAGGTTGAGCATCATCATGAACATTATCATTAACATTATCTCTAGTTTCAGGTTCATTACCAGATTGTGTTTCAGCATCAGAAATAGAAATATCATTTGTATTCTCAGGTGTTTCAACAATAGGATCACTAGAAGCATGCAAAGTCCTATCATTTTTCTTTTTCTTCCTTTTAGAAGAACTAGGTGCATCTAAATTATTTCTCTGAGAATCTTGCTCAATTCTCTTAGGATGGCCTTCAGGATACAAAGGTTCCTGAGTCATTCTACCACCTCTAGTCATAACTCTGACAGCATTATCATTATTCTTACTATTCAATTCATTGAGAAAATCATTCTAAGCTTTGAGTACTTGTTCTACTTGAGTGGTAACCATAGAAGCATGTTTACTAATAAGTTTAAGTTCACCTTTAACATTAGCCATATAATCACCCAAGTGTCCAAGCATATTTGAATTGTATTTCAATTGTCTACCAAAATAAGCATTAAAATCTTCTTGCTTAGCCATAAATTTATCAAACTCATCTAAGCATGGGCTAGCAATTTTAGTGAATGGGATTACAGCTTTATCATATCTATAGAGAGAATTTACCTTTACTACCTGTGTCGGGTTATCAAGACCATGAGTTTCTTCAATAGGTAAAGGATTAAGACTATATGTTTCTTCAACAGGCGGTAAATTAAGACCATGTACTTCTTCAATAGGAGGTAAATTCTTAACATCTTCATCTTTAATACCCTTTTCTTTCATAGATTTCTTTGCCTCTTGCATATCTTCAGGACTGAGAAATAGAATACCCCTCTTCTTCGGAGTTGGTTTAGGAATAGGCTCAGGAATTTGCTCCGGAGGTGTCCAATTATTTTCATTTGTCAACATATTATTCAATAGAATTTCAACTTCGTCCGGTGTTCTTTCCCTGAAAACAGAACCAGCACAACTATCCAGGTAATCTCTGGAGGCATCGGTTAGTCCATTATAAAAGATATCAAGTATTTCATTTTTCTTAAGAGGATGATCAGGCAAAGCATTAAGTAATTGGAGAAGCCTCGCCCAAGCTTGTGGGAGACTCCCTTCTTCAATTTGCACAAAATTATATATATCCCTTAAAGCAGCTTCTTTCTTATGAGCAGGGAAATATTTAGCAGAGAAGTAATAAATCATATCCTGGAGACTACACACACAACCAGGATCGAGAGAATTAAACCATATCTTAGCATCACCCTTTAATGAGAACGGAAATATTTTAAGGATATAAAAGTAGCGAGTTCTCTCATCTTTAGTTAATAAGGTGGCTATATCATTCAATTTAGTAAGATGTGCCACAACAGTTTCAGATTCATAACCATGAAAAGGATGAGATTCAACCAAAGTAATTATATCAGGATCAATAGAGAATTCATAATCCTTATCAGTAACAAAGATAGGTTAAGTAGCAAAAGCAGGGTTAGATTTCATTCTAGCATTTAGAGATTGCTTACTCCATTTAGCTAATAATTTTTTAAGTTCAGTTCTATTTCTGCAAGCTAAAATGGCTAAAGAAGCATCTTGATCAAAACCATAACCCTTAGGGATGGCAAGTGGTTCTTCATCATCACTTTCATCAGTATCATCAGATTCAATATTTTCAATCTCTCTAGCCCTAGCAAGTTGTTCATCAAGAAAAGCACTAAGTGGCATAGTAGTATCAGGCATAGAGGTAGTTTCATCATAAGTATCATGCATAGCAGAAGTGGCATCATCAAAAACATGCGACATATCAGAACGAATAGCAGAAGCAGGTGTAGGTGTCACAAGCTTACTCAAAACAGAAGGTGAATCAAGTGCGGAGCTAGATGGCAGTTCCTTACCTCCCCTCGTAGTTGAGGGATAGATCTTGGTTTTTGGATCTCTCAAGTTCTTCATAATGATAAGTAGACATATATCCCAAGTGACTCAAAGGATAGAGCTATACTCCTCGGCAACGGCGCCAGAAAATAGTCTTGATAACCCACAAGTATAGGGGATCGCAATAGTTTTCGAGGGTAGAGTATTCAACCCAAATTTATTGATTCGACACAAGGGGAGCCAAAGAATATTCTCAAGTATTAGCAGCTGAGTTGTCAATTCAACCACACCTGGAAACTTAATATTTGCAGCAAAGTGTTTAGTAGCAAAGTAATATGATAGTGGTGATAACGGTAGCAAAAGGTAACAGTAGTAAAAGTAATGTTTTTGGTATTTTGTAGTGATGATAGCAATAGCAACGGAAAAGTAAATAAGCGAAGACCAATATATGGAAAGCTCGTAAGCAATGGATCGGTGATGGAGAATTATGCCGGATGCGGTTCATCATGTAACAGTCATAACCTCAGGTGACACAGAACTAGCTCCAGTTCATTGATATATTGTAGGCATGTATTCTGTATATAGTCATACGTGCTTATGGAAAAGAACTTGCATGACATCTTTTGTCCTACCCTCCCGTGGCAGCGGGGTCCTTACGGAAACTAAGGGATATTAAGGCCTCCTTTTAATAGAGAACCGAAACAAAGCATTAACACATAGTGAATACATGAACTCCTCAAAGTACGGTCATCACCGGTAAGTATCTCGATTATTGTCACTTCAGGGTTAACGGATCATAACACATAATAGGTGACTATAGACTTGCAAGATAGGATCAAGAACACTCATATATTGATGAAAACATAATAGGATCAGATCTGAAATCATGGCACTCGGGCCCTAGTGACAAGCATTAAGCATAGCAAAGTCATAGCAACATCAATCTCAAAACATAGTGGACACCATAGTGGACACTAGGGATCAAACCCTAACAAAACTAACTCGATTACATGATAGATCCCATCCAACCCATCATCGTCCAGCAAGCCTACAATGGAATTACTCATGCACGGCGGTGAGCATCATGAAATTGGTGATGGAGGATGGTTGATGATGACGATGGCGACGGATTCCCCTCTCCGGAGCACCGAACGGACTCCCCTCCCGGGAGGTTTTAGGGCTTGGCGTAGGCTCCGTATCGTAAAACGCGATGATTTCTTCTCTCTAAATTTTTTCTCCCCGAAACTGAATAGATGGAGGTGGAGTTGGAGTCAGAGAGGCAACAGGGGGCCCACGAGGTAGGGGGCACGCCCTAGGGGGGCAGGCGCGCCCCCCACCCTCGTGGCAAGGTGGTGGGCCCCCTGGCCTTCATCTTTGGCAGGTATTTTTCTTATTTTCTGAAAAGTGTCTCCGTGAAGTTTCAGGTCATTCCAAGAATGTTTGCTCCTGCACATAAATAACACCATGGTAGTTCTGCTGAAAACAGCGTCAGTCCGGGTTAGTTCCATTCAAACATGCAAGTTAGAGTCCAAAACAAGGGCAAAAGTGTTTGGAAAAGTAGATACGTTGGAGACGTATCAATGTGGATGCTCAATGTTGATGTAGATCATTTGGAGCAATCCTTTAGAGTGAGTTGCACTTTCAATACCTACACGGGTTAGTCCCACAAGGAACAAACAAGGATATCCATAGACATAGAGTGATGCACACACAAGATGATGTCTATGAAAGCATTAGGTTACCTTGTCCCTTGTCTTACCAACAAGAGAGTTTGTGAATCCTTGAACTAGTGCAAGATGTGGAAGTTGATTGCACTTGTTCTTGCCAAAATGATAAGAGTGAAGTATGTTGGCGGAGTCACCCTCAGGAATTCTCTAGTTATTCTTCTTCGGGATCCACATCATCTTGATGGGAATCCTTGGAGTTGTAGTCGTACTTGATGAAGTAGAACTTGATGTAGTCTTGGGAACCCACTTGACCAAGGCCTTAGGAGCTTCTTCAAATGCATTAATCTCCTCTTGAAGCTTATCCTTGCCTTTTTGCTTGTGGTCTTGTGGTGGAAGATCATCTTGAGCTTGTGTCCCTTTGAAGGAAGTAGGATCATACTTCTTTTGTTGAGGAACAAACTTCGTCTTGGGGTATTGATCTTCTTCCCACTTGTAACATCCCAAAATTCTAAATTTTGGAATGTTATAATAAATAGATAGATTTGATTGATTGTTTGATTGATTGACTGAAAGTGAGTGAAATCGAAACTCTTTGAAAGTTAAATGAGAGGGAATAAAGGACTTTCCCAAACTTTCATATTTTGCTTTCTGATCTCCATGAATTCAAATTCTTTTCAAACACAAAACCCCGGAGAGAAGATGACATGACTTCTTCCATTTATTTAAATGACAAGGGGTGTTGAAAATATTTGAATTTCATTTGAAAATATTTCCGATTCTGGAACTTTATGCAACTCAATGATTTTCATGAGAGAAGATAAAATGACTTCTTCAAATTATATGAAATATGAGTTGGGAGTTTCAAAGAATTAAATTCAAATTTATTTTGAATTTATTTTCAATTTGGAGTTATTTGAGTTTTATTTAAATTATTTTTATCCAAAGATAAAATATATGGAAATTAGGGTAACATGATTCCCCACAACAGAAAATTGGAGAGGAATAAATTTGAAATCATTTTGATATTTTAAAAATGTTTTTTGTTGGATTTTAGTAGACCAGTAGCACTCTTCGATTTATCTGAATTTGTGTGAATTTTATTTAATGCTAGGAATATATCCATGTTGAAGAAAATCTTTTTCTGAAATTTTTGATATATTATATGCCTATATAATATTTTATTTTATTTTGTTTTTCTTTCTTTCTTTGTCTGTGTTTATTAAAAAACCCCTCACCAACTGGGCCGGCCCAGCCCAGGCCACGGCCCAGCCGGCACGCCGCTCCCTCGAGCTCGACAGTCCCGAGCCCATGGCCACGCCGCCATGGGATCGTGCCCGTCCCGGCCTCCTCCTACCCCTTCCAAGCCGCGCCTCCCCTCCCCACCTATAAAGGGCGCCGCCGGGCCCCGTCTCTCCTCCCCGCAAGCCGCCTCCAACCGACCCCGGTTCTTTTCTTTAAGTTCGGTTTTTTTTAAAAAAAAACCTAGACTAGATCTGTTTTTTTAGGTTTTATTAAACAGCGAACGTCCATTGTTTTGATCTTATAGACGAGCGTTCGTTATTTAGTATTTTCGTTTTCTGGTTATTTTTCGGCAGGGACCTATCCGTGAAGATTTTTTTACAGATTAGTCCCTAATTTTCAAATGACTATAACTTTTTGCTCGTTAGTCGAAATTAGATGAAACCAACGCCCACGTCTTCGTTATGATCTCCTCTATCCATTAATCCAACTCAAACATGTTTTTGAAAAGTTTAAAATTTGAATTAGATCAGATTTGAATTCAAACTTCGTTTGATCATAACTTGAGTTTCGTAGCTCCGTTTGAGTTGATTCTTTTTGCAAATCGAAGCTCTTGACCTAAACATTCTAATAAGGCCAAATTCACATAATTTTGGTACTGTTAGAAATTGTTTTATGTTGCAAGAGTATTTGCTTGGTTTTGATGTTTCGAATCGTCTTCTTCGATCTTTCTGACTTTTGAGTGATTGCTTATGTGTGTGGTTACTATTGCTTGCTTACGATAGATTGACCGAGTGTGACGAGTAGAGCTATCAAGGTTTTGAGTGCGAATATCTTCATCAACATTGCAGGCAAGTTCACACTTTGATCATACCTTTTCTACAACCCAGTTTTATTGCATTAGATCAATCCTCACACATTGCATGATTAGGATTAATTAAATTGTGGGATGGGAAGTAGATGAGGTAGTAACCTATTACCTGTTATTATTCAAACCTTTTGGGAGTACTTCTACACTTTGCTTATTATGCATACTATGCTTAGTAGACGTGGATTGGGTGAGTGATATCCATGACAGATGTTGAGATTGATTAATTAATGGTTTATCTAAGGTGCAACTTAACACACATCTGGTGGATTGAGGCACGGGGTTTCCAGGGACTTGCCTGTTTTTGGACCGCCACCCAGGCCAAAGGGATTCATGAGATTTATTCCTACTAGAAACTTCCGTGTGCAGCCACAAGCCATTATGGGCTCTGGCATAGTTGACTAAGTTGTGCGAACTCTTACAGTGGTAGACTAGCAGATGTAGGGGATGTAGGTGGTACGGTCTACCCGATCGTAAGGTGCTAGTTCTTCTGGAAGACTATGTCTCGGTCATCCGTTTCTCAAACACACTGTAGTGCGAGAAACCAAACGGAGGCGATCGAGTCTTGTGGGGAAAAGTGCGCAAACCTCTGCAGAGTGTATAAACTAATCATGATTAGCCGTGTCCCCGGTTATGGACATCTTGAGTATCTAGTTCTTGGATTATCCTGTTGATCTCATCACGTTACTTTAAATGAATATTGTTGGGTTTAATGATGTTACTTAATTGGGATTGAGAATGCTGTCAACCATTCTCAATGTTCAACAACCACCATGATAGTTAAATAAATTTATTCCTTTGCAGTAGGGAAAAATTGGCTTTTCGCAAAAACCTTATAACCATAGAGCTTTTCCACCAGCCATATATGCATATAGTGATAGCCATTGTTCATCATTTTCTCTATGGTGTGAATTTGCCAGTACATTCAATGTACTGACCCGTTTCGGGCTGCAACGTCTCATGTTGCAGGTTTCTTACGACGAGTAAGTGATACGTTAGGGTTACGATTTCTACACTCAACTTTGCCGTTGGTGTTGATGGGAATCCACAACCTTGTTGCTTCCGCTATATGGATTGAGGTAATAGTATTTACGTTACTTTATACATGTGATTTACCTCTGTTATAAATCCTTCGAGTACTGTGTGTGTCAGCATACCGATCCAGGGATGACACTTAAGCACAGAGACTTGATCCATTTGGGTCAGGTCGCTACACCACTCAACTCCATTGGCATTGAACTTTCGTTCAAAACCAACACCTTGGTTCTTCTGGTGTCTTCCTTTCTTGCGTACAATTTCCTCGAATTGCTTACTCCCGGCAAGGCTCTTGTAAACACCTTTCTCTATAATTCCCTTCAATAAGCTATTTTCCTTGCTCAAGTGTAACTTGGCTAAGAGAATCATTAGTGGAATCAAGAGAACTACTAGAAGCAACAACATTGGATTTAGCATGATTATTGTTACTACTAGAGGAAGAATCTTTCTTGTTCTTGTTACTAGACTTGACTTGAGGCATGTAAGTGGATAAGAGTAAATGCTTGGCAATGTAAGAAGAACTTTTCTTGCGAAGATCATCATTGATTGCCTTTAAGAACTCATGCTCTTGCTCAAGGTTGAGCTTTTCAAAACGTAATTTCTCATGAGTCCTTAAAAGTTCTCGATGATCTCCTAAGATAGTTTCATGAGCTAACTTAAGAGTGTTTAGTTCTTTAGTTAGAAACTCAATCTTCTCCTTACCATTGTCATTCGTTTTATCTTCTCTTCTCTTGTAGGGTGTCGTACACTCATTGGAATAGTGTCCGGGTCTTCCACAATTGTAGCAATTTCGCTCTCGACTAGAAGATCTTTTGTCATTGTAGGACCTTGACTTGGAACTTCTCTCTTTTCTTCTACTCTTGTAGAACTTGTTGAAGTTCTTCACCATTAGGCTCAATTCTTCATTGAAGGTTTGTTTCTCACTTGATGATGTGGGAGCTTCACATGAGGCTTTGTAAGCACCACTTGACTTGTTATGGAGCTCCTCCTTATCCTTGAGTGACATCTCATGAGCAATAATTCTTCCGATGACTTCCGTTGGCTTGAGATCTTTGTAATTGGGCATCATTTGGATCAATGTGCATACGGTATCATATTTTCCATCCAAAGCTCTTAGGATCTTCTTGATGATGAATTTGTCGGTCATCTCTTCACTTCCTAAGCCAGCGATGTCATTTGTGATAAGAGCAAGCCTAGAGTACATTTCAGCGACACCTTCACCATCCTTCATTTTGAACTTGTCAAGCTGACTTTGAAGCACATCCAACTTGGATTCCTTGACGGACTCGGTACCTTCGTGCATATCAATCAAAGTATCCCAAATTTCCTTTGCATTCTTAGGACGGCTGATTTTGTTGAATTCTTCGGGGCATAATCCGTTGAAGAGGATATCACAAGCTTGAGCATTGTATTGCAGCATATTCAACTCTTCCGCGGTAGCTTCATGGTTTGGTTCTCTCCCATCAAAGAATTCACCTTGCAAGCCAATACACACAATAGCCCATACGGCGGGGTTATGTCCAAGAATATGCATTTTCATCTTATGTTTCCAACTAGCAAAATTAGTACCATCAAAGTAAGGACCTCTACGGTGGTAATTTCCCTCGCTAGACGCCATACCCTCCTAGGTTGTGAAACCAAGGCTATGACTACCAAAAGCTATGGAAATCAAAGCAAATGGAGACCAAAGCTCTGATACCACTTGTAGGATCGAAAGTATGTCTAGAGGGGGGTGATTAGACTACTTGACCAAATAAAACTTATCCTTTTACCAATTTTAGTTCTTGGCAGATTTTAACAACTTTGGACAAGTCAAGCAATCTTAACATAATTCAAGCAAGCATGCAAAGAGTATATGAGCAGCGGAAAGTAAAGCGTGCAACTTGCAAGAATGTAAAGGGAGGGGTTTGGAGGATTCAAACGCAATAGGAGACACGGATGTTTTTGTCGTGGTTCCGATAGGTGGTGCTATCGTACATCCACGTTGATGGAGACTTCAACCCACAAAGGGTAACGGCTGCGCGAGTCCACGGAGGGCTCCACCCACGAAGGGTCCACAAAGAAGCAACCTTGTCTATCCCACCATGGTCGTCGCCCACGAAGGACTTGCCTCACTAGCGGTAGATCTTCACGAAGTAGGCGATCTCCTTGCCCTTACAAACTCCTTGGTTCAACTCCACAATCTTGTCGGAGGCTCCCAAGTGACACCTAGCCAATCTAGGAGACACCACTCTCCAAGAAGTAACAAATGGTGTGTTGATGATGAACTCCTTGCTCTTGTGCTTCAAATGATAGTCTCCCCAACACTCAACTCTCTCTCACAGGATATGGATTTTGTGGAAAGAAGATTTGAGTGGAAAGCAACTTGGGGAAGGCTAGAGATCAAGATTCATATGGTAGGAATGGAATATCTTGGCCTCAACACAAGTGTAGGTGGTTCTCTCTCAGAAAAAGTAAGTTGGAAGTATAGGTTCGTTCTGATGGCTCTCTCCACGAATGAAGAGGAGGTGGAGGGGTATATATAGCCTCCACACAAAATCTAACCGTTACACACAACTTGCCAATCTCGGTGGGACCGAATTAATAAACTCGGTCGGACCGATTCAGCAAAGCTAGTGACCTCTTGGATTTTCCGTGGGACCGACATGCAACTCGGTAGGACCGATATGGTTAGGGTTAGGGCATAACGTAATCTCGGTGAGACCGATTACACAAACTCGGTGAGACCGATTTTGGTAATAAGCTAACCAGAGAGTTGGTCAGGTAAACTCGGTGGGACCGATCGCTCATCTCGGTGAGATCGAAACGTTACGAAGGGGAAACACAGAGTTTACATTGCAATCTCGGTGGGACTGATCACTCATCTCGGTGAGACCGAAATGTTACGAAGGGAAATAGAGAGATTACAATCCCATCTCGGTGAGACCGAGATCCCTATCGGTGAGACCGATTTGCCTAGGGTTTGTGGCAGTGGCTATGACATCTGAACTCAGTGGTGCCGGATAGAAAGAATCGGTGGGGCCGAGTTTGACTTTTGGTTTAGGTCATATGTGGATGTGAGAAGGTAGTTGAGGGCTTTGGATCATATCACTAAGCATTTTGAGCAAGAGCCTCATTAAGAAACACCTCATCCCTCCTTGATAGTATTGGCTTTTCCTATAGACTCAATGTGATCTTGGATCACTAAAATAGAAAATGTAGAGTCTTGAGCTTTGAGCTTGAGCCAATCCTTTTGTCCTTAGAATTTTGAGGGGTCCACTTTTCTCATCCATGCCATGCCAATCATTGAGCTTTCCTGAAATATTAATCTTGAAATAGCATTAGCTCAATGAGCTATATGTTGTTAGGAATTACCAAAACCACCTAGGGATAGTTGCACTTTCATCCGCACGCTTAACGTTCGATGACGATTTAGTATTATATGAGTTATGTGATTTGGTGACCGAATGTTGTTCGGAGTCCCGGATGAGATCACGGACATCATGAGGAGTATCGAAATGGTCGAGAGGTAAAGATTGATATATATATATATATAGGACGGTAGTATTCGAGCACCGAAAGTGTTCCGGAGTGTATCGGGGTACCGGGGGGATTACCGGAACCCCTGGGGGAAAGATATGGGCCATAAGAGGGGAGCACACCAGCCCACAAGGGGTGGCGCACCCCCCTTAGGCAGGAGGCCGAATTGGAAAAGGAAAAAGGGGGTTCGACCCCCCCTTCCTTTCTCTCTTTCCCTTCCCTTTTCTCTCCGATGATATATGGAAGGGGGCACCACTTGGGAAACTCCAAGTAGGATTTGGATCCTACTTGGGGCGCCCCTTGGCTGCCTCTCCTCCCCTTCCACCTATATATATGTGGGGAAGGGCGCGCCTAGAACACACAACGTCAATTGTTAGCCGTGTGCGGCGCCCCCTCCACACTTTACACCCCGGTCATAGTTTTGCCGTGCTTAGGCGAAGCCTTGCTAGAATCGCTTCACCATCACCGTCACCACGCCATCGTGCTGACGGAACTCATCTACTTCCCCGACACCTTGCTGGATTAAGAAGGCGAGGGACGTCATTGAGTTGAACGTGTGCAGAACTCGGAGGTGTCGTGCGTTCGGTGCTTGATCGGTTGGAGCTAGAAGAAGTTTGACTACATCAACCACGTTGTCAAACGCTTCCGCTTTCGGTCTACGAGGGTACGTGGACACACTCTGCCCCTCTCGTTGCTATGCATCTCCTAGATAGATCTCGCATGAGCATAGGAATTTTTTTTTGAAATTGCATGCTATGTTACCCAACACAAGATGGCTTCAACGAGCCTTCCGGTGGCTGGCTCTCAAGATGAACGAAGGAGGAGAGAGAAACATAAAAGAGGAATGGGTCGTGGAAAAACCACAACATGTTGCGAGTTGTACAGTATGCCTTAAGAGCATCTATAGTCGGACTTGACAAATTCGTCCCCTCAAACGCCCGAGGACGCGCCCGGGCGTGTTCTGAAAATGACGTGTGGACAGTGAACGATCACGTCTCAAATATTTGATTTTACAACCGGACACCTCAAATTAGAAACCTTAAATCCATATTATTACATGCAACGTGAAACCTAATTTAAGAAGAGCTCGCCCGGTTCCGTCGTGCCCATGTCTGGCGACCGGCTGCGTTCCCCAGAGTGTTGATCTGGTCGTCGGCATGGTAGAGTAGGGATGGGACACAAGCCGTCTCACAGGACCCAAGGCGTTGCCATCTCCCATGCCCTACTCTTCATCTTCAGAGCCTGGAACCTGAAGGTGCCGGTGGACGTCAGATTAATGATGGATTTATCCTTGAACGAGCCGGCGACATCCACCATGACGCGGTTGCGGCGCCCGGACTGGTGCACCATATGGGGCACCGGAGAATGCGACTCCGCCTCGCCGACATCCGCCGCCGCGAGGGCTGCCGTCGCCTCCTGCGCCCAGTGCCTCGCACGGCGAGCACGCCGCGCCATGTTTTCGTCAAACAAGGCCCATGGTGCGTCTGTGGCCTCGATGCACCAATGGAGGGGTTGCGTGTCAGCCACCGCGTTCGGACGCCAGACTAGCCGCACTGCCTCCGGTGAGGCAACGACCAACGCCGGATCCATGCGCCATTTGGGCGGACGCAATGGATTCCCAACGAAAGGAGTCTGAGCGCTGCCTCGCACGGTCCTCCTCCCGAGAGCGGCGGATAGGAAGCCAGACGGCCATCTATTCCTCGAGGCCGCATGAGATGAGCTCGAGGTCGACGGGTCTGGAGGTGAAGGACTCGAATGGGCTGCCCGCCATGCCAGAGAAGACCCGAGATCTCCGAACGGGAGCTTGGGTGGCGGAGGAGAGTGGAATGAAGTCGCTAGGTTTTGGTCAGGCGAGCTGATGGACAGGAAATATGTGTGGTCAGATAGGCCAGCCTGGGCTGGATCCGACGTGGCGAAGGCACCCATGCGTGCTCGGATGCCCCGTATATCCGTCCCATATTTAAGCTGGATATGAGGGGGGTGCCAATTAGTTCGGGCATTTAAGGCCCGTTTGAGACGTGCATTTATGCTCTATAAGATGACCGGGCTGGTCACTTCCTTTTTGTGCGCCTTAATTAAAATCTTATCAAGCGGATATATGACATGCAGGTGACATGCTTAGAGGCTGCTACTAGGATTCAAGTAATGCATGTTGTCTTTTGTCTTTGCTGGAGAATGCCTAGTTGTCCTTTGTCCCGTTCGTTGCAGGCTGCATGTTTGCAGTTGTCTGTACTTCATCCGTTCCAACGGGGCCTTTTAATTAGTATGCGCATTGCAGTTTTTAGCCCTGAGTAATAAGGACAGCTTTTGCAAAAGGCATCTGACTGACACGAAGAAATATCTAAATGGACATGTTGATGTCATTTAATTATTATATAAACTTTGGAACGATCCAAAATCCCATGCAATCAAGTTGACACCTGACACACATTACTACATAACACACATGATGATCAATACATAATGAATTACTTATACTCATGTACTATAGAACAGAGTGGGTATTAGGCATCTCCAACGACGACCCACAAACGTCTGGACCACGCTGTTACAGACCACAAAAGCCATCTAGCACAGACGATGTTTTCTCCCGCAAACCGAAGACAAATGTGGGGGGCTTTGCGGGAGTCCGGACACGCAAATCGTCGCTCTCTGCCCCCTGGTCCACCCAAAAGGAAGGCGGAGCCTACGTTCCCGCATTGTTTCCGTGTTAAATCCCCGACTCTCTTCTTCCACTCCCGCCGCTCTCCGTCCAATTCCCGCTTTTTTCTCCCACCTCTCCTTCCTTTCGCCGCCGACACATGGAACCATCGAAGAATCTGTCGGAGATGGAGCCAGCGGAGGTGCCGGAGGATCCGACCATCACGCTCGCCGGAAGATCAGCTCGGCTACGCGGCAAAATCACTGCGTCAAAGCGAGGGCTGCAAAGGAGGAGAAGATCAAGAAACGGTTGGCCGTCGGTGGACCTGGTGGTGGCGTTGGGTGTGGCGGCCATGGCGGACGCCACCAGATTGGTGTGCCAATAGTACAGACGCGCGCAGTGGCCGGGAAATTACAAGCCTCCATATTACTACGCCGCCAAGCAGTTGAGAACCCCTGCCGGTATGGTTCCTTACATTGTCGACGTTAACGCGACGCGCTCTTCTCCGAGTATTCTTCGCTGTTTCTCCTCCGGGCACGGACGTCGAATGAAGAGCAGATGGGTGCCTACACGCTGTTCGCTTCAATGCCTAGAGCGGGGGAGCCGGCGTAAGACGCCGAGGACAGGGAGATGTTGGTCATCATCCACGATGGAGGCGAGGGAGGAGGAGGGAGCTATGGGGACGGGCAGGTGAAAGACTCAGATCCCACCCAGTTTGGCATCTACCAGCAGCAGGAGACCTACACCCAGACGACCACGCAACAGTCCTACACTCAGACCGTCGATGGCACACAACAACAACATCATTGGGCCACCGGAGAACAGCAGTCGGGGGAGGGGGTGGAGGAGGAGGACAGTGAGGATGATGATCTGGATGATACGACCGACGATCCAAAGAAGAAGGGTAGAGGAGAAAACTTCATGCGGGAGGATGAGCTGTTGTGCGATGCATGATTGTCCACTAGCATTGATCCGATCCATGGCACGGAGCAAAAGGGCACAACATTTTGGGGGAACATTCACATATGGTTCCATGAACAAAAGGATTTTGCGCCCTACTCCGACGCGCTCATCTGCAACCGTGAATGGAAGTCCCTCCATCGATGGTACACCATCCAAGAGGCCGTGTCCAAGTGTTGCGGGCACTTGAAGCATCTCATCGCACGGTGGTCTAGCGGTGCTCAAATCACCGAGCAAGTAAGTTGATCACTAGCCGGAGATGCATAGTTTTGTTGATCATTAGCCGGAGATGCATAGTTTTGTTCATCACTAGCCGGACATGCATATTTTTGTTCATACTAGCCCAAGATGCATAGTTTTGTTGATCACTAGCCGGACATGCATTTGTTTTGTTGCTCACTAGCCGTATATGCATTCTTTCGTAGCCTACTCATGCTTGTGTGGTGTACAAGAAGAAGTCATTCACCATCATGCATTGTTGGTTGAAGTTGAATGGACAACCGAAGTGAAACATTTTCGTAGCCAAGACCGCCGCCCAAGCCAATGTGGAAGAAACCGGTGACCCTACTGACCAAACCGAAGAACCGCCGAAGAAGGTTAGAATAAATTTACGGTGGGAGAAGTGGGAGGAGGAGAGGGAGAATCAAGAAGGTGCAACAGCCAAGCTGATGGAGAGGTTTGAGGACATCTTGGCGAAGAAGGAGGAGGCATGTGTGAAGCGCTTGGACGTGAAGGGGGAGAAGAAGGCGGAGAGGTTCAAACTGTTGATGGAGGCGACTGACAAGAAGCTCAAGCTCGAACAGAGGAGGATGATGATTGAAGAGAGGAAGGCCGCGCTCGAGAAAAAAAGTTGCACATCACCGCCAATGCGGAGGAGGCCAAGATGTTGACCTTGAATGTGGACTCTTTGGATGCCGATGCAAGAATCATCGTGCAATCCATCAGCTACCAGATATTGCAACAGCGGACGACGAGGACGCGACCGAGGGATACACAAACGCGAACGTGGAGGCTGCCTATGCGACGGTGACATCACCACCTTGATCGGGAAGGAAACGATTAGGATTGTTGGCCCGGCAGGGCAGAAATGCATGGACAGTCGGACTGTTTTTCTTTTGGATTCAAGCATGTAAAAACTAAACATATTTGTTTCTTTTTGGTTGTGATCGAGCATGCGATCCGGCGTTGGTGTGTTCCGGCGCGCTGTGTGGATTAACTTGTACATTTGAATTATAGTTTATTGGCAGATATATACATGATAGCGCTAGATGGCGGCCTTTATCAGTTTCTTAGTTATTTTGGATTACACTGCATATTACGAAACCAAGACACAGCAAGCCAATACATCAAAAAAATGTGCCTTCTTTAACTTGTAGTAGTGTGCAAAGCAAAATGAAATAGAGGGAGTTTTGTTTGCTAGCATTAGCATAGAGGGATCGTATCTGTCTTTTTCTTTGCGAAATAAGAGAATGTATATGTCAATGCCAGGTGTACTAAGAAACCTTTTTATATGAGTATAATAGAGAATCGCTACCAGGTTAATTCAAAAGAACAAGCAAGGTTTATATTGAGCGTCCAAGAGAATACTACATCCATTCCAAAATAATTGAGTTCTAGCCTCTGGGTTTATCCATAGTAAAAAATAATTAAGTTTGTCAAGTATATAGAAGAATATATCTATATCTATATCATCTATCTATACCGATATAAAAAGACCCAAAGGGGTAGATCCAAACCATCTCGACCGTCAAATTATGTTATTTAGCGATTCAAATCGCTTCAATGTTGAGCACCAAACACGTTTAACGCTCTAATTACCCACCACTGCCATTGGTTATAAACACGTTTTGACTCAACGTTATCCCATGAAATCTGCCATGTAATTAACATACTACCTTCCCGCGAAAAAAGTAATTGATATCTTACCAAATGCCAACGTGCAACATATATATCTTACCTAATATAGCGTGCAACTAATATTCTACCTAATATAAATGTGCATTGCACATACATTATTAATAGTCAATATAAAAAGACCCAAAGGGGCAGATCCAACTAATCTCGACCATCAACTAAGTCAATCCAACGACCTAGACTACTCCAATGACGAGCGTTCAACGTGTTTAACGTGCAATTAATATCATACCAAATATTGCACTAATCATAGAATTAACACACAAATAATAGCATACCTAATATCCGCGTGCAATTAATATATTGCCTAAATATCAACGTGCATTGCACGTGCGCATTTACTAGTAAACATCAAATTAGTCACGTGAGATTATTTATGAAATATATTTTCATACTATACGCATTTAATGTTGTAGATCTTGGCGTATACTCCCTCATCTCACAATTTAAGATTGTTTTTGAAACTATTGTTAGCTTGAAGAACGATCTTATATTGTGTGATAGGGGCAATGCTACATCTATGTAAACAAAGCTACCTGCTTTACGTACACTGCCAGATGGATTATTGTGATTGAAGAAGAAGGAGGAAGGGGCCCCGCCCCCCTGAAAATTGAGCCGGGTTTCTAGGAAGCTTATGTAAAAGCGTTTGCAATCCTATCGAAGTATTGAGCAAACATAAGTACATTTGACTTAGGACAAACCTAAGACTTAAATCATTTTGGAATCGAAGGGAGCACATGTCTAATGCTCGAAACTCAAAGGACAGCAATACTGCGTATGAAATGCAAGCATGCATGAGTGGTGAAAGTGGCGCTACAAGTCTTTGTACGGTTCGCTTTCGAGGGAGGCCTTCTCCCCTTCTATTTGCCCTAATCCAAAGGGGATGCTGCTGCCCTAGTGAGAAAGAACGCAGATATTTCTTCTCCTTTTCCTTTTGGGTGGATAAAATCACGCAAATTGACGACTGATCCACCCCACATGCATCTTAATCCCATTTTTTATTATTACTTGTACCAAATTCAGACCGTCAGAAAAGAGACGATGCAGCATTTCAGCCATATCGGCGCCGGGAGGTGATCCGGTGATAACCACGTCCAACAACTCCAGGAGCGCCGGTCCAACGAGGCGAAGACCCAAGTGGTCGTGCGGCAGATTAATCTGGCATCGCCTATGGGACTGTGGCAGCAAGGCGAGACGTGCGTATTTTGCAAGAGAGGAGATAGCTACACCACCCGGTGACCGCTGAATGATTATTCAACGGCACGCTTGGTCATGCTGTGGGCCCACATGCCAGTTACCGCGATGCGGGCCCACGCCTACGTATACTATTCCACCTTCTGCCCTTGTGTCTTTGGCTCTGAGCTGAGCTGAAGCCCCCAACTTGTCTGTTGTGTCTATAAATACGTCCCTCCCCGGCAACGCAACACTCCACTGGCACATAGAAACCAGCTCTCGAGCACCACTAAACTATACACAAGGAGGACCTCGTCGGCATAATCCTCAGGCAGCGAGCAGAGGGGCGTCGTCGACGATGGACCGCGCCGCGCTCCCGGCGGCCGTCGAGCCCAAGAAGAAGGGCAACGTGAGGTTCGCCTTCGCCTGCGCCATCCTCGCCTCCATGACCTCCATCCTCCTCGGCTACGGTACGTCTAGCTCGCCCTAAAGTTCTTGCGCACAGACCATTTGGCTGGATCTGTTGCATATGGTAGGTACGTACGTACGTGCTTTGCATGGGCTGATCACGGTTTGTTTGGGTCTGCAGACATCGGCGTGATGAGCGGAGCGTCGCTGTACATCCAGAAGGACCTGAAGATCAACGACACCCAGCTGGAGGTCCTCATGGGCATCCTCAACGTGTACTCGCTCATTGGCTCCTTCGCGGCGGGGCGGACGTCCGACTGGATCGGCCGGCGCTTCACCATCGTCTTCGCCGCCGTCATCTTCTTCGCGGGAGCCCTCATCATGGGCTTCTCCGTCAACTACGCCATGCTCATGTTCGGCCGCTTCGTGGCCGGCATCGGCGTGGGGTACGCTCTTATGATCGCGCCCGTGTACACGGCCGAGGTGTCCCCCGCGTCTGCCCGTGGCTTCCTCACCTCCTTCCCGGAGGTGTTCATCAACTTCGGCATCCTGCTCGGATATGTCTCTAACTTCGCCTTCGCCCGCCTCTCCCTCCGCCTCGGCTGGCGCATCATGCTCGGCATAGGCGCGGTGCCGTCCGTCCTGCTCGCGTTCATGGTGCTCGGCATGCCCGAGTCTCCCCGGTGGCTCGTCATGAAGGGCCGTCTCGCGGACGCCAAGGTTGTTCTTGCCAAGACTTCCGACACGCCCGAGGAGGCCGCTGAGCGCCTCGCCGACATCAAGACTGCCGCCGGCATCCCTCTGGACCTCGACGGCGACGTGGTCGCCGTGCCCAAAAACAAAGGAAGCAGCGAGGAGAAGCGCGTGTGGAAGGACCTCATCCTTTCCCCGACCAAAGCCATGCGCCACATCCTCATCGCGGGAATCGGCATCCACTTCTTCCAGCAGTCTTCGGGCATCGACGCCGTCGTGCTCTACAGCCCGCGAGTTTTCAAGAGCGCCGGCATCACGGGCGACAACCGCCTCCTCGGCACCACCGTGGCCGTCGGGGCCACCAAGACAGTCTTCATCCTGGTGGCCACCTTCCTCCTCGACCGCATCGGCCGGCGGCCGCTTCTGCTGAGCAGCACGGGCGGCATGATCGTCTCCCTAGTGGGCCTCGCGACGGGGCTCACCGTCATCAGCCGCCACCCGGACGAGAAGATCACCTGGGCCATCGTCCTGTGCATCTTCTGCATCATGGCCTACGTGGCCTTCTTCTCCATCGGCCTCGGCCCCGTCACTTGGGTGTACAGCTCGGAGATCTTCCCGCTGCACGTGCGCGCGCTGGGCTGCTCCCTCGGCGTGGCCGTCAACCGCCTGACCAGCGGCGTGATCTCCATGACCTTCATTTCGCTGTCCAAGGCCATGACCATCGGCGGCGCCTTCTTCCTCTTCGCCGGCATCGCCTCGTTCGCCTGGGTGTTCTTCTTCGCCTACCTGCCGGAGACCCGCGGCCGCACGCTGGAGGACATGAGCTCGCTGTTCGGCCACACGGCCACGCACAAGCAGGGCGCCGCGGATGCCGACGACGACGCCGGGAAGGAGAAGAAGGTGGAAATGGCCGCCACCAACTGAACGCAAGTTGGCAGATCGCGATGCGAAGACTTGCGCTGTATCCGTCCGTCTCGGCTAGCTAGCTGCCACACTGCCACATAGATGACGAAGTAGCGTGGGAAGATTCGCTGATCCGGCCGGTGCTGCCGGAGAGCGACGGCAAGCTCCAGCTCGATCGAGACGTTAATGGCTTCTTAAATGTGCTATAAGTTTAATTTTTCGCGATTTGGCTCGTTTTGTCCGGGTAGCAGGCTGTGAGCAATCCGACAGTGCCAATGCCAAGGCTAATCGCCGCCGGACTAGATTACTGTAGTAGACTGTAGAGGTGTGCCCTAGCTACTTCCGTGGCGTTTGTCTCGTACTCGCGCTGCATGGGTCAAGTGCACGCGAGCTTTGGTTAGGAGAGAAAAACTGGCGGTGGTTCGAGGAATCTACCTGCCGATCGAGTGAGTCAGGCGAGCCACGGAAAATGTGTAAGAAAAAACTATCAGTATGTGTATTGTAAAGACGTGGGTGTACGTACGTACTTTCAGGCAGCACGCCATGGTTACATTATGCATATATTCATGTGTCCTCGTTACAAAACGGTAGCGGTTGGCCACCGCAGCGAATATTGAAGTTGATCGGCTTGATCACGGGAATCGGAATCTTGAAATCTTGAAACAAACGTAAGCAACCAGCTGGTCTTGTGCCAAGTTTTTTACTGGTATAGCGCTCGACCGGTTGAGCGTGCGTATCCAGCTAGTCAAAACAGGCCTAGTGTGCAGCACAGTAGATTATCTGATATTTTTTAAGTTTTTGCATGTTCGCGGCGATGCATGTGCAACGATAATTTACGCAGTTTGTTTTGTCATATTTGACACTGCCATGTGATGATGCACGGGCTTCGTTTTCGATAGCTGTGATGGATTTATGTTTTTTTTCTAATTGGTGATGGATTTATTGTGTTAAGGGAAGTAGTTACGGGGAGCACCTTTTTTTCTTTGAGGGTTAGTTACGGGGAGCACCTACCTATTGGACGCTCGTCGCGCCCAAAAGACAAGCTTCGCGGGCCGACCCACTTCAGGTCTGCAGCCAGCAGCGCATGCAGACGCATCGTAGCGAGACGGCACTGTAGTGACCATGTAGCGAACCTGTGTTTTGTCTTCTTTTGATTTCTAACAGTTTTTTGAAAATGGAACATTTTACGAAAACGCAAAAATGTTTAATTTTCAGAACTTTTTGATAACGTGAACATTTTTTGAAATACTGAAGAATTTCAGAAACACGAACATTTTTTGAAATTTACCATTTAAAAAACTAGGAACATTTTTTGAATTTGTGAACAAATTACGGAAGCGGGATTTTTTTTTTGAAATTCCAAACAATTTCTGAAATTCAAACATATTTTGTATTTGTATTTTTTTGGAAACATGGTTTTTCGAAAACTCATTTTTTGAATTTGGAACAATTTTCAAATGTCTGTTTTTTTTTGAAAAATCGAAATTCTTTGAATCCGTGATTTTTTTTGAAAGGTAACATATTTTGAAATTCCACGAAGATTGTTTGAAAACATGACCATTTTTCAAAACACAATCATTTTAAAATTTTGTGAACACCTTTTGAAAATACAAATATTTTTTCAAATTAGCTAACAATTTGAAATTGGGAACGTTTTTAAATTATGGATATTTTTTGTGGAGTCCCAAACATTTTTTTAAAATTGTGAATTTGAAAAGAAACCTAAATCATGAAAAACAAAAAAAGAAAGAAACTCGGAAAGCCAATAAAAGAAAACACAGAAAAAAAAGGAAATCAGTTGAGGAACCTTTTAGAAGATTCCCAAGATGGCCACGAACCTTCCCAAAACCGGTTCTTGTGGTACATTGTGTATCTACCAATGGGCCGGTCTAATGTTGTTCAGTCAGTCGCTAACCCTGTGCAAAAAAGCGGCAATTTGCCACATAATGCCACAAATAATATATCATGTGGTTACGAAATGTTCACTTTTTGTTGATCATGTGGAAGGCCCGAACAAGTTCACTATAGCAATGAAAAGGCTAGCCCATTCAAGCAAATTTATCTTCCCAAGCCTAGCCGACCCCCAAGGCTTTTCCATGCCGCCGGCTCAATCTCCTGATGGTTTTGCATTGTCCACTGTGAGAGGAGTGGGACCTGCACCGTTCATTTTTCTTAGTTCTGGTAGGTCTTTATTTAGTTCTCCGCGGCATCAGTGAGGTAGTAAAACGCGATGGCGCGTTGGAATAAGTTATTTTCAGCCCCCCCCCCCTACCTCGACAACGTCTAAACCGACATAGAGATAGGGCCTATGAGGGTAGGTGTTGCTAGATCTATTGGCTCTCTTTGGATCTTGGTAGTACGTTTGTCAATCAAAGAAAGCAGTTGACTGGCATTTGGCGCAACGACTTTGACATCTTCTTTCGTTTTATTCTGCAACATGGTCAGGTTTGTCCACCCCTCTAGAATGATGGTGAAGGATTGCACGCCTGTACCACATGCGGTCATGCCTCAACCGATGTTTGTCCAACTATTGCTAGATCTCGTTTCTAGCAGAGTGGCTATTAAAGTCTTCAAATCTTGGTATAGTGTGGGCTTTCACAAGTGTTAGTTATTCTTATTGCATGTTCAATGTAATTTTCAAACTCCAATGGGTCGTACAAATCAAATGGAGTAAGACGGTAATACAGATGGCGATTACACTGCAACATGTGGGAGCAATAGTCATTAACCTTGAGCACATGACGAAGAAAGGCAATGAACGTCCTAATTTGTTGGATCATTTGGCAGTCTTGATCCTTGCTATTAGGTGTTTGTAAAGTTTGCTTCGGAATGTTGCTACTATGGAAGAATTTTCTGTTGGTGATCTTGTGCAGATGTTTTTTTATACAGCTTGTTAATTTTATTGTTCCTCGCTCAGATACACAATTGAAATGACTTCTTTCCCGTAGCTGCAACATATTTGATTACCTGCAATACTAGATAACAACTAGTATTTGAGCCGCCCCGAGATATCCATCGGGCCAGCAAGGCCATGGGCATTTTAGAAAATGGGTCGACCCGTGGCCTCATAAATTGGCCTTGAGGCCATGAGGGCCAGGTCCAAGGCAAGGGTCGGGTTGGCCCGTTCCATCCTGAGCAGTGATGGATGATGGATGGTGATAATAAACTATAAAGCATCGTGGAAAATATGTCCAAAAACATGCAACATTTTTATGTCGGCATATCTTGCGGTCCATAAAAAGTAAATTTGATTAATATATTTGAGCTCAACAATGTGTTTTTCGAAGTACGCAAGGTATTATCATTCAACATAAATGATGTATCAAAAACAAAGAACCGGACATGCTGTTTACCGAGATGTGTCTTCTGTAGCAATAATCCTTTTTTCTTTTCAGCAACACATTCGGTTTTAAATAGGGTGACAATTACAATGTTAATATTCAACATGCGGGAGAGAGAAGAAAAACTCACATCAAAATTTTAAAATTTGCTCACATTAATATATTGAAATCTTCACCGCTTCTTTTAGAGGAATTACCACACATCCATTAAATAAAAGAATTACGATGACTACGTATATCACATATGATCACTCCAAGAGACAAGTAGAGGACTCTGTTTGTTGGAGATTTGCACAGAATGCCCTTATAATAATATTTATTTTACAACTCAAGCCCTGGGAAATGCATGTGCCCTAGTGCCCAACCTAATCATCACTCATTGTCGCCCGTCACTGTGGCATCGGCAGAGAAAGACGCGAGCAGCCTCCACGTCCAAATCTAGAAGAGCTCCAGTTTAGACCACGCTGCTTTGTTAGCCGAATAAGACCTCTTTTGATTCATAGGATAGAGTTATCGCAGGAATAGAAATTTTATAGAAAATGAGATGGCATGTATGTCAAATCCTATGAGTAGGAATAAAAAACGAGATGTCATTTGGTTGACACCAAAGAAATTTTTTCATTGAGTCTAAGCTAATTTTTATTTTCCTATAAAATGTGAAGGATAGGAACCAATCATATGTAGGAATAGGAATCTATTCCTATGAACCAAATGGCTCTAAAGGAAAAAATCCTATAAAAATCTTATCCTCTAGAATTCTTATGAAATTCCTTCAAACCAAAGAAGGTTGGTCGGCCAAAGCCGAGGGAACCAAGTCTTTGTGGCACGTCGGACGAAGGTCATCCCCAAGTTCGTGACATGTCATCTTCATTCAAGTTGTCATGGAAAGAATAACACTGTCGCAAGCCGCCACCCGCACACCGCACTCCAAGACACCCACATACTCTACACAAGCAGTTGATGTTGTCCGAGAGAGTGCCAAGCAGCAGCCACCACAACCTAACATCGCCGGAACTCAAGTCCAACGTTGAGGATTTAAGTACCACCAGCCCTACGATTAAGATTCTTCAAAAGCAACACCTCCAGAAAAGAAACAACGCCCAAGGGTCGTGGTTGTTCGGTTCAGCGACCGAATGTCTGGTCTTCGGTTAATTTTTTGCGATGTTAATTCCGACTAGCAAAAGACCATGTGCGTTGCAACAGGAGAGAAAATAACACACGCTTTTAAACCAATAATCATGACTCAAGTCCCTAATAGGTCCATGTCTTTTATTTTTCACATGGCATCACATTTGTGTTGCCGATGGTGGCCTCAGTGCTCACGCACGAAAACACATTTGAATGTGCTCAGTCCTAAGGCATCTCTCTCTCTCTCTCTCTCTCTCTCTCTCTCTCTCTCTCGCGCGCGCGCGCTCGTGCGTTTTTCCCTCGCGAGGTTTCTCAGAGGTGTGCATGCTTGGTTATCGATGTTTCCTTTTCTTCCCAATATGGTTTTAACAGGTGTTTATTTACAATTTGGATCATCGCCGGTATGAAAGAAAAACGGAACGTGCACTATAGATTAAGTTTGCACCAAAACAATATTTTAGAAATATTTAATAGCTAAATAGTACTCCCTCCATCCGAAAATACTTGTCAGAGAAATGGATGTATCTAGACATATTTTAGTTCTAACTACATTCGTTTCATCCATTTCAGTGACAAGTATTTCCGGACGGAGGGAGTATCATATTTAGATTCTACACATTTTTTAATCAAATTTCATATATAACATGTTAAATTTGAAGTTACAGTTTAAAGGATATGGATAATTTTGTGTTAAATAAGGTGCGGATTGATTAACTGAAATGTTAAACTAAAAAAGATTCGTCTGACTTAAATATGAATGACGGGTTATTACCTGAAATGTCAGGGGATTTTTTAAGAAAATGTTAAAAACAGTTCAGTTGTGACTTAAACGTGTATTGTGGGTTAATTTACAGAGAACATAGGGGATCTTTATAAAATGGTGTGACGGTGAACCGACGGAAGCATTCCATGCTTTATTAGTAGAGATAAGATATATAGACATAGATATAGATAGATATAGATATAGATATAGATTAAAAGGACGATTTAACCAAACAAATGCCAAATGCCACCAGATAAAGCTATCCATCATGCAATGCAAGTGCTAATGGATATCAATGACACGCTGAGCAGCATCAACGGGCCAAGAGATGTCATGTCAACGTTTACCCGATTGATCCAATCTTGAAACAATTCTCTTGAAATTTTGTCCAAACAATCCATCAATGAGCACCACGATTCCGTGACACGTATATTACCACGTTGATCAGATACATCTTCTATGGTACATTAGCAACAGTTGGGTGACTTTTGGCTCACTAGTTCATCTCCACCACTTTCGCCTTGTCTTTTGTGGCCGTGTCTTGGGCTTCGACGGCCGTGTCCGTCATGCCGAAAAGCTTCCCTATCTCCTCGAGCGGCAGGCCACGCGTCTCCGGAATGAAGGTGAAGAAGAAAATCCATCCTATCGCTGCGATGCCGGCGTACAGGAAGAAGCTGCCGCCGATGGTGATGGCCTTGGACAGGGACAGGAAGGACATGGAGACCGCGGCGCTGGTCACGCGGTTGCATGACGCGCCGAGCGCGAAGCCCAGCGCGCGCACCCGCAGCGGGAAGACCTCCGAGGTGTACACGCTGGTGAGGGGCCCGAGGCCGATGGAGAAGAAGGACACGTATGCCAAGATGGACACGATGCACAGGCCGATGGCCCACGGGACCTTGGCGTCCGGGTGCCGACCCACGACGGTGAGGCCCGTCCCAAGGCCGATGAGACAGGCGAGCATGCCGGCCGTGCTGGTCAGCAGCAGCGGCCGCCGGCCGACGCGGTCGAGCTGGAACGTGGCCACCAGGATGAAGAGCGTCTTCATGACCCCCATGGCGCATGTGGCCCCGAGCAGGTGGTTGTCGCCGGTGATGCCCGCGCTCTGGAACACGCGTGGGCTGTACAGCACGACGGAGTCGGAGCCCGTCGCCTGCTGGAAGAAATGGATGCCGAGCGCCGCGAGCAGTATTCGCCGCATGGCTGGGTTCGGCGAAAAGATGAGCTCCTTCCACACCTGCTTCTCCTGGCCGCCTTTTGTCTTATGCATGACGACCACGTCGCCGTCAAGGTCCCTAGGGATGCCGGCGGCAGCCTTGATCTGGTCAAGGCGCTCCACGGCCTCCTCAGGCGTGTCGGAGGTCTTGGCCAGCACGGCCCTGGCGTCCGCGAGGCGGCCTTTCATGACGAGCCAGCGGGGCGACTCCGGCATGCCGAACACCATGAGCGCGAGCAGGGCGGACGGGACGGCGCCGATGCCGAGCATGACGCGCCAGCTAAGGTGGAGCGGGAGGCGCGCGAAGGCGTAGTTGGAGACGTAGCCAAGGAGGATGCCCACATTGATGAACACCTCGGTGAAAGACGTGAGGAAGCCGCGGGCCGACGCGGGCGACACCTCGGCCGTGTACACGGGCGCGACCATGATGGCGTAGCCCACGCCGATGCCGGTGACGAAGCGGCCGACCATGAGCATGGCGTAGTTGACCGCGAAGCCCATGAGCAAGGAGCCGGTGGTGAAGATGGCGGCCGCGAAGACGACGGTGACGCGGCGGCCGACCCAGTCGGACGTCCTCGCGCCGAGGAAGGACCCGATGAGCGCGTACACGCTGAGGATGCCCATCATGATCTCCAGCTGCACGTCCGTGATCTGCAGGTCCCTCTTGATGTACAGCGACGCACCGCTCATCACCCCAACGTCTGGGCAGTCGGAACAGAGTTATGCATGGCCCAAGGAAGAAGATGCGTACTCTATCTGACATACGGGAAGGAAACAAAGCATGTGTGTACCGTAGCCAAGGACGATGGTGGCCATGGAAGCGCAGAGGGCGCAGGTGAAGGCGTACTTGAAATTGCCCTTGTTCCTTGGCTGGACTGCCCCCGCCTCCGAGAGCGCAGCAGAAGCCATCCCCGATCCTTCTTCCTTGCCCTCCGCTCCTCGTCTTTCCGGAGACATTTTCATCTGCTTAGGACGAACTGATCGTTCGACTAACAGACAGACTGGCAGCTTGTGATGAGTGAACTGCCGTCCTGTGTTGCGCAGTATATTATACTAGTATAGCACTCTTATATAGACACCGATTATTATGCTCTTATGATATGGGTGCACCCGCCATGGGTGATGGGTCAAGCAGGTCGCTTGCCCACTTATTTTAATACAGATTAGTGATTTAGCAGGTAGCATAGACGTGCTGCATAATGTATGTGCATGATTTCGTTGTCAAATTGCCAGTGATTTCCGACTGCCGATCTTATCTTAGACTAATAGGAAGAACGTGGCCCAAAGAATCGTCAATTGATCATGTGGGTCCTATTCAGGACCTTGGTCACTGATGACGTGCCGTGGACCGGCAAACGCTGGCTGGCTACATCCCTGCGGTGCATGATCACCCGTGGTCGCGTGGAGACGTACAGTCATCTCCGACCTCGCCGCAAGATGCTTGGATACGTCTCGCTGCTCTCTTGTCCGCTCTGGTATGGCCAAGCAGCCCGGATGTCCACTCAACCTGTCACCACGCGTTGAAACTTGGACTGCTAAAAATGGTTTCGCTGTTTCCTTGATTGTCTGGATCACTTTGATGCTTACTGCCGCACGCGCACTTAAACCTTACGTTTCTGGTCGGGTACGCTCGCTGAATCGCTGGCTGCTGACTTTGGACTCAGCGAAATCCTATTTGACGCACTTTGCGTCAAACTGCCGGCGCTTCCCATACACGAGCGACCGAGCAGCGACGCGATGGGCCGGCCCAGTTTTTGAGCGTACAATCGCAACAGCCAGCCGGTTTTCGGAACCTTCTGAAGGTTCCCTGAACCCTTTTTTACTGGTTTTTCTGTTTTCTATTGTTTTTTGTTTCTGTTTTTTCCTCTTTTTATTTTCTGTTAGTTTTTTCTTTTTTCCTTTTTAAGGTTATTTTATCTTTTTAAAACTAAGTTCATGTTCGAAAATTGTTCTTAAATTTAGAAAAATGTTCTTGCCTTTTAAAAAGTTCAAAATTTAAAAAATGGTCGTTTTATAAAAATTGTTCATAAATTTGAAAAAAAGTTCATGATTTTCAAAAAAACTTCGGGTGTTAAAAAATGTTCTTGCTTCTACAAAATGATAAAAATTCAGAGCCGATCATTTTTCAAAAATATAAAAAATGTTCGCTTATTCAAAAAATTGTTTGTGTTCTTTCAAAAAAACTTCAGAATGATTTCTGCTCCAAAATTTCACAACTTTTCAAAAAAAATGTTCCCGTTTCAAAAAATGTTTGTGTTTTCTTTTTTGAAGTTTCAAAAAATGTTCCCTTATCAAAAATTGTTCAGAAATTTCAAAAAAAAGTTCATGCTTGCAAATTTTAGTTGGGAGTTTAAATTATTCGCATTTTCCTAGTTTTGTTTTGGAATTTGAAAAAAATGTTCCCGTTTAAAAAAACTGTTCCTGATTAAAATCGTGCGGATTTATTGCGGCGTCCGGGGGCCGGTTGCTCTTCCCCGGGCAGTTACTGCGCATGTACGTGCGCACTTATTGCGGGTTAGTGGAACGGGTGTGTGCAGACGATCCCACTTCCCCATTTCCCCACGTTCAAATCGAGGGTTATAAATTGGGGGGCAGGGAGCGGCGGACATTATTCTCGCTCACGCCCTCCTGTCCCTTTGCTCTCGCTCCACTCTTCGCAACCGACGCACCGCGGCGCCCGCTGCTCCGAGCAGAATCTCTTCGTCGTCCATCCTCCTTCCTCCTCTTCCTTTGATCATGTCGCTACCGTCGGGCTCCTGGATGGGCTCGAGCGTCACCTCCGAGGACATCACCCAACTCCGAGCGGCGCGGCGCCTGCCGCGGGAGACGGACGTCAGCGTCCGCCTACCCCGGGGCGAGCAAAGGCCTCGGCCCAAGGGGCAGGAGCGCGTGGTCTTCCTCACGCACTTCGAGCGCGGGTTCGGGCTGCCGGCGAGCACCTTATTCCACGCGTTCTTGGAGTTGTTCGGGCTCCAGCTGCATCATCTTGGCGCCGGCCCCATCGTCCAACTCTCCGGCTTCGTCACCCTCTACGAGGGGTACCTGGGGGTCGAGCCTTCAATCGACCGCTGGGCACGCTTCTTCTCCTTGAAGCAGCAGGGCCCGTCGGCCGGGGAGTTCGCCGACTGCGGCGCCGCCGTCATCTCGAAGCGGTTGGGGGCGGATTTCCCCAAGATCCTGCTGGAGGATTCTGCCAAGAAGTGGCAGAACTCCTTCTTCTACGTCCGCAACCTTGGCGCGGATCGGATCAACCTTCCAGCCTTCGCCATCGCACCGTCGCGGGCGAAGACGAACTGGGGCTATTCGCCCAGGCGCCCGTCATAGGAGATCGTCAATCTCTGCGAGCGGGTGTCAGTGATGAGGACGCAGGAGGGGCTCACCGGCACCGACCTCCTTGCCGCGTTCATCAAGTGCCGGGTCCTGCCACTTCAGGGGCGCTCCTGCCTCATCGGCGAGATGGTCGGCCTTCAAGATCCCAACCGCATGGGGTCAACGCGGCTGTCCGTGGCGCAGGTCGCGCGCGGTGTGAACGACATCTCCAAGGCCAACCTTTGGGAGGACTGGGAGTTCGGCAAGGCGCCGTACAACAGGTCGAACCCGGCGCCGCAGGTGAGTGTCTGGTCTTCTTACTTTGCCGCCGTGCACCTTCTCGTCCGTCCTGACGTGACGCGGGTGGTACTTCTGAACGCGATTCGACATCCTTACGCCTGGGCCTCGTCACAGGTGGCGCCGGTGGCGCCAGAGGAGCCCGCGGCTCATGACGAGGAGGAGGATGCCGAGTCCGACGCCGGCATTGGGCCTCGTGCGGGTAAGTCTCATGTTTTTTCTTCTTTGTGTCTTGAATTGCTGACCGCGGCACGGAACGGTCGATGCTGACGCCAGTTGTTGGTGTAGCGGTGTTGGGCGGGGGAGGCGGCGACGCGGGCGGAGCCGGGTCCTCGCATGGGGCGGCGCCGAGTCGCCCGCATGGGAAAGACAGCGTCGCGCCGTGACCCCAGGCCCTGAAGCGCACGGCGGACCCGGCCGGGGCCGGGAGGCCGACCAAGAAGAAGCGCGGTGGCGGGCATGGGGGGCCAACCCGGTCCCGGTCTTCGTGGGGTAAGCTTCATTTCTTGTTCGCGCTTAGCCTTTTCTTTTCTTGAGCTAGTCTTGTTTCTTTTCCGCTCATTCTTTCTTCTTCTTTAGGTCGCCAATTGTGCTGGCGAGGGCGGCAGCGGAAGCCGCGGCCGTCGAAGGGGCCTAGTTCCGCAGGAGCCGGTCCGACCTCGCCGACCAGGTCGAGGTGGAGGAACATGCCGACTCGGACCTCGGCCTGGACCCGAACGACGCCGAAGCTGTGGCCTGGCGGGACAGGAACCGGGCCGAGGTGGAGCTGAAGGCGGCGTCGGTCCGAGCATGGACCGACGCGGCGGCGGAATGGGCGCGAGGCGATGCGGAGCCGGCTTGGCGCGAGATGCCGGAGGGCACGATGGTGGCGACGACGGTCTTTGAGCCGTCGCTGGCGATGGAGCGCGGCCGTGGAGGCCGGGCTGCGGTGGTGATCCCCGACCGGGCGGTCGTGGAGGTGGCGGATGACTCCCCGCCGCGGGCCGACGTGGTCGGGCGAGTGGGGGCCGATGGTGGTGGAGGTGACGCCGTCTTGGAAGAGACTGTAACACCCCGGATGTAACCTAACTCAATTGTATTCCAACTCGTGCGTTTTCCCGGCCTTAAGTTATGAGATTCATGCTTGGGTTTTGTCTTTGTTTTTTTTCTTGTCATGCATTTTTTTCTCTTTTCTTTTCATGTCTCTTGTTGCATCATGGCATCATCATGTGCATCTTTATGTTGTGAGCTTCTGCATTTGAGGCTTGTTCTTTGGGATCCTAGTTTCATCTTATCCCCCCCTCATCACCTCCTCTCCTTCTCTTTCTTTTCTGGGCTTGCAAGTGTCATCTTACCCTGCTCCATAAATGTTCATCTTCTCCCTATAAATCTAGCTCCATGCCTTGAACCCCCTTGCCAAGTTTCACCTCTTTTAGAATGGTTTTGGTTAGGTTCAAAAAATGCTTCAAGTTTGAATTATAATTCAAACTTGGAATATTTTTCTACCTTTAAAAATTACCAAAGCAATTTTATTAAATACTTCAGAAATTCAGGATCAGCAGGATATTTTTATTCTACTCAAACTCCTCTCCTTCTCCCCTGTGCTTTTCTTTTGTTTTTTTTCTGCCTGAAGGAATTAGTAAAGAAGAAGCGCAGCAGAGCAGCAGCACCAACTGGGCCTTAGCCTCCCAGTCAGGCCCAGTTAGCCCCGCGCCAGTGAGCCCAGCGCGCCAGCCAGCCCGCTCGGACCCCCTCTCTCTGCCTGTTCTCACCAGCGCGCGCCCGCACCCCCGCTGGTCTCTCTCCACGTGGCTAGTTTGGCCCCCGCCCGTCAGCGCCTACCCTGCTCCCCGCACCCACCTTTTCCCTCTCCTCTCGCCGTGGCCATGGGGACCGCGGGCACGAGAGCGCGTGAGCTCGCGCCGCTCACCCTAGCCCCTTTTAAGCCCCAATTCCTCATCCCCTGCTTCGCCTAGGGTTTCCCTCGTCCTCCGCCGCCGTTTCCTGGTTGGTTTAGACACCAAATCGATCACGCCATTGCCGTCCCGAACGCATCAGGGAGCGCGTCCTCATCGCCGGCATGCTCTCCGTCGATCTCTACCCCGACTAGCGTGTCCTTCTTCTTCCCCGTCGTCGACTAAGTCCCCGTCGTCGACTACGTGAAGCCGGAGCCCCTGCAGCGACCTCTTCTTCCTTGTCTTCGTTTCCGGCCGCCGAATGTGTTCGACCGTCGCCATCGCCGTCTTTGTCCACCTTCCGCCAAGCCAAGCGCATCACCGTGCTTGTGGTGAGCACGCGCTGCTCCCTGCCCCCGTTTTCCCCCCTCGTTTGCATGCTCTAACCGCGTCCGCCGCGGGCGCCCGATCTCGCCGCCGTCGGAACTCGTCTCCGACGAGTGCTCCGACCTCCTTAGCATCTTTGCGCGTGTCCGTCGGCGTCCCCGTGTCATGTAGGGTAGATCTGTGTGCGTTGTCGCTAGTTTAACCCCGCGAATCGTCGTGTTCGAGTTCATCGCCCCCCGCTCTGGACCTCGTCGCCGGCAGCGTTTCCGTCGCTGTTGGGCGTCGTGCGTTCCAAGCGCGGGCGCGGGATCCTTCCGCGATCCTGTTGCGCCCTTCCGCCGACCCGTAGGGCCACCGGAGCAACTCTGGCGAGCCCCCGCCATGCTCGGTCGCCGCCGACCCCTCCTCTGTTTTTTCCCCCTGCTCCCGCTCGCTTACGTCACTCCTTGTGGGCCTCAAGCCGGACCCACATGCCAGCCTCACTTTTCGCCAGGCCCACCGGCCAGCCGCACACTCGCACAGCCTTCTCTCACATGACAAGTGGGACCCACGGACCCACCTGTCATCTACACCCCCCTGTTTTACACCCATTTGGCCAGCTTGCCATTTTGGGACCTTCCAGTTCGGGCCTTTTCCTTATCTGGTAAGTCCAGATCGGGACGTTTCCATTTTTGGGCATTTTCCTTTTCTGTCTATTTCCTTTTTAGGCAGTATTCAGCTTATTGCGTTTGTGTTGATTTTTCTACAACAACCCCAACATATTATATATGTTTTTGGGGTAGAAAATTCTAATGAATCCAGTGGTACCTTAGTTTCTGCATTTGAGCAAGTTCATGAACCTGTCTTTTTCCATCATGTTGCTGTTTTGTCTTCTAGGTGTTTATTCATGCAATCTTGCTATGAGGTGGTTAAGCACCTGGTTAGCTTCTTTTTCATGTATACTTCATGCTAGAACTTGTTCCATGCCATGACATGCCTTGTAGTGAGCTAATCAAGCTTGTAAAGATGCCATGTTGAATCTGTTTTTGTCATGTCCTGGAATTTCTCTAAGTCTGTAATCTGTTTATGTTTTTGCCATGTTCACATGCTTGCAATTGTATTTTGTGATCCCTTTTGGCTCAAGGTCACTAAGGGACTTTTGTTAAGCTCTTTGAGAAGCTCCATGTCATGCCTTGCTTTGCCATGTTCAGTTCCTGTAGCATATAGTTTTCTTGCTCCAAAGTGTGCTACCTGATCTGGAATTCCAGACAAGTGTTAATTTCACCAAGTCTGAAATCTGTTTACCAATTGCACTTTTGCCATGCTTGTTTGAACCTGTTAATGGTTAAACTGGCCATAGCTCAGTGTTCATCTTTTGTTAAGCATCATGAATGGATCCCTGCCATGTATTTTTTTGCCATGTTTGGGTGCTGTAGCATGTTTGTCTTGTAGCATTTAGATGGCTACTTGCTGTATATCGCAGACCGGTGCCATATTTGAATCGCTTGCCATTTCCAAACCGTGTCTCTGATTTCGGTGGTCTTTATATCGATTTCAACCAAAATCACCTCACCTTTCCAGTGGCACACTTGGTTTTCCATGTTGAGGCCAGGTTCATTCAATCCTTGCCAAATCTTGCATATGCATAACATATCGCATCCCGCATAGCATACCATGTTTGCATCTTGTTGTTTGAGCTTCGCATGTGGTTGATTGTGTCCCTTTTGCTTGTTTGTATTGTTTGGGTAGAGCCGGGAGACGATTTCGCTAACGAGGAGCCCGTTGAGTTTGCTTTCGAGGATCCAGTCAACTCTGACAACTTTGCAGGCAAGATGATCATACCCTCGAAATCACTTCTATCTTTGCTTTGCTAGATGCTCGCTCTTTTGCTATGCCTATGCTACGATGCCTACCACTTGCTTATCATGCCTCCCAAATTGCCATGTCAAACCTCTAACCCACCATGTCCTAGCAAACCGTTGATTGGCTATGTTACCGCTTTGCTCAGCCCCTCTTATAGCGTTGCTAGTTGCAGGTGAAGATTGGAGACCGTTCCTTGTTGGAACATTATTTTCTTGTTGGGATATCATTATATTATCTTGTTATCTTAATGCATCTATATACTTGGTAAAGGGTGGAAGGCTTGGCCTTTTAGCCTAGTGTTTTGTTCCACTCTTGCCTCCCTAGTTTTTCGTCATATCGGTGTTATGTTCCCGGATTTGGCGTTCCTTACGCGGGTGGGTGATAATGGGAACCCCTTGACAGTTCGCCTTGAATAAAACTCCTCCAGTAATGCCCAACCTTGGTTTTACCATTTGCCACCTAGCCTCTTTTTCCCTTGGGTTTCCGGAGCCCGAGGGTCATCTTATTTAAACCCCCCGGGCCAGTGCTCCTCTGAGTGTTGGTCCACCTCGTCAGCCGCCGGTGGCCACCAGGGGCAACTCTGGGCTGGCCTACTGGAAGTTTAGAAAATTTGAGTGTGCCCTGAGAACAAGATATGTGCAGCTCCTATCGGGATTTGTCAGCACAATTGGTCAGTGTTGCTGGATTTGTTTTTAACTTGACAAAGTGTCTTGTAGAACCGGGATACCGAGTCTGATCGGAATGTCTCGGGAGAAGGTTTATCCTTCGTTGACCGTGAGAGCTTGTCATGGGCTAAGTTGGGACTCCCCTGCAGGGATTTGAACTTTCGAAAGCCGTGCCCGTGGTTATGGGCAGATGAGAATTTGTTAATGTCCGGTTGTAGATAACTTGAACCCTAATTTAATTAAAATGAATCAACTATGTGAGTTACTGTGATGGTCTCTTCTCGGCGGGGTCCGGGAAATGAACACGGTGTTGGAGTAATGCTTGTCGCATGATGTTTCTCTAGTTCTTCGTTCGCGCTTTGCCTTCTCTTCTCGCTCTCTTTTGTGAACAGGTTATCCACCATATATGCTAGTCGCTTACTGCAGCTCCACATATTACCTTGCCTTACCTATAAGCTTAAATAGTCTTGATCGTGAGGGTGCGAGATTGCTGAGTCCCTGTGGCTCACAGATTACTTCCAAACCAGATGCAGGGCCTGATGACTCCGTTCCAGATGACGCACTTGAGCTCAAGTGGGAGTTCGACGAGGACTCACGCCGTTACTATGTGTATTTCCCTGATGATCGGTAGTGGTGCCCAGTTGGGGCGATCGGGACCGTGTCGCATGTTGGGTTGATCTTTTATTTTGGCACCGTAGTCGGGCCATGAGTGATTGGATGATGTAATGCTATTTATGTACTTTGTTTGACGTGGCGAGTGTAAGCCAACTATGTACCTTCCCCTTTTATTATCTATATTACATGGGATGTTGTGAAGATTTCCTTACTTGCGACATTGCTTTCAATGCGGTTATGCCTCTAAGTCGTGCTTCGACACGTAGGAGATATAGCCGGATCGAGGGCGTTACAAGTTGGTAATCAGAGCCTTCCCCGACCTTAGGAGCCCCCACTGATTGATCGTTTTTAGCAGCCGTTGTTGAGTCTAGAAAAATGTTTTAAGTCTTTTAGGAATTATATATCGGAGAGTTTAGGAATTCTGTTTACTCCCCAGTCCCTTCATCGCTCTGATAAGGCATCCTGACATAGAGTTTTGACTCTTCTCTTCTCAGATTTCACTAAAAACAAATTTAGGATCACGCGGGTATCTTGGAATCGTTCCGATGGATTCGTGACGAGAACATTGTTCTTGGTGCCTCCTGTCATTTAGGGGTTGTGGCAGTGTCCCGGGGAGTTGAGCTCCGAGGTGTTGTCGTCACAATTTTATCGTTGCAGTTCTGGAATACCTGAGTTTAGTACGCCGACATCGAAAATCTCTTTATGCAGTTGTTGGTGAGATAACCTCGACGCCACCCAGTACTGGGGCGGGAGTTCGGGAGTATTGCCATAACTTGTATAACGGATGCTTTTCGAAGGTTGAGGTAGACGGTTTCCAAAGTTTTTCTCGATTATGTGTTGAAGGATGGATACAGCTGGATGTAGGATTTGTTAGATTTGGGTGAGATATTATGTTTCCCCTGTATCCCCAACACCTGATTGCATAACCGGAAAGGTTCGAGAATTTCATAGGTGGGAATTCTTGTAGCTCTAGCTCTTCTTCCACGGATATTTGGTTTGAGATTGGGATTTCTTACCGAGTATTCATTCTTGTTCCGTACCTTGTTGATTTATTCCTGTACCTAAATTCTAAGTGGCTTCTCAATTTATGGATATGTGACCATTTCAAGTGGAATGCATTTGTTCTTATGTTCGGATGGGAAGACTATATGTTGCAATTTCAACCCGCTTGATTCAGCTTCAATTTTATCTGTCAATGTGCTAACGGATGTCACCCTCTTCAGGATGGCTCCCGCTAAGGGCAATAGTCAGAATCAGAATCAGGATCCGCCACCACCTCCCCCTCCTCCGGAGGCATGGCAAGCTGTGATGGCCGCTACCAATGCAAACACGCAGTTGATCATGCAAATTCTCCAAGAGCGCAACCAAGCGAACCAAGGCAACCAAGGTAACAATCAGAATCACTTTGCTACACTCAACTAGTTCCTTGCTAACCAGCCAAAGACCTTCAGCAATTGTGTTGAGGCAACTGATGCTGACGATTGGCTCGTGGACTTATGCAAGCATTTCGAGTTCAGTAACGTCAGGCCTGAGGACTTTGTCAAGTTCGCTTCCTTCCAACTCAAAGACCAAGCTGCAGAATGGTTCCAGCAGTACAAGGATTCCAGAGGAGGCCGTGTGATTACCTGGGATGAATTCCGTCAAGACTTCAAAGCTCATCATATTCCTTAGAGCGTGGTTGAAAGCAAGCGTGAGGAATTCCGCAACCTGAAGCAAGGTTCTATGTCTGTCTATGACTACAACAAGTTGTTTCAGAAGCTTGCCCGCTTTGCTAAGCAGGACGTCCCTGACGAGAAGAGCATGATATACCAGTTCAGGGGTGGTCTCAGAGAAGAAATCCAGCTAGCTCTTGTCCTCTTTGAGACCTTGAGGTACGATGAGTTCTACAACATGGCATTGAAGCAAGAGGCTGCTCAACTGAGGTGTGATGCTTCCAAGAAGCGAGTCAAAGATGCTACTCCTTCTTCCTCTACTCAAGTGGCCAAGCAGCAGAAGTATTGGCTTCCTCCTCCTCCGTTCCGTCAGCCGTATCAGAAGAGCAAAGGTGGCAGTGGATCTTCCCACCCACCCAACCCTGGCTTTCAGAACAAGACTTTGTCTCAAGCTCCAAGATCGAGTGCCTCGTATCACCGTCCGCTTTCAGAGGTCACGTGCAACAAGTGCCAACAGAAGGGTCACTATGCCAACAAATGTTTCAACCAGAGGCGTCTCCCTCCTCCTCCTCCTGTGAGATCGGCAAGTACAGCTGTGGTCAAGCATAACCCCAAGTACGCCAAGGTCAACATGGTGAATGCAGCTCAGATAGAGGACTCGTCAGATGTCATCATGGGTAACCTTCCTATTAACGATGTTCCTGCAAAAGTTCTTTTTGACACTGTTGCATCGCATTGTTTCATCTCGAGACCTTTTGCATCTAAGCATGGGTGGTATGCTCAAGTCATGCATAAACCGTTAGCAGTTGTCTCTCCGGGTAGATGTTTGCTCGCTAACTACGAGATTCCGGATATTTCTATCTCGATGGGTGATTTCAAGTTTCTGGCTTCTCCAATGGTCCTTGGTAACTCGGATATCGATCTTATTCTTGGAATGGACTGGCTTTCTAAGCACAAGGCTCAGCTTGATTGTGCAGCCAGGCAGATTCAATTGACTCATTCGTCTGAGGATGTTATTATCTTTGCCACTCGGGATAATACCATCCGTCTGTTTTCTCTCAATGAGAAGGGTGAACTGGATGCCATCTCTCAAATTCCAGTCGTTTGCGAATATCAAGAAGTCTTTCCAGAAGAGCTTCCAGGAATGCCTCCGCACCGGCCAGTTGAATTCGTCATCGATCTTCAGCCTAGCACGGAACCCGTTTGCAGGCGTCCTTACAAGCTCGGACCTGAAGAGTTGAAGGAGCTGAAGAAGCAACTCGATATTCAAGAGCGTATGGGTCTCATCTGACCTAGTTCCTCTCCGTGGGGTTGTGGAGTACTCTTTGTGAAGAAGAAGGATGGAACGGACCGACTTTGTGTTGACTATCGTCCATTGAACAAGAAGACTATCAAGAACAAGTACCCACTTCCCAACATCAACGAGCTGTTCGAACAACTCAAAGGTGCCCAAGTATTCTCCAAGCTTGATCTCCGTATGGGTTATCATCAGATTCGAATCCGTGAGCAAGATATTCCCAAGACGGCTTTCAGGACAAGCTATGGTTCATATGAATACACTGTCATGTCTTTTGGCCTCGTCAACGCTCCTCTGACTTTCTCTCGCATGATGAACTTCATCTTCAACGCCTACACCAATGACTTCATTTTGGTCTATCTCGACGACATTCTGGTCTTTTTGAAGAACAAGGAAGATCATGCCAAGCACTTGCGTTTGGTGCTCAATAAGCTCAGGGAACATCAGTTCTACGCCAAGTTCTCAAAGTGCGAATTTTGGCTCGATGAGGTTCTTTATCTTGGGCATATCATCTCTGCCAAGGGCATTGCGGTGAATCCTGAGAAGGTGTCTGCAATTGTGAATTGGGAACCACCTCAGAACGTGAAGCAACTCCGTAGCTTCCTCGGTCTCGCAAGCTACTGTCGAAGGTTCGTTGAGAACTTATCAAAGATCGTGAAGCCTCTCTCAAATCTTCTCCAGAAGCACGTCAAGTACATTTTGTCTCCGGAATGTGACATCGCTTTCAACACTTTGAAAGAGAAATTGGTCACTGCTCCAGTTCTGACTCCTCCTCATGAATCCAAACCGTTCGAGGTCTTCTGCGATGCCTCTCTCCAAGGTCTTGGTGCAGTGTTGATGCAAGAGAAGAAAGTTGTGGCTTATACCTCTCGCCAGTTGAAGCCCAACGAGAAGAACTACCCCACTCATGACCTCGAGTTGGCGGCAGTTGTGCATGCTCTTTTGACTTGGAGACATCTCTTATTGGGAAGAAAAGTGGACATCTTCACTGACCACAAGAGTCTCAAGTACATCTTCACTCAGCCTAATCTCAACCTCAGGCAGACTCGATGGGTCGAAATGATTCAAGAGTATAATCCGAGTATCGAGTATACTCCAGGCAAGGCCAATGTGATTGCTGACGCATTGAGCAGGAAGGCTTATTGCAACAGTCTGATTCTCAAGCCTCATCAACCCGAGCTTTGTGAAACTTTCCTCAAACTCAATATGCAAGTTGTTCCTCAAGGTTTCCTCACCAACCTTCAAGTCTCTCCTACCTTGGAAGACCAGATTCGCCAAGCCCAGCTTCTTGATGCTATGGTGAAAAAGGTGAAGATTGGGATTGCTAAGAGTCAACCCAAGTACAAGTGCTACCGCCTTGATGACAAGGATACTCTCTTCTTCGAGGATCGTATTGTTGTGCCCAAAGGTGAACTTCATAAAGTGATCATGAACGAGGCTCAAAATTCACTCCTCTCCATCCACCCTGGGAGTACGAAGATGTATCAGGACCTCAAGCAGGCTTATTGGTGGACTCGAATGAAGTGCGAGATTACTCAATTCGTGAATGAGTGTGATGTCTGCAGAAGAGTGAAGGCAGAACACCAAAGGCCAACGGGTCTCCTCCAACCTCTTGCCATTCCAGAATGGAAGTTTGACCACATTGAGATGGACTTCGTGACTGGGTTTCCAAAGTCCAAGCGTGGCAATGATGCTATATTCGTTGTCATCGACAAACTCACTAAAGTGGCTCACTTTCTGCCTATCCAAGAGTCAATCACTGCAGCTCAATTGGCGGAGCTGTACACCTCTCGGATTGTCTCTCTGCACGGTATTCCACAGGTGATCTCGTCAGACCGTGGCAGCATCTTCACCTCCAAGTTTTGGGATTCTTTTCAGAAGGCCATGGGCACCAACATCCGCTTCAGCACAACTTTCCATCCTCAAACTAGCGGTCAAGTCGAGCGTGTCAATCAGATTCTTGAAGATATGCTCAGGGCTTGTGTGATATCCTTCGACATGAAGTGGGAAGATTGTATTTCATATGCTGAATTCTCCTACAACAACAGTTTTCAAGCAAGTTCGGGCAAGGCCCCATTCGAAATTCTGTATGGCAGGAAGTGCCGTACCCCTCTCAACTGGTCTGAAACCGGTGAACGTCAACTTCTGGGAAATGACTTGATCACAGAGGCAGAGGAAATGTGCAAAGTCATTTGTGATAACCTCAAAGCAGCGCAATCGCGCCAGAAGAGCTACTATGATAGTAAGCACCGCGATCTGGCTTTCGAGATCGGAGATCATGTTTACCTCCGCGTCTCTCCAATGAAAGGTACTCGTCGCTTTGGTATCAAAGGGAAGCTTTCCCCTAGATACGTGGGACCTTTCAAGATCGTCAGCAAGAGAGGCGATCTCGCCTATCAACTGGAGCTTCCTTCAAACTTTGCAAATGTGCATGACGTGTTTCATGTCTCTCAGCTCCGCAAGTGCTTCAAGACTCCTGACCGCACCGTCAACTTCGAAGACATTGATCTCCAAGAAGATCTCTCTTATCGTGAGCACCCCGTTGCTATTCTTGAAGAGACTGAACGCAAGACTCGCAATAAGTCAATCAAATTCCTCAAAGTCAAGTGGTCACACCATTCCGACCGTGAAGCCACCTGGGAACGCGAGGATCACCTTCGTTCTAAGTACCCGGCGTTCTTCCAGTCCTAGATCTCGGGACGAGATCCTTTCATAGTGGTGGAGTGTTGTAACACCCCGGATGTAACCTAACTCAATTGTATTCCAACTCCTGCCTTTTCCCGGCCTTAAGTTATGAGATTCATGGTTGGGTTTTGTCTTTGTTTTTTTTTCTTGTCATGCATTTTTTTCTCTTTTCTTTTCATGTCTCTTGTTGCATCATGGCATCATCATGTGCATCTTTATGTTGTGAGCTTCTGCATTTGAGGCTTGTTCTTTGGGATCCTAGTTTCATCTTATCCCCCCCTCATCACCTCCTCTCCTTCTCTTTCTTTTCTGGGCTTGCAAGTGTCATCTTACCCTGCTCCATAAATGTTCATCTTCTCCCTATAAATCTAGCTCCATGCCTTGAACCCCCTTGCCAAGTTTCACCTCTTTTAGAATGGTTTTGGTTGGGTTCAAAAAATGCTTCAAGTTTGAATTATAATTCAAACTTGGAATATTTTTCTACCTTTAAAAATTACCAAAGGAATTTTATTAAATACTTCAGAAATTCAGGATCAGCAGGATATTTTTATTTACTCAAACTCCTCTCCTTCTCCCCTGTGCTTTTCTTTTGTTTTTTTCTGCCTGAAGGAATTAGTAAAGAAGAAGCGCAGCAGAGCAGCAGCACCAACTGGGCCTTAGCCTCCCAGTCAGGCCCAGTTAGCCCCGCGCCAGTAAGCCCAGCGCGCCAGCCAGCCCGCTCGGACCCCCTCTCTCTGCCTTTTCTCACCGGCGCGTGCCCGCACCCCCACTGGTCTCTCTCCACGTGGCTAGTTTGGCCCCGCCTGTCAGCGCCTACCCTGCTCCCCGCACCCACCTTTTCCCTCTCCTCTCACCGTCGCCATGGGGACCGCAGGCATGAGAGCGCGTGAGCTCATGCCGCTCACCCTAGCCCCTTTTAAGCCCCAATTCCTCGTCCCCTGCTTCGCCTAGGGTTTTCCTCGTCCTCCGCCGCCGTTTCCTGGTTGGTTTAGACACCAGATCGATCGCGCCATCGCCGTCCCGAACGCATCAGGGAGCGCGTCCTCGTCGCCGGCGTGCTCTCCGTCGATCTCTACCCCGACTAGCGTGTCCTTCTTCTTCCCCTTCGTCGACTACGTCCCCGTCATCGACTACGTGGAGCGGGAGCCCCTGCAGCGACCTCTTCTTCATCGTCTTCGTTTCTGGCCGCCGAACGTGTTCGACCGTCGCCATCGCCGTCTTCGCCCACCTTCCGCCAAGCCAAGCGCACCACCGTGCTTGTGGTGAGCACGCGCTGCTCCCTGCCCCCGTTTCCCCCCTCGTTTGCATGCTCTAACCGCATCCGCCGCGGGCACCCGATCTCGCCGCCGTCAGAACTCGTCTCCGACGAGTGCTCCGACCTCCTTAGCATCTTTGCGCGTGTCCGTCGGCGTCCCCGTGTCATGTAGGGTAGATCCGTGTGCGTTGTCACTAGTTTAACCCCGTGGATCGTCGTGTTCGAGTTCATCGCCGCCCGGTCTGGACCTCGTCACCGGCAGCGTTTCCGTCGCTGTTGGGCGTCGTGCGTTCCAAGCGCGGGCGCGGAATCCTTCCACGATCTTGTTGCGCCCTTCCGCCGACCCATAGGGCCACCGGAGCAACTCCGGCGAGCCCCCGCCATGCTCGGTCGCCGCCGACCCCTCCTCTGTTTTTTCCCCTGCTCCCGCTCGCTTACGTCACTCCTTGTGGGCCTCAAGCCGGACCCACATGCCAGCCTCACTTTTCGCCAGGCCCACCGGCCAGCCGCACACTCGCACAGCCTTCTCTCACATGACAAGTGGGACCCACGGACCCACCTGTCATCTACACCCCCCTGTTTTACACCCATTTGGCCAGCTTTCCATTTTGGGACCTTCCAGTTCTGGCCTTTTCCTTATCTGGTAAGTCCAGATCGGGACGTTTCCATTTTTGGGCATTTTCCTTTTCTGTCTATTTCCTTTTTAGGCAATATTCATCTTATTGCGTTTGTGTTGATTTTTCTATAGCAACCCCAACATATTATATATGTTTTTGGGGTAGAAAAATCTAATGAATCCAGTGGTGGCCTTAGTTTCTGCATTTGAGCAAGTTCATGGACCTGTCTTTTTCCATCATGTTGCTGTTTTGTCTTCTAGGTGTTTATTCATGCAATCTTGCTATGAGGTGGTTAAGCACCTGGTTAGCTTCATTTTCATGTATACTTCATGCTAGAACTTGTTCCATGCCATGAAATGCCTTGTAGTGAGCTAATCAAGCTTGTAAAGATGCCATGTTGAATCTGTTTTTGTCATGTCCTGGAATTTCTCTAAGTCTGTAATCTGTTTATGTTTTTGCCATGTTCACATGCTTGCAATTGTATTTTCTGATCCCTTTTGGCTCAAGGTCACTAAGGGACTTTTGTTAAGCTCTTTGAGTAGCTCCATGTCATGCCTTGCTTTGCCATGTTCAGTTCCTGTAGCATATAGTTTTCTTGCTCTAAAGTGTGCTACCTGATCTGGAATTCCAGACAAGTGTTAATTTCACCAAGTCTGAAATCTGTTTACCAATTGCACTTTTGCCATGCTTGTTTGAACCTGTTAATGGTTAAATTGGCCCTAGCTCAGTGTTCATATTTTGTTAAGCATCATGAATGGATCCCTGCCATGTATTTTGTTGCCATGTTTGGGTGCTGTAGCATGTTTGTCTTGTAGCATTTAGATGGCTACTTGCTTTATATCGCAGACCGGTGCCATATTTGAATCGCTTGCCATTTCCAAACCGTGTCTCCGATTTCGGTGGTCTTTATATCGATTTCAACCGAAATCACCTCACCTTTCCAGCGGCACACTTGGTTTTCCAAGTTGAGGCCAGGTTCATTCAATCCTTGCCAAATCTTGCATATGCATAACATATCGCATCCCGCTTAGCATACCATGTTTGCATCATGTTGTTTGAGCTTCGCATGTGGTTGCTTGTGTCCCTTTTGCTTGTTTGTCTTGTTTGGGTAGAGCCGGGAGACGAGTTCGCTAACGAGGAGCCCATTGAGTTTGCTTTCGAGGATCCAGTCAACTCTGACAACTTTGCAGGCAAGATGATCATACCCTCGAAATCACTTCTATCTTTGCTTTGCTAGATGCTCGCTCTTTTGCTATGCCTATGCTATGATGCCTACCACTTGCTTATCATGCCTCCCAAATTGCCATGTCAAACCTCTAACCCACCATGTCCTAGCAAACTGTTGATTGGCTATGTTACCGCTTTGCTCAGCCCCTCTTATAACGTTGCTAGTTGCAGGTGAAGATTGGAGACCGTTCCTTGTTGGAACATTATTTTCTTGTTGGGATATCATTATATTATCTTGTTATCTTAATGCATCTATATACTTGGTAAAGGGTGGAAGGCTTGGCCTTTTAGCCTAGTGTTTTGTTCCACTCTTGCCGCCCTAGTTTTCCGTCATATCGGTGTTATGTTCCCGGATTTTGCGTTCCTTACGCGGTTGAGTGATAATGGGAACCCCTTGACAGTTCGCCTTGAATAAAACTCCTCCAGCAATGCCCAACCTTGGTTTTACCATTTTCCACCTAGCCTCTTTTTCCCTTGGGTTTCCGGAGCCCGAGGGTCATCTTATTTAAACCCCCCTGGGCCAGTGCTCCTCAGAGTGTTGGTCCACCTCGTCAGCCGCCGGTGGCCACCAGGGGCAACTCTGGGCTGGCCTATCAGAAGTTTAGACAATCTGAGTGTGCCCTGAGAACGAGATATGTGCAGCTCCTATCGGGATTTGTCGGCACATTCGGGCGGTGTTGCTGGATTTGTTTTAACTTGACAAAGTGTCTTGTAGAACCGGGATACCGAGTCTGATCGGAATGTCTCGGGAGAAGGTTTATCCTTCGTTGACCGTGAGAGCTTGTCATGGGCTAAGTTGGGACTCCCCTGCAGGGATTTGAACTTTCGAAAGCCGTGCCCGCGGTTATGGGCAGATGGGAATTTGTTAATGTACGGTTGTAGATAACTTGAACCCTAATTTAATTAAAATGAATCAACTGTGTGAGTTACCGTGATGGTCTCTTCTCGGCGGGGTCCGGGAAGTGAACACGGTGTTGGAGTAATGCTTGTCGCAGGATGTTTCTCTAGTTCTTCGTTCGCACTTTGCCTTCTCTTCTCGCTCTCTTTTGCGAACAGGTTAGCCACCATATATGCTTACTGCAGCTCCACATATTACCTTGCCTTACCTATAAGCTTAAATAGTCTTGATCACGAGGGTGCGAGATTACTGAGTCCCTGTGGCTCACAGATTACTTCCAAACCAGATGCAGGGCCTGATGACTCCGTTCCAGATGACGCGCTTGAGCTTAAGTGGGAGTTCGACGAGGACTCACACCGTTACTATGTGTCTTTCCCTGATGATCAGTAGTGGTGCCTAGTTGGGGCGATCGGGACCGTGTCGCATGTTGGGTTGATCTTTTATTTTGGCACCGTAGTCGGGCCATGAGTGATTGGATGATGTAATGCTATTTATGTACTTTGTTTGACGTGGCGAGTGTAAGCCAACTATGTACCTTCCCCTTTTATTATCTATATTACATGGGATGTTGTGAAGATTGCCTTACTTGCGACATTGCTTTCAATGCGGTTATGCCTCTAAGTTGTGCTTCGACACGTAGGAGATATAGCCGCATCGAGGGCGTTACAGAGACGCTGCGGGCGGCGGTGTCGGAGGCGCCGCCGGTTTTGGAGGAGGCACCGCGGGCGGCGGTGCAGGAGGCCGCCCCGGCAGGTGGGCCGGAGACGGCGACGCAGGGCGTCCCAGCATCCGGGTCATCATCGGCGCCGGGAGGGGCGTCGGAGGAGGTGCTGGCTGCATCGCGAGCGGCTAGCGGGGAGTACGCCTTGGTGCCCCGGCAGGGAGGGCGCCGAGCTGCCGTGCCGTAGCCGGCGCAGAGCGGGAGCGCCGTTGTCTTCGGGCCCCAGACCCCAGGAGGAGGCGGCGATGGACGCCGTCAGCCGCCGCCTGCGAGGCCGGACAGAACGGCTCGAGGCCGAGGTGGAGCGGACGCGCGACCTGGAGCACAATGTTCTGGTAAGTTTTCTTGCAATTTGCTCTTTGTGGGGGCGCGCCCGCGCACCCAATGGGTGTAGCCCCCCAGGTTCGGGCCAACTACGTAGTAGTTGGGTCGAATCTTTGGAGTGTTGGCTTTGTTCTGACTTCTGCTTTTTTCAGCATCTCGTCACTTTTCGGGTCGCCGCCTTCAATCGTCTCCTGGGCAAGCACCGGGAGCTCAAAGAGCAGCTTGCCGCCAAGGAGGAGGAGGTCCGCGTCGCCGCAGGTATTATTGTGCTCTTCTCTAGTGGGGGCGCGCTAGCGCACCCACTGGGTGTAGCCCCCGAGATTCGGGCCAACTACATAGTAGTTGGGCCAAATCTTAAGTCTTGCATTTTTCTTCTGCCGAGTCCTTCTTTTTTGCAGCCGAGGTGCTGTCCTGGCGGACTCGTCTGCTACGGGCTGGTCATCACTATGACCGGCTCATTGCCGACACCGGTTGTCTTGGCGTTGAGGTGGCGCAGGCGAGGGCGGAGGCGGAGGCGGCCGCGGCTCGGCGGTCCCTTGACGAGGCCAACCAGCTGCATGAGCAGCTGGCGGGTCACAAGAGCCGCCTCGAGGCCAAGCTGGAGCACCTTAAGGCAGAAGCCGCCAAGGTGGTTGTGACGCCCCGAGACCAACGCGCCAGGTGTCTCCCAGTTGTTCGCCGTCGTTTCCATGTCATTCGATTGCGTGTTGCATCTTGTCATTGCATCATATGCATTACATCATCATGTTTTCAAAACTTGCATCCGTCCGGGTTCCCCCAGTTCTTTCCGTTGTCCGTTCTAAGCCCAGACACACTTGCACGCACCCGCGGCACGTCCAAAATATTATTTTATAAGTGGCCGGAAAATGTTCTCAGAATGGGATGAGAGTTGGCGTGCGGTCTTATTATAGTGTAGGTAGGCCGCCTGCCAAGTTTCATCGCATTCGGAGTCCATCTGACGCCCCAACGTTTAACTATAGCGGCAGTATAGCCGGTCAAACGTCGGACGTTTTCGGTCTCCGGAAACGGTTGCCGGGCTGCCTTATTTCCTCTCCTCTCAGACCAAGCCTCTTTGCACATTTCACTACCGACCGCCAGGCCAGCCTACCCCTCTTTGCACAGTGCATCGACCCCTCACGCGTGTCCGAGGCTCACCCGAACCCGACTCCGACTGTCGCTACCGTTGTGTCCGGATCATCCCCGAACATCTACGAAACATCTCCGTTTTCTTATTTGATCTCCCTAGCCTATTTATCTGACACCGTCCGATTAAGATCGAAGGGTCCAAATGCCCCTAAACTTAGCCCTTTTGCTATTTATAGATCAACCAATAGCCTATTTTAGGCAAACCCTAAAATCTAGGGACTTGTCCCTGCCGCCGTCGCCGCACTCATCTCCCAAATCCCCATCGGGATCCACCCCGATCCACCCAACTAGCGAGCCCCTCCTCCTCTCGATCCTATCCCACCAACCAGAGCTTCACCTGAAGCCAGCGCGCCTCCCGATCGAGCTGCTCGATCTGCTGCACCCGAGCGCGCATGCCTCCCCTGCTCCTTCTATTCCCTTTCCTCCTCGGTCTCCCTCTCTCTCATGCCATTCCTCCTCCTCTCTCTCGAGTACCCCTGGACCGCCCATGAATGCAAGTCCACAAGCTCCATCGCTGCAGGGAACGAGGAGCACGCCGCCCCGATGCATGGACGCCGCCCTTCAGGACTCGTCTTCGACCAGTCCGAGCACCAGAACAACGCCTCCTCCCCATCCTTCCTTCTCCAGCTCTCTTTCTCTCACATCGCTCTCTCTCTCTCTCACAGGAGCTTTTCTCGTCAGCCATGGGCACCATGTTCGCAAGCAGCAGTCGCCGCCGTCTTCCCCTGCCTAGCCTCGGATCCTACCTGGGACGCCATCTAGCGCCCGGATCCGCGCCGCTCCGCGGCCCCGTCTCCGGCCCCGCTCGCCGGAGCCACACCTCCCTGTGCCTGCATCCCTCACCGTGCCGCTCCTCTGCTTCGCCCTTGCCCGAGGAGGACGACCCAGCGACAAGTCCCGCTTCACCGTTGACTGCGCCCCCTTCCACCTCCTCGTCGATCCAGCCAGTCCAGGAGGCCTGCTAGCCTTGCCTCCCACCGACTGGGCCAGGCCCAGGGTGAGCAGCCCCCAAGTGCCCCCTCCTCTTGTTTTTTTCACCTGTTGGGCCAGCCAATTCGGCCCGCGTATGTTTTTTTCTAGCGTCTGTGATTTGTCTATTATTCCAGAGATTACAATTTTGCAGAAAAACCCCTAAGCTCCATGAATATCATAGCTCACCAACCGTGCATCTTTTGTAAGAACATTATATATGAAAAATGCTTAGTTTTTCATCTAGTTTCATTATATGCCACTTTCATCTATGTTTAAAATGTTGTTTGATTAAATATGCTCACATGCCACGCTAAAATGCTTTAATTGATAACTAAATAACCGTAGCTCCAAATTTAATAAACTTTATATGTAAATGGGGTAGAAAAATGCCTAGTTTAACATGGTGGCTTTATTTTGCATGTTTAACAACTCTAAAATATGGTTTAGGGCAGAACAGTACCAAATTCTTAATTTGCACATGAGGAGTTTCCGGACTTGTTGTTTGTTGTTCCGGCCTCATTTGAACTGGCCTAGATAGGTAGTTTTCATTTGCTTCACCTCTTGCCATATTAATCAACATTTAATATTGTTGGGTACATAAACGAGAGAGAAATAAATAAGTCATGTGGTGTTTTCTTCAATATGCAACTCCGTTGCATATTGAGCTCCACTTAATTTGTAGTGTTGTTTGTTGCACTTTGCCATGCCATGCTTCATTAAACCGTACATGCATCATACTTGGTTGTGCATCATGCCTTGGTTATGTGATGGTTGTTTACTATGTTGTTTGCTTCTTTCCGGTGTTGCTTCTTCGGGTTGGTTCTGATAGCGTTGCGTTTGTGAGGATTCATTCGACTTCGTCCGTTTGTCTTCTTCATGGACTCGTTCTTCTTCCTTGCGGGATCTCAGGCAAGATGACCATACCCTCGAAATCACTTCTATCTTTGCTTGCTAGTTGCTCGCTCTATTGCTATGCCTATGCTGCGATACCTACCACTTGCTATATCATGCCTCCCATATTGCCATGTCAAGCCTCTAACCCACCTTGTCCTAGCAAACCGTTGTTTGGCTATGTTACCGCTTTGCTCAGCCCCCTATTATAGCGTTGCTAGTTGCAGGTGAAGATGGAGTTTGTTCCTTGTTGGAACATGATTATTGTTGGGATATCACAATATCTCTTATTTTAATTAATGCATCTATATAATTGGTAAAGGGTGGAAGGCTCGGCCTTATGCCTGGTGTTTTGTTCCACTCTTGCCGCCATAGTTTCCGTCATACCGATGTTATGTTCCTTGACTTTGCGTTCCTTACGCGGTTGGGTTATAATGGGAACCCCTTGACAATTCACCTTGAATAAAACTCCTCCAGCAAGGCCCAACCTTGGTTTTTCCATTTGCCACCTAGCCTTTTTTCCCTTGGGTTCTGCAGACTCAAGGGTCATCTTTATTTTAACCCCCCGGGCCAGTGCTTCTCTAAGTGTTGGTCCAACCTGAGCGATGTCCGGCACCCCCTGGGCAACCAGAGTTTATGCCAACCCGACGTCTTGCTCATCCAGTGTGCCCTGAGAACGAGATATGTGCAGCTCCGATCGGGATTTGTCAGCACATCTGGGTGGCTTTGCTGGTCTTGTTTTACCATTGTCGAAATGTCTTGTAACCGGGATTCCGAGTCTGATCGGGTCTTCCTGGGAGAAGGAATATCCTTCATTGACCATGCGAGCTTGTGATGGGCTAAGTTGGGACACCCCTACAGGGTTTTGAACTTTCGAAAGCCGTGCCCGCGGTTATTGGCAGATGGGAATTTGTTAATGTCCGGTTGTAGAGAACTTGACACTTAACTTAATTAAAATGCATCAACCGCGTGTGTAGCCATGATGGTCTCTTTCCGGCGGAGTCCGGGAAGTGAACACGGTGTTGGAGTTATGCTTGAATGTAAGTAGTTTCAGGATCACTTCTAGTTCACGACCGTGCTTTGTCTTCTCTCCTCGCTCTCATTTGCGTATGTTAGCCACCATATATGCTCGTATGTTAGCCACCATATATGCTAGTGCTTGCTGCAGCTCCACCTTGCCTTCTCTTCTCGCTCTCTTTTGCGAACAGGTTAGCCACCATATATGCTAGTGCTTGCTGCAGCTCCACCTCATACCTTTTCCCTACCCATAAGCTTAAATAGTCTTGATCTCGCGAGTGTGAGATTGCTGAGTCCTCGTGGCTCATAGATACTTCCAAACAGTTGCAGGTGCCGATGATACCAGTGCAGATGTCACAACCCAGCTCAGTTGGGAGGTCGATGAAGATCGTGTTCGTTGTGTTGTTTCGTTTCAGTTGATCAGTAGTGGAGCCTAGTCGGGGCAATCGGGGATCTATCACATTTGGGGTTGTCTTTATTTTGGTTCTGTAGCCGGACCTTGATTGTATTCTGGTTGTTGTAATGCTATATTCATGTATTGTGTGAAGTGGCGATTGTAAGCCAACTCTGTACCCCTTTCTTATTCAGTACATGGGATGTGTAAAGATTACCCCTCTTGCGACATGCCTACAATGCGGTTATGCCTCTAAGTCGTGCTCCGACACGTGGAAGATATAGCTGCATCGTGGGTATTACAAGTTGGTAATTAGAGCCTTCCTCGACTTAGGAGCCCCCTGCTTGATCGAATCGCTGGCGTTGTTGAGTCTAGAAAAATGTTTTGAGTCTTATAGGATTATATCAGAGAGTAGGATTCTTTTTACTCCTCAGTCTCTTCGTCGCTCTGGTGAGGCCTTTTGACGTAGAGTTTTGACTCTTCTCTCCTCAAATTTCACAAATTTTTTTTAGGATCACGCGGGTATCTTGGAATCGTTCCGATGGTTTTGTGACGAGAACATTGTTCTTGGTGCCTCCTGACATTTAGGGGTTGTGGCAGTGTCCCGGGGAGTTGAGCTCCGAGGTGTTGTCGTCACAATTTTATCGTTGCAGTTCTGGAATACCTGAGTTTCGCCGACATCGAAAAAAATCTCTTTTATGCAGTTGTTGGTGAGATAACCTCGACGCCACCCAGTACTGGGGTGGGAGTTCGGGAGTATTGCCATAACTCGTATAACGGATGCTTTTCGAAGGTTGAGGTAAACGATTTCCGAAGGTTTCTTGGTTATGTGTTGAAGGATGGATACAGCTGGATGTAGGATTTGCTAGTTTTGGGTGAGATATTATGCTTCCCCTGTGTCCCCAACACCTGATTGCATAACCGGAAAGTTTCGGGAGTTTATAAGTGGGAATTCAAGTAGCTCCTAGGATATCTTTCTGACAGATGTATGATATGAAATTGGGGTTCGACGTCTAGTGGTCCTCCTATCCACGGTTGGTTTTACATTGGTCTCGTTGTGTCTTAAAGAGTCCTTGGCTATGCTGACTCGGGGACGCTTCGTATGTCATGTGCACTACCTTGTACATGATGGTGCTGTACGATCGAGCCTGTGTGGGCCCCACCATGAAAACTTCGGACGAAATCTCTATCATATGTCTGTTCCGGCTTATTTTGCAAGCCAATACTTTGTTTTGTTTTCAGTTGTTGTATTCGAGTTGCTTCAATGTTAAATGTTGATTCCATACCTTTCCTAAGTGGTGTTCTCATACTCCTATGTGAATACCAATCCTTCATGATAATTGAGATTGTCATGTCAATCCTTTTCAACCGGCGTGTTCCTATTCAAGTGGATCCGATCTTTGTCAACATCAGCAAGATCAACTCAAAGTCTTCCCAATGTTGTTCATTTCATCCATCCCAATTTGTCCTTGTTTTCCCGCCCACCCAACCCTTTTTCTTAAAGGACTCAGAGTTCTTAATCAAGTATCCTTTTATTGATGGGAAGTCTCTCCATTCTTTTCCGTCAATGTTCTTACCCGGTGTTTCTCATGAAGATTCTAATGGAGCTTCTAGTTCATCATTCTTCGTTCTCTTTCTTCTCCGGTGGATTTAAGTCAAGCTTTGTTGATCATATATTTTCCTCGTTTCAAATGCTTTCTCATGCCGGTGCACCTCTTAATTGTTCACCTCTCGCTATTCATTTGTTCCGGAGTGCTGAAGATATCTTAGAAGATTCTAGTTTCCATTCTCAATTCGTTCAAGTTCTTTTGAGGACGTTATCCCATTCAAGTCATTTAATTCAACTGGCGCAATCTCTCTTCTAAATCGTTCAACGGTGTTTCTTTTGAGTGGGCCCTAACCCACATGTCTTTTCCCAGGATCTTACCTAACGCTTCTAATTTTTCCGGAGGTATTCTCAAATTCTTTTCGAAGTTTGACATAAGAATGATTCATCATCAGTCAGATGCCTTTCTCCAAGATCTGTCAAATTCTTTCATCGTTGGCTCAACCTCTCCATTTTCGATTCAACCAGAGTGTCTAAACAATTCTCAGTGGTGGTTCTCGTCATCATTCTCAACATTTGAAGACCGAAGAAGAGTTTATCCTCCAAATCTTATCCGTTCTCTCAAAGATTCGAGATTCTAGCTTGATGCCATCCTCTCATAATTATTTTCGATTATGAGATATTCTTTTCATCCTTCCGGAGCAATTTAGGAGTCTTTTCAGTGTGATTCTTCAGAGGCCATCATTTCAGGATTATTCATTCTAGCTTTCAACTCTCATCCTCCAAATCTTACCGGTGCATCGCTCAAGTACTCTCTAGTCAGCTCATGATCTATTCGTACTCATGTATCTAAATTGTCTCAAGTATATTCTTTCATTTTCCAATTCTTCCCGGTGAATTGTGTCTCTACTACTTGTCTTTTCAATTCTTACGGTGGCTATTCAAGATTCTTCTTCCTTCGTTTTCATATCAATTCATTCGTTGTTTCAATCCTATCGGTGGTTCGTGGAAGACCTTCTCAAGTTTATGCTATATCTCTATTAATCCTATCTATGAGAATAAGTTGTATGAAATCCATTGCTTGTCATAAATTTAATTGATGAAGGATATGCATAATGTAATTCTTATTATTGTTTCATCCAATTGATCTAATTTCCTATTTTCTGGAGTGGTTCGTCATATCACATTCTCGGTTTGAGATGCTTTATCTTTTCTTTTCCAAGAGTTCCAAGCTCTCGCAATTATTTCACCACGGAGATCCATCTATATCATTACAAGGCTTCACCTTGTGTTCTCAACTTCTGTTTCCTTTCGTTTGATCATTCTTTTGTTACCGGAGTTCTTCATGGAGGCTCTACATGATGGTTCATAAAGGATTTAATTCCTTCTCGAAGCGTTCATCAAGATTCTTTTTAGAGGAGCTTAAGTATTCTTCATCTTGCAATCCGGAGTGCAATTCTTTTTACCTTATCTTTTGAGGTGGTGTGATGTCATTCTGGGTAATTTTCCTTCGTGTATCATGATTCACAAGTTTTTCAAGAGTGGCATATCTAAAATCCATCATTTTCTCTTTGTTCAAGACATCTTTTCAATCCATCAATCTCTTCTTTGGGTTTATCTTGGGTTATATTTCACCTAAAGCTTTCCCTAAGGATTGTTGCTATTTATGGTGCTTATAAATGACCCAAGTTCTTCATTTATCCTCTCGGTGAAATAGCTTCTCGTCTCCTTTTTAATATCAACCCAATCTATTGTTTCCAATAGTGGCAGAATTTCACCTCATAATTTCGAGATGTTTTCCATGAGCCCACAACAAGCTTTTCCTTTCATTTTTGATATTCCAACAACTCCGTTCTAGCTTTTGTTGTAAGCGTGCTCTCTCAAGATCTTGCTTCCCTCCATTCATTCCATTCCATTCTTTCTTTTCTTCCGGAGGCATTGTGATGTTGCTCTCTTCTCTCATCACCTCAAGTTGTGAGGATCGTGTTCTTTTCATGCTTATCTATTTAACCGGAGTGTCGTGTTTTCATTCGAGCTCTCTCATCTTATCAAGTTTTACCTCCCTTCTCAACCGGAGTGCTGTCTGAATTCGTTCTTACCCCTTGTGCCATTCTTTCAATAGTTCCGGAGGCAGTGTGTTGTTCATTTTCATCAAGTATCCTCTCATCTTGTCAAAATCATGTTCTATCCCTTCCATTTTCAGTCGGAGTCCTGTCCAAATTTTATCATTCTTATTCATTCTCTATCTTTTTTAACCGGAGTGTTGTGGCTATCATTCCTCTTCTGACCGGAGTCTCATCCAAGTGCTTTCATTTTGCCAAGTTCATATTATTGCCTTCCATTTCCAACCGGAGTGTTGTCGTTGTTGATCCTTATCATTCCTTGTACATCTCGTTTCTACCAGAGTGCTTGCTTGTACTTCTTGTCTATTGTACCCCTTCTATTATGTCTTTCAACATACAAGGTTCTAGTAATGTTCCTTGTTCCTCTTTTCTAACAGAGTATTTTTGACTTTGTTCACCTTCGTTGTATTCTTTTCTCGAAGTTGCTCAACCTCTCAAGGTTCTTTGGTTTCACTGTTTGTCAAAGAAGCAACTTAGTTTTACCTCTTCTCTTCCTCTTCTGTTTCCCCTCCGTTGCCATCCTAGATCTCGGGACGAGATCCTCTCGTAGTGGTGGAGTGTTGTGACGGCCCGAGATCGATGCGCGAGGTGTCTCCCGGTTGTTCACCGTCGTTGCCATGTCATTCGCTTGCGTGTTGCATCTTGTCATTGCATCATATGCATTGCATCATCATGTTTTCAAAACTTGCATCCGTTCGGGTTCCCCCAGTTCTTTCCGTTGTCCGTTCTGAGCCCAGACACACTTGCACGCGCCCGCGACACGTCCGAAATATTATTTTATAAGTGGCCGGAAAATGTTCTCAGAATGGGATGAGAGTTGGCGTGCGGTCTTATTATAGTGTAGGTAGGCCACCTGCCAAGTTTCATCGCATTCGGAGTCCGTATGACGCCCCAACGTTTAACTATAGCGGCAGTATAGCCGGTCAAACGTCGGACGTTTTCGGTCTCCGGAAACGGTTGCTGGGCTGCCTTCTTTCCTCTCCTCTCAGCCCAAGCCTCTCTACACATTTCACTACCGACCGCCAGGCCAGCCTACCCCTCTTTGCACAGTGCATCGACCCCTCGCGCGTGTCCGAGGCTCACCCGAACCTGACTCGGACTGTCGCTACCGTTGTGTCCGGATCATCCCCGAACATCTACAAAACATCTCCGTTTTCTTATTTGATCTCCCTAGCCTATTTATCCGAGACCGTCCGATTAAGATCGGAGGGTCCAAATGCCCCTAAACTTAGCCCTTTTGCTATTTATAGATCAACCAATAGCCTATTTTAGGCAAACCCTAAAATCTAGGGACTTGTCCCTGCCGCCGCCGCCGCACTCATCTCCCAAATCCCCATCGGGATCCACCCCGATCCACCCAACCAGCGAGCCCCTCCTCCTATCGATCCTATCCCACCAACCAGAGCTTCACCTGAAGCCAGCGCGCCTCCCGATCGAGCTGCTCGATCTGCTGCACCTGAGCGCGCCTGCCTCCCCTGCTCCTTCTATTCCCTTTCCTCCTCGGTCTCCCTTTCTCTCATGCTGTTCCTCCTCCTCTCTCTCAGGTACCCCTGGACCGCCCATGAACGCAAGTCCACAAGCTCCGTCGCTGCAGGGAACGAGGAGCATGCCGCCCCGATGCATGGACACCGCCCTCAGGACTCGTCTTTGACCAGTCCGAGCACCAGAACAACGCCTCCTCCCCGTCCTTCCTTCTCCAGCTCTCTCTCTCTCTCTCTCATAGGAGCTTTTCTCGTCAGCCTTGGGCACCATGTTCGCAAGCAGCAGTCGCCGCCGTCTTCCCCTGCCTCGCCTCGGATCCTACCTGGGACGCCGTCTAGCGCCCGGATCCGCGCCGCTCCGCGGCCCCGTCTCCGGCCCCGCTCGCCGGAGCCGCACCTCCCTGTGCCCGCATCCCTCGCCGTGCCGCTCCTCTGCTTTGCCCTTGAGCGAGGAGGACGACCCAGGGACAAGTCCCGCTTCGCCGTTGACTGGGCCCCCTTCTACCTCCTCGTCGATCCAGCTAGTCCAGGAGGCCTGCTAGCCTTGCCTCCCACCGACTGGGCCAGGCCCAGGGTGAGCAGCCCCCAAGCGCCCCCTCCTCTTTTTTTCCACCTGTTGGGCCAGCCAATTCAGCCCGCATATGTTTTTTTCTACCGTCTGTGATTTGTCTATTATTCCAGAGATTACAGTTTTGCAGAAAAACCCTAAGCTCCATGCATATCATAGCTCACCAACAGTGCATCTTTTGTAAAAATATTATATATGAAAAATGCTTAGTTTTTCATCTAGTTTCATTATATGCCACTTTCATCTATGTTTAAAATGTTGTTTGATTAAATTTTCTCAAATGCCATGCTAAAATGCTTTAATTCATAACTAAATAACCGTAGCTCCAAATTTAATAAACTTTATATGTAAATGGGGTAGAAAAATGCCTAGTTTAACATGGTGGCTTTATTTTGCATGTTTAACAACTCTAAAATATGGTTTAGGGCAGAACAGTACCAAATTCTTAATTTGCACATGAGGAGTTTCCAGACTTGTTGTTTGTTGTTCCGGCCACATTTAAACTTGCCTAGATAGGTAGTTTTCATTTGCTTCACCTCTTGCCATATTAATCAACATTTAATATTGTTGGGTACATAAACGAGAGAGAACTAAATAAGTCATGTGGTGTTTTCTTCAATATGCAGCTCCATTGCATATTGAGCTCCACTTAATTTGTAGTGTTATTTGTTGCACTTTGCCATGCCATGCTTCATTAAACTGGGCATGCATCATACTTGGTTGTGCATCATGCTTTGGTTATGTGATGGTTGTTTACTATGTTGTTTGCTTATTTCCGGTGTTGCTTCTTCGGGTTGGTTCCGATAACGTTGCGTTTGTGAGGATTCGTTCGACTTCATCCATTTGTCTTCTTCACGGACTCGTTCTTCTTCCTTGCGGGATCTCAGGCAAGATGACCATACCCTCGAAATCACTTCTATCTTTGCTTGCTAGTTGCTCGCTCTATTGCTATGCGTATGCTGCGATACCTACCACTTGCTATATCATGCCTCCCATATTGCCATGTCAAGCCTCTAACCCACCTTGTCCTAGCAAACCGTTGTTTGGCTGTGTTACTGCTTTGCTCAGCCCCCTCTTATAGCGTTGCTAGTTGTAGGTGAAGATGGAGTTTGTTCCTTGTTGGAACATGATTATTGTTGGGATATCACAATATCTCTTATTTTAATTAATGCATCTATATAATTGGTAAAGGGTGGAAGGCTCGGCCTTATGCCTGGTGTTTTGTTCCACTCTTGCCGCCATAGTTTCCGTCATACCGATGTTATGTTCCTTGACTTTGCGTTCCTTATGCGGTTGGGTTATAATGGGAACCCCTTGACAGTTCGCCTTGAATAAAACTCCTCCAGCAAGGCCCAACCTTGGTTTTACCATTTGCCACCTAGCCTTTTTCCCTTGGGTTCTGCAGAATTAAGGGTCATCTTTATTTTAACCCCCCCGGGCCTGTGCTTCTCTAAGTGTTGGTCCAGCCTGAGCGATGTACGACACCCCCTGGGCAACCAGGGTTTATGCCAACCCGACGTCTTGCTCATCTAGTGTGCCCTGAGAACGAGATATGTGCAGCTCCTATCGGGATTTGTCAGCACATCTGGGTGGCTTTGCTGGTCTTGTTTTACCATTGTCGAAATGTCTTGTAACCGGGATTCCGAGTCTGATCGGGTCTTCCTGGGAGAAGGAATATCCTTCGTTGACCATGAGAGCTTGTGATGGGCTAAGTTGGGACACCCCTGCAGAGTTTTGAACTTTCAAAAGTCGTTCCCGCGGTTATGGGCAGATGGGAATTTGTTATTGTCCGGTTGTAGAGAACTTGACACTTAACTTAATTAATATGCATCAACCGCGTGTGTAGCCGTGATGGTCTCTTTCCGGCGGAGTCCGAGAAGTGAACATGGTGTTGGAGTTTTGCTTGAACGTAAGTAGTTTCAGGATCACTTCTTGGTCACTTCTAGTTCACGGCCGTGCTTTGCCTTCTCTCCTTGCTCTCATTTGCGTATGTTAGCCACCATATATGCTAGTGCTTGCTGCAACTCCACCTCATACCTTTTCCCTACCCATAAGCTTAAATAGTCTTGATCTCGCGGGTGTGAGATTGCTGAGTCCTCATGGTTCACATATACTTCCAAACAGTTGTAGGTGCCGATGATACCAGTGCAGGTGTCGCAACCCAACTCAGTTGGGAGCTCGATGAAGATCGTGTTCGTTGTGTTGTTTCGTTTCAGTTGATCAATAGTGGAGCCCAGTCGGGGCGATCGGGGATCTATCGCATTTGGGGTTGTGTTTATTTTGGTTCCGTAGCCGGACCTTGATTGTATTCTGGTTGTTGTAATGCTATATTCATGTATTGTGTGAAGTGGCGATTGTAAGCCAACTCTGTACCCCTTTCTTATTCAGTACATGGGATGTGTAAAGATTACCCCTCTTGCGACATGCCTACAACACCGTTATGCCTCTAAGTCATGCTCCGACACATGGAAGATATAGCCACATCGTGGGTGTTATATGGTAGAGGCGCAGTAGGCCCTGGTGGAGGCGGACCAGCAGCGTGACCAGCTGGCCGACAACAAGGGCCAGCTCCAGGCCGAGGTGTATCGCTTGCGGGAGCAGGTCACCACGACTGAGGGGGCCCGTCAGGACAAGGCCCGTCGCTGTGAGGCGGCCGAAGACAAGGACGCGGAGCTGAAGGCGGCCCTTGCCAAGGCGGCCGATCTGGAGAAGGCGCTCAAGGAGCGCGATCGCGCCATCAAACGGGAGCGGAGTGGTACGTTGCTTGAACCGCAGCACCTGGAAGAGTCCTTCTCCAGTAAGTGCTTTTTCTTGTCGTTCGCCGGGTCGGGATCCGCCCTTTCTTCCTTGTTGTTCTTCTTCTAACTTGCTTATTTCTTTGCGGCAAGGGCCTTCCCGTAGACGCAGCGGCTGGCGGAGGAAGCCGTCCGCCATCAGCGCGACCCGACCGGCGTTGTTGGGTCCGGGACGGATCCACGGGTGACCTGGACCTTCTCGGAGATCGTCGCCACCGCTGAGGCCCGCCTACATGCCCTGGGAGTGCAGTTGGGGCGGTTGTCCCAGCCCGGCACCGCGATGACGGCGGCCCAATGGCCGGGCTTCGTCGAACCGAGCAGCTTCTCGCGCCTGGCGCGTTGGTTGGAGATGGGGCTGGACCGGCTTGGCGAGTGGCGCGTCTCCGCCGCTCGTGCCGGTGCTGAGATGGTGCTCCGGTTCGCGCTGTCCTGGCATCCGGACCTGCAGCTGGACGTGTTGATGGGCCAGCGGGCCGGTTCAGAGCAGAACTTGCAGGAGCAAGCCGGCCGGATCGCCTCCCGGGCCAGTTACATCGCCGAGTTCACCTTCCACGACGAGTTGCATCCAGAGAGGACGGAAGACGGCAGGGCCGTGGATGGCGAAGACTACGGCTTGCTCCTCCATGATCCGGAGGGGAGCTCGGAGGAGATGGGCATCTACCACGACGCGGGTGCTGAGGAAGACACCGGCGCCTCGCTGGACCTGGAGTCCGCCAGGGGAGAGCCGTCGACATCACGACGCGGCGCTGGAGATGCCCGAGACACTTTGTAAAACTTGTTAAATAGCAGGTCCACCCACCCACCGGGGGTTTTTAGGGTGTAATGAATTCGGGCCGTGGGCCTTTCCTTAAATATTTGTGTAAATGTCATGGGTGCTTTCGCTTTTTGCCTTCCATTTTTGGATCGATTTCATGCGTTTTTTCCTTTCTCAACCCCCTCCCCCCCGCGAGTCAGACGGCCGAGGCTCTAGTCCGTGACAAGGAGTTCGGTTATTTGAGAGGAGTGCACAGGACTTGGGTTCCTTGAAACATTGAGCGCGAGCGAAACACCCACTGGGTCGGCTGACGGCAATTCGGCAAAGCCGGTTGGCGAGCAGCCGGTCGTGCGGCTGTTCATTCGATGAATGGCGGGCCGGGTTGATCGACCCGGCAGCCTTTGACTTAGTGTATGAAGCATAAAGGAGCTTTGGCCCGTTGTGCTTGCCAGCCAACTGCCAAAGCTGGATCTGTGGCTTTATGGCGAAGTGGGGGACCGCGGCATCCTAACTTTATCAGGAACCACCAAGGCGGCAGGGTGGCGACCGAGCCGGCCAGCCCCCGGGTCGAGCGAGTCGGACCGGTGGCCGGGTTCAGTGGTTTAGTGATGCAAGGAAATCGGACACAATAAATTGGTCGACAAAAGGCGGCCCCGAGTCTTGTTCGGGGACCCCGTAGTATCTTGCGTTTACAAAAGGCGACGTTACATACGCTCGTGCGGCTAACTGTAAAACGGGCAGAGGAGTTCCGCGTTCCACGAATGGGTCATTTATTTACCGGCGGTGTCCTCCTTGCACTTCCTTGACTTGCGTGCGTCGATGAGGTAGTAGGCGTTGCGGTCGCGCAAGGCCTTGCTCATGATGAATGGGCCCTCCCATGAAGGGGACAGCTTGTGATGGCCTGCCTGCTCTTGGACGAGTCGGATGATGAGGTCGCCCTCGCGGAACACAAGGGGTTTGATCTTCTTGCTGTGGTAATGCCTTAGGCCTTGCTGGTAGATGGCCGGGCGACTGAGTGCCAGGAGGCGTGCTTCTTCAAGCAGGTCGACGCCATCTTCGCGAGCTTCTCTGGCTTCGGCTTCGGTGTACATCACGACGCGCGGCGAGTCAAACTCGACGTTGGTCGGGATGACATCTTCGGCTTCGTAGACGAGGAAGAATAGGGTGAACCAGGTCAACCAATTCGGCATGGTGCGTAGACTCCAGAGAATGGCTGGCAACTCGTCAAGCCAGCTGCCGGGTGAGCGGATGAGTGGCTCGACGAGTCGCGGCTTGATGCCGGACAAGATGAGTCCATTGGCCCGCTTGACCTGCCTGTTGGACTGCGGATGCGCAACGGAGGCCAGGTCGAGGCGAATGCCGGAGACGGAGCGGTATTGTTCGAGCGCGCCCTTGTCGAAGTTGGTGCCGTTGTCGGTGATGATGTTGTTTGGCATGCCGTAGCGCACCGCTATGTCCTTGATGAACCGGACGGCTGTTGGCCCATCCAGTTTCTTGATTGGTCTTGCCTCGATCCACTTGGTGAATTTGTCCACTGCCACCAGCAAGTGCGTCATGAGTCCCCAGACTGCGAAGGGCCAGACGATTGGCATGGTGCGGAGTGCTGATGCCGGCTGGTGGCTGCGTTTGCTGAAGCGCTGGCATCCCTCACACTTGAGGACGAGCAACTCGGCATCTTGGAGGGCCGTGGGCCAGTAGAAACCGTGGCAGAACGCCTTGGCCACCAGGGATCGTGATGTGGCGTGGTGCCCACACTCGCCCTGGTGTATATCACGGAGGATGTCGATGCCCCATTCCTGCTCGACGCAGCACTGGAACATGCCGGTGGAGCTGTGCTTGACGAGCTCGTTGTTGATGATGCTGTAGGCGGACGCTCGACGTTGCACTTGCCGAGCTTCGGTCTCGTCCATGGGGAGAACCCCGTTCTCCAAAAATTCTGATATTGGGAGGGCCCAAGATGGAGCCGTAACCACGGCGACGACGGCCACTAGGGTGGGTTTCGAGTCGGCCGCCCCCGAGCCGGGTTTAGCAGCCCCCGGGTTGGGGATGGCGACGGCTGGGTCCGGGATGATGGTGGCCGGGTCGGGCTGAGCAGCCCCCGGGCCGGGTTCAGCAGTCCCCGGGCTGGGCTCAGCAGTCCCCGGGCCGGGTTGAGGCACGGCCGGGTCGGGTTCAGCAGTCCCCGGGTCGTCTGGAACGTGGATGGACTCGGATCTGGCGATGGCTTGACTGGCGGCTTGCGCAGGTGCTCGAGGGAGATGCCGGACGGGATGGCTTGTTGCGACAAGGCGATCTTGGCGAGCGCGTCGACTGCCTCGTTCTCCACGCTCGGAACATGGAGGAATTTGCAGCCCTCAAAGGATCCGGACAGCTTCTGGACGAGGAAGCGGTAGCTTGCCATGTTGGAGTCGCGGGCGTCCCATTCGCCGGAGCACTGCTGCACCACCAGGTCCGAGTCGCCGTAGCACAGGATGCACCGGATGCCGAGTTCCTTGGCAAGCCGGAGGCCGTGCACAAGGGCTTCGTACTCGGCGATGTTGTTGGAGGCGGCGAAGTGGATCTGGAGCACATAGCGGAGCCGGTCGCCCTTTGGGGATGACAGTACGATGCCGGCCCCCAAACCGAGTCGCATCTTGGACCCGTCGAAGTGCATGCGCCAATGCATCGAGTCAGGAGGCGGCGACAAGTACTGGGTCTCGGTCCAATCGACGAGGAAGTCGGACAGGGCCTGAGACTTGATCGTGGTGCGGGGCTCGTAGAGAATGGTGTGGCCGGCTAGCTAGATCACCCACTTGGCGACCCGGCCAGAGGCGTCCCGGCACCCGATAATTTCTCTGATAGGTGCCGTGCTGACCACGGTGACAACGTGCTCTTGGAAATACTGCTTCAGCTTCTTGGCGGTGAGGTACACACCATAACACATCTTTTGGTAGTGCGGGTAGTTCTGCTTGGAGTTGGAGAGCACCTCGCTCAGGTAGTAGACCGGGCGCTGGACGGCTTGGATCTTGCCCTTCTCTGGTCGCTCAACCACCAGCACTGTGCTGACTGCCGCGAGGTCGTGGCTATATAGAGCAGCAGCGGCTCCTTGTCGGTCGGCGCGGCTAGGACTGGTGCGGTCGAGAGCATGCGCTTGAGGTCTTGGAAGGCCTCGTCTGCCTTGCCGTTCCATTCGAACGGGCTCGTCTTCTTCATCAGCTGGTACAGGGGTAGCGCCCTCTCGCCCAGCCGGCTTAGAAATCGGCTGACGGAGGCCAAACATCCGGTGAACTTCTGGACATCACGCAGCCGAGCCAGCTTGCGCATGCGCTCGATGCCCTTGATTTTCTCCGGGTTCGCCTCAATGCCGCGTTCTGAGACGAGGAAGCCGAGTAGCTTTCCGGCCGGGACGCCGAAGACGTATTTTTCCAGGTTGAGCTTGACCTTGTATTCACGGAGGTTGGCGAATGTTTCCTTTAAATCGTCGAGGAGCGTGAGGTGCTGCTTGGTCTTCACCACGATGTCGTCCACGTACACGTGGATATTGCGACCGAGTTGCGGCAACAGGCATTTCTGCATGCAGCGCTGGAAGGTGGCGCCGGCGTTCTTTAAGCCGAACGACATGGTGATGTAGCAATACGCCCCAAAGGGCGTGATGAATGACGTCTTCAGGGCATCAGCCGGGTCTAGCTTGATCTGGTGGTAGCCGGAGTAAGCGTCCAGGAAGGACATGAGCTCACACCCGGCGGTCGAGTTGATGACTTGGTCGATCCGCGGGAGGGTGAACGGGTCCTTGGGACAGGCCTTGTTGAGGCTGGTGTAGTCGATACACATGCGCCAGGTCTTGTTCTTCTTCAGGACGAGGACTGGGTTGGCCAGCCACTCGGGGTGAAACACTTCCATTATGAAGCCGGCTGCCAAAATCTTGGCGACCTCTTCACCAATGGTTCTTCTCTTTTCTTCAGAAAATCGTCGTAGGGGTTGACGGACAGGCTTGGCGTCCTTGCGAACGTGAAGTTTGTGCTCGGCGTACTTCCTCGGGATACCCGGCATGTCCTTGGGGGTCCATGCGAAGATATCCCGATTCTCACGCAGGAAGTCGACGAGCTCGCCTTCCTATTTGCTGCTGAGACGGGTACCTACGACGACGTACTTGCTGCAACTGGGGTCTTCTGGGTTGAGCCTCACTTTCTTGATCTCCTTAGAGGGCTTGAAGGCGGCCTCGTCGGCCGGGTCCGAGGTCGGGATCGACGCGGCGGAGGCCTCGCCCGCCAGGGCGACGATCCGATCGAGCTGGCGCCGCACCTCGGCAATGACCAGCGACTCGGCCAACTTGGCGCCATCTCGGGTGCACTCCAGGGACTTGTGGTAGTCGCCGGTGATGGTGATGAGGCCCTTGGGACCCGGCGTCTTCATCTTCAGGTATGCGTAGTGGGGGACCGCCATGAACTTGGCGAGCGCGGGCCGACCCAGCAACGCGTGATACGCGCTGGACAGGTCCAACACCTCGAACCAGATCGGTTCGCACCGGAAGTGGCTGCTGTCGCCGAACATGACATCTAGCCGGACCCGGCCAATGGGGGCGCAGGAGAGGCCGGGCACGATGCCGTGGAAGATCGTTTGGGTCGGCTCCAGGTCCTCGGCCTTGAGGCCGAGCTTGGTCATCGTGTCGCGGTAGAGAATGTTGATGCTGCTGCCGCCATTGATGAGAACTCAGGAGAACTTGCACGTGCGCCGCGCGACGATGGTGGGGTTGAGGACGAGGGCGTAACCACCCGGACTCGGCATGACTGCTGGGTGATCCTCCCGGATCCAGGTGATCGGGCGATCCGACCAATGCATGAACTCTGGCTTGGCCGGGACGACGGTGTTCACCTCCTGCCGAAGGAGGCGCTCGCTGCGCTTGTCGCCGCCGAGGCTGGTGAAGACAACGTAGGCCGCGTTCTAATCCGAGTAGGCGTCGTTGCGCATCGTGCCGCCAGCTGGAGGTGGCGCTGGAGGCGGCTGTCGGTGTTAAAACCGGCGGATCTTAGGTAGGGGGTCCCGAACTGTGCGTCTAGGCCGGATGGTAACAGGAGGCAGGGGACATGATGTTTTACCCAGGTTCGGGCCCTCTTGATGGAGGTAAAACCCTATGTCCTGCTTGATTAATATTGATGATATGGGTGTTACAAGAGTAGATCTACCACGAGATCAGAGAGGCTAAACCCTAGAAGCTAGCCTATGGTATGATTGTATGTTGTGATTATTGTCCTACGGACTAAAACCCTTCGGTTTATATAGACACCGGAGAGGGTTAGGGTTACACAAGGTCGGTTACAAAGGAGGAGATATCCATATTCGTATTGCCTAGCTTGCCTTCCACGCCAAGTAGAGTCCCATCCGGACATGAGACAAAGTCTTCAATCTTGTATCTTCATAGTCTAACAGTCCAGCCAATGGAGATAGTTCGGCTGTCCGGAGACCCCCTAATCTAGGACTCCCTCAATATCCCCCGAACCAGGCTTCAATGACGACGAGTCCGGCGCGCAGTATTGTCTTCGGCATTGCAATGCGGGTTCCTCTCCAAATTCTGTGTACCTGTCGAAATAATGTCCGATTTCTTGTGAATATTTGTACTCCTTGGCTTCTACGCCCAATAATGGCCACTTTCCACGTGTCGAGCGAATGTGAAGAGCCAGGGTGTTTTCACATTTACCCCCCTAGCTGTGCGAATGAGCCACCTATTTAAAAAACGAGGATTCAGATCCAAATCACACCAGCCTCCCCTGGCGAGTGTTCATCGGAGTGCACCTGACAGAGATCCATTCCACCATGGCCGGTCGACGTAGCTCCTCCTCTCGCACCCCTAGCTCCAAGCCTGGAGATTGGGAGAGATGTTCCGTCCCGCACAGCAAATTAGTGATGCTTCAGTCCAAGGGATTTCTTCCCCCAGCATACCTGGTCCCGGTTCGAGCCGGGCTTGCCACCTATAATGGCAGAGAACAAGCGGAGAGCCTTCCCAATCCCTCCAAGGGGGAACGGGTATGCCTTGTCCCTTACTTGGTAAGAGGGCTCGGATTCCCAATTCATCCATTTCTCCGGGGGCTCCTGGAGTTCTACGGCCTCTAGTTGCACAACCTTACGCCTGCCTCCGTACTGCATATCGCAGGATTCATAGCCCTTTGCGAATTGTTTTTGGGCTATGAAGCTCATTTCGCTCTATGGAAGAAGCTGTTCTGCCTTGTGCCCTGTTCTCAGAAGGGATCAATATATCAAGTGGGCGGAGCCGAAGTGTGGCGTATTGCCGGGACCGGATACCTGTCCGGGACCCCAAAGAAGACGTCCGAAGACTGGCCTTCAGAATGGTTTTATATAGAAGACGCCCCCCTCCCGGATCCTATTCGGATCGACCTTCCTAAGTTCGACAACGCCCCTTTGAAGAAGCGCCGGAGCTGGCGTCCACGGAGCTCCCTGGAGGAAGATGACAGGGACATTCTTTACCTGATGAGCCGGATAAGTTTTCTAGCTCGATCTGGATTGACCATGATCGAGGTCATGGCCACATGCATCATGTGGGGGTGCAGCCGCTTCAGTATAGAGGCCACCCCATGTGGGATTTCAACGGGGAGGATGACGCCACCCGCCACGGCCGCAAAGGGCCGGGGTCAGCTGCCGATCTAATAAAGATCTTGTCCACTTTGTACAAGGGAGAAGAGGAGGAATTCCTTCGTGTCAACCCGCAAGGCGGATTTTCTATGTACAATCCTCCGGGCTGGGTAAGCGGAGACTTTTTATCGCCCATCCATTTCATATTCCCGTAGTTAAGTATTTAGTCTAGCGATTTTATCGCAGGAGCTGCGCCAGGCAGTAAAGGAGATAGACAGCCCTCCTCCACAGCCCGAGGACCCCGGACGGTCCCTTGACCCAGCTTCCCAGGAGGATCCGGACATATCTGTGGAGCTGATCGACGGGGTATTTTACCAATGGAGTAATGACAACGCCTTGGTGGCCATTACAGCCGATTACCCTAGGCTAGTTCCAGCCTCACAGGTGACTGAGACCGAAGTCCCAACACTTAAAAAGGGATCCGTCCTTGCGCTTTTGATTGCCGTATAACAGCCGTGTTTTGCAGGGGAGGTCCTCGAGGCAGAAGGCCGACCCTGTGGCAACTAGCCAACAAGGGGCCGTGAGGCCAGGCGGGCTGAAAAGACCCGCAGTCCGGATTGAGACGCCGGCGCAGCGGTACGGCGCACCGTCTTTATTGCAAGCCATTATTCTCAGAGGCATACTGATGCCCATGCCTTCTTTTCAGGAAAAAGAGCGCTCGCCAGACTATACCCGGAGAGGCTACCCATCGCGCGTCCACCAGCCAGGCTTCAAGGCCGGATTCAGGGGCGGGAACGAATATGAGGCGTGCACCGGGCGCTCCTCCGACAGAGGATGCGGACAAACTGTCTGCCACCAATTCCGAGGTGGAAAGTGCCATGAACCACAGGCGTCGCCGGACTGTTCTTCGTGACGCTTGTTTTTCCCCAGAGGCATTAGATGCCTTCAACTCGGGAGACGCGCACCTCCGTGCCGCTCAAAATGGTCTAGCCAGAGCCACGGAGCAGTATGTAAAAGACATACGGGTGAGAAAATTTGATGATTATATATATCAGTAGCCCCTGAGACTTGAAATAGTTAGGATAACTGATTTAAGGATCATTTGATATGCAGGTTCTTACAAAAAAGAATACTCAACTATCCTAGGAGCTGGAAGAGTGCAAGGCCCAACTTCAGGCCGCACTGGCCGCGGCAGGGGAGCCCAAAGAGACCCCCTCTGGTAGCATATTCTTTGAATGATAAGTATCATATTTAGAATGTGGTGTATATGCCGATCTGACGATAAAGTTGCAGATGACGCCGGAGTAACTCCGGATAAGCAACAGCTCATACGCCAGCTGAAGGCTGGTGAGAGCGTGCTGACGAGGGTGAGGCAAGAGAAGAATGATCTCCAAGATGCCAACACCAAGCTGGGCGTGGAACTAAAAGATGTTCGTGCCCAACTGTCGGACTCTGTTAAGGAGAATCCGTGGCTTCGACACGGCATATTTAGTAAGTGCTTGAACGAACTTTGAAAAAAGAGTTCAACGAGGAAGCTGGCTGACAGAGTTATGTTTGCAGGTATGCTAACAGGTCGTCCTGCCGAGGAGATGCCTGGTTCAACGGGTGATCTTCTTCCCGAGTTCTCGCAGTTGCACGAACGAGTTCGGCAGGTGATGCAAGGCGTCGCCCAGGCCTTGTGGCCCTCCGTCTCCATACCCGAAGGCCTTGGAGAGCTTGCAGAAAAGCTGAAGGGAGCACGGCGGCGCTTCCGATTATGGAAGATATCGGCCTACTGTCAGGGTGCTAGGGAAGCCTGGGCAATGGTGAAGACACGGTACACGAAGGCTGACCCGAACCACATGGCCGAAGTCGGACCTGTGGGGCCTGATGGCAAGGAGATCCCTGTGAGTTTAGTGTACGGCCAAGGAGAATTGGCCGCAAAGTATTCCCAACAGGACTATAGACTAGACAGCCTATTGGATGGCATTGAAGAGGAATTCAACCAGTCAAATTGACTATGTAATTTTAAAGTGACATGTATGATGCCTTCTAGCCAGATTGTAGATCGTTTGTCGTGGCGGACCTTTTCGCTTCAACCTCGGGACCCGACAGTCCGGAGTGTATCCGAATACCCTCGCGGTTATGTAAGAACCGGGGCATGCGTGGAGACCAGGCGTAGGGCTCATTAGTGCTTTATCAGACAAGTGCCCAACTAGTTATGTTATATTACATGGGTAGTAAGAAACATCTTCCAGAGAGAATAGTTCCGTTAAGGGTTCCTTTCCCTGGGTAGGCATGCCCTAAAGTGCATGTCCGGACTGCGACAAGAAGCACAGAAAAAACATCTGGGGGCAGATATGGATAATAAATAAAAGTCATCTTTTGTTCACCGATCGAATATTCTCTTAAGAACGCTAGCTTTCGGCTTCACCCAGTCTGAGGTACACGTCCGACTGACCCGGCGGTAACAATCGCAGAGGTGCTCCCCTTATGCCCTAGCCGAATTAATGGGAATGTAGGGCATAAATACAAGAGCCAGGCAACCCAGCTTGGCCAAAACTTAAGTCATATCGATGCATATAATGGTGAAAAAAGGTACATGCGGAAGTATAACGCATGTGTTGGGCGTGAGGCCCAGGTAAATAATTTAAGCTTCTATGAAAGAAGCCCCCAGGTGTAGAGAGTGCGGCTAGCACATCTGTAATGTACAAGCGAGGCACAAGGTGACCCTTGAAGGCCTAGAGAAAAAAAAGAAAGGGAAACAAGACAGATGATGCGTATGCAGAAAATGGACAAGGGGAGGGGACTAACATAAAGTCCGGTGCTAGGCGTAGAATCTTCGGAGCCTGGCTGCGTTCCATGGGTTCGGCTCGAGTCGACTAGTCGATGCATCCCGCAGTCGGTACGCTCCACCGGTCAGAACTTGATCGATGATGAAGAGACCTTCCCATTTGGGCTCTAGCTTGTTCTTTTTCTTATCCGGCAGCCGTAGAACTAGTTCGCCAACGTTATATGTTTTGGCCCGTACTTCTCTGCTTTGGTATCTGTGAGCTTGTTGCTGGTAAAATGCGGAACGGGCTTTGGCCACATCGCGCTCTTCCTCCAAGGTGTCCAGAATGTCCTGTCGGTCGAGATCGGCTTCTCTTTCTTCGTACATGTGCACGCGAGGTGAGTCATGAATTATGTCATAGGGCAGGACTGCCTCTGCGCCATACACCATAAAAAACGGTGTGTATCCGGTACTACGATTCGGCGTGGTCCGCAGCCCCCAGAGTACGAAGTCGAGCTCCTCTACCCAGTGCGTGTCAGACTCCGTTAAGGAGCGCACTAATCTGGGTTTAATGCCGCTCATTATAAGATCATTTGCTCGTTCGACTTGACCGTTGGTTTGTGGGTGATAGACTGAAGCATAATCGAGCTTGATGCCCATTTTGCTACACCAGAGTTTTACCTCGTCGGCCGTGAAGTTTGTGCCGTTATCAGTGATGATGCTGTGGGGGATGCCGTAACGGTGTACAACCCCGGATATGAAATCTATCACCAATCCGGATTCGGCTGTTTTAACCGGTTTGGCCTCTATCCATTTGGTGAATTTATCCACCATAACCAATAAGTATTTTTTCTTGTGGGTTCCCCCTTTAAGGGGTCCAACCATGTCAAGCCCCCAGACCGTGAAGAGCCATGTAATGGGGATTGTTTGGAGGGTGGTGGGTGGCACGTGGCTTTGATTTGCAAAGAGCTGGCAACCGGCGCAACGTTGTACCAAGTCCTGTGCGTCTGCCCGGGCCGTTGGCCAATAGAATCCTGTACAGAAGGCCTTGCTTACAAGAGCCCGGGCTGCGGCGTGATGACCGCCGAGTCCGGCATGAATTTCTGCCAAAAGGTTCCGCCCTTCCTCTTCGGAGATGCACCGTTGAAGGACTCCGGTAGCGCTTTTTTTGTACAATTCTCCCTCGTGGACCCTGTAGGCCTTGGATCGCCGCACTATGCAGCGTGCCTCATTTTGGTCCTCCGGAAGTTCCTGTCTAGTTAAGTAGGCCAGGAATGGTTCTGTCCACGGGGCAACACGTGCCATTATTTTGTGGGCTGATTGTGTTATTTCGGTGGCGGAGCCTCCGATTGTGTCAGAGAGTTCGGTTTCGGGTATTTTGGCCGGGTCCAGACTGTTGTTACCGGTGTCCCCTTCCCATGCTACGGATGGCTTGAAGAGCCGTTCCAGAAATATGTTGGGAGGTACCGCGTCGCGTTTTGTGCCGATGCGGGCGAGCATATCCGCCGCCTGATTGTTTTCCCGAGCCACATGGTGAAATTCGAGCCCCTCGAACCGAGCTGACATTTTTAGGACGGCATTGCGATAAGCTACCATTTTCGGATCCTTGGCGTCGAAGTCTCCATTTATTTGGGATATCGCGAGGTTCGAATCCCCGCGCACCTCTAGGCGTTGAATGCCCATGGTGTCAGATTTCGGGTTCCGGCAGACCCTTGAGGTTCGAACACTGGGGTGCGCGCGAAGATTTCACCTCCTACCTACCCGCACCCCTCCGCCTCGCTAAGATCTAAACTGTGGAAAGAACAACACAAGAGACACAGGGTTTATACTGGTTCGGGCCACCGTTGTGGTGTAATACCCTACTCCAGTGTGTGGTGTGGTGGATTGCCTCTTGGGCTGATGATGACGAACAATACAAGGAAGAACAGCCTCGCGAGGATCTGTTCTTGGCTGGGGCGATGAACTGCAGGGAGGAGTTCAGTCACACTTCTCTCTCTCTCTGATCCTTTCTTTTTCTCTGCCCCGAACCCCCTTGCTCTGTGGGTGGCTGGTCCTATTTATAGAGGCCCTGGTCCTCTTCCCAAATATCGAGCGGGAAGGGAGCCAACAATGGCGGGCTAATTTGAAGGGGGACAGCTAGTATCAGCTATCCTGACAAAATTAGTCTTCGCCTGCGCAAAGCTCTGGTGATGACGCCGTCTTGGGCTCCACGGTGACCTCCGTCTCGTAGTCCTCCTGGTCTTGGTCTCGTTGCACTGAAATGGCAACCTTTGCCTGACGCCTCGGTACTCCGCGGCTGCGCTTGCCCCCTTTACACCAAAGAGGAAGGGAGGACACTGCGCGGGCTGGCACCCGCCTGGCGCCCTTGGTCGTCATGGCTTGCGTCACGGGCACCTCGTGAGGTACCCCGCCTTGATCTCTCCGCCTCCTCGTGAGCCAGCCTGACGAGGCCATGCCTGAGGAAGCTCCGCGTCATCCGTCCCGCGAGGCTTGGCCCCTCGCGAGGGTCTTGGGTTTGTGTTGGTGAATATGGGCCACGCTGGGCCCCCTTTTGAGCCACGCCGCAGGCCGCAGGCAGGCAAGTCTGGGGACCCCCGTTCCCAGAATGCCGACACATAGATACCGCCATCCGGAGACCATGTAGAAGGGCCTCATATTCGGCTGCGTTGTTGGAGTCCATATACATTATCTGTAGTACGCATTGAATGGTATCTCCTGTTGGGGACGTCAAAACGACGCCAGCCCCCAGACCAACCAACATTTTGGAGCCGTCGAAGTGCATGATCCACTTTGAATATGTGCCGTACTCTTTAGGGAGTTCGGCTTCCGTCCACTCAGCGACGAAGTCAGCCAAAACTTGCGACTTAATAGCTCGCCGTGGCTTGTAAGTTATGTCGAATGGGAGGAGCTCAATGGCCCATTTGGCAATCCGGCCCGTCGCGTTGCGGTTGTTTATAATATCGTTAAGTGGTACTTCCGAGGCTACCATTATCGAACACTCTTGAAAGTAGTGTCGCAGCTTCCGGGATGCCATAAATACCGCGTACGCTATCTTTTGATAATGCGGGTATCGTGATTTGCATGGAGTAAGGACAGTGGACACATAGTAAACCGGCTTTTAAAGGGGGAATTTGTGTCCGTCCACTTCTCGCTCGACGATGAGCACTGCGCTTACTACTTGATGAGTTGCCGCAATGTATAATAGCATTGGTTCGCCAATGTTTGGCGCAGCCAGGACTGGGTTTGTTGCCAATATGGCTTTTATTTCGTTGAGTCCGGCCATGGCGGCGTCCGTCCACTCGAAGTGTTCGGTGCGCCAGAGGAGGCGATAAAGGGGTAATGCCTTTTCTCCCAAGCGGGAGATAAAGCGGCTTAGAGCCGCCACGCATCCAGTCAATTTTTGTATTTGTTTGAGGTCTGTTGGGGTAGCCAACTATGACAACGCTTGGATTTTGGCTGGATTAGCTTCGATGCCTCTACTGGAGACAATGAATCCCAGGAGCTTTCTGGCTGGTACGCCGAAAACACATTTTTCCGGATTGAGCTTGATGTCATATGTTTGGAGGTTGTCGAATGTGACCCTCAAGTCGTCTACTAGAGTTTCGAAATGCTTGGTTTTAACGACCACGTCATCCACGTATGCCTCCACTGTTTTGCCGATCTGGTTTGCCAGACATGTCTGAATCATGCGCTGATATGTTGCGCCAGCATTTTTTAGCCTGAAGGGCATTGTGTTGAAGCAGAATGGGCCGTATGGTGTGATGAATGCCGTTGCGGCTTGGTCTGGCTTTGCCATTTTGATTTGATGGTAGCCGGAGTATGCGTCGAGGAAACATAGTGAATCGTGTCCTGCGGTAGCATCGATGATTTGATCGATGCGGGGAGGGCGAAGGGATCCTTTGGGCAGGCCTTGTTAAGGTCCTTAAAATCGACGCACAAGCGCCAGGATTTGTCCTTCTTTGGTACCATCACAAGGTTTGCTAGCCAGTCCGGATGTTTTATGTCTCTGATGAATCCGGCCTCCAATAGCTTGGCTAGTTCCTCTCCCATGGCTTGTCCTTTAGGCTCGGAGAAACGTCGAAGAGCCTGCTTGACTGGCTTGAATCGTTTTAGGATATTTAGGCTGTGTTCGGCCAGCCTGCGTGGGATTCCTGGCATGTCTGAAGGGTGCCAGGCAAAAATGTCTCAGTTCTCGCGTAGGAACTCTCACAGTGCGGCGTCGACATCAGGATTTAATTGTGCCCCGATGGAAGCTGTTTTTGTAGGGTCCGTTGGATGGACTTGGAATTTGACTATTTCGTCCGCTGGCTTAAAGGAGGTGGACCTGGATCTTTTATCGAGTATCACGTCATCCCTGTTCACCGTGGACCGCAGCGCAGTTAGTTCTTCGGCCGCTAGGGCTTTGGATAGTGCCTCAAGGGCCAGCGCAGCTGTCTTATTTTCGGCGCGGGGTGCTATGTCCGGATCACTAACAAGAGTGATGATTCCGTTGGGCCCGGGCATTTTGAGCTTCATGTACCCGTAATGGGGTATGTCTTGGAAGATTGTAAACGCCTCCCGCCCTAATAGAGCGTGGTATCCGCTGCTGAACGGGGCCACTTGGAATATAATTTCTTCGGACCTATAATTATCCGGCGTGCCGAATACCATGTCTAGTGTGATTTTGCCAGCACAACGTGCTTCCCGACTGGGGATGATTCCTCTAAAGGTTGTGCTGCTTTGCTCAATGCGGCTCCAGTCTATTTCCATCTTTTGAAGAGTTTCCTCATAGATGAGGTTTAATCCGCTGCCGCCGTCCATGAGTACCTTGGTGAGTCAAAAGCCTTCCACGATTGGACTGAGGACCAGTGCGGCTGGTGCTCGGGTTGTTCGGAATTTGGGTTCTTCACTGGCGGTGAAGGTAATAGCCCTGTCACTCCAAGGATTTATTTCTGCTACGTGGCAGATTTCGGCTATGCCGCGGAGTGTTCGCTTGCATCTATTATTTGACGCGAAGGTTTCAAAGACCGTTAACACCGTATTGTTGTCCATGGGATGGTGCTCTGTGGTTTTTGGGAGGAGTAGATTCTCACCACTTTTGGCCACCTGCCGGAGTATCCAACATGCTCTAAGGCTGTGCGTTGGTATTGCATCCGCTGTACTATGAATTTTGCAGGGTCTGTTGAGCCATCCCTCCAGTATGGTTCCTTGCCCCGTAGAGGGCTTGTGCTTTTTGGTAGTTAACCCAGGTGTATTGTGATAATGCACCCTTTTATTTCGGATTGGGTTTGTATTCAGGGCCGGATTATCCCAAAATTTTATTTCGGTTTTCCATGCGCTTTCCATCACACAGTACTTTCATACTATGGACACCAAGTCGGCAAAGCGTGTAATTTCGTGACGACTTATGGCGTTGAGGATTCCCTTGTCTGTGCAATTATTGCAGAAGAATGAAATTGCGTCTTCCTCGCGGCAGTCCTTTATCCTATTCATGATCAGGAGGAATCTGGCCCAGTAATGCTGTACTGTTTCTTCGGGCTCTTGCCTAATTTGGGATAGATCGCGTATGTTTGGGTGGGTGGGTGGAATTGAATCTGAATCCTTACCCAATCTAAGACTCAGGGGCCACGGAGTTTCTGAACTCGAAGGTTTGGAGTCTTGGATGTTTTCTGATGAATCTAGCCCGCTGCCTGATTATAGGTTTAGGCCTTGAGTGACGTCCTCCCTCCATGGGTATCCGGCTTGGAGGGATCGGGAATCCGGACATAGCTAGTCCATAACATAGATGAAGGGTTGCCGCATTGTTCCTCCACCACTGCAACGTGATGGGTGACCTGGGGAGAGTTGATCTCTCTCAGATCGGATTTAGGCCCAATCTGATCGTAGTCTGTAGCGACTCCCAGGGCGGCGATGCGATCCAAGAGCTCGTTTAGGGAAGAAAGCTCCATTGGATCTAACTGCTCGGCGAATTCTGAGTTGACGTGAAGATTGCTTTCGATGACCCGAGAAGTCATCGTCGGCGCAGCAGCCGAACGGGTGGTCATAAAAAACCACCTAGCCGGAGAGTTTGGCCGATAGCCAAAGCTCCTTCAGCGATAGTGCCGTCTTTAAAGACTGGATGAGACATCCTTCCTGATGAAGACGACACAACGGAAATCTCAATGAAAGCACCAATGTTGGTGTCAAAACCGGCGGATCTCGGGTAGGGGGTCCCGAACTGTGTGTCTAGGCCGGATGGTAACAGGAGGCAGGGGACACGATGTTTTACCCAGGTTCGGGCCCTCTTGATGGAGGTAAAACCCTACGTCCTGCTTGATTAATATTGATGATATGGCTGTTACAAGAGTAGATCTACCACGAGATCAGAGAGGCTAAACCCTAGAAGCTAGCCTATGGTATGATTGTATGTTGTGATTGTTTTCCTACGGACTAAAACCCTTCGGTTTATATAGACACCGGAGAGGGTTAGGGTTACACACGGTCGGTTACAAAGGAGGAGATATCCATATTCGTATTGCCTAGCTTGCCTTGGAGCTAGTCTTCAATCCAGACACGATACGAAGTCTTCAATCTTGTATCCTCATAGTCTAACAGTCCGGCTAATGGAGATAGTCCGGCTGTCCGAAGACCCCCTAATCTAGGACTCCCTCAGCGGTTTTCCCACGCCTGGAGACGGAGCCGGAGGGGGCGGGACGTCGCCCCTCATGATGCGCTTGGTGATGGCGCACTGCCGAAGCATGTGCGTGGAGGGTTTTGCGCCGCTGTGGTGCTTGCAGGGGGCGTCGAGCATCTGCTCGAAGCTCATGATGGGTTGCCATGCCGTCTTGCCGGTTTGCCGGCGCTTTGCCGCCGGGTCCGCTGCGGGCTCGGCGGCCGCGACGAGCCGGTTGTCGTGATGCGGCGCCGGCTGGTCGGCCTTGCGCTTGTTATTCTGCTGATGTTGCTGCCGGCTGCTTTCACCGGCCGGCTTCGGAGGGGGAACCGGTTCGCAGTGCCGCCTTCGTCCAGCGCCACCTGGATCTTCATGGCGGAGTCTACGTTGGCGTACTTGTCCGCCGTCACCATGAGCGCGGCCATGGTGGCCGGCTCGGAGCGTAAGAGCTTGTGCTTGAGGAGGGTGCCATCTCGGCACCCGTTGACGAAGTACTGGATCGCCTGGACTTCATGGACGCCCTCGCAGCTGTTCCGGAGCTCGGTCCAGTGTGCGAGGTACTCGCGGCCGGTCTCCGTAGGTCCCTGCATGCACATGGCGAGCTGGCTAGGGCGGCCGGGTCGCTTGTAGGTCCCCGTGAAGTTGCGGATGAAGGCCTCCTCGAAGTCCACCCACGTGTTGATGCTGCCCATCGGCAGGCTATTCAACCATGTGCGGGCCGACCCTTGGAGCATGAGCGGTGCGTAGCGCACGGCGAGACGACGATTGGCACCGGTGATGCCAATGGTCGTGGTGTAGTCGGTGAGCCAGTCTTCTGGCTTCACCGTCCCATTGTACTTGGGGGTGTCGCGGGGGAGCATGGATCCTTTGGGGAAGGGCTCCTCCCGGATGCGGGGGCCGAAGCATGCCGGCCCGATAGCGCCGCTCTCCTCCATCTCCAGGGAGTGAGCGAGCCGATAGAGGCGGTGGCGAGCGTCGACGTCGTCAATGGCGCGCGGGCCGAGTCGACTTGCGGCCAGGCCATGGGGGGCCGGGTCGGTTGGAGCCAGACGCCGGCCATGCGGGCCGGGTCCGCGCTGGATCTCTAGGACGGGCTCGTCGCCCAATCCGCCGGCGCCTGCAGCGGTCGGGTCGCGCCGAGTCCGGGTTCGGCCGGAGTTCGCCTCGCCGGGGGCAAGGAAGCGGTGTGCAGAAGTTCGTCGGATCCGCCAAGGTGGGCGGAGCCGGATCCCGCCGGCTTGGCGAGCTGGTTGAGGCGGTTCTGCTGGGTGTTGGCGGCGTGGAGTAGTTCGTGCATCCACCCGATGCGCTCTTTCAGCTCCTCACCTGCGAGCTGGTCCAGGCCGGCTGCGGCCGCCTGGGCAACGCGCATGTTCTTTGCTGGGGTCTCGTAGACGGTTGGGACAGCGCCAAGGGCCAGGCCGATCGCTCCTCCGCGGGCACGCGCATCGGCGACCCGGCTTGGGTCGGCCGCGGCGGGCGTGAACCCGTAGGCAGCATCGCGCTCCAGCTGAGTGGCGTCCAGGTGGCGCTGAGTGGCGGCGAGCGTCTCAGACAGGTCCAGCATCTGCTGGCGCCTTTCCTCGAGCTGGGTTCGGGCCTTGGCAACATTGGTGGCGTCGACGTCAGTGCCGATGGGGATGCGGAGGCTCCGCATCACGGCACGCAACAGATCAGACGGCTCGATCCGTTCCACTGCGGCCCTGGCTTCGGCAGCCTTCCTCGTCTTGCTCGACGAGGAGGAGGCACCATCGCCGGTGACGAAGACCTCCACGTGGACGTCCATTGCCCTAGAGGAAATGCCGCCGCCGAGGGAGAGGGGATAGTTGGAGTAGCTAAGCACCTCGCTGGGGTACTCGTCGGCCGCGAATGCATCGGAGATGCGTAGCGTGACAAAGGAGGCGATGAGCGTGCCGACGACGTCGTCCGCCAGCACGACGGACTCGTCGGTGTAGGAGAAGGGCCCTGTCTGAAGCATGTTCCCGGCCAGTTCCTCGAGCTGCCCCACGGTGGGCGCCAATTGTCGTGGTGGGCGCACGGCAAATGCCAAGGGATGGCTAAAGAGAGGAGGAGGCTCGAGGGCGCTGGTGGACTCCAGAGGCGAGGTTGGCATGAGCGGGTGCGGGACGCCGGACATACCCAGGTTCGAGGCTCTCCGAAGAGATAATACCCCTAGTCCTGCTGAGTGTTGTTGTATGATTGATATTACAATGTTGCTCCTGGAGCTGTATGGAGGAGGAAGGAAGCTGGCCAAGGCTTAGGCAGTTCCCTCTCCTCGGGTGTTGCTAACTTGGTGTGTGTGATGGAATGAGTTCTCTTCCCCCTGTCGTCTGTCATGATCGAGGGCTCCTGGGGAGTTTTATAGTCCAACCCCCCGGGGGTATGATGGTAATGTTACAAGTCGGTGGGTCCGTATTGTCGGTGTCCGGGGACCCGGGTTGGGTCCCACTGAGGGCTTGTGGTTCGCCAGGTTCCCCTAGGTGTGGGCCCCGCATGCCTAGGGGGACTGTGCGCCGTCTTGTCGATCATCAGGGCGTGGCCGAGTCGAGTCGTTTACAATGCTCTCCGTCAAGTCACCGCTTGCTGTTGTCAGCGGTGAAGGCGGGGGCACTATAGCCACGCCGGCCTTGGTCAGTGGGTAGGTGAGGGGCACTGTCACTACGTACCCGCTGACCAGAGGCATGGGCGGGGCACTGTTGCCTCGGTCATCATTGATTGAAGTCTCGTCCCATCATACGGCCTGGATGAGACGGGAGTTGACCTATGGCTGGATTGCGTAGCACGCCACGGGTGGTGCTGGCTTGTTGAGGAGGCTTTGCTCGTGCCGGGTTCGGCTATCTTGCGCTAGTTGTTGAGGCCGAGTCGACGCGTCCTGCCGGGTCGGCTGGTCTGGCCGGCTTGCGGGGATTGGCCGGGCCGAGCGACCCGGCCAAGCGCGTGCCGATATTGAGGGGCAGTGCCAACCCTGTAATTTTTGAAGAGGATCCGTGTTCCGTTGCCTGCCCGGGGTCCATCCCCCCGACAGTAACCCTAGATCGGAAGTTCCACTGTCGTAAGCCTCTATAGCCACCAAAAACCAATCTAGACCCCGTTCCCGCACCCTACCAGAGGGGGAAATCATCACTGGTGGCCATCTTCATCATCCCAACGGCCACCATGATGAGGAGGGAGTAGCCCACCCTCGAGGCCGAGGGTTTGTACCAGTAGCTATGAGTTTAATCTCTCTCTCTCTCTCTATCTCTCTCTCTCTCTCGTGTTCTTGAGATATCACGATTTTGATGTATCGTGGGCTTTGCCAATATAGTTGGATCATATGGTGTTTCTCCCTCTTTATCTTGTTGTGATGAATTGAGTTTTCCCTTTGAGATTTCGTTTTATCGATTGGATACTTTTATGGATTTGAGAGCACTTGACATATTTCTTGCATATGAATACTTGTGGTGACAATGGGGTATTATATTGATTCACTTGGTATATGTTTCGGCACTCAACTTGCAGATTCCCGAGGTGACATTGGGGTAATCTATACATAGGGGTTTATGCATGTTTTCATCCTTGTTTCTCTGATAGAAATCTTGGGGCACTCTTTGAGGTTCTTTATCTTGGATTGAGTATTATGAATCTGAATTTGCTTTGGTGTTATTTTAGTATGAACTCTTGATAGATCGATCGGAAAGAACAGCTGCGTGTTATTTTAGTACGAACTCTTGATAGATCGATCGGAAAGAATAACTTGGTGTTATTTTAGTACGAACTCTTGGATAGATCGATCGGAAAGAATGGCTACAAACAATTTCTTCTTATGTTCTCCGCTAGATAGGAACTTTTGAGTGATTCTTCATCACACGTCGAGGGATGGTTATGTGATCCAATTATATTAGCGTTGTTGAGAGATTGCACTAGCGGAAGTACGAACCCTAGGCCTCATTTTCAAGCATTGCAATACCGTTTGTGCTCTGTTTTATCAATTTCTACCTTGCTGTTTTTATTGTTCCTATTACAAAAATCAATATCTACTATCCATATTACACTTGTATCACCATCTCTTCGCTGAACTAGTGCACCTATACAAATTACCATTGTATTTGGTATGTTGAGGACACAAGAGACTTTTTATTATTTGGTTGCAGGGTTGTTTGAGAGATACCATCTTCATCCTACGCCTCCCACAGATTGATAAACCTTAGGTCATCCACTTGAGGGAAAATTGCTACTATCCTACAAAACTCTGCACTTGGAGGCCCAACACGTGTCTACAAGAATAAAGTTGCGTAGTAGACATCAAGCTCTTTTCTGGCGCCATTGCCGGGGAGGTGAGTGCTTGAAGGTATATCCTTAGATCTTGCAATTGAATCTTTTAGTTTCTTGTTTTATCACTAGTTTGGTTTATAAAAGAAAACTACAAAAAAATGGAATTGAGGTTGCATCATATTATCCATCTTTATAATGTATTTCGTGAAAATGATGGAAAGGAAAATTGTGCTCAATTGATAGAAGAAGAATTCAATAAAATGTTTGGCATAAATGATGAGCATGATTGCAATGTTGTTGGGATGAACTCTTTGAATATCCAAAATGCTAATGATGATTGCACAAGTCATGACAAAAATGTTTCTTATAAGCATGTCAATTTTTCTGGAGTGCATAAAGTTTGTGAGGACGTGCCTTATAGGGAAGATAGATTTTGTAAGAAGCATAAACATGATAGAACAAATCTTTTGCTCAAAGTGATAGATGAATTTGCTACAAAATTATGTTCTCTTTCTCCTATTACTTGTGAACTTTGCAATAAGGATGGTCATCTTAATTTCCAATGCAAACCTTTTCATGACCGTATCATGGCCAAATATTGTAATGATTTGATCACCCTTGAACTTTATAATGAGCTTTGTTTATTTCTGGGGAGTGAAGAATTGACAGATAAAAATAATTGGTTTGAAGTATTCATTCTCACAGATGACATTGAAACTAATCTAAAAAATATCTATATGTTTTGCATGGTAAATTGCAATGAGAATGCTTATATTGCCAACTATATAAAGATGGGAAAACCAATAGAATATAAAAGGAATAATACTGAAAGGGTAAAGATTTCCACTTTCCCTCCTATTGTCTCTCATGATGAAATAGGTGACAAGGAGGAGCTCCCTATTCAACCGATCTCATCAATAAGAAGCTTGAAAAAATTAATTAAACCCACACATGATGCGGTGAAGAAGAAGAAAAGAAGAAATAATAGAGGTAAAAGGCATCTCTCCCAAATAATGTTGCTCCTATTATTTTTGTGCCTCATGAAAATGAATCAAAAATAATTGTGGAAGATGATGCACTTGATGATGATATTGCTTCCATGTCTTATGGCACAATGTCCGAGAGCACTATTGATGATGATTTTGTTATGCCTATTACTTGTTGTGATGATTATGATTGGGAAGATAATGATACTTCTTATAATCTTGGAAATCATTTTGGCACCAACTTGGGAAATTATGATGATAGCAATTGTTATACCATTGGTGCTTTTCATACTACTCCCTCCGTCCCAAAATTCATGTCGCATCGGTCATTTTGCAATTTAGTCCTCAGCATTTTCCCGACCGAACCCGAAGTCCCTCTGTGTTGTCGCTCTCTTCCTCCTTCCTCTCCGACCGGCGGTCACCGCCGACGCTGTTCCCCTCCACGCAGCTCCACACTGCCCGCGCCTCCTCTCCCTCCCCAGCGCCGGTTCCCTCTCCCTTGCACACGTTACCAACGCTCTCTTCCTCTCACATGTCCCTCCGCATCGGTGAAAATCTGATTTCCCCCCTCCGGCTCTTCGATTTGCAGCGGCCGGCTCAAACTACAACGGAGACTACCAAGACGGCGCGACCGAGCTGCTTCTGCCGGTCGCCTGCATGGGGCTGTTGCTGCTAGTCGTCAGGTGAGGAGCTCATCTCCTGCAGCCGCGGCTACCTGGCCGCCTTCGTCATGCTCATCTAGCATCAGCGCATGTCTGACTATGACGTGGCTACAACCACGCAGCAGTGGTGGCGGGATGATGGCGGCAAGGGGGCGGTGAGCTCCGACATGTTCCTCCAACCGCTCTAGGACTCCACCGCCAAGCACACCAACCTCAAGGTCTGTTCCTCGTCAGTGTTGTAGATTCACATTTTCTTGAGTACACATTTTCTTGCATACTAATTCATTGCTTTCTTAAACATTTGCTTGATTACTATAGATTCTTTGCTTGAGTAGAATTGATTGGGCTGCTACAATTGAATTACCACACAACAGAATTGGCCTCATTGTTGTAGATTCTCTAAAACAGAGGTTGTAGAATTTGCCACGCTGCTGTAGGATCTTTGTCACGGATGTTGTAGAATTGGCCTCACTGTTGTAGATTCTCTGATGTCCTTACCTGCAACTGAATATAGAGTCAGTTTCGTCAGTCTCGATCTGAATATAAACTTTATCTAAAACTGAAATTGAAACAGGTGCAGTCGTGAAAATTCACTTTAAAACTCAGTTAAAAATTCAATTTTAGAGCTTGGCTCCTGATCTTTGTATAAAGTGTACTGCAAGCTTATTGGAAGAAAGTTTAAAATTCAATCTAAAACTCAGTCTAAAATTCAGTTAAAGTGATCTAAATATAAAAACTCTTGGAGTAAAAATTCAGTCTAAAAGTCAGTTAAAGTTTTCGTTTTAGAGAGTTGGGATTTTATTGCAAGCAAGTTTTGTAATGTCATATAGTAATTTCCAGTTTGTAAAACTGAGAAGTGTATTTTCTATTTTGAAACTTAGTGTAACTATTTTCAATTTTGATGGAAAATCAGTCTAGACTGCATTTAATCAGAAAATGTTGCATCATCATGCACGCATGTATCCCCTACTTCATCACCATTCGTTTCACCACACCACTTGCTTGCTGATCTTCATAGGCATATGATGTGCACCCTTGGTCATCCGGTCCGACGAACTGCTAACGAAACAATGCCCAACGTCGTGAGTGTGCTCACGTTCTGCAATCAAGCAACCGCCCTCCTCCGTTCTCCTCCACCAACAGCAAAAGGTTTTTGCTCTCCCTTGTTACTGAATTTAAACTGGATAGTGGAGACAACATTTAAGTTCTGAACCTAATTCTTTTCAACCTTGTTGCTGTGTTGGAACTTTACACTGGCCACTCATCTAGCGCCACATGGATGTATTTTCCTTGGTCAATATTTTTACATGGATGCCTTATTTTTTTGGTCGGTTAAACTTTGCAATCATTTTTTACGGTAAGGAATCAAACCATCACCCACATGAAATTAGCTAGCTGGGTGATCCTGATCCAAATGAATTAAAGGTGACCTCCTCAAAGTAGTCCTAAGAGAACCTTGCAAGTCCAAGAGAGAACCAACATACTTGGAAAAAATGGCAACATCAATGTCAATCAACAACATCTAGGCATTTGCACGATAAAACAACATCAATATCAAAGAATTTGAAGATGCCTCAAAGCATAGTTTAGCAAAAAGAACACTGGAGGTAAGAACACAAGCAGGAAACACCGTGTTGTTTGTCTGAATTTATTTCCTGCACATCAATTGTTTTTCTCAATGTCTGTAGAGGTTATGCTTATGCTACTGAATTTTAAATTGAATGCAATTATCAATTAGATGCACATTTGAGGGCCTGCAATTGGTTATTTGGTTGTCCCAAACTTGAGATCAATGCAATCACCTACCTATAGTTCCATTACTATTCCACTTGTTCGTTAAAGATAAACACTTCCTTCAGTGTTCACTGTTCAGAATGGTGGTAGCATAAAACTATCAGAAATGTTGATGTCTAGGAGGAACTGGAGCAACTCTGCTTGCCAGATGAGATTTGAGCAAGAAGCTCCTTAACTCGAAGGCCGGAGTGAACAAACATCCCAACAATCATGTGCTGCCAAGGACATTGAATAATCTCGAGTGAAGTTGGAAGCCATTGGATCTTTTTCGAAATGCAACTAGCAGGACATCAACTCCAAAATTATCAAGCGCATTCCTATAAAATTATCTAATGATTAAAAGAAGAAAATATTGTCTGATTTTGATCTGCTCCAAAATTAACAGTGAATTTGATTGAATTTTAGAGAGTGCAGAGGAGCAGCAACAATAACAACAACACGGGCATGGGAGAAGCAGGCAACAGAGCTCCACCAGCGGGAGCTCGAGGAGAAGCATCAGTGGGAGATCAGGAAGAAACAGCAACCAGAGCTCAAGGAGAAGCAACAACGGGAGCTCGAGGACGCGTGGGATAGTAGTTCTGGGCAGCGGCGGCAGAGCAGTTCTGGGCGGAAGCGTAGATCTTGGCGGTGGCGGAAGAGCAGTTCTGGGCGGCGGTGGCAGAGCAGTTGGGCAGCAACGCAAGTCTGGGCGGCGGGAGGGGATCGAGGCGGCGGAGGCGATGCCCCTAGGAACCGCGGCTGGAGGGGACCGCAGCTGGCCGGTGCCGGCCCCTGGCGATGCTCGGGCAATGAGCGAAGGAAGAAGACGGGGCGGAGGGGTCTGTTTGAGACAATTTTCAGATGACGAGGTTTTGTTTGCAAATTTACCAATGAACTGGGCGTGCGACATTCATTTCGGGACGGAGGGAGTATTAATGATGAGAGTGATTATGCTTATGATATGCCAAGCCACAAGCTTGGGGATGCTATGTTTGATGAGAATGACATGTTTGAGAATTTATTTGCTGCAATTAATGTTTGTCCCAAGCTTGGGGGTGCTATGTTTAATGAAGATGATCTCTTCAGTCCCCCTACTTTGAACGATCATTTGATGTGATGATTGCATGCCTCCTATCTATGATGAGAACAAAGTTGCTACTTATGATGATTATTGTGATGATATTTATGTTATAAAAAGTAGTGATAATTATGGTCATAATTTTTAATATCGTTTTTCTGAACATTACTCTTTTAATGTGGAAACAATTTTGAGCATTAGAGTTTCATATGATACTCCCACTATTGTGAACGAGAATAAAATTGCTTATATGGAGAGTAATAATTTTTCTATGCTTTTTGGATCATGAAAAGAATTCTTTATGTGATGGTTATATTGATGAATCTATTCATGATGCTACTGAAAATTATTATGAGAGAGGAACTTATGATTCATGATGGTCTTGTTATGTTTCGATCCTTATCTTTTATGTGAGGATCATTGAACTCATCATGCCTAGCTAAAAGACATTAAAGAAAATCGCTTGTTGGGAGACAACCCAACACTTTTACCTACTGTTTTTGTGTGTTCACATGATTAAGCTACTGTAGTAATCATGTTTTATAGTTTCTGTTTCAATAAAGTGCCAAGTAAGACCTTTGGGATGGTCTATGGTGATAGTTGATTTGATCTTGCTGAAAAACAGAAACTTTTGCGCTCAGGAAAATAATTCACGTTTTTTAATATAAGCGTGATAAAATACTGATTCCTTTTGAAGAAGATTAATAGATAAATTTCCCAGGTTTTCCAAAATTTTCAGAATTTTTGGAGTAGCAGAAGTATGGTTGGAGTACAGATCACTACAGACTGTTCTGTTTTTGACAGATTCTGTTTTCAATGCTTAGTTTGCTTGTTTTCTAGTTTCTATGGCTTATATTGCTCAATATAAATTGTGGAAATGTTATTCTACATTAGGAATTGTGTGGAAACAATTACGAATCTTGTCTTTGACAGTACCAAAGTGAAATGGTTTGCTCTTTATCATACTAATCTATCTCACGAAGTTCCGTTAAGTTCTGTGTGATTGACCTTTTCAAGTTTTGGGTGAGATGTCAATATGAGGAGAATAAGGAGTGACAATAATCTAACTTGGGGATGCCCAAGGCACCCCAAGGTAATATTCAAGGAAGATCCAAGCAACTAAGCTTTGGGATGCCCCGGAAGGCATCCCCTCTTTCGTCTCCAACATTATCGGTAACCTCACTTGGAGCTATATTTTCATTCATCACATGATATGTGTTTTCTTGGAGCATCATTTTATTTTATTAGTATCTACTTGATTTTATTTAGAATAATGTTTTGCATCTTTTATTTCAATAAAAATGTCAAGTATAACCTTCACCATGCTTATTTTGCAAGTATACATGTTGCTGTTTCAAAACAGAAAGTTTACCGCTCTTGCAAAAATTCCCTAGAAAAGTCAGAATGTCATAAAATGTTGAAACTTTTTGCACAATAAGCTCTGATAAATTTTCTATAGTTTGGTAAATTTTCATAATTTTTGGAGTTAAATAAGTATTGATACTTTTGCATTCTTTACAGACTTTACTGTTTTGGCAGATTGCTGTTATGTTTGTATTGTTTGCATATGTTTGCTTGTTTAATAATTCTATTTGAGGATAAGAGTATTAAATATGCAGAGGAATTTAGTATGAAATGTTGAATAATAATTTTAGTGATTTGCTACAGTAGAGAATGATAAGTTTTTTTGCATTGGTTTATACTAACTTATGTCACAAGTTCTTGTTGAGTTTTGTGTGGATGAAGCTTTTGAGATTTAGGAAAACCGTAATATGAGAGGAATTAAGGAGACACAAAAGCTCAAGCTTGAGGATTACCAAAGCACCCCAAGATAATATTTCAAGAAGTCTCAAGCATCTAAGCTTGGGGATGCCCCCGTAGGCATCCCACCTTTCTTCTTCAACAATTATCGGTTAGTATCGGTTGAGCCTAAGTTTTTGCTTCTTCACATGATGTGTGCTATTCTTGGATTGTCAATTTATTTCGTTTTGATTTTTGCTTTCTGATTTAATAAAACACTTAGATCTAAAAGTTTTTAAATAAAAGAGAGTCCTCAAATAGCTACCCATTTACGTAACTACTCGCTTGATCTTCATTTATATCTTTTTGTTGTAGCTTGTCATTTACTCTTGTCTTTCACTTATATCCTATGAGTAAATTGTTGAATAAATTGAATATAATGAATCTGAAATTATATGTTCATATCATGCCTAGTGGTAGGTTCACATTGAGTTTAGAAAGTCAAATATTTTGAAGCTTGACAATCACAATATTGGTCATAGAAGCAATTCATGAATGATTAGAAGGAAGAGAACTTTCAAATGCAAATACACTATCTTGGAAATCTTTTGTGATTGTGAGCCCCCATAAAAATATTATATGCCAAAATTGCTAACGTTGGACAAGGAAGACAATGCAATGATTTATGTTTGTTCATATTCACATAGAAGTTATATTGTCATAGATCCTTGAACATGTGGTGCTTGCCCCCCATCTTTGCTAGCCAAAAATTCTGCACCAAGTAGAGATACTACTTGTGCATCCAAAAACCCTTAAACCCAAATCTTATTTTCAAGAGTCCACCATACCTACCTAAGGATTGAATAAGATCCTTCAAGTAAGTTGTCATCGGTGCAATAAGGCAATAAAAATTGCTTCTAAAAGTGTTAGATCATTTAGTGTAAGAGAAAATTGAGCGTTGTACGAACTTGTGATGGCAAAGAATAAAAGCGACAGACAGCATAATAAAGGTTGCTATCGTAAGGGGCAATATAACGTGATGTTCTTTTGCACTAAGGGATTGAGCATACAAACAAAAAGCGCATGGCAACCTCTGCTTCCCTATGCGAAAGGCCTACCTTTTACTTTCATGTATTTACTTTCATGCAAGAGTCAAGGTTTTTCTCTATATTCCTTTATTTTTATCTTTTGGCAAGCATCTTGTAGTGAGGAAAGATCTAGGCACATATATCCAGTCGGATATGGGTAGCATGAGTTATTATTGTTGACATCACCCTTGAGGTGAATACGTCGGGAGGCGAAATTATAAGCCCCTATCTTTCTATGTGTCCGGTTGAAACGTTTTGCTCATGTGTATGCGGTGAGTGTTAGAAATCATAGAAGACTATATGATGGTTGAGTATGTGGAGGTCTTACTTAGACTTTGTTGAATAAGTTGAATTGCAATTGTTTGGTGACTGAGAACATAGGTTGTTGAGTTTTAAGAGAATTCATTGTTTAAACCTTAACATGTGAATTGGTTGCTACTTTAACATGAGAAGTTTTATAAGAAAGAATTGATGTTATGATGCTAAGAAAAGTGATTGAAATTGTCATTGATCAAACTTGTGCACTTTGCTAGCATTCACACTTCATAAATTATTTCTTTTATTATTTACCTACTCGAGGACGAGTAGGAATTAAGCTTTGGGATGCTGATACGTCTCCAGCGTATCTATAATTTATGAAGTATTCATGTTGTTATATTATCATTCTTGGATGTTTTACAACCATTTTATAGCAACTTTATATCATTTTTGGGGACTAACCTATTGACCCAGTGCCCTGTGCCAGTTGCTGTTTTTTGCTTGCTTTTTACATTGCAGGAAATCAATATCAAATGGAGTCCAAACACCGAGAAACTTTTGTGGATTTTTTATGGACCAGAAGACATCCAATGGGCTAGAGCAGCACTTGGGAGGTGCTCCGAGGGCAGCACAACCCACCAGGGCGCCCCCGGTGGGTTGTTCCCACCTTGGTGGCCTCCCGCACCTCCTCTTCGCCTTATAAATTGCCAAATATTCCAAAAACCCTCAGGGTAACCCTAGATCGGAAGTTCTGCCACCGTAAGCCTCTGTAGGCACCAAAAACCAATCTAGACCCCGTTCCGGCACCCTACCGGAGGGGGAAATCATCACCGGTGGCCATCTTCGTCATCCCGGTGGCCACCATGATGAGGATGGAGTAGCCCACCCTCGGGGCTGAGGGTTTGTACCAGTAGCTATGTGTTTAATCTCTCTCTCTCTCTCTCTTGTGTTCTTGAGATATCACGATCTTGATGTATCACGGGATTTGTTAATATAGTTGGATCATATTGTGTTTCTCCTTCTCTATCTCATTGTGATGAATTGAGTTTCCCTTTGAGATTTCGTTTTATCGGATTGAATACTTTTATGGATTTGAGAGCACTTGATATATGTCTTGCATATGAATACCCGTGGTGAAAATGGGGTATTATATTGATTCACTTGGTATATGTTTTGGCACTCAATTCGCAGATTCCTGAGAAGACACTGGGGTAATCTGTGCATAGGGGTTGATGCATGTTTTCATCCTTGTTTCTCTGGTAGAAATCTTGGGGCACTCTTTGAGGTTCTTTATGTCAGATTGAGTATTATGAATCTAAATTTGCTTTGGTGTTATTTTAGTATGAACTCTTGATAGATTGATCGGAAAGAATAGTTACGTGTTATTTTAGTACGAACTCTTGATAGATCGATCAGAAAGAATAACTTGGTGTTATTTTAGTACGATCTCTTGGATAGATCGATCGGAAAGAATGGCTACAAACAATTTCTTCTTATGTTCTCCGCAAGATAGGAACTTTGGAGTGATTCTTCATCGCACGTTGAGGGATGGTTATGTGATCAAATTATATTAGCATTGTTGAGAGATTGCACTAGCGAAAGTACGAACCCTAGGCCTCATTTTCAAGCATTGAAATACCGTTTGTGCTCCATTTTATCAATTGCTACCTTGTTGTTATTGTTCCTATTACAAAAATCAATATCTACTATCCATATTACACTTGTATCACCATCTCTTCGCCGAACTAGTGCACCTATACAAATTACCATTGTATTTGGTGTGTTGGGGACACAAGAGACTTTTTATTATTTGGTTGCAGGGTTGATTGAGAGAGACCATCTTCATCCTATGCGTCCCATGGATTGTTAAACCTTAGGTCATCCACGTGAGGGAAAATTGCTATTGTCCTGCAAAACTCTGCGCTTGGAGGCCCAACACGTGTCTACAAGAATAAAGTTGCGTAGTAGACACCACCGGTTGACAACGTGGAGAGTGTTGTAAATCTCTAGAGGTTCTACAGAAAACTTTGTACTCAACATGCTCATAGTGAAGTTGTGTGGACCGGTCGGTCCACATCCATGGTTTTTTACTCCTCAAGTCGGGGATGTATTTTCACGTTAAATCCTATGCCACATGTGCATGTTGTTTGTGTTATTCCACTGCTTAGTTGTTGATTGAAGCTATCCTCAAAGTTCCCAACATGTGGAGGGGGTTGTTTAGTGTGCATATTTACCGTGTCCGTGAATTTGTGCAACACATTGTTGTTGTCCCGCCCCAACATACAAAACATGCAAACAAGGAGATCTACATACTACGTATATCAAATAATCTATATTGAAAGTGCTTAGAAACTCCTCGCCTAGGTCACTCACGCGGGCGGCTGGGTGTAACGCCCCGAGTCCGTTGCGCCAGGTGTCTTCCAGTTATTCGCTGTTGTTGCCTTGTCATTTATTTGCATGTCATGCATTTCATATCATGTCATCATGTTCATCGCATTTGCATACGTGTTCGTCTCATGCATCCGAGCATCTTCCCCGTTGTCTGTTTTGCAATCCGGCACTCCTATGTCCTCCGGTGCCCTCTTTTGTCTCTTCTCGTGAGTGGGTGTTAAACTTTCTCAGAATGTACCAAGATTTGCCTGGCGGCCTTGGTACACCACTGGTAGACCGCCTGTCAAGTTTCGTGCCATTTGGAGTCTGTATGATACTCCAACGGTTAACCGGGGAACCGTAAAGGCCTCGTGTGTATTGCAGCCCAACATCCCTCCAAAGTGGGCCAAAACCCATCCAAACCCCCCATCCTCTCGGCCGTTCGATCACGATCGCGTGGCCGAAAACCGCACCTCATTTGGACTCTCCTAGCTCCCTCTACCTATATATATGTGCTCCCTTCCAAAAATTCGCGCAGATGAAACCCTAGATCCAATCTCTCCGCGCCGCCGGACACGTCCGCCGCCGGCCGGATGCGTCCGCCGCCTCCCTCATCCACTCCGGGCCCGCCATGTGTCCCTAGACCCGTCCCCCGCCGCCGCGGCCCGGCAAGCCTGAGGAGGGCCCGCCCGAGCCTAGCCGCCGCCGCCCCGTGTCCGCGGTCGCCTCCGACGCCCGTCCGGTCGCGCGTCCGAGCCCCAGCGCCTCGCCCGCGAGCATGCGCCGCTGCCACCGCGAGCTCCGGCCGCTGCCGATGTCCCGCCTCCGCCGCCTGGTCGCCTCCGCGGTCTCCGCGCCTCGCCCGCCGCTTTCCCGACGCCACCGCGCCGCGCCTCCACTCCGGCGATTCCCGCGCCCCTTCTTCGTCTCCGGCAAGTCCGGCCACTCCTCCGACAAACTCCAGCCGTCTCCCCCATCTCTGGCGAGAGATCCATCCATCCTCGCTTCGCGTGCAAAGTCAACCCTAGATCCAGATCTGATTCGGAGGTTGATTTTTCGTCTAAGTCATTTTCCTGTTCATATTTTAAAGCCCTGTTCATCATGCCATAACTCCGCATCCGTAGCTCCATTTTGGGCGTGCCATATATCAAAATGTTCATCATGATGTGCTATTCATTGTGTTCCATTTCACCATGCTTGTTTCAGTTCATCTTGATGCCCTAATGACTATTGCAAGAGTGCTATAAAATGTTAGTTCCTGATTCTTATCAGTTTATGAGCTTTTGTCATTTTGGCCATGATTATTGTGTGCTGCATATGGGCATGAGTTCTACATGTGTTTTGGGATATGCCATGCCATCTTTACAGGGGTGTATGCCATATATTTTTGTGATCAATGTGGTGACTAGCACAAGCATGCAAAGTAGCTCTCGTGATATTGCTGATTTTAGGGACTTAGAATTTCACTAAGTCATTTCCCTGCTGTTATTTTAATGTCATGTATTCATGATGCTACAGAGAGATACATGCTTCTTTTGAGTATGTTCAGTAAGGATGATTTTGACATATTGTTATGCTCTATCCATCCATATCCCTATTTGCATTTATGGAGTACCCGAGCATGACTCAATCTTGCTCTACTTTTGCTATAAAATGTTCCTGGCAGATTGTTTACATGTTAATCAATTTTGCCAAGGTTGTTGTAGTTGATCCATGCATGCTATGAGATTGTTCTTGCCATGGTTAGCTTCTTGATCATGTCTTCTTGCTGTTAGTATGCTTAGTTTGTTATGCCATGCCTTGTGTTGAGTGCATCGAGCTCGCAAACATGCCTTCATAACTCTGTTTTTGCCATGTCCAGTTTTCTGCTAAGTCTGAATCTGTTAACGAAACTTGCTATGTTTACATGGGTGCCATCATATCTTCTGATCCTTTTTGGCTTATGGTCAGTAAGGGACTTTTGTTATATGCTTTGAGTAGATTCATGCCATGCCTTGTATTTCTATGTTCTATTCCTGTAGCATGTTGTTATCTTACTCTAAACATTGCTTCCTGATGTTAATTCCAGACATGTTAGTATTTTCACTAAGTCTGTGAAGCTGATATCTTTTGCTCTTTTGCCATGCTTGTTTGAACCTGCTCTTGTGTGATTTAGCCGTAGCTCAGTGTTCATCTTTTGTCAAGAATCTTGAGTAGATCACTGCCATGTGCTTTGTTGTTATGTTGGAGTGCAGTAGCTTAGTTTCTTGTTGCATTCTAGATGGCATTGTGCTGGTAATCGCAGTATTGCGCCATTCTTGTTTTGCTTGCCATTTGCAAACCGTGCATCTGATTCCGGTGATCTTTATATCGATTTCGACCGAAATCATCTCAGCTTTGCAGCGACACTCTTGGTTTGCCAAGTTGAGGCCTGATTCGATCTTTTCCTTCCAGAGCATGCATATGCATTGCATATCACATCCCGCATATCATGCCATGTTTTGCATCATGTTGCTTGCGCATTGCACCGTGGTTGATTGTTGTTTCCTTTGCTTGTGTTCTTGTTTTGCGTAGAGATGGGAGACGAGTTCGTGATCGAGGAATTGAGTACGCTTACGAGGATCAAGCTTTCGTCAACTCTGAGTTCACTTCAGGCAAGATGACCATACCCTCGAAATCACTTCTATCTTTGCCTGCTAGTTGCTCCCTCTATTGCTATGTTGCGATACCTACCACTTGCTATATCATGCCTCCCATATTGCCATGACAAGCCTCTAACCCACCTTGTCCTAGCAAACCGTTGTTTGGCTATGTTAGCGCTTTTGCTCAGCCCCTCTTATGGCGTTGTTAGTTGCAGGTGAAGATGGAGTTTGTTCCATGTTGCAACATGGATATTTGTTGGGATATCACAATATCTCTTATTTTAATTAATGCACCTATATACTTGGTAAAGGGTGGAAGGCTCGGCCTTATGCCTGGTGTTTTGTTCTACTCTTGCCGCCCTAGTTTCCATCATACCGGTGTTATGCTCCTTGATTTTGCGTTCCTAACGCGGTTGGGTGTTATGGGAAACCCTTGACAGTTTGCTTTGAATAAAAATCCTCCAGCAAGGCCCAACCTTAGTTTTACATTTGCCTAACAACCTATTACCCTTCCCTTGGGTCGGCCAACCCAAGGGTCATCTTTATTTTAACCCCCCGGGCCAGTTCTTGTCTAAGTGTTGGTCCGAACCAGGCAGGGCCACCTCGGGGCAACTCGAGGGTTGGTTTTACTCGTAGCTTGACCTATCCAGTGTGCCCTGAGAACGATATATGTGCAGCTCCTATCGGGATTTTTCGGCACATTCGGGCGGCTTTGCTGGCCTTGTTTTACCATTGTCGAAATGTCTTGTAACCGGGATTCCGAGTCTGATCGGGTCTTCCTGGGAGAAGGAATATCCTTTGTTGACCGTGAGAGCTTGTGATGGGCTAAGTTGGGACACCCCTGCAGGGTTTTGAACTTTCAAAAGCCGTGCCCACGGTTATGGGCAGATGGGAATTTGTTAATATCCTGTTGTAGAGAACTTGACACTTAACTTAATTAAAATGCATCAATCGCGTGTGTAGCCGTGATGGTCTCTTTTCGGTGGAGTCCGGGAAGTGAACAAGGTTCTTGTGTTATGTTTGAACGTAAGTAGTTCTAGGATCACTTCTTGATCACTTATAGTTCACGACCGTGCTTTGCTTCTCTTCTCGCTCTCATTTGCGTAAGTTAGCCACCATATATGCTAGTGCTTGCTGCAGCTCCACCTCACTACCTTTTCCTACCCATAAGCTTAAATAGTCTTGATCGCGAGGGTGTGAGATTGCTGAGTCCCCATGACTCACAGATTACTTCCAAAACCAGTTGCAGGTGCCGTTGATACCAGTGCAGATGACGCAACTGAGCTGAAGTGGGAGCCCGATGAAGATCGTGTTCGTTGTGTTGTTTCGTTTCTAGTTGATCAGTAGTGGAGCCCAGTTGGGGCGATCGGGGATCTAGCATTAGGGGTTGTCTTTCTTTATTTGGTTCCGTAGTCGGACCTTGATTGTATTCTAGATGCTGTAATCCTATATTTATGTATTGTGTGAAGTGGCGATTGTAAGCCGACTCTTTATCCCTTTCTTATTCAGTACATGGGATGTGTAAAGATTACCCTCTTGCGACATGCCTACCATGCGGTTATTCCTCTAAGTCGTGCCCCGACACGTGGGAGATATAGCCGCATCGTGGGTGTTACACTGGGCAAAACCCTAGCCGTCACTGCTAGCGCCCCCCTTTCCATAGCCGGAGGGTGCCGCTGGGCGGGGCCTCTTGTCCCTCCTTCCCTGGTGGTTATGGTGCGGGACACAACGAGCAGGTGGGGAGTGCGGCGCTCTCGCACGGCGGCGCGGTGACGCCTCAGGCGGCCGGGCCTCGGGCACGATGGTGCGACGGTGTGGTGGCGGCTGTGTGAAGAAGGTAGTGGGGTGGACCGACACAGTGGGTTGGCAGGGTGGCTGACTTTGCGCCGGCTTCGGCGGATCCGATGACTGGCACCACAGACCGCGGCGATGCGGCTGGAGACACCAGTTGGCTCTACTGAGCAGGCTCAAGAGAGCGTGCGGGGTTGGACTTCGCCCCTCCCTGGCTGGTCAGAGGTGGCACGGCTGGGGGCACCTGCTAGGCTTGAGTATGATCCGTCCGGATCTCATTTTGGTCGTCGACAGATGGCTTTGGTTGGTGGCAGCGACCGTCCTTGTCGGTGGATGGTGTTGGTCTGTGACGGCATGGTGGTAGCCCATGGTGGCGGTGCGGGTCATTTCACGATGGCGGACAGATTGGCTCCGGTGTCGGTCCATTCACGCGCATCTTTGGTGGTGGTGTGTGGTGCCCCCTAGCGGCGGCCGGTTGTGGCCAGTCTTGTACCTCACATCGTTGGGCGGTTGACCTGGATGGGCCAGGTGCGGATCAACGGCGGGAGCTATAGTTGGGCGTCAGGGGTGGCATTTGGAGAGGTGGTGGGAGATATGGGTGGCACCGATGTGGTCTGGCCACCCGTCACCGGCAGGGGTGCTGGTCGTCGATGTAGTATGACCGGCTTCACCTCTTCTCCGACTCGGTGGCTCCTTGATCAATCTGGTCATTCCGGCCATTGGCGACTCTGTCGGCAGTTGGAGTTTGCCGGTCGATTCATTGCTCATAGTCATGGAGGACCTATGGCACATCGGGTTTCCCTGGGTGACAGCCCGGGTGGTGGGAGTTGCGATGCTTGTGGGTTGAGCTCACAATTCAGGTGCGGGTGGCTAGCGGCCATGGCCATGTGGGATGTGTGATGGCTGGCGTTGAGACATTCTCTAGTGGTGTGCGGCTGTGTCCCATGTACCTTCCAAGCCATGGGCGAAGGCGTAGTATTCTTGCCGGGGTGAAAACCCTGGCTGGCTTTGGCCAGACTGACAGTGGCGGCGCCCGTGGATGTCGCACACTGCCGTTAGTATCCCCATCTAGCTCTGGGAATAAATTTCTAAAGGGGTAAAATTTGTGAGCCCCGTTTTCGCAAGCTTGTCCTCAAGATCTTGCTCAGCCTAGCTCGACCCAATTGTCATTCAACCGATCGTGCTCGGACTTCAGCTGCTGAGTCTTTTGCTTAATGCTCTTGGCTGTGCTGGCCAATCGCTTGCAGTAGGTTTCTAGCTGAGGTGGCTCAAGTGGTCCTAAGAATGTCAAATTCATCGAGGCCAAGGCTTATATCCACCTCGGACTAGGGGTAGTAGTCAACATCCTTGGGGTCCTCATCGTCCCCATTGCCACTACCCTTGTCCCCATCGCTGATGTTTTCACCATTATCGGCATTACCACTATCATTTGCATTTGTTGGCTAATAAACCACATGTATAGGGGATCGCGACAGTATTCGAGGGTAGTATTTCACCCAAATTTATTGATTCAACGCAAGGGGATCCAAAGAATATTTGCAAGTATTAGCAAGAGTTGTCAGTTCAACCAGACTTGGTGAACTAAATATCTATAGCAAAGTGTTTAGTAGCATAGTAGTAGGATAATTTGATAAGAGTGGTAACAGTAGCAACAGTAACGGTAACAGTAACAATGGCAGTTTTGTAGTGATTGTAACAGCAGTAGCATCAACAATGATAGTAACTTAGCAAAGATCAATATATAAAAAGCGTAGGCATTAGATCAGTGATGGATAATTATGTTGGATGATATTCGTCATGTAATAGTCACAACCTAGAGCGATACACAATAGCTCCAATTCATAAATATTATGTAGGCATGTATTCCGTATATAGTCACACATGCTTATAATAAGAACTTGCATGCCATTTTTTGTCCTACCCTCCCGTGATAGCGGGGTCCATAAGGAAATCTAAATGATATTAAGGCCTCCTTTTAATAGAGAACCAGAACAAAGCATTAGCACTTAGTGAATACATGAACTCCTTAAACTTATGTAATCACCGAAAATAATCCCAATTATCGTCACCTTCGGGTATGCTGGTCATAACACATAATAGGTGCATACAACTTGCAAGATAGGATCAAGAACTCAAATATATTTATGAAAACATAAAGGGTTCAGATCTAAAATCATGGCACTTGGGCCCTAGTGACAAGCATTAAGCATACCAAAGTCATAGAAACATCAATCTCAAAACATAGTGGATAATAGGGATCAAGCCCTAACAAATTGATTCGACTACATGACAAATCTCATCCAACCCATCACCATCCAGCAAGCCTATGAAGGAATTTCTCACTCCCGGTGGTGAGTATCATGGCATTGTTGATGGAGGATGCTTGATGATGATGACGACGTCAAATGACCCTTTCCAGAGCCCCAAACGGACTCTAGATCAGCCCTCCCAATGAAGAACATGAGGTGGTGGATTGTGATAGTTTGTGATGGACTAGTTGGGACACCCCTATAGAGTTAAATCTTTCAGGAATTCATGCCCGTGGTTATGTGGCGACTTGAAAATTTTATAACCTCTGATTGTAGAGAACTTGACACCAAATTCAATTAAAATACACCAGCCGTGTGCGTAACTGTGATCGTCTCTTTTCGAGGGAGTTGGGAAGAGAACACGGTGGGGTTATGAAGGAACATAAGTAGGTGTTTAGGATCACTTCTTGATCATGCTAGCGCGAGCTCACTTATGCGTAGAACACTCATCTTATTCTTGTACTCGTAAGTTAGCTAGATAATTGAATGCTTAGTGCTTGCTGCAACCTCACCACTTAACCATTCCTTACTGATAACCCACAAGTATAGGGGATCGTTTGTAGCCTTCTTCGATAAATAAGTGTCGAACCCAACGAGGAGCTAAAGGTAGAACAAATATTCCCTCAAGTTCTATCGACCACCGATACAACTCTACGCACACTTGACGTTTGTTTTACCGTGTAACATCCCAAAATTCTAAATTTTGGAATGTTATAATAAATAGATAGATTTGATTGATTGTCTGAAAGTGAGTGAATTCGAAACTTTTTGAAAGTTAAATGAGAGGGAATAAAAGGACTTTCCCAAACTTTCATATTTGCTTTCTGATCTCCATGAATTCAAATTCTTTTCAAATACAAAACCCTTGAGCGAAGATGATATGACTTCTTCCATTTAAATTAAATGAAAGGGTTGTTGAAAATATTTGAATTTCATTGAAAATATTGCAAACTTCAAGCACCTCAATGATTTTCATGAGAGAAGATAAAATGACTTCTTCAAAATATATGAAACATGAGTTGGGAGTTAAAAGAATTAAATTCAAAGTTCTTTTGAATTTATTTTCAATTTGGAGTTATTTGAGTTTTATTCAAATTATTTTTCTCCAAAAATAAAATATAAGGGAAATTAGGGTAACATGATTCCCTACAACATAAAATTGGAGAAAAATTAATTTGAAATCGTTTTGGTATTTTTAAAATGATTTTTGTTGGATTTTAATAGGCCAGTAGCACTCTTTGAATTATCTGAATTTGTGTGGATTTTATTTGAAGTCATAAAAATGTTCATGTCGTAGAAAATATTTTTCTGAAAATTTGGACATATTATATGCCTATATAATATTTTAGCTTATTTTGTTTTTGTTATTTTGTTGTCTGTGAAAAATGTTTAAAAAAAACCCTTCGAACAGTGCCAGGCCCAGCACTGCTCTCTCTCTCCCCGCGCCAGGCCAGCTGGCCCAGCCCAGCAGCGGCCCAACGCACCGCACCGCCACCTCCGACTCCGGGAGGATTCCGTCGCCCGTACGACGCCGTTCGCCGCCGCCGTGCTCCGCCCTGCCTCTCCTCCTCCTTGGCCCTCGCCCACGCCATCGCCGCGCCCTCCCCCTATAAATCCCGCCGCCGCCGCCTCTCCTCTCCTCCTCCCGCGCTGCCGCGCCGCACCTCGCAGCACCCGCCGCCGCCCCGGCAAGATCCGCCACCGCGCCGCACCGCCGCCTCGCCGCCGTCGCCTCCTGCCGCTGCCGTTTGCGCCGCCGCCGCGCCGTCTGCCGACGCCCACGCCGCCTACTGCCGTCGCCGGTGCTGCCTTGCTCACTGGAGCCGCCGCCCCACCTCGTCGTTAACCGCGCAGCCGACGAAGAAAAATCGACGAAAACCGCCGGAGTTGACCGGTCCGCCGTCGCCGGATCCGATCCACCCCGAACCGGTATAAATCGCCCCCGGTCCGGTTTATTTTATAATCTTATAGGTTTTCTCTGGTTTTCTTTTAAAGCCGGTTTTGTTTAGGTTTATTTATTTAGAGAACGTTCTCTGGTTAGGTTGATAAAACGAACGTTCGTTATTTAGTCTTTTCTTTTTCTGTTAATTTTAGTCAGGGACCTATTCGTAATTAGTTTCCCTACAATTTAGTCCCTGAACTTCAAACGATCACAACTTTTTACTCGTTAGTCCAAATCCAACGAAACCAACGCTCACGTCTTCGTTACGATCTCCTCTATCCAGTAATCCAACTCAAAAATGTTTTTGGAAATTTTAAAATTTGAATTAGATCAGATTTGAATTTAAACTTCGTTTGATCATAACTTGAGTCTCGTAGCTCCGTTTGAGTTGATTCTTTTTGCAAATCGAAGCTCTTGACCTAAACTTTCTGATAAGGCCAAATTCACATAATTTTGGTACTGTTAGAAATTGTTTTATGTTGCAAGAGTTATTTGTTTGGTTTTGATGTTTTCCGAACTGTCTTCTTCGTTCTTCCCGATTTTTCTAAGTGGTTGCTTATGTGAGGTTACTATTGCTTGCTCACGATAGATTGACCGGAGTGTGACGAGTAGAAGTATCAAGAGTTTTGAGTCCGAATCATCTTCATCAACATTGCAGGCAAGTTCACACTTTGATCAGACTCTTTATCACCCAATTTTTATGCATTAGTTCCAATCCTCAAACATTGCATGGTTAGGATGTCATTAACTTGTGGGTTGGGAAGTAGTTGATGAGGTAGGAACCTATCACCTGTTTATTATCAAACCCTTGGGAGTTACTATTATGTTATGCTTATATTTCCATGCTATGCTCGTAGACGTGGATTGGGTTTGAGAGTATTTCATGACAGATGTGAGAGATTATTGTTAACTAAGGTTTAACTTAAGGTGGCTACTTTAATACACATCTGGGTGGATTGGTTGGGGCACCCCGGGGATATACCAGTGGACTTGCCCGGACACCTGGGGATATACCAGTGTTGTCCTAGGAGATCCCGGGGTTACCGTGTGATCATCCTATGGTTCGCCACCCAGACTCAAAGGGATCATGAGACTATTCATACTAGAAACTTCCGTGTGCAGCCACAAGTTATTATGGGCTCTAGCATAGTTGATTAAGTTGTGTGAACTCTTACAGTGGTAGACTAGCAGATGTTGGGGTTGTAGGTGGTATGGTCTACCCATCGTAAGGTGCAAACGCTTCTGAAAGACTATGTCTCGGTCATCCGTTTCTCAAACACCATGTAGTGCGAGAAATCCAACAGAGGAGATCGAGTATTGTGGGGAAAAGTGCGCAAACCTCTGCAGAGTGTATAAACTAATCAATGATTAGCCGTGTCCCCGGTTATGGACATCTTGAGTATCTAGTTCTTGGATTGTCCTGTTGATCTCATCACGTTACTTAAATAATTGGTTGGGTTTTAATGATGTTACTTAATTGGGATTGAGAATGCTGTCAACCATTCTCACTGATTAGCAACCACCATGATAGTTAAATAAAATTTATTCCTTTGTAGTAGGGAAAAATTGGCTTTTCGCAAAAACCTTATAACCATAGAGCTTTTCCACCAGCCAAATATGCATGTAGTGATAGCCTTTATTCATCATTCTCTATGGTGTGAATTTGCCAGTACATTCAATGTACTGACCCTCTGTGGCTGCAACATCTCATGTTGCAGGATTATCTTACAACGAGTAAGTGATACGTTAGGGTTACGATTTCTACACTCAACTTTGCCGTTGGTGTTGATGGGAATCCACAACCTTGTTACTTCCGCTATTTGGATTGAGGTAATAGTATTTACGTTACTTATACATTTGATTTACCTCTGTTATAAATCCTCGAGTACTATGTGTGTCAGCATACCGATCCAGGGATGACACTTAAGCACAGAGACTTGATCCATTCGGGTCTGGTCGCTACAAGATGGTATCAGAGCACATGTTGACTGTAGGACCTGACCCTAGAAACTGGCAAGCCCATAGCAAAGATTTTTCTCTACAACTTTCCCTTTCAAAAAGATCTTTTACCTCTTTTCTCTTCTGAGCTTATTCAAAAATTCCCTTTAGTGAGACCATACCCCTTTCCCCTTTTGACCACACGAAGATTCGACTGATGAGACCACTCCAAGAAGTACAAGATATCGGACAACTAAGACCACTTCGGAATGAAGAGTATTTTCCGTGCATCTGAATAATGGAAACTACAACGGTTGAAGACCGAAGACAAGTAGAATTGGAAGGCTCTGAAGAATTTCCAGATTTGTATGACCTAGGAAGGCTACCCTTATGGAACTTGGCAGACTATGAAAGTTGTCAATACCCGAGATCAAGGTGTATCGAAGAAAGACTGAAACAAGGAGCATGAGAACTCGAAGTTTTGTCAAAGAAAACCCTAAGGAAGGAGATATCAACTATGGAATGATAGCTCATGGGAATGACAAGAGCAGAAACACGGTTATCCGTGATGTCATCGCCCGCTGAAGCTATTGTCACCGTGCTGAGTTAAGAATGCATTTCTTCAGAATGGATTTGATGGAAGAAGGCTGATGGAGCACCTATTAGTAAGATGAAGTTTTAACTTTAGCTGGTGTATCTCCAGGATTTGGAGAATTACATCAAGAAGTTAAAAAGGGATCTGCAGGAAGCAATATTTGATGAGGAAGCGTTTCGTGAAGAACTCAGGACCCAGGAACTGAAAGTAGCCAAGCTGGAGGAGCTACAACCTTGAGATACCGGAGATTGTCAGGAACTGAAGGACAATATGACCATGGTTCATGTGAAGGATGTTGAAACCAGAAGTTTGGAATGCAACTCCAGAATATTAAAGGATGTCACGAGAGACTTCGCGTCAACAGAGTTGATCTGGCAAAAGAACTTGAGAAAGACAAGCATGATCGGAAGAAGCCATTGGAGGCATGAACAAGTCTTGAAGAGTTTGGAGAGTTGAAGATTTATTGATCTTTAGAAGACCAAACCCCTGTTATATACCTACGTAAGGTGCGACGAATTGTGAGCTGTCATTTGTTTGATGTTTTTCGACAGCCACAATAAAATCTGTCTTTTCAAAACTTTTGTTTGTATTGTGTGTATCCCTCTCCCTCTCTCTCATCTCACCCCAAAACCCATGGACCCAATAGAGGATGAATGGAGATGACCTTGTATTTTCTTGACCGATGAGTTAATTGGAGACGGGCCGATGGATTCAGAACATGGAGGATCACATGAAGAATAACCTTATAGTTGGAAATGATATGACCCAGCATGCTATTCAGTGCTTTGAAAGAGGTGCTGCTACTTGGTGGAGGATGTACCAAACCATGAATGGATGGCAAGGAGTAACCACTTGGAGAGAATTTAAGTTGACTTTGCCAAAGTCTCGGTTTGTATCCCAGAAGTTGAAGCCTTATGGAAAGGATATGAAGAAACCTTGTGCATGCAAGATTTGTGGAGAAATCGGACACACCCATAAAGAACACAAGGATGAATGCCCTAATTGTGAAGGAAGTCACCCGGTTGAAGAATGCCCAACTAGGCAGATTACTTGTTTCTTGTGTGAAGGGACTACCCACTATCCTGCTCAGTGTCACATTTACCCCATGGTACAACGAACCATCCAGCAGAAGAAAGAAGTAATGAAAGGAGCCCTCATGGAAATTTTAGAAGAAGTTGTGATGAAGGAAGAGATGGAGGACATGCCTAAAGAAGACCCGAGTACTCTGCACTAAGTCTTGCTATTCATGTGGAGAAGAAGGTCACATCTCCCAGAATTGCATGAATGGGGATCTAGTAGAATTCCCGACAGAGGAAGTAGAATATGACCCATAGGAAATAGAAGACCTGATTGGAATGGAAAAGTCCAGGAAGAGAAATCGATTGGAGCCCAGGAGGGATCTGAGTCATATCACATGTTATAGGTGCAAGGAGTCAGGGAACTACCTCAACAGTTGCCCAAAAAGGAAACCTCGATACTTGTCAGAAGTAATATGTTTTAGTTGTAATGGAGCAGGGCACTTTGCTAGAGAATGCCCCAAGGAGAAGGAAACTTGTGCCAGATAGTTGAGTTTGCAACAAAAGAAATGGAGTAGTAGAAGTGAGAACATTTTCTTTTATATTGAGGTGTTGAGTTGAGACATGTAATGGAGAAGCGAGAGATTGTAATCATTTGAGAATGAATAAAGTAGCATCGTTGGTACTGATATGGATCTTATGAGTTGTTACTCTATGAAGAAGGATTTTGACCATTTTTGAGGATATGAGAAATATGTTCTATGGAAGATTTGTGCATTTTAAGGGTGGTAATACCCTATAAGAACCCTTGACTCTTGGAAAAGATAAGGATACTCCACTGAGTGGATTTTCGGACAAAATGAATACGAGTTTTGTCTCGATATGTGTGATGCCCCAAGAGCATGTGGGATGAAGTGGAGACTGTCAGTTGTTTGGACCAAAGGTGATCAAGGAGTCAGAAGAGAATGTTAAGTTGATTCGAGATAGATTGAAGGTAGCTCAGTCCAGGCAGAAGAGTTATGTAGACTCAAAAACTCAAGGAGGTAGTCTATGAAATTGGAGACAGAGCATGTCTTCGTGTGTCCCCTCTGCGAGGAGTTAAATGATTTGGAGTTAAGGGAAAGTTAGCCCCGAGATTTGTAGGACCATACCGAGTTTTGGAGCGTATGGGAGAAGTGGCCAACAAGTTGGAGTCACCCGAAGGACTGTCAGGAGTTCATGATGTGTTTCATGTTTCCAAGTTGAAGAAGTGCCATGCCAAGATGGCCAATATTCCCCTGTAAGGACGCTTGACCCTGGAAAGGATAATGATGTTCCACGAAGTGGAATATGGACTTCATAAGTATAAGTTTTTATCTCAGTATGAGGGATATCCCACGAGGATGAAGAGATACATTACTATTGGATATAAAGGAGGTATGATGTCGGAAATATGGATCAATGGAAACTCCATGTTGAGTCTGAGTAAATCATGTCCTAGTTTGGTGCCAATAGAAGGAAGAAAGACAGTACAATTGGATGGATTTAAAGAATACTAGGAAGTTGGAAGTTGGAATAATGATCCGTTGCCCGATGATAAGTTCAAGGACTACAATTGATGAGATGGGCCATAACCCACATGCCCCAGGACCTGCCAAGAAGCAAGCACATTCTTGCTGAAGGAAAAACCCTGGAGGAAGTTACGATTTTATCGACAGACGATCTTATAGGAGTTACACAAAACCTGAGAGATTGTGAAGGAACGATAGATATTTGTTTGGCTTGCAAAATCAATGGATTTATCCGAACCTTGGTTCGTCGACAAGAGAAATTATGCAATGCTTGTGAGGATGACCGAGTGTTAGAATGCGAGATTCACTAAATTGTATACGGGGTAATGATTTGGGTGCGGGATGGATTGATCACCATACCGACTTACTCTTATTATTCGCCTTGCTATGTGGGATGGTAAATCTGAGTGACTTACCTATAGTAAAGAGACGACGATCAAAACCCTGTTTAACCTTAGAATGGTATAAGTATTTTCCCCCTGTACAAGGCAGCTTTTGCCAACCGTAGGTTATACGGTGAGGATCAACCAGACCCATTTCCTGCAGAAGAAACCATAAATGGTTGACCACCATGAGATATCGATAGTTGTTTAGTTTTGGCGCCAGACCCGTCAACTAAGAAGACCCAGTCTCGGAATAACCTTACCAATAAGAAAGTACAGAAGAATTGAGGAAAAGGTTATGCCGCTGCCGGAAGAGCCAGAGAAGGAATTATCCTTACGATCTGAGAAGACCGACACTGTCAAGAATAAGGATGAAGTATATGAGTTCTGATGGAACAGTTACCATGCTTCTAAGGGTGGTAGCACCCCAAACCCCCTCCTGCGACAATTGATGGATTTTGAGAAGACCCCGAACCTAACCTATTTCTTTCTAGCCTCTCCGAATCTCGAGGACGAGATTCATTTTAAGGGTGGTAGGTTTGTAACATCCCAAAATTCTAAATTTTGGAATGTTATAATAAATAGATAGATTTAATTGATTGTTTGATTGATTGTCTGAAAGTGACTGAATTCGAAACTTTTTGAAAGTTAAATGAGAGGGAATAAAGACTTTCCCAAACTTTCATATTTGCTTTCTGATCTTCATGAATTCAAATTCTTTTCAAATACAAAACCCTTGAGCGAAGATGATATGACTTCTTCCATTTAAATTAAATGAAAGGGTTGTTGAAAATATTTGAATTTCATTGAAAATATTTCAAACTTCAAGCAACTCAATGATTTTCATGAGAGAAGATAAAATGACTTCTTCAAAATATATGAAATATGAGTTGGGAGTTAAAAGAATTAAATTCAAAGTTCTTTTGAATTTATTTTAAATTTGGAGTTACTTGAGTTTTATTCAAATTATTTTTCTCCGAAAATAAAATATATGGAAATTAGGGTAACATGATTCCCTACAACAGAAAATTGGAGAAAAATTAATTTGAAATCATTTTGGTATTTTTTTTAAAATGATTTTTGTTGGATTTTAATAGGCCAGTAGCACTCTTTGAATTATCTGAATTTGTGTGGATTTATTTGAAGTCATAAAAATGTTCATGTCGTAGAAAATATTTTTCTGAAAATTTGGATATATTATATGCCTATATAATATTTTAGCTTATTTTGTTTTTGTTATTTTGTTGTCTGTGAAAAATGTTTTAAAAAACCCTTCGAACAGTGCCAGGCCGAAGCCCAGCACTACTCTCTCTCTCTCTCCCCGCGCCAGGCCAGCCGGCCCAGCTCAGCAACGGCCCAACGCACCGCACCGCCACCTCCGACTCCGGGAGGAGTCCGCCCCCCGTATGACGCCGTTTGCCGCTGCCGTGCTCCGCCCTGCCTCTCCTCCTCCTTGCCCCTCGCCCACGCCATCGCCTCGCCCTCTCCCTATAAATCCCGCCGCCGCCTCTCCTCCTCCCGCGCTACCGCGCCGCACCTCGCAGCACCCGCCGCCGCTCCGGCAAGATCCGCCACCGCGCCGCACCGCCGCCTCACCGCCGTCGCCTCCTGCCGCTGCACGCCGCTGCCGTTTGCGCCGCCGCCGCATCGTCTGCCGACGCCCACGCCGCCTACTGCCGTCGCCGGTGCTGCCTTGCTCGCCAGAGCCGCCGCCCCACCTCGTCGTTAACTGCGCAGCCAACGAAGAAAAACCGATGAAAACCGCCGGAGTTGACCGGTCCGCCGCCGCCGGATCCGATCCACCCCGAACCGGTATAAACCGCCCCCGGTCCGGTTTATTTTATTTTCTTATAGGTTTTCTCTGGTTTTCTTTTAAAGCCGGTTTTGTTTAGGTTTATTTATTTAGAGAACGTTCTCTGGTTAGGTTTATAAAACGAACGTTCGTTATTTAGTCTTTTCTTTTTCTGTTAATTTTAGTCAGGGACCTATTCGTAATTAGTTTCCCTACAATTTAGTCCCTGAACTTCAAACGATCACAACTTTTTACTCGTTAGTCCAAATCCAACGAAACTAATGCTCACGTCTTCGTTACGATCTCCTCTATCCAGTAATCCAACTCAAACATGTTTTTGAAAAGTTTAAAATATGAATTAGATCAGATTTGAATTTAAACTTCGTTTGATCATAACTTGAGTTTCGTAGCTCCGTTTGAGTTGATTCTTTTTGCAAATCGAAGCTCTTGACCTAAACTTTCTGATAAGGCCAAATTCACATAATTTTGGTACTGTTAGAAATTGTTTTATGTTGCAAGAGTTATTTTTTTGGTTTTGATGTTTTCCGAACTGTCTTCTTCGTTCTTCCCGATTTTTCTGAGTGATTGCTTATGTGAGGTTACTATTGCTTGCTCACGATAGATTGACCGGAGTGTGACGAGTAGAACTATCAAGAGTTTTGAGTGTGAATCATCTTCATCAACATTGCAGGCAAGTTCACACTTCGATCATACTCTTTATCACCCAATTTTTATGCATTAGTTCCAATCCTCAAACATTGCATGGTTAGGATGTCATTAACTTGTGGGTTGGGAAGTAGTTGATGAGGTAGGAACCTATCACTTGTTTTTTATCAAACCCTTGGGATTTACTATTACGTTATGCTTATATTGCCATGCTATGCTCGTAGACGTGGATTGGGTTTGAGAGTATTTCATGACAGATGTGAGAGATTATTGTTAACTAAGGTTTAACTTAAGGTGGCTACTTTAATACACATCTGGGTGGATTGGTTGGTGCACCCCGGGGATATACCAGTGGACTTTCCCGGACACATGGGGATATACCAGTGTTGTCCTAGGAGATCCCGGGGTTACCGTGTGATCATCCTATGGTTCGCCACCCAGGCTCAAAGGGATCATGAGACTATTCATACTAGAAACTTCCATGTGCAGCCACAAGCTATTATGGGCTCTAGCATAGTTGATTAAGTCGTGTGAACTCTTACAATGGTAGACTAGCAGATGTTGGGGTTGTAGGTGGTACGGTCTACCCATCGTAAGGTGCAAACGCTTCTGAAAGACTATGTCTCGGTCATCCATTTCTCAAACACCATGTAGTGCGAGAAATCCAACAGAGGAGATCGAGTCTTGTGGGGAAAAGTGCGCAAACCTCTGCGGAGTGTATAAACTAATCAATGATTAGCCGTGTCCCCGGTTATGGACATCTTGAGTATCTAGTTCTTGGATTATCCTATTGATCTCATCATGTTACTTAAATAATTGGTTGGGTTTTAATGATGTTACTTAATTGGGATTGAGAATGCTGTCAACCATTCTCACTGATTAGCAACCACCATGATAGTTAAATAAAATTTATTCCTTTGTAGTAGGGAAAAATTGGCTTTTCGAAAAAACCTTATAACCATAGAGCTTTTCCACCAGCCAAATATGCATGTAGTGATAGCCTTTATTCATCATTCTCTATGGTGTGAATTTGCCAGTACATTCAATGTACTGAACCTCTGTGGCTGCAACGTCTCATGTTGCAGGATTATCTTACGACGAGTACGTGATACGTTAGGGTTACGATTTCTACACTCAACTTTGCCATTGGTGTTGATGGGAATCCACAACCTTGTTACTTCCGCTATTTGGATTGAGGTAATAGTATTTACGTTACTTATACATGTGATTTACCTCTGTTATAAATCCTCGAGTACTGTGTGTGTCAGCATACCGATCCAGGGATGACACTTAAGCACAGAGACTTGATCCATTCGGGTCGGGTACCTACATACCGAAAACAAGTATGAAACTATTTGGCAAGAATAAATCTACGAGTACTTTGCGGGAATAAAACTACGAATAAATTGCAAGGTAATAAAAGTGGATAGCTTTTGTCAACAAGAAAATCATTTGTCCCTAGGCAATTGATAACAAGTACCGGTAATCATGCTTGCAATTTTATATGAGGGAGAGGCATGAACTAACATACTTTCTCTACTTGGATCATATGCACTTATGATTGGACCCCTAGCAAGCATCCGCAAGTTCTAAAGATCATTAAGGTCGTGAAACCCAACCATAGCATTAAGTATCAAGTCCTCTTTACTCCCATACACCATAACCCACTTATCCGCGTTTAGGCTGCTGTCACCCCCGCAACACCGACAATAAGCAAACCATGAACATATTGCAACACCCTACAACGGGGGCCACTCCGTTTGCGCGACATGGAGGGAACCGTAGGACAACACCATAAATAAAATATACAATCATACCAACCAAGATCACGATTAACCCATAGGACAAAACGGATCTACTCAAACATCATAGGATAACCATAGATCATTGGGAAATAATATATGGAGTTGAGCACCATGTTTAAGTAGAGATTACAACGGGGGAAAGAGGTGTTACACCGTTGCATAGAGGGGGAGAGAGTTGGTGTTCACGGTAGCAAGATTGTTGATGTAGATCGCCGCCACGATCCCTGCCCCGGCGGCACTCTGGCACCACCGGGAAAGAGGGGGAGAGAGCCCCCCTCCTCCTTCTTCTTCTTCTTCTTCCTTGGCCTCCCCTCTAGATGGGAGGAGAGTCCCCCTGTGGTCCATGGCCTCCATGGCGGCGAAGGGGCGGGAGCCCCTCTGAGATTGGATCTCCCTCTCTGTTCTCTTCTGTTTCGCGTTCCCTGGATCTGGCCAAAAACCATTTCTTATATTCCCGGAGATCCGTAACTTCGGTTGTGCTGAAATTTTAACACGGTTTTTTTTCCGGATATATGCTTCCTTGCACCCGAAGTAGAGATCCAATCGACGTAGAAGGTGAGCACAAGACACCTGTGCGCGCCTGGGGCCTGGGCGCGCCTTGGTGTATCTTGGGGCCTGTGGGCCCCTGCTTGCATTGATTCCACCTCCCAAAATTCACAAATATTCCAAAATAATTCTCTGTAAAATTTTATTGCATTTGGACTTCATTCGATATGGATATTCCGTGAAAAAAGCATGCAAAAAATAGGAATTGGCAATGGGCACTGGATCAATAGGTTAGTCCAATAAATCATATAAATTGTTGCCAAAAGTATGTGAAAGTTGTATAATATTGGCATGAAACAATAAAATATTATAGATACAGCGGAGACGTATCAGCATCCCCAAGCTTAATTCCTGCTCGTCCTCGAGTAGGTAAATGATAAAAAGATAATTTTTGATGTGGAATGCTACCTAGCATAAACTTGATCATATATCTAATCATGTCATGAGTACTAAGACACAAGTGATTCAAAGCAATAGTCTATAATTTGACATAAAGACATCCATACTTGGGCATCCCAACAAACAATCATGTCTTTCAAAATATCAATGCTAAAGAAAGCTATCCTTGGCCTATCATGCTCAATCATTGATCCATTCATGAAACACACTCAAATATTAGCTGCATCAATGCACAAGTATCATCATAGTGCTTCCTAGTTGGTGCTTTATAAGAGAAGATGGAGACTCAAATAAAAGAAATTGCATAAAAGTAAATAGATAGGCCCTTCGCAGAGCGAAGCAGAGATTTGTAGAGGTGCCAGAGCTCAAAGCAAAAATTAAGAGAGAATTTTTTTGAGAGGCATGCTTTTCTTGTCAACGCTATGACCGAGAGTTCACAACATCCTCCGTGCTAGACACATTATAGGCGGTTCCCAAACAGAAAATAAAGTTCATTTCCTTTCCACCATTCTTTCACAATCCATGGCTAACCATATCCATGGGTGCCTTCCATACCAACACTTTCCAAGGAATTTTGTTCTTATTATTTTTGATTCATTGTGGGACTAGGCATTGATGTCACTTCAAGCTACGTCGGTATTTCCCCAAAGAGGATGGGATGATGCAACACAACACCGGTAGGTATTCCCCTCAGATATGAAACCAAGGTTATCGAACCAGTAGGAGAACCAAGCAACACAACGTAAACAACCCCTGCACACATATAACAAATCCTTGCAACCCGACGTGTTAAAGGGGTTGCCAATCCCTTTCGGGGTACGACGCCTCAAGATAGGCAAACGGACGTGGGATAAATTTGTAGTAGATTGATAGATCGAACGCCAAATAAAATAAATAAGAATAAATTGCAACAAAGTATTTTTGGTTTTTTGGTTTAATAGATCTGAAAATAAAAGCAAATAAAAAGGTAGATCGCAAAGGCAAATATATGAGAAAGAAGACCCGGGGGCCGTAGGTTTCACTAGTGGCTTCTCTCGAGAAAAATAGAAAATGGTGGGTAAACAAATTACCGTTGGGCAATTGATAGAACCTCAAATAATTATGATGATATCCAGGCAATGATCATTATATAGACATCACGTCCAATATTAGTAGACCGACTCCTGCCTGCATCTACTACTATTACTCCACACATCGACCGCTATCCAGCATGCATCTAGTGTATTAAGTTCACGGAGAAACGGAGTAATGCAATACGAACGATGACATAATGTAGACAAGATCCCTTAGTAGCAAAGATACATACGTGTCATTTCCCTTTCTATCACTTGGATCAAGCACCGTAAGATCGAATCCACTATAAAGCACCTCTTCCCATTGCAAGATAAATAGATCAAGTTGGCCAAACAAAACCCAAATAGCGGAAAAGAAATATGAGGCTATAAGTAATCATGCATATAAGAGATCAAAGAAACTCAAATAACTTTCATGGATATAAAAAGATAGATCTGATCATAAACTCAAAGTTCATCGATCCCAACAAACACACCGCAAAAGAGTTACATCATATGGATCTCCAAGAGATCATTGTAATGAGAATCAAGAGAGAGGGATGAATCCATCTAGATACTAACTACGGACCCGAAGGTCTACAAAGAACTACTCACGCATCATTGGAGAGGCACCAATGGAGGTGGTGAACCCCATCCGAGATGGTGTCTAGATTGGATCTGGTGGTTCTGGACTCTGCGGCGGCTGGATGAATACTGTCGACTCCCCTAGGGTTCTGGTATTTTTGGGGTATTTATAGAGCAAAGAGGCAGTCCGGGGGCACCCGAGGTTGGCAGAACCCACCAGGGCGCGCTTGGGCCTCCTGGCACGCCCTGGTGGGTTGTGCCCCCCTCAGGGCACTCCCAGGCGCAAACAGGGCCCGTTGTGTTCCTTTTGGCCCATAAAAATTCTCCGTAAAGTTTCGTGGCATTTGGACTCCATTTGATATTGATTTTCTGCGATGTAAAAAACATGGAAAAACAGGAACTAGCACTTGGCACTATGTCAATAGGTTAGTGCCAAAAATGATATAAAATGACTATAAATGATTATAAAACATCCAAGATTGATAATATAACAGCATGGAACAATCAAAAATTATAGATACGTTGGAGACGTATCAGCATCCCCAAGCTTAACTCCTACTTGTCCTCGAGTAGGTAAGTGATAAAAATAGAATTTTTGATGTGGAATTATGCCTATCATGTCATATCATATTCTTTTATTTATAGCATGGACAATTGGACTTTTAGTTGTTCAAAGCAATAGTCTAGTTTTGACATGATAAGTTAGATACTCAAGCATATCAACAAGCAACCATGTCTTTCAAAATATCAACTCTAAAATAAGTTATCCCTAGCCCATCATGCTCAAACATTGATCCATTCATGAAACACACTCGAATATTAGCTACACCCAATACTTAAGTACGATCATATTGCCTCCTAGTTGGTGCTTTTTATAAGAGAAGATGGAGTCTCAAAATAAAAATTGCATAAAGTAAAAGAAAGGCCCTTCGTAGAGGGAAGTAGGGATTTGTAGAGGTGCCAGAGCTCAAAGTGAAAAACTTAGAGATAAAAACATTTTGAGAGGTGTATCCATCCCACCAACGAAAACAACTTAGAGTTCCCAATACTTTCCATGCATAGATATATCATAAGCGGTTCCCAAACAGAAAATAAAGTTTATACCTTTTCCACCATACTTTCATTTTCCATGGCTAGCCATATCCACGGTTGCCCTCCATACCAACACTTTCCTAGGAATTTATTATTTGAAAACATAAAGTAAATTCATTTTTTTGCATTTCGGGATTGGGCATCCCTAATACCTTTGCCTTACTCTCGTGCAATGACAAGTGAATAAACACTCATCTTGATAATAACACATCTAGAATGGAAAATATTAGCCACCCTCATCGCCCCGCGAGCGAAACAAACACACACAAGAGAAGCTTATTTTGAAAATTAGAGATGGCACATGCAAATTTGCTTAGAACGGCAAAATAATACCGCATATAGGTAGATATAGTGGACTCGTGTGGCAAAACTGGGTTAAAGGTTTTTGGATGCACAAGTAGTGATCATACTTAGTGCAAAATGAAGGCTAGCAAAAGATTGGGAAGCTACCAACTAAGAAACGAATAATCTAATAAGCAAGCATTAAGCATAAATAACACCGAATAATGCACCACAAGTAGGATGTAATTTCATTGCATGACTATTTTGTACTTGCATAGGGAATCACAAACCTTAACACCAATATTCTTACTAAAGCATAATTACTCATCAAGATGACTCACATATCACATCATCATATCTCAAAACTATTACTAAGAATCAAGTTTATTTTGTCCAATGATCTTCATGAAATTTTTTATTATATCCTTCTTGGATATATATCACTTTGGGACTAATTTTCATGTGTTGCTTTTGATAAGCTTCAACAAATATAAGTGAAGATCATGAGCATAATATTTTTTTTCTTTCTCTCAAATTAATTTAAGTGAAGCAAGAGAGAGTTTCTTGAAAATTTTACAAACTCTCAAATAAATCTAAGTGAAGCAAGAGAGCATTTCTTCAAAAATACTAAAGCACACCATGCTCAAAAAGATATAAGTGAAGCACTAGAGCAAGTCCATTGCTCACAAAAATTTGAGTGAAGCATAGAGAGCAATTCTAACAAATCATGACATAACTTTGGCTCTCTCAAATAGGTGTGTCCAGCAAGAATTGATGACTTAAAACACAAAATTAAACAAGCAAAGACTCATATCATACAAGACGCTCCAAGCAAAACACATATCATGTGACGAATAAAAATATAGTTTCAAGTAAAATACCGATGATCGTTGGAAGAAAGCGGGGATGCCACTCGGGGGCATCCCCAAGCTTAGTTGGTTGCTCATTTTTGGATAATAGCTTGGGATGCCGGGGCATCCCCAAGCTTAGGCTCTTCCATCCTTTCTTCATCCATCGTAAGATAACCCAAAACTTGAAAACTTCAATCACACAAAACTCATCAAAACCTTCGTGAGATCCGTTAGTATAAGAATAATAAATCAATACTATAAATACTGTATCAAACCAATTCATATTTTGTTTTTGTATTATATCTATTGTATTCCAACTTTTTTAGGGCAAAAACTAATCAAAGAAAACCATAGAGCCATCAAAATAAGCACACAACACAAAGAAAACAGAATCTATCAAAACAGAATAGTCTGTAGCAATCTGACTATTTTGAATACTTCTGTAACTCCAAAAATTCTGAAAAATTAGGACGACCTGAGAAATTTGTATATTGATTTACTGCAAGTGGAATGGATATTTTATCGCTCTCTGGTAAAAAAAGAAAATTAATTTCATGAGTGTAAAAGTTTTTGTTTTTTCAGCAAGATCAAACAACTATCACCCAAGAAGATCCTAAAGGCTTTACTTAGCACAAACACTAATAAAAACATAAAAACACAATCCTAATAGTATCATAATTGTGTTAACACACAAAAATAGGAAGAAAAAAGAAAAAAGAAAATTTATTCGTTGGGTTGCCTCCCAACAAGCGCTATAGTTTTATGCCTTTAGCTAGGCATAAAGCAAGGATCTAAGTTTTTTCATCCTTGGTTCGAGATCCATAAGATGCCCTCATGATTAATTCAGAAGGTGGCTTAATTCTAGTTCTAGGAAAGTGTTCCATACCCTTCCTCAAAGGAAATTGGAACTTAATATTTGTTAGGGAACGTAGTATTTAAAAAAAAATTGCCTACGATCCCGCAAGATCTATCTAGGATAAGCATAGCAACGAGCGGGGAGAGTGTGTCTACGTACCCTCGTAGACCGAAAGCGGAAGCGTTTAGTAACACGGTTGATGTAGTCGAACGTCTTCGCGATCCAATCGATCCAAGTACTGAACACACGGCACCTCCGCGATCTGCACATGTTCAGCTCGGTGACGTCCCTCGAACTCTTGATCCAGTTGAGGCCAAGGGAGAGTTCCGTCAGCACGATGGTGTGGTCACGGTGATGATGAAGTTACCGGCGCAGGGCTTCGCTTAAGCACTACGATGATATGACCGAGGTGTGTAACTGTGGAGGGGGGCACCGCACACGGCTAAGAGAAACTTTGGTGTGTCTTTGGGGTGCCCCCTGCCCACGTATATAAAGGAGGAGGAAGAGGAGGCCGGCCTATGAGGGGCACGCCTATAGGTGGAGTCCAACTAGGATTCCCAATCCTAGTTGGAGTCCCCTTACTTTTCCAAGAGGGGAGAGAGGGAAGGAGTAGGAGAGGAAGAAGGAAAGAGAGGGGGGGGGCGCCGCCCCCTCCCTAGTCCAATTCGGACTTGCCATGGGGGGGCACGCGGCCACCCCTTGAGGCCCTTCTCTCCTTTCCCGTATGGCCCATTAAGGCCCACTACTTCCCCCGGCGAATTCCCGTAACTCTCCGGTACTTCCAAAAATACCCGAATCACTCGGAACCTTCCCGATGTCCGACTATAGACTTCCAATATATCGATCTTTACATCTCGACAATTTTGAGACTCCTCGTCATGTCCATGATCTCATCCGGGACTCCTAACAACCTTCGGTACATCGAATCACATAACTCATAATACAAATCGTCACCGAACGTTAAGCGTGCGGACCCTACGGGTTCGAGAACTATGTAGACATGACCAAGACACATCTCCGGTCAATAACCAATAGCGGAACCTGGATGCTCATATTTGCTCCTACGTATTCTATGAAGATCTTTACCGGTCAAACCGCATAACAACATACGTTGTTCCCTTTGTCATCGGTATGATACTTGCCCGAGATTCGATCGTCGGTATCACCATACCTAGTTCAATATCGTTACCGGCAAGTCTCTTTACTCGTTCCGTAATGCATCATCCCGCATCTACCTTATTACTCACATTGCTTGCAAGGCTTATAGTGATGTGCATTACCTAGAGGGCCCAAAGATACCTCTCTGACAATTGGAGTGACAAGTCCTAATCTTGATCTATGCCAACTCAACAAACACCATCCGAGACACCTGTAGAGCATCTTTATCATCACCCAGTTGCGTTGTGACATTTGATATCACACTAAGTGTTCCTCCGGTATTCGGGAGTTGCATAATCTCATAGTCATAGGAACATGTATAAGTCATGAAGAAAGCAATAGCAATAAACTAAACAATCATAGTGCTAAGCTAATGGATGGGTCTTGTCCTTCACATCATTCTCTAATGATGTGATCCGTTCATCAAATGACAACACATGTCCATGGCTAGGAAAATTAACCATCTTTGATTAACGAGCTAGTCTAGTAGAGGCATACTAGGGACACTCTGTTGGTCTATGTATTCACACATGTACTAAGTTTCCAGTTAATACAATTCTAGCATGAATAATAAACATTTATAATGATACAAGGAAATATAAATAACAACTTTATTATTGCCTCTAGGGCATATTTCCTTCAGTCTCCCACTTGCACTAGAGTCAATAATGTAGTTCACATCGCCATGTGATTTAACACCAATAGTTCACATCTTTATGTGATTAATACCCATAGTTCACATCACCATGTTACCAACACTCAAAGGGTTTACTAGAGTCAATACTCCAGTTCACAACGCTTATGTGATTAACACCCAAGAGCAATAAGGTGTGATCATGTTTTCTTGTGAGAGAAGTTTTAGTCTACGGGCCTGCCACATTCAGATCCGTAAGTATTTTGCAAATCCCTATGTCTACAATGCTCTGCATGGAGCTACTCTAGCTAATTGCTCCCACTTTCAACATGTATCCATATTGAGACGTAGAGTCATCTAGATCGGTGTAAAAGCTTGCATCGACGTAACTCCTTACGACGAACTCTTTGTCACCTCCATAATCGAGAAATATTTCCTTAGTTTTCTAAGGATAATTTTGACTCCTGGATCACTATTGTACCCCTTGCCAAACTCATGGCAAGGTACATAATATGTCTAGTACACAACATAGCAAACTTTATAGAACCTATGGCTGAGGCATAGGGAATGACTTTCCTTCTCTTTCTATTTTCTGCCGTGGTCGGGATTTGAGTCTTACTCAACTTTACACCTTGCAATACAGGCAAGAACTCCTTCTTTGACTGTTCCATTTTCAACTACTTCAAAATCTTGTCAAGGTATATACTCATTGAAAAATCTTATCAAGCATCTTGATCTATAGATCTTGATTTTCAATATGTAAGTAGCTTCACCGAGGTCTTTCTTTGAAAAACTCCTTTCAAAGACTCCTTTATGCTTTCCAGAAAATTCTACATCATTTCTGATCGACAATATGTCATCCACATATAATATCAGAAATGCTGTAGAGGTCCCACTCACTTTCTTGTAAATACATGCTTCTCCAAAAGTCTGTATAAAACCATATGCTTTGATCACACTATCAAAGCGTATATTCCAACTCCGAGAGGCTTGCACCAGTCCATAAATGGATCGCTGGAGCTTGCACACTTTGTTAGCACCTTTTGGATCGACAAAACCTTCTGGTTGTATCATATACAACTCTTCTTTAACATATCCATTAAGGAACGCAGTTTTGACATCCATTTGCCAAATTTCATAATCATAAAATGCGGCAATTTCTAACATGATTCGGAAAGACTTAAGCATCGCTACATGTGAGAAGGTCTCATCGTAGTCAACTCCTTGAACTTGTTGAAAACCTTTTGCAACAAGTCAAGCTTTGTAGACAGTAATATTACCGTCAGCGTCAGTCTTCTGCTTGAAGATCCATTTATTCTCTATGGCTTGCCGATCATCAGGCAAGTCAACCAAAGTCTACACTTTGTTCTCATACATGGATCCCATCTCAGATTTCATGGCCTCAAGCCAGTTTGCGGAATCTGGGCTCATCATCGCTTCCTCATAGTTCGCAGGTTCGTCATGGTCTAGTAACATGACTTCCAGAACAGGATTACCGTACCACTCTGGTGCAGAACGTACTCTGATTGACCTACGAGGTTCCGTAGTAACTTGATCTAAAGTTTCATGATCATCATCATTAACTTCCTCACTAATTGATGTAGGCATCACTGGAACTAATTTCTGTGATGAACTACTCTCCAACTAGAGAGAAGGTACAACTACCTCATCAAGTTCTACTTTCCTCCCACTCACTTCTTTCAAGAGAAACTCCTTCTCTAGAAAGGATCCATTCTTAGCAACAAAAATCTTGCCTTCGGATCTGTGATAGAAGGTGTACCCAACAATTTCTTTCGGGGTATCCTATGAAGACACACTTCTCCAATTTGGCTTCGAGCTTATCAGGTTGAAGTTTTTTCACATAAGCATCGCAACCCCAAACTTTAAGAAACGACAGCTTAGGTTTCTTGCCAAACCACAGTTTATACGGTGTCGTCTCAATGGATTTAGATGCTGCCCTATTTAACGTGAATGCAACTGTCTCTAATGCATAACCCCAAAATGATAATGGTAAATCGGTAAGAGACATCATAGATCGCACCATATCTAATAAAGTATGGTTAGGATGTTCGGACACACCATTACGCTGTGGTGTTCCAGGTGGCATGAGTTGTGAAACTATTCCACATTGTTTTAAATGAAGACCAAACTCGTAACTCAAATATTCGCCTCCACGATCAGATCATAGAAACTTTATTTTCTTGTTACGATGTTTTTCCACTTCACTTTGAAAATTCTTTGAACTTTTTCAAATGTTTCAGACTTATGTTTCATTAAGTAGATATACCCATATCTGCTCAAATCATCTGTGAAGGTCAAAAAATAATGATACCCGCTGTGAGCCTCAATACTCATGAGACCGCATACATCAGTATGTATTATTTCCAATAAGTCAGTGGCTCGCTCCATTGTTCCGGAGAACGAAGTCTTAGTCATCTTGCCCATGAGGCATGGTTCGCAAGCATCAAGTGATTCATAATCAAGTGATTCCAAAATCCCATCAGCATGGAGTTTCTTCATGCGCTTTACACCAATATGACCTAAACGGCAGTGCCACAAATAAGTTGCACTATCATTATTAACTTTGCATCTTTTGGCATCAATATTATGTGTATCACTGTGATCAAGATTCAGTAAACCATTTACATTGGATGTAAGACCATAGAAGGTTTTATTCATGTAAACAGAACAACAATTATTCTCTGACTTAAATGAATAACCGTATCACAATAAACATGATCCAATCATATTTATGCTCAACGCAAACACCAAATAACATTTATTTAGTTCCAATACTAATCCCAAAGATAAAGGGAGTGTACGATGGTGATCTTATCAACCTTGGAATCACTTCCAACACACATCGTCACCTCGTCCTCAATTAGTCTTTGTTCATTTTGTAACTCCTGTTTCAAGTTACTAATCATAGCAACTGAACTAGTATCAAATACCGAGGGGCTATTATGAACACTAGTAAAATACACATCAATAACATGTATATCATATATACTTTTGTTCACCTTGCCATCCTACTTATCCGCCAAGTTATTTGGGGCAGTTCCGCTTCCAGTGACCATTTCCTTTGCAGTAGAAGCACTCAGTTTTAGGCTTGGGTCTAGCTTTGGGCTTCTTCATGGGAGTGGCAACTTGCTTTCCATTCTTCTTGAAGTTCCATTTCTTTGCCTTGTCCTTTTACTTGAAACTAGTGGTCTTGTCAACCATCAACACTTGATGCTTTTCCTGATTTCTACCTTCCCCAATTTCAACATCGCAAAGAGCTCGGGGAATCGTTTTCGTCATCTCTTGCATATTATACTTCATCACGAAGTTCCATTAACTTGGTGATAGAGACTAGAGAACTCTGTCAATCACTATCTTATCTGGAAGATTAACTCCCACTTGATTCAAGCAATTGTAGTATCCAGACAATCTGAGCACATGCTCACTGGTTGAGCTATTCTCCTCCATCTTGTTGGCAAAGTACTGTCATAGGTCTCATACCTCTCGACACGGGCATGAGTCTGAAATACTAATTTTAACTCTTGGAACATCTTATATGCTCTGTGGCGTACAAAACATTTTTGAAGTCCCGGTTCTAAGACGTAAAGCATGGTGCACTAAACTATCAAGTAGTTATCATACCGAGCTTGCCAAACGTTCATAATGTCCGCATCTGCTCCTGCAATAGGTCTGTCACCTAGCAGTGCATCAAGGACATAATTCTTTTGTGCATCAATGAGGATAATCCTCAGATCACGGGGCTAGTCCACATCATTGCTACTAACATCTTTCAACATAGTTTTCTCTAGGAACATATCATAAATAAAACGGGGAAGCTATACGCGAGCAATTGATCTACAACATAGATATGCAAATACTATCAGGACTAAGTTCATGATAAATTTAAGTTCAATTAATCATATTATTTAAGAACTCCCACTTAGATAGACATCCCTCCAATCATCTAAGTGATCACGTGATCCATATCAACTAAACCATGTCCGATAATCACGTGAGATGAAGTAGTTTTCAATGGTGAACATCACTATGTTGATCATATCTACTATATGATTCATGCTTGACCTTTCAGTCTCAGTGTTCCGAGGCCATATCTACATATGCTAGGCTCGTCAAGTTTAACTCGGGTATTCTGCGTGTGCCAAACTGGCTTGCACCAGTTGTATGTGAACGTAGAGCTTATCACGCCCGATCATCATGTGGTGTCTCGGCACGACGAACTGTCGCAACGGTGCATACTCAGGGAGAACACTTGTACCTTTAAATTTAGTGAGAGATCATCTTATAATGCTACCGCCGTACTAAGCAAAATAAGATGCATAAAGAGATAAACATCACATGCAATCAAATAAGTGATATGATATGGCCATCATCATCTTGTGCCTTTGATCTCCATCTCCAAAGCACCGTCATGATCACCATCGCCACCGGCTTGACACAATGATCTCCATCGAAGCATCGTTGTCGTAATGCCAACTATTGCTTCTACGACTATCCCTACCGCTTAGTGATAAAGTAAAGCAATTACATGGCGTCGACAACCATATGGCTCCTGCCAGTTGCCGATAACTATGTTACAAAACATGACCATCTCATACAACAATTTATATAATCACGTCTTGACCATATCACATCACAACATGCCCTGCAAAAACAAGTTAGACATCCTCTACTTTGTTGTTGAAAGTTTTACATGGCTGCTACGGGCTTAGCAAGAACCATTCTTACCTACGCATCAAAAACCACAACGCGGTATAGTCATTGCTTTTTGATCTTTAGAAAGAACCCTGTTCATTGAATCCGATTCAACTAAAGTTGGAGAAACTGACACCCACCAGCCACCTGTGTGCAAAGCACGTCAGTAGAACCAGTCTCATGAACGCGGGCATGTAATGTTGGTCCGGGCCGCTTCATCCGATAATAACGCCGAATCAAGAAAAAACTAGTGATGGCAAGCAATATGTATATACCCACGCCCACAACTCCTTTGTGTTCTACTCGTGCATATAACATCTACGCATAGACCTGGCTTAGATGCCATTGTTGGGGAACGTAGTATTTCAATTTTTTTTGCCTAAGATCATGCAAGATCTATCTAGGAGAAGCATAGCAACTATCGGGAAGAGTGTGTCTACGTACCCTCGTAGACCGAAAGCGGAAGCGTTTAGTAATGCGGTTGATGTAGTCAAACGTCTTCGTGATCCAACCGATCCAAGTACCGAATGCACGACACCTCTGCGGTCTGCACACGTTCAGCTCGGTGACATCCCTCGAACTCTTGATCTAGTTGAGGCTGAGGGAGAGTTCCGTCAGCACGATGACGTGGTGATGGTGATGATGAAGTTACCGGCGCAGGGCTTCGCCTAAGAACTACGACGATATGACCAAGGTGTTTAACTCTGGAGGGAGGCACCGCACACGGCTAAGAGAAACTTTGGTGTGTCTTTGGGGTGCCCCCTACCCACGTATATGAAGGAGGGGGAAGAGGAGGCCGTCCTAGGAGGGGTGCGCCTATAGGGAGAGTCCAACTAGGATTCCCAGTCCTAGTTGGAGTCCCCTTCCTTTTCAAGAGGTGAGAGAGGGAAGGAGTAGGAGAGGGAGAAGGAAAGAGAGGGGGGCGCCGCCCCCTCCCTAGTCCATTTAGGACTTTCCATGGGGGGGCACCCCTTGAGGCCCTTCTCCCCTTTCCCGTATGGCCCATTAAGGCCCACTACTTCCCCCGGCAAATTTCTGTAACGCTCCGCTACTCCGAAAAAATACCGAATCACTCGAAACCTTTCCGATGTCCGAATATAGCCTTCAAATATATCGATCTTTACGTCTTGACCATTTCGAGACTCCTTGTCATGTCCATGATATCATCCGGGACTCCGAACAACCTTTGGTCCATCAAATCACATAACTCATAATACAAATCATCATCGAACGTTAAGCGTGCAGACCCTACGGGTTCGAGAACTATGTAGACATGACCGAGACACATCTCTGGTCAATAACCAATAGCGGAACCTGGATGCTCATATTGGCTCCTACATATTCTACGAAGATCTTTATCAGTCAAACCGCATAACAACATACGCTGTTCCCTTTGTCATCGATATGTTACTTGCCCGAGATTCGATCATCGGTATCATCATACCTAGTTCAATCTCATTACCGGCAAGTCTCTTTACTCATTCCGTAATGCATCATCCCGCAACTAACTCATTAGTCACATTGCTTGCAAGGGTTATAGTGATGTGCATTACCGAGAGGGCCCAAATATACCTCTCCGACAATCGGAGTGACAAATCCTAATCTTGATCTATGCCAACTCAACAAACACCATCCGAGACACCTGTAGAGCATCTTTATAATCACCTAGTTACGTTGTGACTTTTGATAGCACACTAAGTGTTCCTCCGGTATTCGGGAGTTGCATAATCTCATAGTCATAGGAACATGTATAAGTCATGAAGAACGCAATAGGAATAAACTAAACGATCATAGTGCTAAGCTAACAGATGGGTCTTGTCCATCACATCATTCTCTAATGATGTGATCCCGTTCATCAAATTACAACACATGTCCATGGCTAGGAAACTTAACCATCTTTGATTAATGACCTAGTCTAGTAGAGGCATACTAGGGACACTCTATTTGTCTATGTATTCACACATGTACTAAGTTTCTGGTTAATACAATTCTAGCATGAACAATAAACATTTATCATGATATAAGGAAATATAAATAACAACTTTATTATTGCCTCTAGGTCATATTTACTTCAATATTGCCTTCTTTCATATCAATCACGACATCGATAGTGCGTAAAAACGGTCTACCAAGAATAATTGGACAAGATGAATTGCAATCAATATCAAGAACAATAATATCTATTGGCACATAATTCCTATTTGCAAGAATAAGAACATCATTAATTATTCCCATAGAAACTTCTAATTCCAATTTTTCTTCATGAGCTTTCATCATAGCATCAACAATATGTTTAGTGAAAGCTTTATTTTGTTCATAAGAATGGGGTGAATTTATCATGGATTGCAGCAAAGAAATACAATCAATCAAAGAGCAACTATCATAATTAAAGTCTTTGTAATCCAAAAGAGTGGGTACATCACTAGCTAAAGTTTTGACCTCTCCAAACCCACTTTCATTAATTTTTTCAACAAGATTTTCACCCTCCGAAATATTGGGACGCCTTCTACCTAAAGTTGACTCTTCTCCAGTCCCTTTCCCATCAATCTTAACGTTACTAAACAAGGAATCAACAGAAGAAACACCAATCATTTTAAGATCTTCATCACTTTTGCGAAAGAAATCACTAGAAAATGTTTTTTTCTAAAAATTCTCTTTTAGCTCTAAGCATAGCGGTTCTTTTCCTACTTTCATCCATAGAAACATAAGATCTTGTGGCACCCCGGCTCAAAGAAACCGGAACGCCCCGTATTCCAGCCCAGAGATCGAGGAGAAGTCTCTGGAATACGGCACTGCTTGACATAGAACAAATCAGCTTTATTACAAGAATAATAATACAAGGGTCTGATGTTACAAAGAAGCACATCATCACGGTGACACTACGCCTGCGATACCACACTTGCTCTATGCTAGCAGCGAAACAACTTGTAGCAGCGGAATACTTCTAGCAGCGGAACAACGATGAAGGTGGTGAACTCCACTCCGTAGGGACTCTGGCTGGGACACGATCTAGCACGCACGCACGACAACCTCGACAAGCAATCAAGCAACCATGGCATCACCTGCAATCTGGCATGACACGCCAGGTCAGTACATTGAATGTACTTGCAAGCTCACAACAACCATAAACATCAAGGCTAGACAATCACATAGCATTTAACAGGTTAATTAAATTAACAACTATTATGATGAAACAACTACTAAGCATGGTATGAAACTGATATAATACTGATAAATCACCATGTCAGATCTCCATAACCATATCTCTCTTCGCTAACCGGCCAAGCAATATACCATCTCGATCACCTCGTGATCAAAACCAAACGGTGATCTTTCCGGCGATCACAACCATGACCAACACTTGGTATCAAACGGTGATCTTTACGGCGATCACTACCATGACTAACACTTGGTCTCCAACATCATCATCAACATCCTGCCAATCTGTACTGCTCAAAATATCAACATATAAATCACCTATAAGTCATTCCGTCATGTGAGTGTTGATCAAATGGTGTGACCTAGTATGAACCCATGCCCATGACCGAGGACACGGCTATCGATAGTTTAAACAATCACACTCTGTAGAGGTAGTGCACTTTACCCACACCACGGAACCCATGGGCTCACACTCCCATTCGGGTGGACCAACGGTGTTCCGACAAAACCGATCTACTGCCCTGACACTCTCCCGACCGCTCCGACCAACACCCCCTTTGGGTTCAGTCCTGGGTGGCCCCTTGCCTACCAAAGACACCAACGGCCACCGTCGTGGCCAACAAAAATGGTCCCAAACGGGGACAAAAGCGCGCAAAAATCCAACTACGGGCACACAAGGCTTATGTCCGCCTACCTGATCAGGGTAGCGCCCGCCCATAACCTTCCCTCGTTGGAGGCACCGGCGAGAGACACGGCAATAGCATCGCATGAGGGCCTTCCCATAAAGGAAAATGTGGTTGCTCTGGAGAAAGCCTGGTTCGGTGGCACTTGACCAACTTAATGACGGAATTTATCCCCAAAAATATAACTGTGATAACTGATACTCCGATATCAACTATCAAACTATAATCCAAGTCATAGAAATATCCAACAAATAATCCAAAGCTTAATATCGTCATATCAAAATACTCCGAGGACAGTATAACAGTACTATCGTTATGAATCCTAGAACGATAATACTACTACTCAAATATCAAGAACTAACTATCCAGCTATCATCAACATGCAAGCATCATCTCCGTCATCATACTACAAAACATAAGATCAACCAGCATCATGATGAAACTAACACTAGCCACTAATAATCCAAAGGCAACATGATATCCAAAGTAATACTCCAAAATAATACCAGATACCATCATGAAAATAATCATAGTAGCCACTAAGAATCCAAAGGCACATGTCCAATGTAATACTCCAAAATAATACCAGATACCATCATGAAAATAATCATAATAGCCACTAAGAATCCAAAGGCACATGTCCAAAGTAATACTCTAAAATAATACCAGCTACCATCATGAAAATAATCATAATAGCCACTAAGAATCCAAAGGCGCATGTTATCCACATAATCGTCAAAACATAAGCCCTAGAACTCCAAGCAATATCATGGCAATATCAAGATCAAAACAATACTCCGAGAAATGCCATGAACAAATCATACATAGCTAATGCAATATTTTAAACAAGTTCAAATAAATAAACCATGCCACTGCATTGCAATCATGCAAATGGAGGGTGTGGCTTGCCTGGGGTGGAAGAAATCACTAGGAAGAAGTGCGAGAAGCTCGCAGAAAGAATCGTCGGAAAATGTTCTCTCTCGAAGCGGGCTGATTTGGTGCAAGGGAAAAATGGTCGTTTTCATAATGTCAAAACATGGTGAAAATGATTCCATCGGAACGGGCTTGACGAAACAAAGAAGTGGGCTTTGGATTCACCTCATTTGGAGTTGTGGTTCAAAAGTTATAAAGTGTTTTCTGCCAGGGACCTATCTGGGAAAAGTTTTCTGCAAACAAGCCCATGACTAAGAAAACCGAAAACGTATCCGGGTAGAGTACGCTTTCTGCAAAAGGAAACAAACTTTCAGCCGTAGTTCAACGGGAATGCGCTTTCTGACTAGGAAAACGAACTTCAGGCAGTACGTTTCCACTTACCACGACATCCGGGCTCGGTCAACGCACGGAGAGGCTCCCGCGTGGGGTCGCGTGCGATGGTGGGGCCCGTCTGGCCTGCTGAGCGGGGCGGCTTCATCTTCCTTGCGTCCGCCCGCGAGGCAGGTAGGCCACCGGTGTCGGGCGACGCTAGCAGGCGCCACAGAGGGCCTCCGGCGACGCTCCACCTACCGACGAGCTCAGCGCGGAGAGCTGCGTAGATCTGAGCCCGTGGCTCATGCCGGAGAGGAAGGGGTCAGGCAGGGTTCGCGTGGTGGCGGACGGCGGCTCGGCCGGAATTGGAGACGATGCCACCGAGGTCTTGGCGAAAAGGAAAGGAGGTTGTGCGGTCCGCCGGAGTCTGGTCGGTCGACTAGAGGTGGAAGAATGAAGGAAGGGGGCGTGGTTCGCCGGAATCGAAGTGATCAGAGGCGGCGGCCAAGGCTGCGATGGTGGGCACATGGAGCTCCTTGAGCTCAAACGAGAGGCTGGGGAGGGGTAGTGGAGTGCGCGGAGGCTGCTGGTGTGCTCAAAAGGCTCGGGGGAGGCCGAGCTCGGGTGTCGCCACGGGGATCCAGCCAACGCTCTAGCGAGGCTCAGCAATCGCGGGGTGGCGCGGGAACGCGACAAGGGAGGAGCGGACGAGCCACAACGGTGCACAGCACAAGAGGGGGCGAGGGCGCAGAGGGGATGCGGCCACGGTGCCGTTAATGCTCGGTCGGCCACAGTGCGCCCGTGGGCGCGCAGTGACGAGCACTGACGGAGGGCTTACGGAGGGGGATATGGCTCCAGGAGGATGGAGACGACGCGGTGAAGCTGTTGGACAGGCTCACGAGCGCGAAGGCGATGAGAGGAGGAGGGGCTGGAGCTAGAAGACGCCCTAGACGCGGCCAACGCCAGCAGAGCGCGTGCATTGCATGCCAAAGCTCGTGATCACCGCGTGCACTAGTGCACACAGTGCCACACGGCCAGCCAAATGATGTCTGGGGGTTTGTCCTTCCTGGGGAGGTTGCAACTTCGGTGGTAGTTTGGTTAAAACTGCTATGGTTAAATGGTAATCACCGCCTGAAGTTTACTGCATTAAACTTGGCCGTGCACTGGTGAGCAACAGGAACTTTACTGGCGCCAAAGAGTTTGTCTGGGGTGATTATCTATGGAAGGACTATGATCCTGGAGGTTTTGGGGCATAACGGAGCACAAACTAATATAGTTTCTTTGTAACTCACATTATGGGTCCAGAATCAAGATCATGATGGTTCACTCACATAGAGTAACCACTTGAGATGAAATTTGTCAAGGCTTACTGATTTGGCTAGATAAAGGTGCTATAAAATTTTCATACCAATTGGATTTACCAAAATGGTACTTCCTTCACAGCTATGTTCACTGACCAGAATCTTGCAAAAATTGTAGGGGAATATTGGGTTTAAGAATTGATCCCAAAATTGGTGGAGAGAAGTTACTTGGGTAGGAGAATGCTTTGGTAAATTAACAGGATTTTGAAGCAATATAAATTATACTTGCTTCACAACCTGAAAATATTGCCAGAATCAAAGATTTGGTCCTGTGCTCACATAAATGATTGGATGGGGCTGCAAATTGGAGGAGAGAAATGATATGAGCACATTAAGGAGTGTGAAAAATTTCAACTCATTTGGATAACCCTAGCTATCAATTCCTTCACAAAGGATTCCCTTAGACAGGAACTTTGAAAAATCACTGAGGAAGTTTGACTAGGCAAATAAAGTTGAATTTTGGCATGTGGCAATGATTTGGACATCAGATAATGCCCAAAAGATTTGGGAGGAATCAGGAAAGGATATGTGGCACTTCCTTCACAAAGTGCCCCTCTGGCCAGAAATGAAGAATAATTATTGGGGAAATATTCTTGGGCTAGGACAGGAATGTTTGGGCATATTTAAGCAACATATGACCCAAAGAAATTATGAGAATTATTTGGGGATTTTTGGATGGGCAAAAATATAGGTTGCTTCACAACCTAGGGCAGATAGGGTTATTCCTTTAATAGGAAAAGAAATATTTCCTAGAAAAAGATTTTAGGGTTTGGTCAAGTAGTGGAGTGACATGATCTTGGGATGGATTTGAGGATGATGAGCCACTTGGGAGAGGAAATGAAGATGATTTCCCAGGTGACAAGGCCACAGAACCACTCCAAAAAGAAAAACAGAGCAAAAACCAATAAATCAAAAATAAAAAGAAAAGGGCCAAAAACCAGGCTGTCACAACTCTTACCCCCTTAAAGAAATCTCGTCCTCGAGATTTAGTTGCTCAGGGAACAAGTATGACTTTAGGACACCATTTCCAACTCGGGTATCCTTTTTCCTTTATTTATTCTTCCCCCAAGAATTTCATACGATTTTCTTCCCTTGCTCTGGGTGGTTTGCTTCACCTTTCCCAAAATCCTGACATGTCTTTGCTCATATACCAATTTATTTTTACTGATGTTGATTCTCCATATCTGTGGTGGTATCCAATGGATCTGAGCATAAATTTTCTTCTGGTCATGAAAACCTTAATACTTCTGTCATGGGGTTGCTTCAAATAAATGCAGGCCTTCTGGTTTCAATAAATGCTGAGAATTGATCATGTCAATCTTCTGATAGGATCTGACTACTCATAGGTCATACTGATTTTGATTTATTTATTTGGCTCGAGCATGAGATATGTGCCAAAGATTCGACTGCCTTTTGTCGTGAGCAATATAATGGTGTATGGAGTTATAGCTGTGTCATACCTCAAATATTTACATCTTGAGACTGGACTGACATGAGGCTGACGGACAATTGCTTTTCCTGACAGACTGACCATGTACTTGATTCCGTTGGTGAGTATACCGGGTCTGAGCTGATTATTTGGATTTTGATTTTCTCATTTTGTCGGTATACCCATTTGGATTTTTCCACACTAACCATTTTAAGCGGGTCAGCGGGATATGAAATCCTTGTAAAACAGAGTAATCCTCTGAGAGTATGTCTTTGTGGATCCATATGGAATTACGGCCTCCAACTAATTTGGGTATCCGGACCCTGATGGTAGCGCAAAAATCATCATACCTTTGCTGTCAGTCTCACCCTTTAACGGTCATGATTTTCTTTGATAGGATACCTTACTGAAATAACTTGACCACACCTGTCCTTGATTCTTCGTATGACCATGGACGTGATTAGTGCAATATTTTTGACATTATTCCTTGTGCTTGTTTTCTGACCTGGGTCTGCACACATATGACATATACCAGGGGTTTGTAGCTGTATAGAGCTCATTGCTGAGTCCAATCATACAAGAAGGTGACAAGGTTTTAAGACATCTCCTTTTCAGTTGCGAGAATAATGACCTTGATGACCATTGTCAAGGCTGTTGATTCTGTGATGCCATCTCCAGATCTTGTCGATCCTTGTATTATATGAAATGTATCTCTGTTTATCTTCATTTGCACGGCCCATGAGGTTGTTGGATCCGTACATTTCTTAGGTATATCTGTTGGATCCTGGCTGTACCTCGTATGAGTGACTGATATGGTTGGGGATGCATGCTCACCATATGTATAAGAAGAATATGCCACCGAGCACTCGATCCTTGCGGTAGGCATATGTTTTGAAAGCACTGTACCTCTGACAAAATTATTGCAAATCTGACCCTTGAACTGCAGGGAAAAGCCATTCGTGTAGCTTGCCGAGGAAGGCTCGTTAGCTTCCGTTCGAAGCTTTTGCCTGGGTAGCGTGCAGAAGAAGCCTCGATAGCTTACACACGAAGCTTGACATGAGTATTGTGCAGGAGAAGCCGGGTTTCCGTACTTTGAGAAGTTTCTCCTTGGGTTGCTTGTGGAGAAAGATTCATTTTTCCGTCTGTCAGAAGCTTTTACTGAGGTATCTTGCTGTGTAAGACCGGGTATCTTGGACCGGAAAATCCAAAGCTTCATACTAATATGCAGACTGAAATCTACACACACGCCCATAATATCCTGTGGCTGATTATTTGCATGAGAAAATTTGTATGACTGTCTTCCTTGAGCATATCACATGCTGACTTTATTTCGGATGATCATATATTTCAAACATCATGCATTGTTGAGCCAAAATTTTGTATATGCTCCATACCTTTGACTGAAAATATACTGTTGATCTTGTACCTGACTTGTCTTACTGCTGATCATTACTTCTGTGAGGATTTTATACTTATACATGCTTGAGTTATCAGTACTGTTGTGAGGAGTGCACACTAATGCAAAATTTGATTATCAGCCTCATGATCAGATATTCCCCATTTCACTGCAATCGACTGAGAATTCCATTCTGTTTAGCTGAGTTTCCAAATATTTGAACTCCTTGCTGATTCTTCGGATCCGGTGTCGGTTGATGAGTAACTCTTTATAGGGAAAATAATGTAACACCAGGGCCCTAAAGAAAGAAGCAAAAGAAAACTCAACTAAGCAAAACACACAATCAACAATCAATTCACACACAATCAATGTCACATATTACTGCTAGTCACACAATATGCATACCTACTTAAGCACATAAGTCTCGCGGGATCTCCAGTTCTACGATCTAGCATGCTGTGACAATGTGCACGAGAACGAATAAATGTGTGGAAGAATTGGTGTAAACAACGCTACACCAAGTGCTAGCTTAGCCAGGTAGCAACCTGGAGTAGCTCGGAGGTGAGGAAGTACTTGGTAACCATGTAGCATGAGACAAATGTCGTTGCCACATTATTATCAAGCGGACGGGAAATATCCGTACTCGTCCAAGAAATAGGATAGCGAGGAAAAACTGAGGCTGCTGACATTGCCCTTTTTATGATGACTGAGACCATTAAGGGTTGCCAACACGACAAGATAAAAAGGATGATTCGGGATAGAAGCGTGTCTATCACCGAAACGATAGGTGGGGCTAAAAGGAGGATATCGGTGTGATACATGAGCACCATTTCTACGAACAGTGTCGGGATCACTCGGCATCAGTCTGCTGGGACAGATATGACACCAAACACCGAAGAACGAGCAAGAAAAGAAAACTAGAGAAATGCAAAGGCTGAGCTGTAGTGGATCCGAACCGATGCCAGCTGCACTTACAAGATAAACTGTCAGCAACAAATGCTAAGGCTATATGCATGCTATGCAACAAACAAATGCAGCAACCAAATGCAATATACAAGCCAAACTATGAACTACCGATTTCTACTGGTTTCTACCGCTCGCACTGACTAGGGCGTCCTACAGGCAGACCTGCTCTGATACCAAGTGCTGTGGCACCCCGGCTCAAAGAAACCTGAACGCCCCGTATTCCATCCCAGAGATCGAGGAGAAGTCTCTAGAATACGACACTGCTTGACATAGAACAAATCAGCTTTATTACAAGAATAATAATACAAGGGTCTGATGTTACAAAGAAGCACATCAGCACGGTGACACTACGCCTGTGATACTACACTTGCTCTGTGCTAGCAGCAAAACAACTCGTAGCAGTGGAATACTTCTAGCAGCGGAACAATGACGAAGGTGGTGAACTCCACTCCGCAGGGACTCTGGCTGGGACACGATCTAGCGCGCATGCACGACAACCTCGACAAGCAATCAAGCAACCATGGCATCACCTGCAATCTGGCATGACACGCCAGATCAGTACATTGAGTGTACTTGCAAGCTCGCAACAACCATAAACATCAAGGGAAGACAATCACATATCATTTAACAGGTTAATTAAATTAACAACTATTATGATGAAACAAGTACTAAGCATGGTATGAAACTGATACAATACTGATAAATCACCATCTCAGATCTCCATAACCATATCTCTCTTGGCTAACCAGCCAAGCAATATACCGTCACGATCACCTCATGATCAAAACCAAAAGGTGATCTTTCCGGCGATCACAACCATGACCAACACTTGGTCTCAAACGGTGATCTTTCTGGCGATCACTACGATGACCAACACTTGGTCTCCAACATCATCATCAACATCCTGCCAATCTGTACTGCTCAAAATATCAACATATAAATCACCTATAAGTCATTCCGTCATGTGAGTGTTGATCGAACGGTGTGACCTAGTATGAACCCATGCCCATGACCGAGGATGCGACTCGATAGTTTAAACAAACACACTCTGCAGAGGTAGCGCACTTTACCCACACCACAGAACCCATGGCCTCGCACTCCCATTCGGGTGGACCAACGGCATTTCGACAAAAGCGATCTACTTCCATCACACTCTCCCGGCCACTCCGACCAACACCCCCTTTGGGTTCAGTCCTGGGTCGCCCCGTGCCTACCAAAGACACCTACGACCACCGTCGTGGCCAACAAAAACGGTCCCAAACGGGGACAAAAGCGTGCAAAAATCCAACTACGGGCACACAAGGCTAATGTCCGCCTACCTGATCAGGGTAGCGCGCGCCCATAACCTTCCCTCGTTGGAGGCACCGGCAAGAGACACGGCAATAGCATCGCATGAGGGCCTTCCCATAAAGGCAAATGTGGTTGCACTGGAGAAAGCCCGGTTCGGTGGCACCTGACCAACTTAATGACAGAATTTATCCCCAAAAATATAACTGTGATAACTGATACTCCGATATCAACTATCAAACTATAATCCAAGTCATAGCAATATCCAACAAATAATCAAAAGCTTAATATCATCATATCAAAATACTCCGAGGATAGTATAACAGTACTATCATTATGAACCCAAGAACGATAATACTACTACTCAAATATCAAGAACCAACTATCCAACTATTTTCCACATGCAAGCATCATCTCCACCATCATACTCCAAAACATAAGATCAACTAGCATCATGACGAAACTAACACTAGCCACTAATAATCCAAAGGCAACATGATATCCAAGGTAATACTCCAAAATAATACCAGATACCATCATGAAAAAAATCAATATACCCACTAAGAATCCAAAGGCACATGTACAAAGTAATACTCCAAAATAATACCAGATACCATCATGAAAATAGTCATAATAGCCACTAAGAATCCAAAGGCACATGTCCAAAGTAATAATCCAAAATAATACTAGACACCATCATGAAAATAGTCATAATAGCCACTAAGAATCCAAAGGCACATGCCATCCACATAATCATCAAAACATAAGTCCTAGAACTCCAAGCAATATCATGGCAATATCTGTTGGGGAACATAGTAATTTCAAAAAATTTCCTACGCACACGCAAGATCATGGTGATGCATAGCAATGAGAGGGGAGAGTGTAGTCTACGTACCCTCGTAGACCGACAGCGGAAGCGTTATGACAACGCGGTTGATGTAGTCGTACGTCTTCACGGCCCGACCGATCAAGCACTGAAACTACGGCACCTCTGAGTTTTAGCACACGTTCAGCTCGATGACGATCCCCGGACTCCGATCCAGCAAAGTGTCGGGGAAGAGTTCCGTCAGCACGACGGCGTGGTGACGATCTTGATGTTCTACCGTTGCAGGGCTTCACCTAAGCACCGCTACAATATTATCGAGGAGTATGGTGGAGGGGGGCACCGCACACGGCTAAGAGAACGATCACGAAGATCAACTTGTGTGTCTAGAGGTGCCCCCTGCCCCCGTATATAAAGGAGCAAGGGGGGTGCGGCCGGCCCTAGGAGGAGGCACGCCGGAGGAGTCCTACTCCTACCGGGAGTAAGACTCCCCCCTTTCCCTAGTTGGATTAGGACTTGGGGGGGAAGGAGGAGAGGGGGAAAAGGAAAGGGAGGGCGCCGCCCCCCCTCCTTGTCCAATTCGGACTTGGGGGGGGGCGGCAGCCCCTAGGCCTCCTCACCTCTTCCTCCACTAGGCCCATTAAGGCCCATTAGGTTACGGGGGGGGGGGGGGTTCCGGTAACCTCCCGGTACTCCGGTAAAATGCCGATTTCACCCGGAACACTTCCGATGTCCAAACATAGACTTCCAATATATCAATCTTCATGTCTCGACCATTTCGAGACTCCTCGTCATGTCCGTGATCACATCCGGGACTCCGAACAAACTTCGGTACATCAAAATATATAAACTCATAATGAAACTGTCATCGTAACGTTAAGCGTGCGGACCCTACGGGTTTGAGAACAATGTAGACATGACCGAGACACGTCTCCGGTCAATAACCAATAGCGGAATCTGGATGCTCATATTGGCTCCTACATATTCTACGAAGATCTTTATCGGCCAGACCGCATAACAACATATGTTGTTCCCTTTGTCATCGGTATGTTACTTGCCCGAGATACGATCGTCGGTATCTCAATACCTAGTTCAATCTCGTTATCGGCAAGTCTCTTTACTCGTTCCGTAATACATCATCTCGCAACTAGCTCATTAGTTGCAATGCTTGCAAGGCTTTAGGTGATGTGCATTACCGAGAGGGCCCAGAGATACCTCTCCGACAATCGGAGTGACAAATCCTAATCTCGAAATACGCCAACCCAACAAGTACCTTCGGAGACACCTGTAGAGCACCTTTATGATCACCCAGTTACGTTGTGACGTTTGGTAGCACATAAAGTGTTCCTCCGGTAAACGGGAGTTGCATAATCTCATAGTCATAGGAACATGTATAAGTTATGAAGAAAGCAATAGCAACAAACTAAACGATCAAGTGCTAAGCTAATGGAATGTGTCAAGTCAATCACATCATTCTCCTAATGATGTGATCCCGTTAATCAAATGACAACTCATGTCTATGGTTAGGAAACATAACCATCGTTGATCAACGAGCTAGTCAAGTAGAGGCATACTAGTGACACTCTGTTTGTCTATGTATTCACACATGTATTATGTTTCCGGTTAATACAATTCTAGCATGAATAATAAACATTTATCATGATCTAAGGAAATAATTAATAGCTTTATTATTGCCTCTAGGGCATATTTCCTTCAGTCTCCCACTTGCACTAGAGTGAATAATCTAGTTCACATCGCCATGTGATTTAACATCAATAGTTCACATCACCATGTGATTAACACCCATAGTTCACATCGACATGTGACCAACACCCAAAGGGTTTACTAGAGTCAATAATCTAGTTCACATCGCTATGTGATTAACACCCAAAGAGTACTGAGGTGTGATCATGTTTTGTTTGTGAGAGAAGTTTAGTCAACGGGTCTGCCACATTCAGATCCGTAAGTATTTTGCAAATTTCTATGTCAACAATGCTCTGCATGGAGCTATTCTAGCTAATTGTTCCCACTTTCAATATGTATCCAGATTGAGACTTTGAGTCATCTGGATCAGTGTCAAAACTTGCATCGACGTAACCCTTTACGACGAACCTTTTGTCACCTCCATAATCGAGAAACATATCCTTTGTCCTTTTCAGGTATTTCAGGATGTTCTTGACTGCTGTCCAGAGATCCACTCCTGGATTACTTTGGTACCTCCCTGCTAGACACACATCAGGTCTGGTACACAGCATTGCATACATGATAGAGCCTATGGCTGAAGCATAGGGAACATCTTTCATTTTCTCTCTATCTTCTACAGTGGTCGGGCATTGAGTCTTACTCAATTTCACACCTTGTAACATAGGCAAGAATCCTTTCTTTGCTTGATCCATTTTGAATTTCATCAAAACTTTGTCAAGGTATGTGCTTTGTGAAAGTCCAATTAAGCGTCTTGATCTATCTCTATAGATCTTAATGCCCAATATGTAAGCAGCTTCACCGAGGTCTTTCATTGAAAAACTCTTATTCAAGTATCCCTTTATGCTATCCAGAAATTCTATATCATTTCCGATTAGTAATATGTCATCCACATATAATATCAGAAATGCTACAGAGCTCCCACTCACTTTCTTGTAAATACAGGCTTCTCCAAAAGTCTATACAAACCCAAATGCTTTGATCACACTATCAAAGCATTTATTCCAACTCCGAGAGGCTTGCACCAGTCCATAAATGGATCGCTGGAGCTTGCACACTTTGTTAGCTCCTTTTGGATCGACAAAACCTTACGGCTGCATCATATACAACTCTTCTTCCAGAAATCCATTCAGGAATGCAGTTTTGACATCCATCTGCCAAATTTCATAATCATAAAATGCGGCAATTGCTAACATGATTCGGACAGACTTAAGCATCGCTACGGGTGAGAAGGTCTCATTGTAGTCAATCCCTTGAACTTGTGAAAACCTTTTGCGACAAGTCGAGCTTTGTAGACAGTAACATTACCGTCAGCGTTAGTCTTCTTCTTGAAGATCCATTTATTCTCAATTGCTTGCCGATCTTTGGGCAAGTCAACCAAAGTCCACACTTTGTTCTCATACATGGATCCCATCTTAGATTTCATGGCTTCAAGCCATTTGGCGGAATCTGGGCTCATCATCGCTTCCTCATAGTTCATAGGCTCGTCATGGTCAAGTAACATGACCACCAGAACAGGATTACCGTACCACTCTGGTGCGGATCTCACTCTGGTTTACCTATGAGGTTCGGTAGTAACTTGATCTGAAGTTACATGATCATCATCATTAGCTTCCTCACTAATCGGTGTAGTAGTCATAGGAACAGATTTCTGTGATGAACTACTTTCCAATAAGGGAGCAGGTACAGTTACCTCATCAAGTTCTACTTTCCTCCCACTCACTTCTTTTGAGAGAAACTCCTTTTCTAGAAAGGATCCATTCAAAGCAACGAATATATTGCCTTCGGATCTGTGATAGAAGGTGTACCCAACATTTTCTTTTGGGTATCCTATGAAGACGCACTTCTCCGATTTGGGTTAGAGCTTATCAGGTTGAAACTTTTTCACATAAGCATTGCAACCTCAAACTTTAAGAAACGACAGCTTAGGTTTCTCGCCAAACCACAGTTCATACGGTGTCATCTCAACGGATTTAGATGGTGCCCCTTTTTAACGTGAATGTAGCTGTCTCTAATGCATAACCCCAAAACGACGGTGGTAGATCGATAAGAGACATCATAGATCACACCATATCTAATAAAGTACGGTTATGACGTTCGGACACACCATTACACTATGGTGTTCCAGGTGGCGTGAGTGGTGAAACTATTTCACATTGTTTTAAATGAAGGCCAAACTCGTAACTCAAATATTTTTCTTCTGCGATCATATCATAGAAACTTTTATTTTTGTTACGATGATTCTCCACTTCACTCTGAAATTCTTTGAACTTTTCAAATGTTTCAGACTTGTGTTTCATCAAGTAGATATACTCATATCTGCTCAAATCATCTGTGAAGATTAGAAAATAATGATACCTGCCGCGAGCCTCAATATTCATAAGACCACATACATCAGTATGTATGATTTCCAACAAATCAGTTGCTTGCTCCATTGTTCCGGAGAACGGAGTCTTAGTCATCTTGCCCATGAGGCATGGTTCGCAAGCATCAACTGATTCATAATCAAGTGATTCCAAAAGCCCATCAACATGGATTTTCTTCATGCGCTTTACACCAATATGACCTAAACGGCAGTGCCACAAATAAGTTGCACTATCATTATTAACTTTGCATCTTTTGGTTTCAATATTATGAATATGTGTATCACTACGATCGAGATCCAACGAACTATTTTCATTGGGTGTGTAACCATATAAGGTTTTATTCATGTAAACAGAACAACCATTTATTCTCTTACTTAAATGAATAACCGTATTGCAATAAACATGATCAAATCATATTCATGCTCAACGCAAACACCAAATAACACTTATTTAGGTTCAACACTAATCCCGAAAGTATAGGGAGTGTGCGATGATGATCACATCAATCTTGGAACCACTTCCAACACACATCGTCACTTCACCCTTAACTAGTCTCTGTTCATTCTGCAACTCCCGTTTCAAGTTACTACTCTTAGCAAATGAACCAGTATCAAATACCGAGGGGTTGCTACGAACACTAGTAAAATACACATCAATAGTCTGTATATCAAATATACCTTTGTTCACTTTGCCATCCTTCTTATCCACCAAATACTTGGGGTAGTTCCGCTTCTAGTGACCAGTCCCTTTGCAGTAGAAGCACTTAGTCTCAGGCTTAGGTCCAGACTTGGGTTTCTTCACTTGAGCAGCAACTTGTTTGCCGTTCTTGAAGTTCCCCTTCTTCCCTTTGCCCTTTGCTTGAAACTAGTGGTCTTTTCTACCATCAACACTTGATTTCTACCTTCGTTGATTTCAGCATCACGAAGAGCTTGGGAATCGTTTCCGTTATCCCTTGCATATTATAGTTCATCACGAAGTTCTACTAACTTGGTGATGGTGACTAGAGAATTCTGTCAATCACTATTTTATCTGGAAGATTAACTCCCACTTGATTCAAGCGATTGTAGTACCCAGACAATCTGAGCACATGCTCACTGCTTGAGCTATTCTCCTCCATCTTTTTAGCTGTAGAACTTGTTGGAGACTTCATATCTCTCAACTCGGGTATTTGCTTGAAATATTAGCTTCAACTCCTGGAAGATCTCATATGGTCCATGACATTCAAAATGTCTTTGAAGTCCCGATTCTAAGCTGTTAAGCATGGTGCACTAAACTATCAAGTAGTCATCATATTGAGCTAGCCAAACGTTCATAACGTCTGCCTCTAATCCTGCAATAGGTCTGTCACCTAGCGGTGCATTAAAGACATAATTCTTCTGTGCAGCAATGAGGATAATCCTCAGATCACGGATCCAATATGCATCATTGCTACTAAAATTTTTCAACATAATTTTTCTCTAGGAACACAATAAACTGGGAGCAACATCGCGAGCTATTGATCTACAACATAGATATGCTAATACTACCAGGACTAAGTTCATGATAAATTAAAGTTCAATTAATCATATTACTTAAGAACTCCCACTTAGACAGACATCCCTCTAATCTTCTAAGTGATCACGTGATCCATATCAACTAAACCATGTCCGATCATCACGTGAGATGGAGTAGTTTCAATGGTGAACATCACTATGTTGATCATATCTACTATATGATTCACGCTCGACCTTTCGGTCTCAGTGTTCCGATGCCATATCTGTTATATGCTAGGCTCGTCAAGTTTAACCTGAGTATTCCATGTGTGCAACTGTTTTGCACCTGTTGTATTTGAATGTAGAGCCTATCACACCTGATCATCACGTGGTGTCTCAGCACGAAGAACTTTCGCAACGGTGCATACTCAGGGAGAACACTTGTACCTTGATAATTAGTGAGAGATCATCTTATAAAGCTACCATCGAACTAAGCAAAATAAGATGTATAAAAGATAAACATCACATGCAATCAAAATATGTGACATGATATGGCAATCATCATCTTGTGCCTTTGATCTCCATCTCCAAAGCATCGTCATGATCTCCATCGTCACCGGCATGACAGCATGATCTCCATCATCTTGATCTATATCCATGTGTCGTCACATGGTCGTCTCGCCAACTATTGCTTTTGCAACTATTGCTATCGTATAGCGATATAGTAAAGCAATTATTTGGCTCTTGCATCTTATGCAATAGAGAGCTAACCATAAGGATTTTGCCAGTTGCCGATAACTTCAACAAAACATGATCATCTCATACAAAAACTTATATCTCATCACATCTTGACCATATCACATCACAACATGCCCTGCAAAAACAAGTTAGACGTCCTCTACTTTGTTGTTGCAAGTTTTACGTGGCTGCTACGGGCTTAGCAAGAACCGTTCTTACCTACGCATCAAAAACCACAATGATAGTTTGTCAAGTTGGTGCTGTTTTAACCTTCTCAAGGACCGGGTGTAGCCACACTTGGTTCAACTAAAGTTGGAGAAACTGACACCCGCTAGTCACCTGTGTGCATAGCACGTTGGTAAAACCAGTCTCGCATAAGCGTACGCGTAATGTCGGTCCGGGCCGCTTCATCCAACAATACCGCCGAACCAAAGTGTGACATGCTGGTAAGCAGTATGACTTATATCGCCCACAACTCACTTGTGTTCTACTCATGCATATGACATCTACGCATAAAACCTAGGCTCTAATACCACTGTTGGGGAACGTAGTAATTTCCAAAAATTTCCTACGCACACGCAAGATCATGGTGATGCATAGCAACGAGAGGGGAGAGTGTAGTCTACATACCCTCGTAGACCGACAGCAGAAGCGTTATGTCAACGCGGTTGATGTAGTTGTACGTCTTCACGGCCCGACCGATCAAGCACCGAAACTACGACACCTCCGAGTTTTAGCACACGTTCAGCTCGATGACGATCCCCGGACTTCGATCCATCAAAGTGTCGGGGAAGAGTTTCGTCAGCACGACGGCGTGGTGATGATCTTGATGTTCTACCGTCGCAGGGCTTCGCCTAAGCACCGCTACAATATTATCGAGGAGTATGGTGGAGGGGGGCACCGCACACGGCTAAGAGAACGATCACGAAGATCAACTTGTGTGTCTAGAGGTGCCCGCTGCCCCCGTATATAAAGGAGCAAGGGGGGGGGTGCGGCCGGCCCTAGGAGGAGGCCCGCCGGAGGAGTCCTACTCCTACCGGGAGTAGGACTCCCCCTTTCCCTAGTTGGATTAGGACTTGGGGGGGAAGGAGGTGAGGGGGAAAAGGAAAGGGGGGGCGCCGCCCCCCTCCTTGTCCAATTCGGACTAGGGGGAGGGGCACGCGGCAGCCCCTAGGCCTCCTCTCCTCTTCCTCCACTAGGCCCATTAAGGCCCATTAGGTTACCGGGGGGGGGGGGGGTTCTGGTAACCTCCCGGTACTCTGGTAAAATGCCGATTTCACCCGGAACACTTCCGATGTCCAAACATAGGCTTCCAATATATCAATCTTCATGTCTCGACCATTTCGAGACTCCTTGTCATGTTCGTGATCACATCCGGGACTCTGAACAAACTTCGGTACATCAAAATATATAAACTCATAATGAAACCGTCATCGTAACATTAAGCGTGCGGACCCTACGGGTTCGAGAACAATGTAGACATGACCGAGACACGTCTCCGGTCAATAACCAATAGCGGAACCTGGATGCTCATATTGGCTCCTACATATTCTACAAAGATCTTTATCGGTCAGACCGCATAACAACATACGTTGTTCCCTTTGTCATCTGTATGTTACTTGCCCGAGATTCGATCGTCGGTATCTCAATACCTAGTTCAATCTCGTTACCGGCAAGTCTCTTTACTCGTTCCGTAATACATCATCTCACAACTAACTCATTAGTTACAATGCTTGCAAGGCTTTAGGTGATGTGCATTACCGAGAGGGCCCAGAGATACCTCTCCGACAATCGGAGTGACAAATCCTAATCTCGAAATACACCAACCCAACAAGGACCTTCGGAGACACCTGTAGAGCACCTTTATAATCACCCAGTTACGTTGTGACATTTGGTAGCACACAAAGTGTTCCTTCGGTAAACGGGAGTTGCATAATCTCATAGTCATAGGAACATGTATAAGTTATGAAGAAAGCAATAGCAACAAACTAAACGATCAAGTGCTAAGCTAATGGAATGGGTCAAGTCAATCACATCATTCTCCTAATGATGTGATCCCGTTAATCAAATGACAACTCATGTATATGGTTAGGGAACATAACCATCTTTGATCAACGAGCAAGTCAAGTAGAGGCATACTAGTGACACTCTGTTTGTCTATGTATTCACACATGTATTATGTTTCCGGTTAATACAATTCTAGCATGAATAATAAACATTTATCATGATATAAGGAAATAAATAATAGCTTTATTATTGCCTCTAGGGCATATTTCCTTCAATATCAAGATCAAAACAATACTCCAAGAAATGGCTTTGCCTGGGGTGGAAGAAATCACCGGGAAGAAGTGTGAGAAGCTCGCGGAAAGAATCATCGGAAAACGTTCTCTCTCGAAGCGGGCTGATTTAGTGCAAGGGCAAAATGGTCATTTTCAGAATTTCAAAACACGGTGAAAATGATTCCATCAGAACAGGCTCGACGAAACGAAGAAGTGGGCTTTGGATTCACCTCACTTGGAGTTGTGGTTGAAAAGTTATAAAGTGTTTTCTGCCAGGGACCTATTTGTGAAAAGTTTTCTGCAAACAAGCCCCTGACTGAGAAAACCGAAAACGTATTCGGGCAGAGTACGCTTTCTGCAAAAGGAAACGAACTTTCAGCCGTAGTTCAACGGGAATGCGCTTTCTGACCAGGAAAGCGAACTTCAGGCAGTACGTTTCCACTTACCACGTCATCCGGGCCGGGTCAAAGCACGGAGAGGCTGACGGGTGGGGTCACACGCGGTGGTGGGGCCTGTCTGGCCAGCTGGGCAGGGCGGTTTCATCTTCCTCGCGCCCGCTCGCGAGGCAAGGAGGCCGCCGGCGTCGGGCGACGCTAGTAGGCGCCATAGAGGCCTTCGACGACGCTCCACCTACCGACGAGCTCAGCGTGGAGAGCCGCGTCGATCTGAGTGCGTGGCTCACGCCGGAGAGGAAGGGGTCAGGCAGGGTTCGCATGGTGGCGGACAGCGGCTTGGCGGGAGTTGGGGACGACGCCACCGGGGTCTTGGCAAAAAGGAAAGGAGGTTCTGCGGTCCACCAGAGTCTGGTCGGTCGGCTAGAGGTGGAAGAATGAAGGAAGGGGGCGTGGTTCGCCGGAATCGAAGTGAGCAGAGGCGGCGCTCAAGGCGGCGATGGTGGGCACAGGGAGCTCCTCGAGCTCGAATGAGAGGCTGGGGTGGGCTAGTGGAGTGCGGGGAAGCTGCTGGTGTGCTCGAAAGGCTCGGGGGAGGCCTATATATAGGCGGGCGAGGGAGGCCGAGCTCGGGTGTCGCCACGGAGATCCGGCCAGCACTCTGGCGAGGCTCAACAATCACGGGGAGGCGCGGGATGCTACCTCTTGAGCACTGCGTTGGTTTTCCCTTGAAGAGGAAAGGGTGATGCAGCAGAGCAGCGTAAGTATTTCCCTCAGTTTTGAGAACCAAGGTATCAATCTAGTAGGAGGCCACTCACGAGTCCCTCGCACCTACACAAACAAATAAACTCCTCGCAACCAACACGATAAAGGGGTTGTCAATCCCTTTACGGTCACCTACGAGAGTGAGATCTGATAGATATGATAGGATAATATTTTTGGTATTTTTATGATAAAGAGAAATAATGATGCAAGTAAAATAAATGGCAAAGGAAATAACTAAGTATTGGAAGATTAATATGATGGAAAATAGACCCGGGGGCCATAGGTTTCACTAGAGGCTTCTCTCGAGAGCATAAGTATTATGGTGGGTGAACAAATTACTGTTGAGCAATTGACAGAATTGAGCATAGTTATGAGAATATCTAGGTATGATCATGCATATAGGCATCACGTCCGAGACAAGTAGACCGACTCCTGCCTGCATCTACTACTATTACTCCACACATCAACCGCTATCCATCTTGCATCTAGAGTATTAAGTTCAAGAGAACAGAGTAACGCTTTAAGCAAGATGACATGATGTAGAGGGATAAACTCATGCAATATGATATAAACCCCATCTTGTTATCCTCGATGGCAACAATACAATACATGCCTTGCTGCCCCTACTGTCACTGGGAAAGGACACCGCAAGATTGAACCCAAAGCTAAGCACTTCTCCCATTGCAAGAAAGATTAATCTAGTAGGCCAAACCAAACTGATAATTCAAAGAGACTTGCAAAGATAACCAATCATACATAAAATAATTCAGAGAAGATTCAAATATTGTTCATAGATAAACTTGATCATAAACCCACAATTCATCGGTCTCAACAAACACACCGCAAAAGAAGATTACATTGAATAGATCTCCACAAGATAGGGGGGAACTTTGTATTGAGATCCAAAAAGAGAGAAGAAGCCATCTAGCTAATTACTATGGACCCGAAGGTCTGAAGTAAACTACTCACACTTCATCGGAGAGGCTATGGTGTTGATGTAGAAGCCCTCCGTGATCGATACCCCCTCCGGCGGAGCTCCGGAAAAGGCTCCAAGATGGGATCTCGTGGATACAGAAAGTTACGGCAGTGGAATTAGGGTTTTTGCTCCGTATCTGGTAGCTTGGGGGTACGTAGGTATATATAGGAGGAAGGAGTACGACGGTGGAGCAACGTGGGCCCCACGAGGGTGGAGGGTGTGCCTGGGGGGGTAGGCGCACCCCCTACCTCGTGCCTTCCTGGTTGATTGCTTGACATAGGGTCCAAATCCCCTAGATCATGTTCGTTTCGAAAATCGCGTTCCCAAAGGTTTAATTACGTTTGGACTCCATTTAATATTCTTTTTCTGCGAAACTCTGAAATAGGCAAAAAACAACAATTCTGGGCTGTTCCTCCAGTTAATAGGTTAGTCCGAAAAGTAATATAAACATGTATAATAAAGCCCAATAATGTCCAAAACAGGATATAATACAGCATGGAACAATAAAAAATTATAGATACGTTGGAGACATATCATGGGAACGCGACGAGGGAGGAGCAGACGAGCGACAGTGGTGCACAGGGCAAGAGGGGCCGAGGGCGCAGAGGGGATGCGGGCACAGCGCCATTAATGCTCGGTCGGCCACAGTGCGCCCGTGGGGGCGCGGCGACAAGCGCTGATGGAGGGCTTACGGAGGGGGATATGGCTCCAAGAGGACGACGACGACGCGGTGAAGCTGTTGGACAGGCTCACGAGCGCGAAGGCGACAAAGAGGAGGTGGGGCCGGAGCTAGAAGACGCCCTGGACGTGGCCAACGCCAGCAGAGCACGCGCATTGCATGCCAAAGCTCGCGATTACTGAGGGAGCTGGACTAAGGGGTCCTCGGGCGTCCGACCTATTATCCTTTGGGCCAGACTGATGGCTGTGAAGACATGAAGGCCAAAGACTGCACCGTGTCCGGATTGGACTCTACTTTGCGTGTAAGGCAAGCTTGGCGACCGAAGATTCTTCTTATGTAACCGACTCCATGTAAACCCGAGATCCCCCCGGTGTCTATATAAACCAAAGGGGATAGTCCGGAAAGGACACCACACATACTCATTACCATATTCATAGGCTAGACTTCTAGGGTTTAGCCATTACGATCTCGTGGTAGATCAACTCTTGTAATACTCATATTCATCAAGATCAATCAAGAAGGAAGTAGGGTATTACCTCCATAGAGAGGGCCCGAACCTGGGTAAACATCGTGTCCCCCGTCTCTTGTTACCATCAATCCTAGACGCACAGTTCGGGACCCCCTACCCGAGACTGCCGATTTTGACACTGACATTGGTGCTTTCATTGAGAGTTCCACTGTGCCATCGACAAAAGGTTCGATGGCCCCTTCAATAGTCAATAATGACGCTGTCCAAAGAGGAACCTTCCTCCCCGGACAGATCTTCGTATTCAACGGCTTCGTACTACGGGCCAACTCGCTTGGCCATCTGGAGCAGATCGACAGCTATGCCCCTGGCCATCAGGTCAGATTCGGAAGCTTGAATTACGTCACGAACATCCGTGGAGATTTGATTTTCGATGGATTAGAGACCGCGGCAACCGTTTCCCATCGCCTCGATGAACATGGCTTAAACCTGTCATCGGGCCGCATCTAGGAGATAGCTCCTGTAGCAGCTCTGGCCTTAAACCCGGAGCAGATCAAGTCGCCCGAAGATGGGAAGCTCGACCCCATCACAAGGGCTACCGATTCCGCGGCGCTGGAGCCACACGCAGATTCCACTTCATACGGTATCTGCATCAACGGTACCTCGGACTCACCTCCGATGTCAAACTCCGAACCCTGCGAGCCCGCGTATACCAAACTCGATCGGTTATCGATCTTCAAGTTCGACGCGGCGGATGTCTTGCAACACTCGCCCATGGGTGACGTACTAAGCTCGCTAAAAAACCTATCCCTGCCACACGACCCGTCGCCGAACTATGTTCGGTTCGAACTTTTGGCGGACGATGGAGAATTTTGTTTCCTACCCGCCACCCACTTCGTAGCCACTGTTGAAGACCTAACCAACACGCCCGACCCCCGCTCCAAAGACATCGACAGTGTGGACGACGATGAGGAGCAAGGCCAGAGCTTACTACCCGCTCGACACGGGATGACCACTTCCTAGTATGACGTGTGTATGATAGACACACCTTACGATGCTCGCGACGATGACAAGGAGGATCAGGTCGAGAATAAACCGCCTGGTACACAGCCCGGACACCGGCGCCCTAGGTCACATCGCTGATGACCCACAAGTATAGCGGATCTATCATAGTCCTTTCGATAAGTAAGAGTGTCGAACCCAACGAGGAGCAGAAGGAAATGATAAGCAGTTTTCTGCAAGGTATTCTCTGCAAGTACTGAAATAAGTGGTAACAGATAGTTTTGTGACAAGATAAATGGTAACGAGCAACAAGTAACAAAAGTAAATAAAGTGCAGCAAGATGGCCCAATCCTTTTGTAGCAAAGGACAAGCCGGAACAAACTCTTATAATAGGAAAAGCGCTCCCGAGGACACATGGGAATATCGTCAAGCTAGTTTTCATCACGTTCATATGATTCGCGTTCGGTACTTTGATAATTTGATATGTGGGTGGACCGGTGCTTGGGTCCTCTATTGCAAGCATCCCACTTATGATTAACCTGCAAGCATCCGCAACTACAACAAAAGTATTAAGGTAAACCTAACCATAGCATGAAACATATGGATCCAAATCAGCCCCTTACGAAGCAACACATAAACTAGGGTTTAAGCTTCTGTCACTCGAGCAACCCATCATCTACTTATTACTTCCCAATGCCTTCCTCTAGGCCCAAATAATGGTGAAGTGTTATGTAGTCGACGTTCACATAACACCACTAGAGGCTAGACAACATACATCTTATCAAAATATCAAACGAATACCAAATTCACATGACTACTAATAGCAAGACTTCTCCCTTGTCCTCAGGAACAAACGTAATTACTCACAAAGCATATTCATGTTCATAATCAGAGGGGTAATAATATGCATATAGGATCTGTACATATGATCTTCCACCAAATAAACCAACTAGCATCAACTACAAGGAGTAATCAACACTACTAGCAACCTACTAGCACCAATCCCGGGCTTTGAGACAAGAATTGGATACAAGAGATGAACTAGGGTTTGGAGATGAGATGGTGCTGGTGAAGATTTTGATGGAGATTGCCCTCTCCCGATGAGAGAAGCGTTGGTGATGACGATGGTGATGATTTCCCCCTCCCGGAGGGAAGTATCCCCGGCAGAACAGCTCTGCCGGAGCTCTAGATTGGTTCCACCAAGGTTCCGCCTTGTGGCGGCGGAGTTTCATCCCGAAAGTTTGCTTCTTATTTTTTTCTCATCGAAAGATTTCATATAGGAGAAGATGGACATCGGAGACCCACCAGGGGGCCCACGAGGTAGGGGGCATGCCCTAGGAGGGGGGCGCGCGCCCCACCCTCATGAGCAGGGTGTGGGGCCCTGGCCTTCATCTTTGGCGAGGATTTTTCTTTATTTATTTTAAGATGTTCCGTGGAGTTTGAGGACTTTTGGAGTTGTGCAGAATAGGTCTCTAATATTTGCTCCTTTTCCAGCCTAGAATTCCAGCTGCCGGCATTCTCCCTCCTTATGTAAACCTTGTAAAATAAGAGAGAATAGCCATAAGTATTGTGACATAAAGTGAAATAACAGCCCATAATGCAATAAATATCGATATAAAAGCATGATGCAAAATGGACGTATCAACTCCCCCAAGCTTAGACCTCGCTTGTCCTCAAGCGAAAAGCCAATAACAATAAATATGTCCTCATGTTTAGAGGTAGAGGCGTCGATAAAAATAAAATACGGACATGAAGGCATCATGATTGTTCTCATAACAGCAACATATATAGATTTTGTCATATGATACTTATGTTCAAGTGATGATCTATTCACAATGCAAGAGTATAAATCATAAACCTTATTGGGCTCCAACAAACTATAATCTCAGTCATTGAAGCAATTGCAATTTATCATAACATCGGAAAGAGTCTATGTCAGAGCTTAAAAGCAAGTCCACATACTCAACTATCATTTAGTCCTTCATAATTGCTAACACTCACGCAATACTTATGGTTACGGAGTTTTAGTCAGACACAGAGAAAGATAGGGGCTTATAGTTTTTCCCCACAACCTTTTACCTCAAGGGTAATGTCAACAATAATGGTTCATGCTCCCCTACATCCAATTTGATATATATATATCATGTTCTTTCCAACATGCTGAGCTTGCGAAAGGATAAAATGAAAAAGAAAAGGTGAAGATCACCATGACTCTTGCATAAGGTAGAAGATAATAATAAAAGATAGGCCCTTCGCAGAGGGAAGCAGAGGTTGCCATGCGCTTTAATGGTTGGATGCACAAAATCTCAATGTGAAAGAACGTCACTTTATATTGCTCCTTCTGATATGAACCTTTATTATGCAGTCTGTCGCTTTTATTACTTCCACATCACAAGATCGTATAAAGCTTATTTCTCCCACACCAATAAATCATACATATTTAGAGCAATTTTTATTGCTTTGCACCGATGACAACTTACTTGAAGGATCTTACTCAATCCATAGGTAGATATGGTGGACTCTCATGGCAAAACTGGTTTAAGTGTATTTGGAAGCACAAGTAGTATTTCTACTTGGTGCTGAGAATTTGGCTAGCATGAGGGGGAAAGGCAAGCTCAACAAGTTAGAGGATCCATGACAACATACTTTATCTCAGATATAAGAAAGACATAACTCATTACATTGTCTTGTCCAACATCAACTCTTTAGCATGTCATATTTTAATGAGTGCTCCCAATCATAAAAGATGTCAATGATAATATATCTATATGTGAAACCTCTCTTTCCTTATTACTTCCTATTAATTGCAATGATGACCAAGGCTATGTCTACCAACTCCCAACAACTTTTAATCATCATACTCTTTCTATGTGAAGTCATTACTCTCAATAAGATCAATATGAACTCTTTGTTTCTTTTTATTCTTTTTCTCTTTTCTTTTATTCACCCAAGATCATGAAAAAATAATCAAGCCCTTGACTCAACACTAATCTTTATTATATATAACTCACGTACTCGATTACATAGAGAGATCAAAAAGCAAAACTCAAAACTCAAAACTAGATCATGCCATAAACTTTATTCTACTAGATCAAGATACTACTAATAGGAACGAACTAAGAAAACGGTAAAGGTAGGGGTTGTGATTGTGATACGATACCGGGGCACCTCCCCCAAGCTTGGTAGTTGCCAAGGGGAGTGCCCATACCCATGTGATTATGTCTCCTTGGTTGGTGAAGAAGGTGGAGGTGTTGTTCATGATGCAGGCTTGTCGTCCATCTTCCAAGGCATAGGCTCACCATCTTAGAAGGATGATCGAGTCTCCGGGATCCTCAAATCTGCAGCCAAACTCATCCTTTTGAATCTATATGCATACTCACAGTTTTGGTTTTGCAGGTCATAGATTTGGGCTTGGAGTTGCTCGATCTTCTCATGAAGCTTGAACATGGCCTCCCCGATGTTGTCAGCATCCAACTTGTGGTTGCTAGCGAACTCCACGATCATCATGTGGTTGGAGTTGAGTCCACGTTCCACCATCCCTTGGCACTTGAAAACTTGTTTCTCCACTGCTTCGAGCCTTGTCTCCACGCTTCCGGTCCCCTTTGGTCCCTCTTCATCGCGGATGTGCAGCATCCCATCATGCAACTCAATGGTTTGAGGGTGTCGCAGCACCTCCGCAAGGTAAGGGTTGATGACCTTCTCGAAGAACTTGTCCTTGGAAGCAATTGGGGCCGTCATGATAACCTAGATCTGTCAGAAAAATAGCTCGAAACAAGAACATAGGAGATTTGCGTGATACGGCAGTCAAAACCTTCGGGAGGTTATATAATGAATTTTTACCGAGAAAAATACGTATCGTGCAAGAAAACGGAGTCCGGAAGGCACACGAGGTGCTCACGAGGTAGGGGGCGTGCCTAGAGGGGTAGGGCGTGCCCACCACCCTCGTGGGGCCCTCGTGTCCTTCCCGGACTGCTACTTATTTTTCTATTTTTCTAAATATTCCAAAACGGAGAAATATTGCCTTAAAAATTGTTTTGGAGTCGGTTTACTTACCGTACCACATACCTATTCCTTTTCGGAGTCTGAAACGTTCGGAAAGTGTCCCTTATGTATTCCTCCGGGGTTACGGTTTCAATAATATTGGTTTCAACATTTATGGGATTACTTGAGATATAATGTTTGATTCTTTGACCGTTTACCACCTTCGGATTTGTGCCTTCGAAGTTGTTGATCTTTATGGCACCGGAACGATAGACCTCTTCGATAACATAGGGGCCTTCCCATTCAGAGAGAAGTTTGCCTGCAAAAAATCTTAAACGAGAGTTGTATAGCAATACATAATCACCTACATTAAACTCACGCTTTTGTATCCTTTTTCATGCCATCTTTTAACTTCTTCTTTAAACAACTTGGCATTTTCATAAGCTTGGGTTCTCCATTCATCAAGTGAGCTAATATCAAATAACCTCTTCTCACCGGCAAGTTTAAAATCATAGTTGAGCTCTTTAATAGCCCAATACGCCTTATGTTCTAGTTCGAGAGGTAAGTGACATGCTTTTCCATAAACCATTTTATACGGAGACATACCCATAGGATTTTTATATGCAATTCTATAGGCCCATAATGCATCATCAAGTTTCTTGGACCAATTCTTTCTAGACCTATTAACAGTCTTTTGTAAAATTAATTTGAGCTCTCTAGTGCTCAACTCTACTTGACCACTAGACTGAGGGTGATAAGGAGATGCAATTCTATGATTAACATCATATTTAGCAAGCATTTTACGGGAAGCACCATGAATAAAGTGTGAACCACCATCAATCATTAAATATCTAGGGACTCCAAACTTCGGGAAAATAACTTCCTTAAGCATTTTAATAGAAGTGTTATGATCAGCACTACTAGTTCGAATAGCTTCTACCCACTTAGTAACGTAATCAACAGCAACTAAAATACGTGTATATTCATTAGAGGCAGGAAAAGGTCCCATATAACAAGTGAATAATTCATAGGCATATCTTGACGTCTACTAATATTACCAATTCTTTGACATTCATCACAACACAAGACAAACTTACGGGCATCCTTGAAGAGAGTAGGCCAATAAAAATTAGATTGCAATACCTTATGTGCAGTTCTATCTCCAGCGTGGTGTCCTCCATAAGCCTCGGAGTGACACTTGCGTAGGATCTGTTCCTGTTCATGCTCAGGTACACAACGTCTAATAACACCATCTACTCCTTCTTTATAAAGATGTGGGTCATCCCAAAAGTAATGTCTTAAATCATAGAAAAACTTTTTCTTTTGCTGGTATGTGAAGCTAGGTGGTATAAACTTAGCAACAATATAATTAGCATAATCAGCATACCATGGAGTACTACGAGAAGTACTTATAACATTTAATTGTTCATCAGGAAAGCTATCATTAATAGGTAGTGGGTCATCAAGAACATTCTCTAACCTAGACAAGTTGTCTACAACGGGGTTCTCAGCTCCCTTTCTATCAACAATATGCAAATCAAATTCTTGTAGCAGGAGAACCCATCTGATGAGTCTAGGTTTAGCATCTTTCTTTTCCATAAGATATTTAATAGCAGCATGATCAGTGTGAATAGTTACTTTAGAATCAACAATATAAGGTCTGAACTTATCACAAGCGAAAACAACTGCTAAGAGTTCTTTTTCAGTAGTAGCATAATTTCTTTGAGCATTGTCTAGAGTCTTACTAGCATAGTGAATAACATTTAATTTCTTATCAACTCTTTGCCCTAGGACAGTACCTACAACATAATCACTAGCATCACACATAATTTCAAAGGGTAGGTTCTAATCAGGTGGCTGAACAACAGGTGCAGAGACTAATGCTTTCTTAAGTATTTCAAATGCTTCTACACAATCATCATCAAAGACAAATGGTATATCTTTTTGTAATAAATTAGTCAGAGGCCGAGAAATTTTTGAGAAGTCCTTAATGAACCTCCTATAAAATCCAGCGTGACCAAGGAAACTTCTTATACCTTTGATGTCCTTGGGACATGGCATCTTTTCAATAGAATCAACCTTGGCTTTATCAACTTCAATACCTCTTTCAGAAACTTTGTGCCCCAAGACAATACCTTCATTAACCATAAAGTGGCACTTTTCCCAATTCAAGACAAGATTAGTTTCTTCACATCTCTGCAAAACTCGATCAAGATTGCTCAAGCAATCATCAAAAGAGGAACCATAGACGGAAAAGTCGTCCATGAAAACCTCACAAATCTTTTCACAAGAGTCAGAGAATATAGCCATCATGCATCTTTGAAAGGTAGCAGGTGCATTACATAAACCAAAAGGCATACATCTATAAGCAAAAGTACCAAAAGGGCATGTAAAAGTAGTCTTTGATTGATCTCTAGCCGACACAGGTATTTGAGAGGAACAAGAATAACCATCTAGAAAGCAGTAATGTGTATGTTTGCATAATCTTTCTAGCATTTGATCAATAAAAGGTAACGGGTAATGATCTTTCTTAGTAGCCTTATTTAATTTGAGGAAATCAATTACCATCCTATAACCTGTGATAATTCTTTATGGAATCAATTCATCTCTATCATTAGGAACAACAGTGATACCTCCCTTCTTAGGGACACAATGGACAGGACTTACCCACTGACTATCAGCAACGGGATAGATTATACATGCCTCCAGAAGCTTGAGTATTTCTTTTCTTAGCACTTCTTTCATTTTAGGATTCAGACGTTGTTGAGGATCACGAACTGGTTTGGCGTCCGCCTCCAAATTTATTTTATGTTGAAATAGAGTGGGACTAATGCCCTTAAGATCATCAAGAGTATATCCAATAGCAGCACGGTGCTTCTTCAGAGTTTTCAGCAATCTTTCTTCTTCATGCTCTGAAAGGTTAGCACTAATAATAACAGGATATATCTTCTTGTCATCAAGATAAGCATATTTAAGATTATCAGGCAACGGTTTAAGCTCAAACACGGGATCACCCTTGGGTGGAGGAGGATCCCCAAAAATTTCAACAGGCAAATTGTGTTGCAGAATAGGTTCCTGATTAAAGAATACTTCATCTATTTCCCTTCTTTCACTCATGAACATATCATTTTCATGGTCTAGCAAATAGTGTTCTAAAGGATCACTAGGAGGTACGGCAATAGAAGCAAGACCAATAATTTCATCCTTACTAGGTAATTCTTCCCCACGATGTTGTTTACTAAATTTAGAGAAATTAAACTCATGAACCATATCATCCAAGCCAATAGTAACAACATTCTTTTCGCAATCTATCATAGCATTAACAGTGTTCAAGAAGTAAGAACAAGAAAATGAGCAGGATATTTAGTTTTCCCACACAAGACTTCAACATCTCTAACAATTCCCGTCGCTGAAATAGTATCTCTATTGGCAACTTCTCCTCCTCTCTCTCGGTGGCGCCAGAGTGCCATCGAGAGGGGAATCATCGCCACGGTGATCGTCTTTATCAACATCACCATCCTCATCTCTTTTACGCGGTCCACTCTCCCGCACCCTGCCGTAATACCTACTTGAACATGGTGCCTTATGCCACATATTATGATCCAATGATGTGTCGTCGTCCTATGATGTTTTGAGTAGATATCCTTTGTCTTTGGGTTGATTGATGATCTAGATTGGTATGAGTTGTATGTTTTATTTTGCCGCTGTCCTATTGTGCCCTCCATGTCGCACAAGCATGAGGGATTCCCGCTGTAGGGTGTTGCAATACATTCATGATTCGCTTATAGTGGGTTGCTTGAGTGACAGAAGCATAAACCCGAGTAAGGGGGTTGTTGCGTATGGGATAAAGGGGACTTGATGCTTTAATGCCATGGTTGGGTTTTACCTTAATGATCTTTAGTAGTTGCAGATGCTTTCTAGAGTTCCAATCATAAGTGCATATGATCCAAGAAGAGAAAGTATGTTAGCTTATGCCTCTCCCTCATATGAAATTGCAATGACGACTATCGGTCTTGTTAACAATTGCCTAGGACAATTCCGCACACCGACCCATCATTATTCCACACTCGCTAGTTATAATATTTAGTAATACATTCTAACTTTATGATAACAGCATCTACTTTTATATTTTATCTCTCCGATATCATGCAAAGTTACCCTCTTCATACCCACAACGTAGTTTTATTTCTCATTTCTAGTTGGAAGCAAACGTTCGGTGTACGTAGAGTCATATCAGTGGCAGATAGGTCTTGAGAGAATATTGATCTTACCTTTAGCTCCTTGTGGGCTTGACACTCCATACTTATCACTTCCACATTTGGGAATTTCCGCGATGATTCCCTGCACTTGGGGATTATCAAGCTATTTTCTTGCGCCGTTGCCGGGGAGTAATAGCGTGGGGTTGATATTCTTGTGTATGCTTGTTTGCTTTCTTCAGTAAGTAGATTTTGCTTTTCCTTTTTGTTTCTGTTTAGTTGTGGGTGAAACATACAGTTTTTTTAGAAGAATGAAAATACAAAAAAATTACTTGCCTCTCATACCTAAAAAGTTTTTCAATAAGAGAAGTGATTGGAAGGTTATGCATTGGAGAAATGAGGGTCGACCTTGAACACTTGTGTTCATGCTCGTGGAAACAATGTAAAAAAATTCATGGAATCTTCTCTAAAAATAATTATACCCTTGTATATATCCATTGTATTATAAAAATAATGTGCCAAGCCTTGGTTTTAGCATGATTAGATTGCTTGTTTACTTTGTGCAGTACAAAAACAGAAACTTTGGCTGTAGCGCGTGATTTTACATGTCAGGACCCCGATTCTAAGTCACACCAATCTAGCCTGTGACACCTCATATCACTTTGCGTCCTCACGCACGGTATTCCCACAGGTGTCGCCTTACCATGGCCCGGGACCGTTTGCGCCTTCTGGCTCACGTATATGATAGTGTCGCTAGCATCCATATGACAGAGAACCCGGGCCGACATGACTAGTCGTGAACCCAAGGTGGCACTAACATACGGGGACAGGCATACATGAATCAACATCGAGCATGTCGGTCAGCAGCGTGCAAATCTGGGCTGTAGCACTAGGCTAACAGGACTCCGGGAACCCGGGCTGTAGCAGGCTAGGCAGGACTCCAGATGTCACCGCATGACATTTCCCCCAAGGGACAGACACAGGAACAAAGTGAATCACATGCCGGCCAGTCAAGTGTTCCGGAGCAGTAGTGCTGGGCTAGCAGGACTCCGGTGAACCGGGCTGTAGCGGACTACTATGGCTCATGGAAGCACAAGACTACATTTCCCCATAAGAGAGGCTACCAAGGATAAACAACTAGGTTGTCGGATCCCACACATACCAAGCATTTCAATCATACACACAATATGCTCGATATGTGTAAATACAACATGGCATCACAACATAACTCTACGACTCAAGTATTTATTCATTAGGCTCTGAGGAGCGAGATATTACAAATATGGGTCTCACGACCCAACATTCAGAGCTTACAAGTCAAAGCACATGCGGAAGCTTAACATGTCTGAGTACAGACATCTACAAATGAAAAAGGTTGAGAAGCCTGACTATCTACAAGACCCTCCCAAGGTACAAGATCATAGCTGAGGTAACGAGCTAAACGTCGAAGTCCAAGCGGAACTACTAGCGGGACTGAAGTCTCTCTGCAAAACATAAATTAAGCAAACGTGAGTACAAATGTACCCAGCAAGACTTACATTAGAACTAACTACATATGAATCGGTATCAACAAGGGGGGTGGTGGAGTTTAACTGCAGCAGGCCAGCTTTGATTCGGTGGCTATCCTGACCTACGACTGCAAGTAACTCTTTGAGGTGGCGGACACGAGTCCACAAATTCACCATACCAATACACCACTATGGATCCGCTCCCGTCTCCCTGCGAGAACGCCATCCATAGCACTCACACTTATCTTGCGCATTTTAAAGTATCCACTTTCACTTGTCTATGAACTATGCAAGGGGTCCAAGTTTCCATATCCGAGGAATCCGGCTATTCGAATAGATAATGATAACCCTGCAGGGGTGTACTTCTTCACACACGCTCTCGCCACTTACCACCATGTACACATCGTGTATCTCGGCAACCTTCAAGCGGAAGCCTGGCGAGGGAGTCGGCCATGACCTGACTAACCAACAAGTCTCTAGTCCAGGTTTATCGCCTATTCGGGTTCCATCCGCAAGGAGATCCGGCCGGGGTGTCGCTCACGGCCCCAAACGATGTGTGCAGGGTTCCCAAGCCCACCATCCGGGTGCCACTTGGTACACCGTGCCACTGTGCCTAGTCTGTCCCAAGCCCACCTGTATCGGGTGCCACTTGGTAGACTACTAACACTACCTACAAACACCAGGAAACTAGTTGCAACTCCTGGACAGAGATCGAGTTGATTAATAAGTTGAGAGGGGCTGTGTTCCCGGAACCCAATGTGTGGTAGTAACTGTTCATGGATCACAAACACAGAAGTCAGTTCCTGAGGACGGCTGCAATGAGACAACCCACCATGTACTCCTACATGGCCTCTCACCGCTACCTTTACCAAATCGTGTTCACACACTTAGCTCACACACAGTAGGACATGTTCACCACATTCCAATTCATCCCCGATGAATCAGACCTGACTCAACTCTAAGCAGTAGTAGGCGTGACAAACAAGCATGAATGAGTAGGAACATCAGGGCTCAAACAACTCCTACTCATGCTAGTGGGTTTCAACTATTTACTGTGGCAACGACAGGTCATGCAGAGGAAAAGGTTCAGCTACCGCAGCATGTAACAGTTGAAACGGTGTTTCCCTAATGCAGTAAAAGAGAGCAGGAGTGAGAGAGTGGGATTGTATCGGAATGAACAAGGGGGTTTTGCTTGCCTGGCACTTCAGAGGATAGTATAGCTCTTCATCGGGGTCATCGCTCATATCGCCGAAACATACGTCTACTAAGGGGGGAGCAACCACCGGCAAACACAAAAGGAACCACAATCAATGCAATGCACAATCATATGAATGATATGTCATATTAAAGTACTGAATTGACCTAATGCAACAGTTAGTCATGTTCATTGAAGTGGAATTCAAACCTATAGCAAATTCCAACTCCAAAACTAATTACCATTTATTCCATAATCATGAATTGTCCTATTCAGTGATGTTAACTTGTTCAAACATGCATGAAAATGCCATATTCAGATTCTTTGGATTTTTCTGATCATTTTTCATAGATAAATTATTTCATTTGCAGTTATAGATTATTTTTTATAATTTTCTGAAGTTTATACTATTTTCTGGAATTTTCTGAATTATTTTTAACCCAGGAATGACTTATTGCATCAGCAATGTGTCAGGGTGATGTCAGCAGGGTCAACAGGACTGTCCGGGGTCAAACCTGACCGGTGGGACCCGTAGGTCCGTGACACAGCGCTGGCTAGAGTCACAAACATGTGGGGTCGGGTCAACGGCCACATCAGCATAGTCAAAACTGATATGTGGGCCCACTAGAATTAGATTAAACTTAATCTTATTTAGTTAGCCGGTCAGTTAGGCGGTGGGGCCCGGATGTCTGTTTCACTGGAGGTTAATTAGAGGCGCGATTAGCCGCTAATGACGGCCACGTCGGCAGTCACCGGAGCCTTGCCGGCGGCGACCAAAACGACGGCGGCTCGGCTCGGATTTGAGCTACGGTTGGTGGTTTGGCGAGCTAAGGGCACCGGGAAGTAGCTCTTGCTCGTCCGCATCCAAAGGACCGTACGAGAGGCCACAGGGTGGCCGGGAGCAGCGCCGGCGGCGAGCAAGGCGGCGGCCGGAGTTCGGCGTCGGTGAGGACGACGCTGCGGTGCACAAGAGAAGGAGCTGGTGCATGCGTTTGGCTCCTGAGAGCACGGTGAGAACGGCGACATGCTCAAAAGCGGACGGAGGTAGCTCTGGCCGCGGCAGCGACATGGTACGGCGGCGGCGAGGTTCAGGCACGGCGGTGAAGCTAGCTGGGGCGCAAAAGCAGAGAGAGAAGAGAGGGGGGAAGACGCAGTAGCTCACAGGGAGGACGGGGAGAGGGTCAGCGTGCTCGAGGAAGGCTTGATGGCGTCGGAATCCCGGTTGCGATCTCCCATGGCCGAGGAAGAAGATGAGGTCGAGGACGACGCGTCGGGGATCCTCCGGTTGCCTGAGTCGACGGAGAGGGCTACGGCGATGATTCGGAGCTCCTGGACTGCTCAAGGGGTGGAGGGAGAGGCAGTGGCTGCGGTGGTCCATGGCGGCGCTCTCGGGCGCGCTCAGAAGAGGAAGCAGAGGAGGGGAAAGAGGTTGACAGAGAGCAGAGAGCGAGGGGAGAGACAGAGGGGGCTACGGGGCGTCTCCAAACACGTCGGGGGCGCCTCGGTGGCAAGCAGGAGGTGGCCAGGGCGGCGTCGGTGCTCGCCACCGAGCTGCTTCGGGGCGAGGGGGAGGAAGACAACAGAGTGGAGGAGGTGGGCTGGGCCGGCCAGCTCAGATGGGCCGCTAGGTGGGCTAGAGCGCCAGGTAAGTTGTGTTCTGTTTTATTTTCCTTCTATTTTTTGTTTTATTTAATCTATTTTGCCACTGTTTCCAAATAAAACAAATCCAAAACCAGTGACAAATATCCCCTGAATATTTATATGTTGCACAGTGGAGTTATCCAAAAGCACATAAACTCATTCAGAGTTATTTGAAATTATATTCCATATGTTAAGAATATAAATCCAAATCCAAATAAAATATTGATTTAAAATCAGAGCCCAAATAATTCCTTAGAAATGTTCCAAAATTTTGGTTTGATTTATAACTCTTTCCAAAATTCTTAGAACTATTTCTAGGATATTTTGGATTCACTGATTACAATTTTAGGGTTCTTGCCCCTTTATTAAAATGATTTCTGAGGCTTTCAGCTTTCCCCAATTCAACTTTCAGAAATATAAACATGATGCAAGCAAGATGCAAACACTAGGCAGCACCAGAAGCTAGGGATGTGACAGCTCACCCCTACTAAACAAGAATCTCGTCCCGAGATTCAAGTCGTGAGGTAAGAATCGACGTCTTGCTTTGATAACTACATCCAACATGACAACGAGTAGAAAGGGAGAATTTAAGAAGAATCGACCTTCCTGAGGTTTGAGCAACTTAGGATCATCTTAATGATTACAAGATCAACTCACTGAATGAGACATAGAAACATCTCTGGAGCTGAGAGGCAAAACATGCATCAGGAGGGACGGAAGAAACAATTTGACGAGGGTTTCAAAGTAGCGAGGAAAAATTGCCATGATTCCATAACAGGGCACCTCAGGAAAGGTGACTCATGGAATTATTCCCTTAAGCGGCAAAAATAATTACTTTTGGTACATAGATCAATAAAATTCTCTATACTAGCCTAGGGAAATCTCGAGCAATCATTTGGCGGAGTAAGTAGGGATGGCAATACCGAGAGTAGAATGGATGATGTGGACTACCTTGTTGAAGACAACGCAATGGATGATTTTTGCTTATCACCGGAAATGGAAGGGACCCATGGTAAGTCCACTTTTGAAGATGATCCTGAACAACAACTACTGAGGTGCAAGCTGGGAACAAAATGCAAATGTTGGGAATGATTCTGGTAACTGGGGAAGAACTCAACAGTCGAGAGTGAGTCCATTGTTTGAAAAGGTTATAACATAACCGAGGAAACTGGAAGCAAATCCCAGTTAATGCCAACGGTAAAACCTAGTGCTAGCGCGTGCTCTCAAGAACTTGAGCATCTCCATATTCATCAAGGTTTTACCAATATCCGTGTCAAGGATCCTGGCAACACAACATACCACCATGATGAATGGTGATGGATGATGCAGATGCAAAGGAAGATAACACTTTCTTAGATTTCACCTTAGCGAGGCCAAGGGAACAAAATCTGGATGATCGACCGAGAGACATATAGCACTCCGCTTCTAATGTTCTCCTTGATGTGCTAGTGTATCCCATTCATAGATATGGTTTGATATATAGAACATCAAGTAAAAGGTTAGACTTTGGGAGCACAAGAATCCGTAAGGATTAACTATGGAGGTAAATCCTACGAAATCCTCATGGGGAGGTGGCCAACTTTCTTCAATCGAGATACTACAATAATAGGTCTTCCGGCTGGATGTGTTGGCCACGACATCCACTTTACCGGTTATCGAGAGACCAATATTATAGTTCTTGGAAAATGCTCCAACCATCATATCTGCCTGAGATTCAGATCTGGTTGGTGTCAGGATATTCCAGACTCATCAAGTCTAGAGAGAAAAAAGAAAGTTTGCAACACAAGTCGACGAGATGACGTTGCAGGATTCTCGGGAAATGGACTACGGTGGTAAGCTCCAAAACATGAGTTGGTTCTGCTACAAACATGTGAACACACTGTCCTAGACAAGCATGACCATGTAGTAGTCTTATAATGAAACACTACCGAGTTCAGGTGGGGAACCATCATCGAGGATATCGAGGTCTTGTGCATTACCATGGATTAGCACTTAACTCCTTCTCCTAGAACAAATCAGTCAGTGGCTTGGTGTGCTAGAGACACATATGGACTGGAGGTAATTAATCTACCAAACCATAGAATACTTCGCACGTATGCATAACTAACTTGGGATGGTACCAGAGGAAACAAAACAATCTTTCTCGAACTTATGGCGGCAACTTGCTCCAAATGCACATGAATTTGAGGAAGTCACTTCTTCCATCCAAGCATAAGCTTCATGAACGGAACACGAAGGCATTGCTTACAAAGTTTCCAATGCTAGGTTGATGTTCAACATGAATCATGGGGGAGACAAAATGTTGCTGATGGGTTCAACAGCAACTCATCGGAATTTCCATATCACTGGACTTCCACCATCATGTGAACACGGCGATAGCATTGATCAGACCCAAAGGATGTAATGGTGTATGCTCGAGGAACCAACCACGAGTAAGACAACATTACGCACATCGTTGGTTCTGATTTGACTTGATGATAGCCCATACTCAAATCAAAGTTTTGACAAGGCAATAGATCCAACAACTGATCATGAGGACCAATTGACGGAGATATCATCTTCCTACAACACACACACAAAAGATATCCCGTGACACGAACTAAGTCAGACAAGCTTTTATCCTCCAACTCTCCAAGTTGTTGTTTAGCTTAATCAACTAGCTCAGGGGTATCCAACACAAATTCTTGGAGAATGGGTGGTTTGGAGGAAAACCAGCATGATCACGAACTCAACATAGCGGTCAGGTGTCAACCTGGTAATACTTCCGAGAAGATATTCGGAACATCACAAACCACCGATATGTTACTATGCTCGAGAACAATCTTGCTTTCGAGGCAAGATGATATGATCCAATAAGAAAGGGGTTGAAAATCCTAACTCATTGATCGAAGAGTGCACCAGAAATAAGGACTAGGTAGCACGATCAACCTTAGGGTGATGATTCAATAATCAGCACACTAAGAATGATATTAATGTCCATTAACTACTAAGCAGCGGAGTTGCTAGGAGTATTTATTTCACACATCATAGTTCACTTGCCGGCATTCCGGTTGCGACAACACGGGACCGAGGAATGAAAAATGATGGCAAGAAGTATCACTGCATCAAGAATTCATAAGAGATGGTGCAATTCTCATGATATTCTTGACATAAAGTGGGTAATACTTCAGGGTAGAACAGACTCAAAAGCTTGATTGCATTTGATCTGCGGAATACAACTGCTTTGACCCAATCTTAGAAATGGATGAGGTACTGGAGTTTGTTTCTCCTAGTCATTCTGGAATAGAATGGCTTGACGGACCACAAGAGTAAAAGGCACCGATAAACACGAATGCACACATACTCTTGACTATCAACTGATAGGCTAAGGTCGGAATACAACTAAAGGGGGACAACTCAAGGAATATATTAACTTTCTGAGTTGTGGATGCATAGGTTAGTATGTCGAACAAGTTCAACATATTTCTTCCGGATAACCCATGCTAAGAGGTAGGACTGGCAGAGTCACAATTATGAATGGAGAACTCCTCAGGAGTGCTCTAATGGTGATCTTTTGGTTCAAAGAACTTCTGCCTTAATGGTTCATGGTATTTGGAAGAAGGAAATACCATGGACCTCGAGGACTATCGCAAAGGTTACTAATATCCTAAAGGAACTAGCAGCAATATCAACACGAAGTGAACAGAGTGATTCTTGGGTCAAGAACACAGGAGTAGAATACCTACTACTAAATGGCATCACAGGATGCTTTCAAGAATGATGGCCAGAATCATCACACGGGGAACACAAAACATAGCTAGATTACTAGGTAATCTTCTGAGACACCTAGGGCCATAATACTAACTCCAACATACATATCAAGGCAACGGAGTACCTCAACAGACCGAGTAGTGTGCTTAATCTGGCCCAAAGGAACATCGAGAATGGAAAGAAGGGATTTGCAAATGCATCGGACTATTTTAGAAACCTGGGATGACTCGGACAACATAACGGCTGTAAATGCTCAAAATGATTTGAGACATCCTGCAAAAATGGTGGCATAACCACTCAACATCACCATATCAAGGTTCTGAGGCCAACAATGAACATATGGAAGTAGTAGGAACTGAACTGAGGCTTGAACTCAACAATCCTAGGCAACTACGGTTTAGTAACACGTCATCCTAAGAGATAGAAGAGAAGCCTAGTTCTTAACCCCGTAGAAAAGATAAGATGACTCAGATCAGAAGGTCATGAGGATAAGGAGTAAAAAGAGCCTTACGTTCCCTTCCACAATCCATTCCCTTATATAACTAAAGCATTTCTAGACACGACTTCGACCAGCTTGGCTTGGTAATCCTACAGGTAGTCAGGCTCTGATACCAAAGCTGTCAGGACCCCGATTCTAAGTCACACCGATCTAGCGTGTGACACCTCATATCACTTTGCATCCTCACGCACGGTATTCTCAGGGGTGTCGCCTTACCATGGCCCGGGACCGTTTGCGCCTTTTGGCTCACGTATATGATAGTGTCGCTAGCATCCATATGACAGAGAACCCGGGCCGACATGACTAGTCGTGAACCCAAGGTGGCACTAACATACGGGGACAGGCATACATGAATCAACATCGAGCATGTCGGTCAGCGGCGTGCGAATCCGGGCTGTAGCACTGGGCTAACAGGACTCCGGGAACCCGGGCTGTAGCAGGCTAGGCAGGACTCCGGATGTGACCGCGTGACATTTCCCCCAAGGGACAGACACAGGAACGAAGTGAATCACATGTCGGCCAGTCAAGTGTTCCGGAGCAGTAGTGCTGGGCTAGCAGGACTCCGGTGAACCGGGCTGTAGTGGACTACTATGGCTCATGGAAGCACAAGACTACATTTCCCCATAAGAGAGGCTACCAAGGATAAACAACTAGGTTGTCGGATCCCACACATACCAAGCATTTCAATCATACACACAATATGCTCGATATGTGTAAATACAAAATGGCATCACAACATAACTCTACGACTCAAGTATTTATTCATTAGGCTCTGAGGAGCGAGATATTACAAACATGGGTCTCACGACCCAACATTCAGAGCTTACAAGTCAAAGCACATGCAGAAGCTTAACATGTCTGAGTACAGACATCTACAAATGAAAAAGGTTGAGAAGCCTGACTATCTACAAGACCCTCCCAAGGTACAAGATCGTAGCTGAGGTAACGAGCTAAACATCAAAGTCCAAGCGGAACTACTAGCGGGACTGAAGTCTCTCTGCAAAACATAAATTAAGCAAACGTGAGTACAAATGTACCCAGCAAGACTTACATCAGAACTAACTACATATGCATCGGTATCAACAAGGGGGGTGATGGAGTTTAACTGCAGCAGGCCAGCTTTGATTCGGTGGCTATCCTGAACTAGGACTGCAAGTAACTCTTTGAGGTGGCGCACACGAGTCCACAAATTCACCATACCAATACACCACTATGGATCCGCTCCCGTCTCCCTGCGAGAACGCCATCCATAGCACTCACACTTATCTTGCGCATTTTAAAGTATCCACTTTCGCTTGTCTATGAACTATGCAAGGGGTCCAAGTTTCCATATCCGAGGAATCCGGCTATTCGAATAGATAATGATAACCCTGCAGGGGTGTACTTCTTCACACACGCTCTCGCCACTTACCACCATGTACACATCGTGTATCTCGGCAACCTTCAAGCGGAAGCCTGGCGAGGGAGTCGGCCATGACCTGACTAACCAACAAGTCTCTAGTCCAGGTTTATCGCCTATTCGGGTTCCATCCGCAAGGAGATCCGGCCGGGGTGTCGCTCACGGTCCCAAACGATGTGAGCAGGGTTCCCAAGCCCACCATCCGGGTGCCACTTGGTACACCGGGCCACTGTGCCTAGTCTGTCCCAAGCCCACCTGTACCGGGTGCCACTTGGTAGACTACTAACACTACCTACAAACACCAGAAACTATTTGCAACTCCTGGACAGAGATCAAGTTGATTAATAAGTCGAGAGAGCTTGGAGCGCCCGGAGCCCAATGTGTGGTAGTAACTGTTCATGGATCACAAACATAGAACTCAGTTCCTAAGGACGGCTGCAATGAGACAACCCACCATGTACTCCTACATGGCCTCTCACCGCTACCTTTACCAAATCGTGTTCACACACTTAGCTCTCAATGGTAGGACATGTTCACCAAATTCTATTTCATCCCCGATGAATCAGACCTGACTCAACTCTAAGCAGTAGCAGGCATGACAAACAAGCATGAATGAGTAGGCACAACAAGGCTCAAACAACTCCTACTCATGCTAGTGGGTTTCATCTATTTACTGTGGCAATGACAGGTCATGCAGAGGAAAGGTTCAACTACCGCAGTGTGTAACAGTTGAATCGGTGTTGTCCTAATGCAGTAAAAGAGAGCAGGAGCGAGAGAGTGGGATTGTATCGGAATGAACAAGGGGGTTTTGCTTGCCTGGCACTTCTGAAGATAACATTAAGTCTTCATCAGTGTCAATGATCACAGCGTCGGAGCAGCGTCTACCGAGATGGGACAATTACCGGCAAACAAGGAAGAGCACAATCAGTGCAATTCACAATATGATGCATGATCATGGCATGATATGTTGTGATTTGAGCTAATGCAACTAGTAACAGAAAGGTTTTGGGTTGATTTGAACTCAAGGTTCAAATTCAAATTCAAACTATGAATTCAAATAGTGCATTATCATGTTTTGGACTAAACAGTGAGGTTAACTTGCTCAAACATGCATGAAAATGCCATAAACAGATTCCTTGGATTTTTCTGATAATTTTTCATATATAAAACTTTTCATTTGGAGTTACAGATTATTTTCTATGATTTTTCAAAGTTTTGGATATTTTCTGGAATTTACAAATCATTTAGAATTAGAAATAATCCAGGAAAATGATTACTGCGTCATCAATGCGTCATGCTGACATCAGCTAGTCAACAGCGTCAGCCAGGTCAAACTGACCAGTGGGTCCCATGTGTTAGTAGCTAAACTAGGTTTAGTTAAGCCTAATCTACATTAGTTAGTGGGGCGGCCCCACCTGTCATTGAGCCATGGGAGGTCAAACCCTTGGTCAACTGGGGCTAACGCGCTGGCGGCTCGACGCTGGCGATGACAGGTGCGGCGGATGGGCTCGGGTTCGCTCCTCTGGCACCCAAATTGATGACAGAGAGCATCTACGAGCTGCTGGCGATCCCGCGCATCCAACGGTGCAAACGGGGTGAGCTGGGGTGGCCATAATCCTCGCCGGCATCGAGCTCAGCGGCTGCTGGACCTTGGATGTTGGCGGAAACGGCGCTACGGTGCACAACAGGGCGAACCCGTGGGTGCTGCAGGTTCACAGGAGCGCGGCGAGCACGCTGGTGATGCTCGGGCGAGCGGACGAGCTCAGGAGCATGGAGCTCGTCGGCCGTGGCGGCGGCGAGCTTCGGCGGAGGTGGGGAACGGAGCTAGAGCAAAAACGCAAGCAGGAGAGGAGGGGGAGTCGGTCCATGAGCTCACTGTGGTTGCAGAACGCGTCTCAGTGGGCTCGGGGGAGGTCGGACAACGTCGGGGCATTGCCGGCGATCTCGGAGGCCGGAGTTGAAGACGACGGTGGTGGCGGCATTCCCGGGCACCTGACGTTGCGTGACTCGGTGGAGAGAACGAGGACGTCGTCGCGGATCTTAGGGGCATGTCTAGGGGCGTAGGGGAGGCCGGTGGCTATGCGAGCGGTGGATGGCGGCGACGGCGGTTCTCGGTCTCGCTTGGGGCCGAGAGATAGAGGAGGGGAGGAGCTCCAGGGAGAGAGGGGAAAGTGACAGGGGACCGAGGAGGGTCGCGTGGCGATGCTAGAAGGGCCGAGGCGTCGCGGTGGAAGCAGGAGGTGGTCGGGCGTGCGCCGGCGCGCGGTGGCCACGCGCCTCTGTCCTTTTGTCAAAGGAGGATGAAGACCGGGGAGCCCCTGGTGGGCTGGGCCGGATCAGGAGCTGGGCCGGCTCTGCTGCAGGTGAGAAGCCCAGGTGAGTCCTTCTCTCTCTCTCTCTTTTATTAATTGTTCTGTTTTTCTATTTATTTTGATCTGTTTTGAATTAGTAAAAATACTAACTCATTTTGTAAAATCCTGACAAAAATTGTGGGCACTATTTGAATTATTTCCAAAAGCCCCCAATTGTTTTAAGAAGTATTGAAGCATTTAAAATATTTATAGGCATTAAATGCTCCAATTCAAATACAATATGATTTAACCCAAAAATCCATAAATGTCCAGGAAATATGCTCATCATTTTTGGCAGAGGTTTTCACCTTTATCATAAATCATGAACATTTTCAATGACATTTTGGGTTCTTTGAAAAAGATTTTATTTAAACCTATTTGAATACTTTCTGGTGCTAGGGTTTGATCGATCCCCATTTTAGCTTTATAAAAATTTAAACATGATGACATGAATGCTTATGAAACTAATTGCAATCAACTCTAGGGCTGTGACATTACATTTTTGACTGGAAAGTCAAATGGGTCTGAAACTTTTTGCACTTTACTTCTGTACAAATTTTTTAAATTTTCGTATGTTTTTAGTATTTTTTGGAGGTATAGAAGTTTACTAAACTTCCAGATTACTACAGTCTGTCCTGTTTTTGACAGATTCTGTTTTCTATGTGTTGATCGCTTATTTTGATGAATCTATGGGTAGTATCGGGGGGGGGGGGGGGGTATGAACCATGGTGAAGTTGGAATACAGTATATATAGTTCTAATATAAAATTGGAATGAGTTTGCAACAGTACCTAAAGGTACTGATTTGCTTTATTATACTAATGGATCTCACAAAGTTTTTGTTAAAGTTTTGTGTGGATGAAGTGTTCGAAGAACGAGGAGTTACCGATGTGAGAAGAATAAAGAGAGGAAAGAGCTCAAGCTTGTGGATGCCCAAGGCACCCCAAGTAAATATTCTAAGGATACTCAAGCATCTATGCTTGGGGATGCCCCGGTTGGCATCCCATCTTTCTTCTTCAACAATTATCGGTATACCTCGGTTTTTGTTTTGTTCACATGATTTGTGTCCTTTGTGTTTTTTGTTTTTCCTTTAAGAACCATGCTAGTATGAGATAGCCCTTCATTGGTTTATATAATGCTTCATGTGCTTCACTTATATCTTTTAAGTATGATCTTATAGAATTGCTCTTTGTGCTTCACTTAAATCTTTTGAGTATGGTTTTATAGAATGCTTCATGTGCTTCACTTATATATTTTGAGCTTGGATATTGGTTAGTACATATTAATTGTAGAATTCTCCATGAACTTCAATTATATATTTTGGAGTTTGAATAATACTATCATCTAAAGTGGATTTAGAAGAAGTTTGCTCCCACTATTCCGAATGAGGAGAATTTTGCTTATGTGGAGAGTAGTAAAATTTCTATGCTCGTATATCATGAAAAAAATGCTTTATGTGATGGTTATATTGTTGAACTCATTCATGATTCTACTTAAAATTATTATGAGGGAGGAATACATGTTTGTAGGAGTTGCAATAATATCAAGTTCCCTCTCTATATGCTTAAAGTTTTGAAGTTATACTTGTTTTTCCTTCCTATGCTAGTTGATTCTTGTTCCTATAAATTATGTGCTCACAAAATCCCTAGGCATAGGAAGTGGGTTAGATTTAAATATTCTATTCATATTCTTCATGATGCTCTCTTTATGTTTTAATTCTTATCTTTTACGTGAGCATCATTGAAATCATCATGCCTAGCTAAAAGGCATTAAAGAAAAGCGCTTGTTGGGAGACAACCCAATATTTACCCTTACTATTATTGTGTGTTCTCATGATTAAGATACTGTATTAATCATGTATTATAGCTTTTGTTTCAATAAAGTGCCAAGTAAGACCTTTGGGAAGACTTGGGTGAAAGTTAATGTGATCTTGCTGTAAAAAACAGAAACTTTGCGCTCATGAGATTAGCTCCCATTTTTTTACAGAAGAGTGTGATTGAGTTGATTCTTTTTTCAGAAGATTAATAGACAAATTCCTCACGTCCACCAATTTATTTAAGAATTTTTGGAGTAGCAGAAGTATGGTTGGTGTTCAGATCATTACAGACTGTTCTGTTTCTGACAGATTCTGTTTTCATTGCATAGTTTGCTTGTTTTCTAGTTTCTATGGCTTATATTTCCCAATATAAATTGTAGAAATGATATGGTACAGTATACATTGTGTGAGAATAATTATGAGCCTTGTCTTTGACAATACCAAAGTGAATGGTTTACTCTTTATCATACTAACCTATCTCACGAAGTTCCGTTAAGTTTTGTGTGATTGAAGTTTTCAAGCTTTGGGTGAGATATCGATATGAGGAGAATAAGGAGTGGAAAGAACCTAAGCTTGGGGATGCCCAAGGCACCCCAAGGTAATATTCAAGGAAGACTCAAGCGCCTAAGCTTGGGGATGCCCCGGAAGGCATCCCCTCTTTTTTCTTCATAATTATCGGTATACATTACTCGGAGCTATATTTTTATTCGTCACATGATATGTGTTTTGCTTGGAGTGTATTTTCAATTTTACTTGCTGTTTTAATAAAAACATTGGATCTTAAATCTTGAATGAAAAAGAATCCTCCCATGGCTATTTAATTATTTGACTACTCTCACTTATATCTTTTTGGAGTACTTTGTCATTTACTCACGTGCTTTACATCTATCCTATGAGTAAATGGTTGAATGAATTGAATATCATAAATCTGAATTTATATATGTTTCATATGCTTACAACATGGGGAGTAATGACTTCACACATAATAAGTATAGTTAGTAAACTTATTGGAAGTTAGCAAACGCAGAATTGGTCACTTGAACAATTCATGAAAGAATATTGAAGGAAGAGAGATTTCCATATAAATATACTATCTTCGACATCTTTTGCAATTGTGAGCACTCATTAAAATATGACATGCTAAAATATTGAAGTTGGACAAGGAAGATAACTTAATGGGTTATGTTTTCCTATATCTAAAACGTTATATTGTCTTGGATCATACAACTTGTTGAGCTTGCCTTTCCCTCTCATGCTAGCCAAATTCTTTGCACCAAGTAGAGATACTACTTATGCTTCCAAATATCCTTAAACCCAGTTTTGCCATGAGAGTCCACCATATCTACCTATGGATTGAGTAAGATCCTTCAAGTAAGTTGTCATTGTTGCAAGCAATAAAAATTGCTCTCTAAATATGTATGATTTATTAGTGTGGAGAAAATAAGCTTTATACGATCTTGTGATGTGGAAGAAATAAAAGCGACGAACTACATCATAAAGGTCCATATCACAAGTCGCGATATAAAGTGACGTTCTTTTGCATGAAGATTTTGTGCATCCAACCATAAAAGCGCATGACAACCTCTGCTTCCCTCTGCGAAGGGCCTATCTTTTACTTTTATCTTCTACCCTTATACAAGAGTCACTACTGGAATCAGCTTCTTTGCCATCCGCCATGGCGGACGGCAAAGGCATAGATCACGGACGGCAAACCTCTTTGTCGTCCGCCAGCAGACGGCAAAATGCCCGGATGAACACGTGCCAGCAAAGGCCTTCTTTGCCGTCCGCTTCTTAGAAACGGACGACAAAGGATTACGCCGTCCGCCATCCGAGGCCAGCAAACAGCAGTGCGGTGGCGTGAGGTCCGTTAGGGGGTTAATGGCGCTCTTTGCCGTCCGCTGACAGACGGCAAAGAGCCCCGCTAGGCAGCACTGGGAAGCTACCACGTGTCCAGATATGCCGTCCGCCAGCAGACGACATAGAAGTTTGAATCTTTGCCGTCTATCGGCGGACGGCATAGCTGGTCACTTTGCCATCTGCCAGCCGACGATGAAATGACCAAATAGGCAGCCAGTGTTCCTAGTTTGCACAGGTGACTGCCACGTGTCCTCTATGCCGTCTGCTAGTGGACGACATATATCTTCCCCGTCTGCTAGCGGACGGCAAAGAGGCTATATATCCGATGTTTTTATTTAAATCCCATTAATTAGACATGGTTTCAAACACATATATACATGCATACATATCCAACAGCATGTCCAACAACATATTTCATCAAATCCAACAACATAGGCCAACAAAGTCCAACATATCCATATATACATAACCACAAACAAGTTTCCAACAACATATCCAAACAAGTTTTCATAAACAACAAGGAAGCACCAGAAGAATAGTACACTCCATGAATCCAAGCTTCCTCATGTAAAGCAAATATGCAAATTGGGAAAGATCAAAGTTAGAAGAAGAAGAGGACTAGTTAGAAGAAGAAGAAGATTTTGTTTCTTCTCTTTCTTTTTCTCCTGCCCTTTTCTTTATCTTCTTCTTCTTCTTCTAACTAAGGTAGGTAAAAATGTCATTTTATTGCTAAGCTAGTTAAAAATGCTAAATGTAGGTCATTTTAGAGCTAAGCTAGGTAAAATAGGTCATTTGGATCTTAGTAAGGTTATTATGTCATTTTCGAGGAAAAGAAGCTAAGTCTATATCATTTTGGAGCTAACAAAGATTATCATGCCATTTTTTACCTAAGTATGCTAAGTATGTCATAAATGAACTGAATAAGCTAAGTATAGCTCATTTTTTTATCTAACTTAGGTAATTATGCCTTTTCGGAGGAAAATAAGCTAAGTATCCATTTGTAAAGCGTAACACTAGAGAAAACTTACCCTAATCAAAACAAATGTGATGAAGATCGCAACTAAGGTAACAATTGATCCAACGGCATAATGATACCAAGCCTCATTATTAATGGCATATTTTCTAATCTTCTTAAGCTTCACGCACATTGCATCCATCTTCAAGCGCATTGCATTCATCTTCATCTTGTGATCATCAACGACATCGGCAACATACAACTCCAATGTCATCTTCTCTTCTTCAATTCTTTTAATTTTTTCTTTCAAATACTCATTTTCTTTTTCAACTAAATTGAACTTCTCGACAAGAGGATCAGTTTCAAATTACGGTTCACATACCTCCTAGATTAAAATATCTCTATGTCAACTTGATGGCCATAATTGTCATAAATGTGAAATGCAACAAATAGTTATGAAAGAGAATTTACCACATTCGAATCATAAAGCGGGCGAGGGCCGACCGGGCGGACATCAAGACCATGGCACTATGTATAAGAAACAATCATACAAAGTAAGAAAATTATAAATACCAACTATATAAATCATACAATCATACAAATAACTATATAAATCAAGTACAACGTAAAAATTTGAATACCTAATAATCACTATCGGTAATGACGTGCTCATCATCATCATTAATAAAAGCATCATCATCATCACTATCAGTAATGACGTGCTCATCATCATCATTAATAAATGCATCATCATGTGGGAGGCCACCTTTACATAATCGTTCAAGCATTGATAGGTCACGTGCATGAGTAACTTCTTCTTCCGGCCCAGGGGTGAAGTCGAATTCACTATCGTTGTCTACTTCAATGTTCTGGGGTGGAGTAGAGCGGTTCTTGAAACGTTTTTTGGAAAGACGTGTTTCTTAGAAGAATTCTCCTTCTTCATATGTGTCTTGGTTAATGCGAGGTTCATAATCCTTTTCATTGGGGGGAGGTGGTCTAACACATGGCGGCACTTCATAAACGACGTCCCAAACACTGACATTTGGATCACTTTGGCAGGCCCACGGTAGATAGAAAACTTGGGTTGCCTGTTGAGCCGTAATATAGACATCGGGAACATCCAAATGGGTGCTTTGTTTGATTTCGAATAGCCCTATATGTTCATGAGTCCTCCTAGTCTCCCTCGGCTGGAACCAATAACATCTGAAGAATACGACGTTTGGTGGGTTTTCACCATAGAATTCAAGTTCATAAGTTGCTTCAACTCTTCCATAATACTCGACACCTCCTTCGCCGATAGCAGAGACACAAAAATTTCTGGACTTTCCGTCGGCCATAGATAGCACTTTGCCATAGGTACGAAGCGATACCCGTTGATGTCGTATTTGTCAAATGAACATACCTTATAGTCAAAACCATTAGCTACTTGTCTGAATTCGGCATCCATAATCTCTGAATTAGCCTACAAGTTTAATACGAAAGGATTGTTGCTTAGTCGCAAATTAGCCAAGAAATGAAAGGGTCAAATGGAAATTACCCTTTTTTTGAACCAAGAGATGAAACCGGGATATTTGGCTCCTTGTTTTGCCAGAAGCTCATACTCTTCGACGGAATCCTTTTGGATCACCGCTCCATACGAGAATATGGCGACGTATCGACTGCATCAAATATCCAGAAATAAGAGGAGTTCAAAGGAATTAGAAGTTGTGAAACAATGTACCGAGATCTTACTCAATGTACGGCCGCACTTCTATTAGGTTGTTGAAGAGATACAGTGAAATGGTCCGCCATTCTTCAACATCCAACCTTACTGGTTTCCAACCACTGGCTGGTGCGAGATTCCCTTTGAATAGGCTGAGGTTGGATTGACCCTTTTGAGGTTCGTCAACATTTTGCCGAGGCTTCGGATTATGCAAATGACGTTTTTTGGCTTCATAGTGTGCTGTCACAAAGTTTGTCGTCTCCTCAGTGATGAATGCCTCCGCCATCGATGCTTCTATTCTATGTTTATTTTTACATTTTGCTTGAAGCGTCTTCTGCATCCTCTCAGTTGAGTAGCACCAACAATTTTTCATGGCCCCCCCCAATCGTGCCTCGGTCGGGAGATGCAAAATCAAGTGTTGCATTGGATTAAAGAAGCTTGGCGGAAAGATCATCTCTAACTTGGAGATCAACTTCGGCACCAACTGTTCCATTTCTTCTAGGAGGCCAGGCAATAGTTCCTTCGCACAAAGAACACAGAAGAAGTAGCTTAGCTCTGCCAGTACTAGCCATTCATCCTCAGGGATAAAGCCACGCAACATCACCGACATTATCCGCTCTATCCATATGTGCCAATCATGACTTTTTAGACCAAATATTTTCAATTTTTGAAGACTCTCTCCCCTCTTTAGATTTGCTGCATACCCATCAGGGAACATCAACTACATTTTCACCCACAAAATAATTTCCTTCATAGCTGGCCTTCCAAGATTGAACCATGCCTTTCGCTTCGTCCAATTCCCCTTTCCTTTCGGTTCTTTCATGTTTTGTAACGGTCTATCACATAGCTCCTCTTGATCGACTCTAGCCTTAGTATTATCCTTTGATTTCCCCTCCATGCCAAACAATGTACCAAAAATGGCTTCAGCGATATTCTTTTCAGTGTGCATCACGTCAATATTGTGTGGGCAAATGAGGTCTTTGAAGTAAGGCAGATCCCAGAAGCATGTCTTGTGAGTCCAAGTGTGTTCCTTGTTATACCCTTTGAAATACCCTGGACGCTCTGGATCTGGCTGGAGAGCGTTTAACTGATCTAGAGTCTATTGGCCTGTCAACATAGGTGGTGCAGAGTGTTTGACAACTCTACCTTTGATGAAGTTCTTCTTGTCTTTCCTGAACTTATGGCCAGGATGTAGAAATGGTCTATGCAAGTCGAGGCAACTATACTTGCGCCCTGCCGTCAGCCAACGAAACTCAAGAGCTTCCTTGCATGTGGGGCACGGGAACCTTCCATGCACACACCAGCCAACGAATAGAGCATACGCCGGGAAGTCATGCGCCGAGTACATGTACCATGCACGCATTATGAAGTTCTCTTTGCTAAAGGCGTCGTATGACTTGAAACCATTATCCCAAGCTTCTTGCAATTCGTCCTTAAGCGGCTGCATGTACACATTCATATTCTTCCCCGGATAGTTGGGCCCTGGAATTATCAACATCAGGAAAATGTTATTTCTTTGCATAATCTTCCTGGGGGAGATTGAGTGGAATGACAAACACGGGCCAACAGCTATATGCGGTTGCCATCAGACCAAACACACTGAACCCATCTGTGCTGACGGCGACTCGAGGATGCCTTGGATCTGCTGTTTTTTCCTTATGTAATGCATCGAAGCGCTTCCACGCTTCACCATCCGATGTGTGCACCAACATCACATTCCCATCCGCATCTAGTTTGGTTCTTTTGCCCATTTTGTGCCATGTCATCTGTCTGGCCGTCTCTTCGACCATGAAAACACGTTTAAGTCTTGGTACGATTGGCATATACCGAAGAACATTAACGGGTATTTTGGTCTGCGTCTTCTCACCCATACCGTTGTCTACCACAACATACCTGGAAGAATTGCAAATGGGACAATAGTTCAAGTCCTCATACCGAAGCCTAAATAAGACACATCCTTTCTCACAGGCATGTATCTTCTCATAGGGCATCTTAAGAGCACGGAGGATTTTGTCTGACTGGTACAAGTTTGGAGGTAGCACATGGCCTTTGGGTAGAAATCGTTCGAATATTGTCATCATCGCGTCGTAGCATTCTCTGCCCAAGTTGAATTGAGCCTTCAGAGCCATTATTTGTGAGATGGCATCCAGCTGACAAAGCTCTGTGTGCTCGTGAAGAGGACGTTTTTCGGACTCCAACATTTTAGTGAAGGCCTTTGAAGATTCCTCCATCTCCTCGTCAGAGTTCCGAGCATTGTCAAAGTATTGCACCATGTCTGCGGTCCCGGTACCATGCTCGTCGGTGCGACGATGAACCACCTCGGCTCTGGCACATTGGGAAGACTCACCATGTAATGTCCAGACCGTGTAACCAGGCATAAAACCAAACTTCTACAGATCTTTACTCATTTCAAGCTCGTCCCTCTTTTTATAGTTGTCGCAACGGGCACAGGGGCACCAGCTTAATTCCTAGCCATTTGCAAATGCGGCTGAGGGAGTCCTGGATTAGGAGGTCTCCGGATAGCCGGACTATATCCTTTGGCCGGACTGTTGGACTATGAGGATACAAGATTGAAGACTTCGTCCCGTGTCCGGATGGGACTCTCCTTGGCGTGGAAGGCAAGCTAGGCAGTACGGATATGTAGATCTCCTCCCTTGTAACGAACCTTGTGTAACCCTAGCCCCCTCCGGTGTCTATATAAACCGGAGGGTTTTAGTCCATAGGACAAGATACAATCATACCATAGGCTAGCTTCTAGGGTTAGCCTCTACGATCTCGTGGTAGATCAACTCCTGTAATACTCATATCATCAATAACAATCAAGCAGGAAGTAGGGTATTACTTCCATCAAGAGGGCCCGAACCTGGGTAAACATCTTATCCCCCGCCTCCTGTCACCATCCACCTTAGACGCACAGTTCGGGACCCCCTACCCGAGATCCGCCAGTTTTGACACCGACATTGGTGCTTTCATTGAGAGTTCCACTGTGTCGTTATCGTAAAGGGGGATGGCTCATCTCATTGTCAAAGACAACATCACTTCAGGGGGAGCCCTGGCTATAGGCCAAACTCTCCGACCAGGCGGCTTCGTCATGACCGCCCACTCGGTCGCTGCGCCAACGATGACTTCTCGGGTCATCGAAAACAACCTCCACATCGGCTCAAAATTCACCGAACAGATGGATCCAATGGAGATCTCCTCCTTGAACGAGCTCTTGGATCGCATCGCTGCTCTGGGAGTCGATACAGACTACGATCGGATCAGGCTTAAACCCGACCAAAGGGAGATTAACTCTCCGCCGGTCACCCATCAAATAGCGGTAGTGGAGGAATAATGCGGCATTTCTCCCTCTATCCTGAGGACGAACTATGTCCGGATTCCCGAGATCTTCGAGCCGGATACTCGCTCACGGGACGGCATCTCCCTAACCCTGAACCTAGAGTCAGGTCACATACCGAACCCGCGGAGCAACATCCCGAAGTCCGAACTTCCAAGATCGGAAACTCCCCCGCCCCGGGATCTCAAATTGGGTCAAGGTCTGGACTTAAATCCACCCACCCACCCAGATACAAACGATCTTTCCCACATTAGACAAGCGCCCCAAGAGACAGTACATCACTATTGGGCTAGATTCCTCCTTGTAATGAACAAGGTCAAGGACTGTCACGAGGAAGACGCAATTTCGTTCTTTTGCAACAGTTGCATGGACAAGGGGATCCTCAACGCCATAAGTCGCCGCGACATTGCACACTTCACCGACTTGGCGGCCATAGTACAGAAATACTGTGCGATGGAAAGCGCCTGGAAAAGCCAAACACAATTCTGGGATAATCCGGCCCTGACAAAACCCCCGGTCCAAACTAAAAGGGTGCACTCTCATAAGTCGCCCAACTCAATTATAAAGAAACAAAAGCCCACTACAGGGTGTGGAACCGTATTGGAGGGATGGCTTAACGGGCCCTGCAAAATTCATAGTACAATGGATGTCATACCAACACACAGCCTTAGAGCATGTTGGGTGCTCCGGCAAGTGGCCAAAAGCGGTGAGGATCTCCTCATCCAAAACACCGCAGAACACCTCCCCGGGGATCACAATACATTACTGACAGTCCTCGAGACCTTCGCCTCAAATAATAGGCATAAACGAGTACTCCGCAGCCTTGCCGAAGTCTGCCACGTGGCAGCAACAAATTCATGGAGCGACACGGCTATCACCTTCAATGCCAGTGACGGACCTCAATTCCGAACAACCCGAGCACCAGCTGCTTTGGTCCTCAGTCCAATTGTGGACGGCTTTCGGCTCACTAAAGTGCTCATGGACGGCGGCAGCGGATTAAACCTCATTTATGAGGAGACCCTTCAAAAAATGGGAATATACATCAACCGTATAGAGCAAAGCAGCACGACCTTCTGAGGAATTATCCCTAGTCGGGAGGCACGTTGCGCTGGGAAAATCACACTAGATGTGGTATTTGGCACTCTGGAGAACTCAGGTCCGAAGAAATCACATTCCAAGTGGCCCCATTCAGTAGCGGATACCACGCCCTTCTGGGGCGGGAAGCATTCATGATTTTCCAAGCCATACCCCATTACGGGTACATGAAGCTCAAAATGCCGGACCCAATGGAATCATCACTCTAGCTAGTGATCCGGACATAGCACTCCGCACTGAGAATAAAACAGCGGCACTAGCCCTCGAGGCACTATCCGAAGCCCTTGTGGAGGAGGAGTTAACCGCGCCGCGCTCTACAGTGGACAGGGACGACGTGATACTAGACAAAAGATCCAAGTGCACCTCCTTTAAACCAGCGGACGAAATAGTCAAATTCCAAGTCCATCCAACGGATCACACAAAAATAGCATCCATCGGGGCACAGTTAAACCCCGCTGTAGACACCGCACTACAGGAGTTCCTGCGCGAGAATTGGGACATATTCGCCTGGCATCCTTCAGACATGCCAGGAATCCCACGCAGATTGGCCGAGCATAGCCTCAACGTTATAAAAGGATTCAAGCCGGTCAAGCAGACTCTTCGGCGTTTCTCTGAACCTAAGAGTCAAGCCATGGGAGAGGAGCTAGCCAAGCTACTGGAGGCCGGATTCATTAGAGAAATAAAACATCCGGATTGGCTAGCCAACCTGGTGATGGTACCAAAGAAGGACAAATCCTGGTGCCTATGCATCGACTTCAAGGACCTTAATAAGGCTTGCCCAATGGATCCCTTCTCTCTCCCTCGCATCGATCAAATTATCGATGCTACTGTAGGACACGGATCATTGTGCTTCCTCGACGCATACTCCGGTTACCACCAGATTAAGATGGCGAAGTCCGATCAAGCCGGAACGGCATTTATCACTCCATACGGCCCTACTGTTTTAACACAATGCCCTTCGGGCTCAAAAACGCCGGCGCAACATATCAGCGCATGATTCAGACATGGCTGGAAAAGCAGATCGGCAAGATAGTGGAGGCATACGTAGACGATGTGGTCATTAAAACCAGACACGTCGACTACTTAATAGACGACTTGAGGCTCACGTTCGACAATCTCCGAACATACAACATTAAGCTCAATCCGGAAAAATGCGTTTTCGGCGTACCCGCCGGAAAGCTCCTGGGCTTCATCGTCTTCAGTAGAGGAATTGAAGCAAATCCAGCTAAAATCCGAGCCCTGTCACAGTTGGCTACACGAACCGACCTCAAGCAAATCCAGAAGTTAACTGGATGTGTGGCAGCCCTAAGCCGCTTTATCTCCCGATTAGGAGAAAAGGCACTCCCCCTTTATCGCCTTCTTCGGCGCACTGAACACTTTGAGTGGATGGACGCAGCCACGACCGGATTGGAAGACATAAAATCCATCATGGCCACCAACCCAATCTTGGTCGTGCCAAATGTCAGTGAACCAATGCTATTATATATAGCGGCAACACACCAAGTTGTAAGTGCAATGCTCGTTGTCGAACGAGAGACAGATGGACGTAAATTCCCACTTCAAAAGCCGGTATACTATGTATCTACCGTCCTCACTCCAAGAAAGTCACGGTACCCACATTACCAAAAGATGGCATACGCGGTATTCATGGCATCCCGGAAATTACGACACTACTTTCAAGAGTGTTCAATCACGGTGGCCTCTGAAGTACCACTCAACGACATAATAAACAACCGCGATGCCATGGGCCGGATTGCCAAATGGGCCATCAAGCTCCTCCCATTCGACATAACATACAAACCACGGCGAGCCATCAAGTCACAAGTGCTGGCTGATTTCATCACCGAATGGACAGAAGCCGAACTCCCTAAAGAGTACGACGCATACTCCAATTGGATCATGCACTTCGACGACTCTAAAATGCTGGTAGTCTGGGGGCTGGCGTCGTCCTGACGTCCCCCACCGGAGATATAGTTCAATACGTACTCCAAATACTATACACAGACTCCAATAACACAGCCGAATACGAGGCCCTATTGCACGGTCTCCGGATGGCAGTTTCCATGGGCATTCAATGCCTGGAGGTGCATGGGGACTCAAACCTCGCAGTATTCCAAATAAATTGAGACTTCGAAGCCAAGGATCCGAGAATGGCGGCATATCGCAACGCCATTCTCAAAATATCAGCAAGGTTCAAGGGGCTTGAATTCCACCATGTGGCTCGGGAAAATAATCAGGCGACGGATATCCTCGCCCGTCTCGGCGCTAAGCGTGACCCTGTCCCACCTAACATCTTCCTGGAAAAACTGTTTAAGCTATCCGTGGTATGGGAAGGGGACACCGGCAATAATAGCCCGGATCCGGCCACAACACCGGATATCGAACACTCTGACTCAATTGGAGGCTCTGTCATTGAAATAACACCTTCAGCCCATGTAATAATGTCCGTCATCGCCCCCTGGACAGAGCCATTCCTGGCCTACCTAACCAAGCAGGAACTACCCGAGGACCAAAATGAGGCACGCTGCATAGTGCGGCGATCTAAATCCTACAAGGTCCATGAGGGAGAGCTTTATAAGAAAAGCACTACCGAAGTCCTTCAAAGGTGCATCTCCGAAGAGGAAGGGCGGAAGCTTTTGGCAGAAATCCAGGCCGGACTCGGCGGCCACCATGCCACAGCCCGGGCCCTTGTAAGCAAGGCCTTCCGTACAGGTTTTTATTGGCTGATGGCCCGGGCAGATGCGGAGGATATGGTCCAACATTGCGTCGGTTGCCAGCTTTTTGCAAACCAAAGCCATTGCCGCCTACCGCCCTCCAAACAATATGCATTACTTGGCCCTTCGTGGTCTGGGGGCATGACATGGTTGGACCCCTTAAACGGGGAACCCATAAGAAAAAAATACCTACTGGTCATGGTGGATAAATTCACCAAATGGATAGAAGCCAAACCCGTCAAGACGGCTGAATCCGGACTGATGATAGACTTCATATCTGGGGTTGAACACCGTTATGGCATCCCCCACAGCATCATCACTGACAACAGCACAAATTTTACAGCCGATGAGGTGAAACTCTGGTGCAGCAATATGGGCATCAAGCTCGACTATGCTTCTGTCTATCACCCGCAAACTAACAGTCAAGTTGAGCGAGCAAATGGTCTTATCATGAGCGGCATTAAACCCAGACTAGTGCGGTCCTTAAAGGAATCAAACACGCACTGGGTAGAGGGGCTCGACTCCGTACTATGGGGGCTGCGGACCATGCCGAATCGCTCTACCGGATACACACCGTTCTTTATGGTGTACGCGCAGAGGCAGTTTTGCCTTGCGATATCATTCATGACTCACCTCGAGTGTGCATGTACGATAAAAAGAGGCCGAGCTCGATCGGCAGGACAGTTTGGATGCCCTGGAGGAGGAGCGCGACGTGGCAAAGGCCCGTTCTGCATTTTATCAGCAACAGGCTCGAAGGTATCAAAGCAGAGAAGTACGGGCCAAAACCTACAACATTGGCGAACTAGTTCTACACCTGTCGGAGAAGAAAAAGAACAAGCTCAAGCCCAAATGGGAAGGTCCCTTCATTATTGACCAAGTTCTGACCGGTGGAGCGTACCGTCTGCGGGATGCATCGGATAATTGACTCGAGCCAAACCCATGGAACACAGCCAGACTATGACGATTCTATGCCTAGCGTCGGACTATATGTTCGTCCTCTTACCTCCGTCAATTTTTTGCATATCTGTCTTTTCTCTTTCCTCTCCTTTTATTTCTCATCCAGGCCCTAAAGGGCTAAACTTGTGTCTTGGTTGCACAATCACGCCGCGCTCGCCGCGCTCATTATATCTGGGGGCTTCTTATACAGAAGCTTAATATAACTATTTTTCCGGACCTTATGTCCCGCACATGTGTTATTCTTCCGCATGTACCCTTTTTCGCCATTATATGCATCGATATGACTTAAGTTTTGGCCAAGCTGGGTTGCTTGGCTCTTGTATTTATGCCCTACGTTTTCGTTAATTCGGCTAGGGCATAAGGGGAGCACCTCTGCGATTGTTACTACCGGGTCAGCCGGATGTGTACCTCAGACTGAGTGAAGCCGAAAGCTAGCGTTCTTAAGGGAATATTCGGTCGGCGAACAAAAGATGACTTTTATTTAATTTGAAATAATGCCCCCAGATGTTTATAGCCCGCGATCCTTTTTGCAGTTCGTACATGCACATTAGGGCATGCGTACCCAGGGAAAGGAACCCTTAACGGAACTATTCTCCCTGAAAGATGTTTCTTACTACCCATGTAATATAACATAGCTAGTTGGGTACTTGTCTGTTCAAGAACTTATGACCCCTACGCCTGGTTTCCATTCATACCCCGGTTTTTACATAATCGAGCAGGTATTCGGATACACTCCGGACTATCGGGTCCAGATGTCGAAGCGAAAAGGTCCGCCATGACAAATGATTTACAATCCGGCTAGGGACATTACATATGTCACTTGAAGTACACAGTCACTAAGACCGATTAAGTTCTTCTTCTATACCATCCAACAGGCTGTCTAGCCTACAATCCTGTTGTGAATACTTTGCGGCTAATTCTACTTGATCATACACTAAACTGACGGGACTCTCCTTCCCATCAAGCCCCATAGGTCCAACCTCGGCCATGTGGTTTGGGTCCTCTTTGGTGTATTGCGTCTTCACCATAGCCCAGGCTTCCCTCGCACCTTGTCGGCAAGCTGATATCTTCCATAATCGGAAGCGCCGCCGCGCTCCCTTGAGCTTCTCTACAAGCTCTCCCATGCCGCCTGGCAGGGGATGCGGACGGCCACAAGGCTTGGGCAATACCCTGCATCACCTGTCGAACTTGCTCGTGCAGTTGTGAGAGCTCTGGTAGAAGATCACCCGGGCATCTCTTCTGCGGGACGACCCGTCAGCATACCTGCAGACACAACTCTGTCAGCCGGCTTCTTCGCCGAACTCCTTTAAAAGTTCGTTCAAGCACTTACTAAAAATGTCGCGCCGAAGCCGCTTATTCTCCTTCACGGAGTCCGCTATCTAGGCCCGGACATCTTTCAGTTCCTCGCCCAGCCGGGTATTGGCGTCTTGGAGATTGTTTTTCTCCTACCTGACTCGCGTAAGCACACGCTCACCAGCATTTAGCTGTCAATCAGCACGTGCCCCATTCACCACAACGGCCTCCGGATTCACTCCGGGGTCACCTACAACATCTATTGTTAGATTTGCATAAATGCCACATACTACCTGGTACCTGCCTTTTTTGCAAGGGAAACAGGTGTTACCAGAGGGACCCTTCTCGGACTCCCTCAACGCGGCAATAGCGGCCCCTAGCTGGGCCTTGCACTCTTCCAGCTCTTGAGACAATCGGGAATTCTTCTCTATAAGAACCTACTCAAATAAATGATCCTTAAATCAGTTGTGTCAACTGTTTCAAGTCTCAGGGGCTACAAATACATATAATCGTCAGATTTACTTACCCGTATATCCCTTACATAATGGTCCGTGGCTCTGGCTAGACCATTTTGAGCAGCACGGATGTACGCGTCTCCGGAATTGAAGGCATCAAATGCCTCTGTGAGAAACAAGCGTCACGGAGTACGGCCCGGCGACGCCTGTGATTCATGGCGCTCTCCACTTTGGAATTTGTAGCGGATAGTCTGCCCGCATCCTCTGTAGGAGGAACATCCAACGTCTACCTCACGTTAGCTTCCGCCTCTAAGTCCGGCCCAGGAGCCAGACTGGTCGAGGCGTGATCGGCAGCCTCTCCAGATATAGTCTGGCAGGTGTTTTTTCTAGGAAACACGGATGTCATTATATTTTAAGCAAGATGAAAACCACAGAATGAGGTTTTGTGTTATACCTCAGTGCTGGCGTCTCCGTCCTGACCGCCTTCCTTTTTTGCCTACCCGGCTTCGGCGCCTCTTGTTGGCGAGTTGCTGCAGGTTCCGCACGGCGTCCCGAAGGCCTTCCCTGTAAGACACCATACGTGTACGGTAGGTGAAGTGCATAAAAGGGAATCCTTTTTTGGGAGTTGGGACTTTGGTTTTTCTTACGTGCGACGCAGGGAGTAGTCCCGGGTAGTCGGTCGTTATGGCCACCATGGCGTCGTCGCAGCTCAATTGATCGAATTTCCTGACTATCAGCTCCATGAATATGTCCGGAACCTCTTCAAGTCTGGGATCGAGGGCCCGGCCAGGGTCCTCTGGTTGTGGAGCTGGGCTGTTGACCTCCCTTATCAATTTTCGCAGTTCCTGCCGTGAAATGGCAAGGTGAGTACCTACAACGAAGAATGCGGGAAGGTTGAGAGTAAAAAGGGTACAACTCACCCATCTTGGAGGGTTGTACATGGAGAATCCGTCCCGTGGTTTAATGTGGATGAACTCCTCTTCCTCTCCCTTGAATAACTCGGACAGAACTTTTGCTAAAGCAGCAGGTGAGTCCGGTCCCTTGCGCCCGCAACGGGTGGCATCGTCTTCCCTGTTAAAACACCACAGGGGGTGCCCTCGATATTGAAGTGGTTGCACTCCCCGCCTTATGCATATTCACATAACCTCGATTATTGTCAATCCTGATTGAGCCAGCGCTTTAATCTGGTTCATCAGATAAAGGACTTCTCCGTTATCTTCCTCCTGGGGGATCCGTGGGTGCCAACTTCGATGTTTCTTCAGAGGAGCACTATTGATCTCAGGAAGACCCCGCCGAACAGGGTCTGGAAGAGGGACGTCCTCCATGTAAAACCACTCCGAAGGCCAGTCTTTGGACGTCTTCTTTGGAGTATCGGACGGGTATCCGGTCTCGGCGATGCGCCATATTTCGGCTCCGCCCACTTGATAAAGTGACCCCTTCTGTGTGTGGCCACAAGGCAGAATAGCCTTTTCCACAGCTCGAAATGAGCCTTGCAGCCCAAAAACAGCTCACAAATGGCAACATAGCCGGCGATGTGTAATATGGAAGCGGGGGTGAAATTATGCAACTAGAGGCCGTAAAACTCCAGGAGTCCGCGGAGGAATGGATGAATCGGAAATCCGAGTCCCCTTAGTAAGTAAGGGACAAGGCATACCCGCTCCCCCTTGGAGGGATTGGGGAAGCTCTCCGCTTGCTCCCCGCCATTATAAGTGGCGAGCCCGGCTCTGACGGGAACCATATACGCCGGAGGGAGAAATCCCTGGGTCTACAACTCTACTAATCGGTCGTGTGGGACGGAACACTTCTCCCAATCACCGGGCTTGGGGCTACGTTAGCGAGAGGAGGAGCTGCGATGCCCGGCCATGATGGAACGTATTTTTCTGAGCGCACTCCGATGGATTCTCGCCGTGGGAAGATGGTGTGGATTGGATCTAAGAATCCCCATCCCTTTAATAGGCGATTTACTTACCTAGTGAGGGGGGCAAATGTAAAAATGCCCTAGCTCCTCGCATTCGCCCGACGCGTGGAAGATGGCCCTTATTGGGCGCAGAAGCCAAGAAGTCCAACATTTATGGGAGCTGGACACTACTTAGATATTCAGGATTTGGAGAAGAACCCGCCTTGCAATGCCGAAGACAATATTGTGCGCCAGACTCGTCGTCATTGAAGCCTGGTTCTGGGGCTACTGAGGGAGTCCTGGATTAGGGGCTCTCCGGACAGCCGGACTATATCCTTTGGCTGGACTGTTGGACTATTAAGATACAAGATTGAAGACTTCATCCCGTGTCCGGATGGGACTCTCCTTGGCGTGGAAGGCAAGCTAGGCAGTACGGATATGTAGATCTCCTCCCTTGTAACCGACCTTGTGCAATCCTAGCCCCCTCCGGTGTCTATATAAACCGGAGGGTATTAGTCCCTTGGACAACATACAATCATACCATAGTCTAGCTTCTAGGGTTAGCCTCTACGATCTCGTGGTAGATCAACTCTTGTAATACTCATATCATCAAGAACAATCAAGCAGGAAGTAAGGTATTACCTCCATCAAGAGAGCCCGAACCTGGGTAAACATCTTATCCCCCGCCTCCTGTTACCATCCGCCTTAGATGCACAGTTCGGGAACCCCTACCCGAGATCCGCCGGTTTTGACACCGACAGCGGCTCTAACAAGCCCCTTGGTTTTTGTTAAGCATTCCTCGGTCCAAACTTTCTGACTAGTGTAACCAGTGTACATCCATGCACGATCACTCATATTGACTTCCTATTGGACACACAAGAAATATATACATAATTAAGCAAACTGTGCATATCCATCAGTTAATGGAGTTTGTCAATTTTATTACGTCCATGCAACCTACACGCTAATAGGTAAAGATAGGTCCTAATCCCACCCGAGTATGTGTAGATTGGGTTCATTTTCCCATGATCTGCTTTGGATCCGACGCAAAATTTCGGCAGCACCTCCCCATTGTTCTCCTGATACACGTCTCGGCAATAAGCAGAGAGGATGTGTACCCGGAGAACAACAGGGAGGCACTGATGAAATTCTGCATCGGATCCGGAGCAGAGCATATGGGAAAATGAACCCAATCTACACATACTCGGGCTGTCCATGGATAATGTTGGACAATTCGAAAGAATCATGATTATAAATATGCAAATGCATACATATTTATAGATGTAACCCTTTCGAATGGGAGACGCATAGTGGTTACGCATACTGATGATTGACACCTATAGCTAGCAAGTTTCATCGGCATGAAGATCGGAATAGAGCAACTGAAGGGGAAGGAGTATATGTCATTTGTGCTCACCAACGAACGCAGGGGCAGAGCTCGTCGAACACCAGACCCTCGTAGTGACGAAATAACTGCACATTTGAATCGAAAGATGAATAACATAGCAATTTTGTTTCTTCCATCGACCTAACTAAAATTTTACAACAGGATGAGCGGGTTGGGGGGTCCTTGGCGTCGATGGAACCCTAAATAGCAAGTATCATCGGTGCGGGATACATGTGGCGCTCGGCGTTGAACACTAGATCCACATCCCACAAGTGAAGCCGGCGCCCGGCGTCCTGCAACAATAGTTCCGGTGGCCGATGACGGTGGAACACCTTGGCGAATTTTGGGTGTTTCAAGTTTCAACACTTGCCTTTCAATCGTCATCGCAGAGGCTTCCAGACAAATTCGCAATGGTGTTTGACCGCCATCGACGTCGAGAACAGTTGCTTTGGGACGCCGGACGTCAGCGTCACTTGTGGGACATGGATGTAGTATTCGACACCGATGGCCACATGTATCTCGCACCGACGATACTTGCTATTTAGGGTTCCATCGACACCGAGGAACCCCTAACCCGCTCGTCCCCGGGCACCCTCTTTTTTCCTTTCCTTCTTCTCTTCCTTTCCTTCTTCTTCTTCTTCTTCTTCTTCTTCTTCTCCCTCCTCCTCTTCCTCCCTCCTCCTCCTCCTTCTACTCTAAAATAAACTAAACTAAAACTAAAACTAAAACTAAACTGAAAATAAAACTAAACTAAACTAAAACTAAAACTAAAATAGAAACTAAAATAAAATAAACTAAAAAACTAAAATAAAAAAGGCGGGAAGAAAAAACTTGCAGGGGATCGCCGTTGGAGGGTGAGGTCGGCCAGTGGGGCAGGGCGGCGCAGGGGCCGCGGGGAGGAGGGCGGCAGCAGGGCGGGGTGGTGCAGGGCCGCGGAGAGGGGTCCAGCACCGGGGCGGCCCGACACAGGCCTCTCCGGCGATGGGGTGCGGCGGGGCGACGGGGCGCGGCGGGGCGGTGGGGTGACAGGGCGTGGGTCGGGGGAGGGCTGTATGGCCGCGGGGGCTGGGTCCGGGGGCGGGGCTGGCGGGCGGCGGCGACGGGGGAGGAGAGAGGCGGGCGCGCAGGAGGGAGACAGAGAGAGAGAGAGAGGAGACGGCTCGGCCCGTTAAATGGGCCTTTCTTTGCCGTCTGCTAGCAGACGGCAAAGAGGGCGACCGTTTAGGGCTGGCCCACGTCTCCTCTTTGCCGTCCGTCGGCGGACGGCAAAGAACCTGACCTAGCCACGTCGTGTCTTGTGGGGCCCACCTGGCCCTTTGTCGTATGCCTTCTAGCTATTTGCCGTCAGCTGGCTGACGACAAAGAAGCAGCGGACGGCAAATAGACTTTTTGCCATCTGCACTTTCTTTGATGTCCGCTTTGTGGAAGCGGACGACAAAGAGGCTCTTTGCCGTCAGCCGGCAGACGGCAAAGAGGTGGCATACGACAAATTGCCAGATTCCAGTAGTGATCATGGTGATCATCACCTTTCCTTTTTTACACTTTTTCCTTTGGCAAGCACTTTGTGTTGGAGCGATCCGGATATATATATATCCACTTGTATGTAGGTTTTCATAAATTATTATTGTTGACATTACCCTTGAGGTAAAAGGTTGGGAGGCGAAACTATAAGCCCCTATCTTTCTCTGTGTCTGATTAAAACTTTGAACCCATAAATATCACATGAGTGTTAGCTATTGTGAAAGATTAAATGATAGTTGAGTATGTGGAGTTTGCTGAATCAAAGCTCTTACATAGACCCTTCCAGAAAATAAGATGAATTGCAATTGTTTGATGACTACGAGCACGGTGTGTTAGTTTTCAAGAAAGTTTATGACCTATACTTTAACATGTGAATAGCTTGTTACTTGATCATGAAAAGCTTTATGAGATGAGCTACTGTTATGACATATAATGATGCTACAAAAGGTGATTGAAATTATCACTGATCAAACTTGTGCACCTCCTAGCATTCACACTTCATAAATTATTTCTTTTATCATTTACCTACTCGAGGACGAGCAGGAATTAAGCTTGGGGATGCTGATACGTCTCCAACATATCTATAATTTATGAAGTATTCATGCTATTTTATATGATTTTTGAGACTAACCTATTAAGCTAGAGCCCAGTGCCATTTTTCTGTTTTCCTTGTTTTTGAGTTTTACAGAAAAGGAATACCAAACGGACTCCAATTAATGTGCCAATTTTTGATATTTTTTATGGACCAAAAGAAGCCCCGGGAGTAAAAGATTTGGCTAGAAGAGTCTCGGGTTGTCCACGAGTGTGGGGGGGCGAGCCCTAGCCCCTGGGCATGGGCCCCTATCTCGTGGACGATTCGGAGACCCCCCTGATGTGAAACCGACGCCAAAATTCTGATAAATACAAAAACCCCCAGAAAATAACCTAGATCGGAAGTTCCGCCGTCGCAAGCCTCTGTAGCCATGACAAATCAATCTAGGCCCTCTCTGGCACCTTGCCGGAGGGGGCCATCATCACCGAAGGGCATGGAGGAGGATCCTCGAGGGGTCATCATCACCATGAAGGCCAAGGACCAGAGGGGGAACCTCTCCCCATCCAGGGGGGAGGCCATGGAGGAGGAAGCACAAGGGGGAGAACCTCTCCTCCTCCCTCTCAGTGGCGCAGGAGTGCCATCGGGAGGGGAATCATCGCCACGGTGATTGTCTTTATCAACATCAACATCAACGTCCTCATCTCTTTTACGTGGTCCACTCTCTCGTACCCCGCTGTAATCCCTACTTGAACATGGTGCTCTATGCCACATATTATGCTCCAATGATGTGTTGCCATCTTATGATGTTTTGAGTAGATATCCTTTGTCTTTGGGTTGATTGATGATCTAGATTGGCATGAGTTGTATGTTTTATTTTGGTGCTTTCCTATTGTGCCCTCCATGTCGCGCAAGCGTGAGGGATTTCCGCTGTAGGGTGCCAATATGTTCCTCATTCGCTTATAGTGGGTTGCTTGAGTGATAGAAGCATAAACCTGAGTAAGGGCATTGTTGCGTATGGGATAAAGGGGATTGATGCTTTAATGCTATGGTTGGGTTTTACCTTAATGATCTTTAGTAGTTGCGGATGTTTGCTAGAGTTCCAATCATAAGTGCATATGATCCAGGAAGATAAAGTATGTTAGCTTATGCCTCTCCCTCATATGAAATTGAATTGACGACTATCGGTCTTGTTAACAGTTGCCTAGGACAATTCCGCACACCGACCCATCATTATTCCACACTCTATTTATCATATTTAGCAATATATTCTAACTTTATGATAACAGCACCTACTTTATATTTTATCTCTCCGATATCATGCAAAGTTATCCTCTTCATACCCACAATGTAGTTTTATTTCTTGTTTTTTGTTGGAAGCAAACGTTCGGTGTACATAGAGTCGTATCAGTGGCAGATAGGGCTTGAGAGAATATTGATCTTACCTTTAGTTCCTTGTGGGTTCGACACTCCATACTTATCACTTCCACCTTTGGGAATTGCTACGATGATTCCCTGCACTTGGGGATTATCAGGAAGCCATGGGCGGCCCCCGCTGACGGTGTCAAAACCGGCGGATCTCGGGTAGGGGGTCCCGAACTGTGCGTCTAAGGTTGATGGTAACAGGAGACAGGGGGCACGTTGTTTACCCAGGTTCAGGCCCGCTCTATGGAGGTAATACCCTACTTCCTGCTTGATTGATCTTGATGAATATGAGTATTACAAGAGTTGATCTACCACGAGATCGTAATGGCTAAACCCTAGAAGTCTAGCCTGTATGACTATGGTATTGCGTATGTCCTTTCCGGACTGCACCCTCCGGTTTATATAGTCACCGGGGGGATCTAGGGTTACATAGAGTCGGTTACATAAGATGGAATCTTCATAGTTGTTCGCCAAGATTGCCTTCCATGGCAAGGAGAGTCTTATCTGGACACGGGTACAGTCTTCGGTCTTCATATCTTCACAGCCCATCAGTCCGGCCCATAGATAACAGGCCGGACGCCCGAGGACCCCTTAGTCCGGGACTCCCTCAGTAGCCCCTAAACCTGGCTTCAATGACAAGGTATCTGGCGCGTAGTGTTGTCTTCGGCATTGCAAGGCGGGTTCCTCCTTCCGAACTCTCGAATAGTCTCTGGACGAATTGATCGTGTCCGGACCTGTAACACACACCGCACACAACCGCAGAGAGAATATAATAACACACGAGTCCAATCTACTGACAACTTTAGTAATGTGACGTCACGCCTGTCCGGTCATAATTTCGAACCATTTTTCGCCCCTCACTTCGAGACGTAGTTGTTATTGGCACGTCTTGTCAAAGTAGAGATCGTGCCCCCTTATTACGGGATTCTCATCAACATGGGTGTGGGCAACCCAACCGTCCTGCGAGAAAGATTCCTTAGGAATAGGCAGGTTCTTAGGCTTGGGAGGAGGCGTTCAATACCGGAGGCCTTTATAAAGGAATCGAGGGCCGTCTTTCTATGCCAAACCTCTCCTCAGCCTCCCAAATCCCGAGTTCAAGCTCCCAAGGTTCGACTCCATTGCTTTCAGCCTTCCAATCATGTCCGGATCTAGCTCCCAAGGCCGATGGGTGGCTTCCTCCGTGACAGAGGAGGATATCGCAAAGCTTCGGGCAGCCAGATATCTGACCGTAGAGATCCAGCATCGGCTTCCTGCTCAAGGACAAGTTATTCCGACCCCCAAATCTGGTGAGAGGGTGGTATTCATCTCCCACTTCCTCCGGGGGTTAGGGTTTACACTTCACCCCTTTGTCCGAGGGATAATGTTTTATTACGAACTAGATTTTCACGATCTTGCCCCGGACTCTATCCTCCATGTCTCGGTGTTTATCATTACATGCGAGGCCTTCCTTAAAATCCCCCTACACTTCAGCTTATGGCTCAAGACCTTTAATGTGAAGTCGAAGGTAGTCGACGGGGATCAGGCGGAGTGCGGCGGGTCTACAATTAGCCAACTCGCCAACACTCCCTGGCCAAATGGTTCTTTTACCGAGGCTTCCAATTACTGGCAGCGGGAATGGTTTTATATTACAGAGCCCCGCAGTGCTAAATGGGTAGCTGCCCCCACCTTCCGTCCTGGCCCACTATTACAGCTCGCGCCGTGGATCAACAAGGGGCTAGACTGGGGATTAGCGGATGAAGTGCAGACCTTACAAAGCCGCATCCGAACCCTCCTCGAGAGAGATATCGATCTCGTTAGTGTGATCCAAGTAATGTTAGTTTGTCGAATCCTGCCTTGCCAGCGCAGGCCTCGCCGCATGTGGGAGTTTAATCCAGAAGGACCACAAACCCTCCAACACTTCTTCGGCGCCACACACGAAGGGATGTGGAAGTTATTTTTCAGGAAGCAGAAACATTGGCCGGATACTGCTGAGGACGTTGGCCTTAACTGTAATCGTCCGGATACCACAGTAAGCACTTGGCTTTCGGATACTTTGTAGTCATGTGTACAGTAATATGGTACTGAGCAAGCTATCTTTTTCCAGGGCTGGATAAAGAAGGCGGAACTCATTATGTGTTCGGCCCCTCTGCCCGAGGGTCTAGTGAATCCTGTCCTAACAAGGATGCTGGCCCCAGCACCATACCAGATGCCGGAGAAAGAGGACGAGGCAGAGGGCAAGAGGACCAAGGGTGGCCTCTATTCCCAAGGAACCTCAGACTTTGTGTCTAGAGGAATAAAAATCCCCTCATTCGAAGACAAAAGTGAAGGGGGGTCACTATCTCTTTCCCTCCCGGGAAGAAGAGGGCCGCCTCCGAAGATTGGGAAAAGCAGGCTCCTAGGCGAGGCAAGATGCCTCTGGGGGTGGCCCGGGCCTGGAGGACGTCAAAGCGCAGTCTCATGATGAGGACAAACCTCCGGCCAAATCGTAAGTGAACAAGGCTGTTTTAAACATACCCCGTTCTTTTCTTATGATATATATTTTTTGCAGCTCAGCACACAGTCCCCTTCAAAAATCCTCTTCCTCGGGGGACCTTCTCCCGGAGATGATGGAAAGCGAGACGCCCCCACCAGCCTCTCCGTCCAATAGGTCAAACGACCTTAAGGTGTCGTCACGGAGGGTCTCCCCCATCCAACAAGTGGTGCATGGGATGACGAAGACGCCACACGAAGGTAATACTTCGGCAGCCCAAGGTTCGGGGAACAACAATGAAGACCCCGAACAATCCGGAATGCAGCCGGATACAAATAAACGGATCCCTTCAAAGGGTGACTGTAGTCCTGCGGCTGCCTTCGGAGACCCAGAAGCGCCGGACATCTTGACGAACATGCTGCGGCAGGCGTCTGTTTCAGAGGAACATCGTACCTTGATGGGCACGGTGGTTAAAAAGGTCCTATCCGCAAAGAGCGGATTGAATGAGGCATTTACGAGTCTGCTGAGAGGCTTCGAGGTTTGTATTGTAATATGTGCGATTGTGTTTTATTCGGAAAATACACCTGCGTATAGATAGTAGCCCCTGAGACTCAGGTTGGCTTCCCATAGGAAGCGAACGAAGGATCAAAAGAAATTTTTGAGGACTAATCTGATTAGCTTTGAACACAGGCTGCTTCCCCCTGGCTACTTCGCAGACTGCGGATATTGCCGAGCTGCAACGGAATCTTGATGTAGCTGGGGATGACATTACGTTAATCAATATGCGTCTGGACGAGTCGCAAGGTATGTATGCAGAGCAGTCCCTGCACATACATTTTTTTGATATAAGCATGACGCTAAAAGTTGTGCTTGGCTGCAGATAGTGCTGCCACCGTTGAAATTCTTCGGCCGGAGCTAGCCTGGGCCAAGGAGCAGGCCCGGTGTAGTAATGCGACTGCCGAGAAGGCATCGGCTGAGTTAAAAGCCGAACGAGCTGCTCGGCGTCGAGACGAGGAGAAGATATCCATGATGGCGCTCGAGCTAAAAAGTGTTGCTAGCCGGTGTAAACTCCTTTAGAAGGAGAATGAAGCCAAAATGGCTGAAATTGACAAGGACCTACGAGAGGCGAGAGAAGCGCAGTCTGAATCCAGAGCAACCCGTGAGGAGATCCGGCAAGCTAGGGAGATTGCAGCTGGTAAGCCATTTTTGCTACAGGCTACGTTTGGTGATCCGAACTATGCTCAGCTTAACCAATTGTGGAGTTCTCCGGACGACTTTTCAGACTTGCCGAAGAGTTCCTCCGATGCGGCATAGTATTATCAGGCGTGAGATGGGTACGCAATGGAGAAGCTTTTCTGGTCACAATTCGGCGCCTCGAAGCGCCCCCTATTGCTGAATGAGCGGATGTCCCAATGGGCCGAGCTTCATAGGATATCCGGTACTTCCATGAACAACGTCATAATCCGGTTATGGCCAACTGAGCCTGTTTCGAACAGTTACTTCGGCTTGGTGCAGCGGCTTGATACGTCTCCAACATATCTATAATTTTTGATTGCTCCATGCTATTATATTATCTATTTTGGAAGTTAATGACTTTATTTTACACTTTTATATCATTTTTGGGACTAACCTACTAACCGGAGGCCCAGCCCAAATTGCTGTTTTTTGCCTATTTTAGGGTTTCGAAGAAAAGGAATATCAAACGGAGTCCAAACGGAATGAAACCTTCGGGAACGCGATTTCTCAACAAACCTGATCCAGGAGACTTGGAGTGGGCGTCAAGAAACAAGGGATGAAGGCACGAGGCAGGGGGCGCGCCAACCCCCTGGGCGCGCCCTCCACCCTCATGGGCCCTCCATTGCTCCACCAACGTACTCCTTCCTCCTATATATATCCACGTATCCCCCAAACATCCAGGAGCACCACGAAAACCTAATTCCACCGCCGCAACCTTCTGTACTCGAGAGACCCCATCTCGGGGCCTTTTTCGGAGCTCCACCGGAGGGGGCATTGATCACGGAGGTCCTCTACATCAACTCCATGGCCTCCTCGGTGATGTGTGAGTAGTTTACTTCAGACCTACGGGTCCATAGTTATTAGCTAGATGGCTTCTTCGATCTCTTTGGATCTCAATACAAAGTTCTCCTCGATTTTCTTGGAGATCTATTCGATGTAATCTTCTTTTGTGGTGTGTTGTCGATATCCGATGAATTTTGGGTTTATGATCCAGATTATCTATGAACAATATTTGATTCTCCTCTGAATTCTTTTATGTATGATTTGTTTATCTTTGTAAGTCTCTTCGAATTATCAGTTTGGTTTGGCCTACTAGAGTGATCTTTCTTGCAATGGGAGAAGTGCTTAGCTTTGGGTTCTATCTTGCGGTGTTCGATCCCAGTGATAGAAAGGGAACCGATACATATTGTATTGTTGCCATCGAGGATAAAAATATGGGGTTTATATCATATTGCATGAGTTTATCCCTCTACATCATGTCATCTTCCTTAAAGCATTACTCTGTTCTTATGAACTTAATACTCTAGATGCATGCTTGATAGTGGTCTATGTGTGGAGTAATAGTAGTAGATGCAGAATCATTTCGGTCTACTTGTCTCGAACGTGATTCCTATATACATGATCATACCTAGATATTCTCATAACTATGCTCAATTCTATCCATTGCTCGACAGTAATTCGTTTACCCACCGTAATACTTATGCTCTTGAGAGAAGCCACTAGTGAAACCTATGGCCCCCGGGTCTATCTTCCATCATATTAATCTTCAAATACTTAGTTATTTCAATTTCCTTTTATTTTACTTTGCATCTTTATTTATCTTTATCATAAAAATACCAAAAATATTATCTTATCCTATCTATCAGATCTCACTCTCGTAAGTGACCGTGAAGGGATTGATAACCCCTTTTTCACGTTGGTTGCGAGGTTCTTATTTGTTTGTGTAGGTGCGTGGGACTTGAGCGTGATCTCCTACTGGATTGATACCTTGGTTCTCAAAAACTGAGGGAAATACTTACGCTACTTTACTGCATCATCCTTTCCTCTTCAAGAGAAAACCAACACAGTGCTCAAGAGGTAGCAAGAAGGATTTTTGGCGCCGTTGCCGGGGAGATTCGCGCCAAGTCAAGTCAAGATTTGACTCCCGACAACTAGCCATTTCTGGCGTCGTTGCCGGGGAGATTCGTGCCAAGTCATGTAAAGATTTGACTCCCAACAACGAGCCATTTCTGGCGCCGTGCCGGGGAGATTCGCGCCAAGTTAAGCACATGTCAAGACATACCAAGTACCCATCACAAACTCTTATACCTCGCATTACATTATTTGCCATTTGCCTCTCGTTTTCCTCTCCCCCACTTCACCCTTGCCATTTTATTCGCCCTCTTTTCCTCTCTCGCTCTCCTTTCGTTCACCTCTTTTTCCTTCCTGCCTTCTGTGTGCTCGTTCTTTTTGCAATCTATTGCCATCATGTCTGAAACTAGGGATGTTATCATTGATAAGGATAATAATATGGAAAATTTAGATGCTATTAATGACCCTCTTGAAAATCCTACTATTTTACACACTAAAAAGTTTTGGATTGGTAGCGGTAATATTATTGGGAAGGGAGTTATCCAGGATTTCTTTACTTGTGCCGGTGCTTTGCCCTCTATGGGCAGTTCTATTCTTCATAGAACTAGTGGTCTTGCGGACACTATCACCATGCTTGTAGTTGAACTTGAAAGGCAATTTATGCACATGCATCCTTGCATACAAAGAATTTTCCTAGAATTTTCTAATATTGAGCATTCTTCTGTTAAGCGTGCCGCTACTATCTTTTTGGCTCATGAATTCAGATTTATAATAAGAGAGGCCCAAGAAATCTTTGCGCACTATAGGGTGGACACTGGCCATCCACCCATAGAGGCAATCATTTTTTTATCAAGAGGAAATAATGCGTTTTCAATCTCATGACTATGTTGCTTTTAATGAGAACCTTAGAAAAAAGGTTCCTACCGATGTTCTAGTTGATAGAATTTCCGAACTTAATAATGATTTTGCTATCCAAAATGAAGAGCTAGGATATTCTCCCGAGTATAGGCTCATGAAGTTTTGTCAAAAGAACGCTTATAATGATGAATTGGTTGTGCAATATGAAGGGCCAAAGGAGGAACCTATACCTCCCAAAATTTATCTTGGGGACTTCTGTCCCATTAAATTTATCCCTTTTGATTACTTTTGCTTTCCTCAAAGAAATCTCGCTGCTGAACATAGAGAATATGAAATGAGTTTTTCTATCCTATTATTATGGCAATACCTAGATCTATCTTCGCTTTTATGCCTAGCTAGGGGCGTTAAAAGATAGCGCCTGTTGGGAGGCAAACCAATTTTATTTTATTCCTTGATTTTTGCTCCTGTTTAGTAATAAATAATTTATATTGCCTCTGTTTTGGTTGTGTTTTTTGTGTTTAATTAGTCTTTGTGCCAAGTAGAACCATTGGGAAGACTTGGGGAAAGTCTTTTTGATCTTGCTGTAAAAAACAGAAATGTTAGCGCTCACGAGAATTGCTGCCATTTTTATTTGAAAGGTGATATTTAGTTCATTCTTTTTGAACATGATTAATAGATAAATTACTCACGTCCAGCAATTTATTTTAGAATTTTTAGGTTTCCAGAAATTGCGTTAGCTACAGATTACTACAGACTGTTCTGTTTTTGACAGATTCTGTTTTTCGTGTGTTGTTTGCTTATTTTGATGAATCTATGGCTAGTAAAAGAGTTTATAAACCATAGAGAAGTTGGAATACAGTAGGTTTAACACCAATATAAATCAAGAATTATTTCATTACAGTACCTTGAAGTGGTGTTTTGTTTTCTTTCGCTAACGGAGCTCATGAGATTTTCTATTTTGAGTTTTGTATTGTGAAGTTTTCAAGTTTTGGGTAAAGATTTGATGGATTATGGAACAAAGAGTAGCAAGAGCCTAAGCTTGGGGATTCCCATGGCACCCCAAGGTAAAATTCAAGGACACCAAAAAGCCTAAGCTTGGGGATGCCCCGGAAGGCATCCCTCTTTCGTCTTCATCTATTGGTAACTTTACTTGGAGCTATATTTTTATTCACCACATGATATGTGTTTTGCTTGGAGCGTCTTGTATGATTTGAGTCTTTGATTTTAATTTACCACAATCATCCTTGCTGTACACACCTTTTGAAAGAGACTCACATGATTTGAAATTTATTAAAATACTCTATGTGCTTCACTTATATCTTTTGAGCTATATAGTTTTTGCTCTAGTGTTTCACTTATATCTTTAAGAGCACGGAAGTGGTTTTATTTTATAGAAATAATTGTTCTCTCATGCTTCACTTATATTATTTTGAGAGTCCTTTAGAACAGCATGGCAATAATAAAAACTTTCATACAAGTGCATTGAATACTATGAGAAGTTTGATACTTGATAATTGTTTTGAGATATGGAGATGGTGATATTAGAGTCATGCTAATTGAGTAGTTGTGAATTTGAGAAATACTTGTGTTAAAGTTTGTGATTCCCGTAGCATGCATGTATGGTGAACCATTATGTGACGAAGTCGGAGCATGATTTATTTATTGATTGTCTTCCTTATGAGTGGCGGTCGGGGATGAGCGATGGTCTTTTCCTACCAATCTATCCTCCTAGGAGCATGCGCGTAATACTTTGCTTTGATAACTTGTAGATTTTTGCAATAAGTATGTGAGTTCTTTATGACTAATGTTGAGTCCATGGATTATACGCACTCTCACCCTTCCACCATTGCTAGCCTCTCTAGTATCGCGCAACTTTCGCCGGTACCATAAACCCACCATATACCTTCCTCAAAACAGCCACCATACCTACCTATTATGGCATTTCCATATCCATTCCGAGATATATTTCCATGCAACCTTCCACCTTGCCGTTATTATGACACGCTTCATCATTGTCATATTGCTTGCATGATCATGTAGTTGACATCGTATTTGTGGCAAAGCCACCGTTCATAATTCTTCATACATGTGATAGCCCGATTTTTTTCCCTCTCTTATTTGCTTGATTTTCACTTGGCTTTAGTTTGAAATTTGGAGTTTTTGAATCTTTTCATATGGACTTAAACACTTGGGCACCCTTGGCTTTTACCCAAGTGCATCATTCCCCTCTCTAATCATCATTCCCCTTCTGATCCACCTCAAAATAATATTGGGAATATTTTTCTTAAATGAAAAATATTCATTTTTCCTCTCTAAAACCCTAGCTAGTTCAATGAGCTCCAAAGCAACCCTATTTTTTCTTGCCCAAAAAAACCTGAGAAAATTCACAAATATTCTTTAAACTCTAGGTCACCCTCCTGAACAAAAATATTTCATCACTTTTTGGAATATTTTTGCTACAGAAAATATTTTCTGTTCTGGACAGAAATGGTGGTTTCTACAGCAACTACCATTTTACTTGCTCCATTGTGCCTGAATTTTCTTGTGGATCATCACCTTAGTAGATGATGGCTAGCCTCCAAAGCACAGCCCCCAACTCCCAGCCATTTGACCTCAGTAACATCTCAAATTTACTGATCAGAAACTTACTTGAGTTGTAAAATCTTCTCTACTGCATTTGGAGCCAAACCAAAGCATGGTAATCTTCAAAACTACCACGAACAACAAGCTAGACATGATCTATGGACGTTGGTCGGTTTAAGGGAAGAGTTCACGTGGTGACCACGCGTGTCCACAATGCCAGGATGCTTGTCGACGCGCTCTGAGTGCCGCCGAGCGCTCTGTTCGCGCGTGCTCGCTTCCCCCGTCTACCCGAGCGTGCTAAACTTCACCACCATCCTCGTCTCAATGCCATTAACTCCTCCCTAGAGCTCGCCGACGCCGGAGCCCGCCGTAGCGAGCACGGGCGCGGTCCGGCCAACGCCACAGTGCGCTATGCACTGTGCTCGTCTCCTTCCTCTTGATCATGTGCTCGTCCCCGTTCACCTACAGTCCCCGCGTGAGCTGCGTCGCCTTCTCCCCCTCTCACTGACGCCGCTCGTCACCGGGCGCAGTGTCCAGGTGTCGCCGACGGAGCCCCGATCCACCCCGACGCTTGCCTATAAAAGGAGCCACCCCCAGCCTCCTCGAGCACCATCCTCCACTCCCACACACTCCACAAACGTGTAGATAGCCGTAGCCCGGTTGGGCAGGACGCGGGCCATGCTCCCCGAGGTCGAGCTCGCCGACGATCCCCTCGGGTCGTCGCGGTAGCTCCAGCCCCTCCCGGGCCCGGGCGATCCTTCCAGGGCCTCCACCTCTCTCTGGTGAAGTCGTTCCGTCCCTCTGGAGCCCCTGAAGTTGCCTTTGCTCGTCGTCTTCCTCATCTTCGGCGACCACTGCTCTCTGCCTCCGCTTGCGAGGTCGATTCCGACGCTGTCCGACCACCCCTAGTTACGCTATGGGTACAGGCAGGTGCGCCTCCATCCCCTCTCTCGATCCCTCCCTCTCGTTTTGGCCAAGGAGCCCTCGTCGCCGGCGAGAGCTCCGGCGAAGCCGTGACCCCCTCTGTTTCCTTCTCCCCCTCCACCTCACCTGACTAGCGGGGCCCGCTAGTCAGCCACTCGGTACGCGCGCGAAGCGGTACGAGTGGTGGCGCCCTGAGGCTTTACGCCTTCGACGTCACCCCCCTAGTCTGTTTTATTTAAATTCAAATTCAACTAATTTTCAGAGAGCTTCAAACAGCTATAACTCTTCAACCATAAGTCCAAATGAATTGATTATTTTTGCATTATGTTCTTTGCAAAGAAATCTAGCAGCTGACCAAAAATGAGATTTTTCTGAGTTGTCTAGAATTTCTGGTGATTTTCAGAAGTGTGCTTGATATTTTCTTCTTGTGCTTAAAATTATTTTCAGAGGGTGAGGCTTGTCTTGAGGATCACCAGAAGGCTTGTGAACCTCATCTGCACTAAGGCAAGCCACAACAACATTTTCATGGTGTCATTTCAATATTTATGATTTTCTTACTTGAATGAAATGATTAATCCATGCACTTAAATAACTATTATGTTATTTATATTCTGTTAAGTGTTTGTTAGTTATTATGCTTGATTTACAAAATGTTTGAAACTAGTTTAGTTGGTAACAAAAGCTAATATCTACTTGTGGTAATGATAAAATGATTTGTTACACATATGAGTAAATCATTAAAGTTATTTTCTTGCACAAATAAAATAGTAAAATTTGCTAGAAAATATGATGTTAAGTGCTTGTTTAGCCATTTTGCTTGATTTATAGAATGTTTGAACCTAACTTGGTTGGTAAAGACATTAGGATTTGCTTGTGGTGATGATAGTATAATTTTTGCTATGCATATGAGAAATTAATCGCAGTTATTTTCATGCATGAGAAAAATAATAAAACTTGCTACAAAATATCTTGATAAAGTGAGAGATACCTGACCAGGAAAGTAATATAAGTTGTTGATGTTTATTATTAGTGTGAATATGGTTGACATCAGTCATTTTCGTTAACATGTGATGCATGTGTAGTATTGCATTTCATGGCATGCTATGACACTGGTCATTTTCATTTTAAGTTGAACCTGACTATAACTCAACTTGAATATATCGTTGAACTGGGTCAGGGTGCCACTGAATCGAGTTTTTCCTAGTGCAACCACATTTTCGTTTATGGGAAGGCCTTGATTCGGTCCATTGACATGCCTCTGGTCGGTGCCTCCAACTAGGGAAGGTTATGGGCATGCTTACCCTGGCCCAGTAAGTAGGCATAAACTTGTGAGCCCGTTGTTGAGATTATGTTACCGGGTCCCCGAGTGGGATCGTTTTGTCCACGACGGTGGTCGTTGTGTCTTTGGTAGACACGGGGCCACCTAGGACTAGCCCGTTGGGGATTGGGTCGGAGTGGCCGAGAGAGTGTCATGGAAATGAAGGGGTTTCGTCGGAATGCCATTGGTCCACCCGAATGGGAGTGAGAGGCCATGGGTTCTGTGGTGTGGGTACAGTGTGCTACCTCTGCAGAGTGTATAATCTATCGATAGCTGAGTCCACGGTCACGGACGCCTCGTAGTAGGTCCCACCATGAGTCAACGTTTAATGAATTTGCACACTAAGTTATGAACTTTGCACTATTGATGATGGCGGAAAGGCCATCGAGATGTTCGATACCAAATATTGGTCGTGGTTGTGATCACTGTAAGGATCACGAGTTACTCTTGTCAAGGCCACGATGGTGGTTTGTTTGTGATCCAAGAATGATCACAGTTGGTAAGTCGGTCCCGAGGGACATTTATCACAAGAGCATGATCACGGCATGTTGGAACATTATTGCATTGGTTAATTATCATGATATTGTTTGTCATTATGATTATGCATGTTGTGAGCTTGCAAGTACATTCAATGTACTGACCTGGCGTGTCATGCCAGATTTCAGGAAAGTCTCAAGGGAAAGGAGTGCTGCTCGAGTCTAGATCGTGTCCACATCAGTGTCCCTGTGCTATGGAGTTTCCGCTACGACGTTGTTCCGCTGCGGTGTAGTTGTTATGATCGAGGCCCCTTTATGTTCACTAAATAATGTACATATTGTTCAGCCGCACCGTGTGTGCCTCTTGCCCTCGACCCCTGTTGTAATATAAACTCTGACCCGCTAGCATCAATAAAGCGGTTATTTTCTGTACCAAGATGTTGTGTGTTGCCAGAAGACATGGTCTCTGGGCTGGCAATGCATGGTAAACCGGTCGCTCTGAGCTGGGGTGCCACAATACATGTCACTCATGCATCATTGCACATCCCGGTACACTGCCGGAGGCATTCACGTGGAGTCATATCTGGTTCTAAGTATCGAGTTGTAATTTTTTAGTTGTAAGTAAATAAAGTGTGATGATCATCATTATTAGAGCATTGTCCCAGCGAGGAAAGGATGATGGAGATTATGATTCCCCCACAAGTAGGGATGAGACTCCGGACAAAAAAAGAAAGAAAGAAAAAGAGAAAGGCCATAAAAAAGGAAGGCCCAAAAAATGAGAGAAAAAGAGAGAAGGGACAGTGTTACTATCCTTTTTCCACAATTGTGCTTCAAAGTAGCACCATGATCTTCATGATAGAGAGTCTCCTATGATATCACTTTCATATACTAGTGGGAATTTTTCATTATAGAACTTGGCTTGTATATTCCAATGACGGGATTCCTCAAAATGCCTAGGTCTTCGTGAGCAATCAAGTTGGATGCACACCCACTTAGTTTCTTTTGTTGAGCTTTCATACACTTATAGCGCTAGTGCATCCGTTGCATGGCAATCCCTACTCACTCACATTGATATCTATTAATGGGCCTCTCCATAGCCCGTTGATACGCCTAGTTGATGTGAGACTATCTTCTCCTTTTTTGTCTTCTCCACAACCACCATTCTATTCCACCATAGTGCTATATCCATGGCTCACGCTCATGTATTGCGTGAAGATTGAAAAAGTTTGAGAACATCAAAAGTATGAAACAATTGCTTGGCTTGTCATCGGGGTTGTGCATGATTTAAATTTTTTGTGTGGTGAAGATGCAGCATAGCCAAACTATATGATTTTGTAGGGATAACTTTCTTTGGCCATGTTATTTTGAGAAGACATAATTGCTTAGTTAGTATGCTTGAAGTATTATTATTTTTATGTCAATATTAAACTTTTGTCTTCAATCTTATGGATCTGAACATTCATGCCACAATAAAGAAAAAATTCTTATTTTATCATTTACCTACTCGAGGACGAGCAGGAATTAAGCTTGGGGATGCTTGATACGTCTCCAACGTATCTATAATTTTTTATTGCTCCATGCTATTATATTACCTATTTTGGATATTAATGGGCTTTATTTTACACTTTTATATCATTTTTGGGACTAACCTACTAACCGGAGGGACAACCCAAATTGCTGTTTTTTCCTATTTTAGGGTTTCGAAGAAAAGGAATATCAAACGGAGTCCAAATGGAATGAAACCTTCGGGAACGTGATTTTCTCAACAAACCAGATCCAGGAGACTTGGAGTGGGTGTCAAGAAAAAAGGGAGGAAGGCACGAGGCAGGGGCGCGCCCTCCACCCTCATGGGCCCTCCATTGCTCCACCGACATACTTCTTCCTCCTATATATATCCATGTATCCCCCAAACATCCAGGAGCACCACGCAAACCTAATTCCACCGCCGCAACCTTCTGTACTCGAGAGATCCCATCTCGAGGCCTTTTTCGGAGCTCCACCAGAGGGGGCATTGATCATGGAGGTCCTCTACATCAACTCCATGGCCTCTCCGGTGATGTGTGAGTAGTTTACTTCAGACCTACGGGTCCATAGCTATTAGCTAGATGGCTTCTTCTCTCTCTTTGGATCTCAATACAAAGTTCTCCTCGATTTTCTTGGAGATTATTCGATGTAATCTTCTTTTTCAGTGTGTTTGTGGAGATCTGATGAATTGTGGGTTTATGATCCAGATTATCTATGAAAAATATTTGATTCTCCTCTGAATTCTTTTATGTATGATTGGTATATCTTTGTAAGTCTCTTTGAATTATCAGTTTGGTTTGGCCTACTAGATTGATCTTTCTTGCAATGGGAGAAGTGCTTAGCTTTGGGTTCAATCTTGCGGTGTTCGATCCTAGTGACAGAAAGGGAACCGATACGTATTGTATTGTTGCCATCAAGGATAAAAATATGGGGTTTATATGATATTGCATGAGTTTATCCCTCTACATCATGTCATCTTCCTTAAAGTATTACTCTGTTCTTATGAACTTAATACTCTAGATGCATGCTGGATAGCGGTCGATGTGTGGAGTAATAGTAGTAGATGCAGAATCGTTTCGGTCTACTTGTCTCGGAAGTGATGCCTATATATATGATCATACCTAGATATTCTCATAACTATGCTCAATTCTATCAATTGCTTGATAGTAATTCATTTACCCATCGTAATACTTATGCTCTTGAGAGAAGCCACTAGTGAAACCTATGGCCCCCGGGTCTATCTTCCATCATATTAATCTTCCAATACTTAGTTATTTCTATTGCCTTTTATTTTACTTTGCATCTTTTATTTCTCTTTATCATAAAAATACCAAAAATATTATCTTATCATATCTATCAGATCTCACTCTCGTAAGTGACCGTGAAGGGATTGACAACCCCTTTTTCGCGCTGGTTGCGAGGTTCTTATTTGTTTGTGTAGGTTCGTGGGACTTGAGAATGATCTCCTACTAGATTGATACCTTGGTTCTCAAAAACTGAGGGAAATACTTACGCTACTTTACTGCATCACCCTTTCCTCTTCAAGGGAAAACTAACGCAGTTCTCAAGAGGTAGCACGCCTTGTTGACGCAGTGCCGCGCATCGATGCTGTGAAGCGATCGGTGTGCATCGAGGGTGCATGGATGGCTTTTGCCCGAGTCAAGACATTCTGGGGGAATATGAAGGCCATCGACGTTGCGGTGAAGAATCCACCCAAAGGCAAGGACCGCCACGAACCGGAGCATTATTTTGAAGACGTCTTTGTAGCCACCCGCTTGATTGAGGGTCAATGCTCGCAAGACATAATGTTCGAGTGAGGTGTATGAGAATTGTACGAGACAAACTTATAGTAAATCTATTTGTATATTTTGCTCGAAAGCTTGTGTTCCTCCTACGTCGCCGTTTTAATATAATCTGAAAGTTTTCCAGTCGTCGGCTTCAGCCCCCTTGTAGGAAGTACAAGGGTGTTCGAAAAAGCATCTGATCAATCTTGACCCAATGTCTTGGTTCGTGAAGGAGGTGTCAATGCGGTGAACCAGGTGATGTCTAATACACAACCTTCTTGTAGACGTTGTTGGGCCTCCAAGTGCAGAGGTTTGTAGGACAGTAGCAAATTTCCCTCAAGTGGATGACCTAAGGTTTATCAATCCGTAGGAGGTGTAGGATGAAGATGGTCTCTCTCAAGCAACCCTACAACCAAATAACAAAGAGTCTCTTGTGTCCCCAACACACCCAATACAATGGTAAATTGTATACGTGCACTAGTTTGGCGAAGAGATGGTGATACAAGTGGTATATGGATGGTAGATAACGGTTTTTGTAATCTGAAAATATAAAAACAGCAAGGTAACTAATGATAAAAGTGAGCATAAACGGTATTGCAATGATAGGAAACAAGGCCTAGGGTCATACTTTCGCTAGTGTAAGTTCCCTCAACAATAATAACATAATTGGATCACATAACTATCCCTCAACATGCAACAAAGAGTCACTCCAAAGTCACTAATAGCGCAGAACAAACGAAGAGATTATGGTAGGGTACGAAACCACCTCAAAGTTATTATTTCCAATCAATCCGTTGGGCTATTCCTATAGGTGTCACAAACAGCCTTAGAGTTCGTACTAGAATAACACCTTAAGACACAAATCAACCAAAACCCTAATGTCACCTAGATACTCCAATGTCACCTCAAGTATCCGTGGGTATGATTATACGATATGCATCACACAATCTCAGATTCATCTATTCAACCAACACAAAGGACCTCAAAGAGTGCCCCAAAGTTTCCCTCAAGTGGATGCCCTAAGGTTTATCAATCTGTAGGAGGCGTAGGATGAAGATGGTCTCTCTCAAGCAACCCTGCAACCAAATAACAAAGAGTCTTTTGTGTCTCCAACACACCCAATACAATGGTAAATTGTATAGGTGCACTAGTTCGGCGAAGAGATGGTGATACAAGTGGTATATGGATAGTAGATAATGGTTTTTGTAATCTGAAAATATAAAAACAGCAAGGTAACTAATGATAAAAGTGAGCGTAAATGGTATTGCAATGCGTTTAAACAAGGCCTAGGGTTCATACTTTCACTAGTGCAAGTCCTCTCAACAATAATAACATAATTGGATCACATAACTATCCCTCAACACGCAACAAAGAGTCACTCCAAAGTCACTAATAGTGGAGAACAAATGAAGAGATTATGGTAGGGTATGAAACCACCTCAAAGTTATTCTTTCCAATCAATCCGTTGGGCTATTCCTATAAGTGTCACAAACAGCCCTAGAGTTCATACTAGAATAACACCTTAAGACACAAATCAACCAAAACTCTAATGTCACCTAGATACTCCAATGTCACCTCAAGTATCCGTGGGTATGATTATATGATATGCATCAGACAATCTCAGATTCATCTATTCAACCAGCACATAGAACCTCAAAGAGTGCCCCAAAGTTTCTACCTGAGAATCACGACAAAAACGTGTGCCAACCCCTATGCATAGGTTCATGGGCGGAACCCACAAGTTGATCACCAAAACATACATCAAGTGAATCACGTGATATCCCGTTGTCACCACAGATACGCACGGCAAGACATACATCAAGTGTTCTCAAATCTTTAAAGACTCAATCCGATAAGATAACTTCAAAGGGAAAACTCAATCCATTAAAAGAGAGTAGAGGGGGAGAAAACATCATAGGATCCAAATATAATAGCAAAGCTCGCGATACATCAAGATCGTATCACCTCAAGAACACGAGAGAGAGACAGAGAGAGAGAGATCAAACACATAGCTACTGGTACATACCCTCAGCCCCGAGGGAGAACTACTCCCTCCTTGTCATGGAGAGCACTGGGATGATGAAGATGGCCATGGAGAGGGATTGCCCCCTCCGGTAGGGTGCCAGAACGGGTCAAGATTGGCTTTCAGTGGCTATGGAGGCTTCTGGCGGCGGAACTCCCGATCTATTGTGCTCCCCGATCGTTTTCGGGTATATGGAGATATATAGGAGGAAGAAGTATGTCAGGGTGGCCACGAGGGGCCCACGAGCGTGGAGGGCGCGCCCAGGGCGGGTGGACGCGCCCCCCTACCTCGTGGCTTCCTCGAGGCTTCCTTGACGTGGACTCCAAGTCTCCCGGGTTGCTTTCCTTCCAAAAATAAGTTCCGTGAAGTTTTAGGTCAATTGGACTCCGTTTGATTTTCCTTTTCTGCGATACTCTAAAACAAGGAAAAACCATAACTCGCACTGGGCTCTCTAAAACAAGGATAGTAGCATTGTCCCTTCTCTCTTTTTCTCTCATCATTTTTTTGGGCCTTCTCTTTTTTATGGCCTTTCTCCCCTTTTTTGGGCCTTCTCCTTTTTATGGCCTTTCTCTCTTTTTTTCCTCACTTGGGACAATGCTCTAGAAAATGATGATTGAGGGAGTCCTGGATTAGGGGGTGTTCGGATAGCCGGACTATACCTTCAGCCGGACTCCTGGACTATGAAGATACAAGATTGAAGACCCCGTCCCGTGTTCGGAAGGGACTTTCCTTGGCGTGGAAGGCAAGCTTGCCGATACGGATATGTAGATCTCCTACCATTGTAACCGACTTTGTGTAACCCTAACCCTCTCTGGTGTCTATATAAATCGAAGGGTTTTAGTCCGTAGGACAACGTACACATCAAAAATCATACCATAGGCTAGCTTCTAGGGTTTAGCCTCTTCGATCTCGTGGTAGATCTACTCTTGTACTACCTATATCATCAATATTAATCAAGCAGGACGTAGGGTTTTACCTCCATCGAGAGGGCCCGAACCTGGGTAAAACTTTGTGTCCCTTGCCTCCTATTACCATCCGGCCTAGACGCACAGTTTGGGACCCCCTACCCGAGATCCGCCGGTTTTGACACCGACATTGGTGCTTTCATTGAGAGTTCCTCTGTGTCGTCGCCGTCAGGCTCGATGGCTCCTACGATCATCAATAGCGATGCATTCCAGGGTGAGACCTTCATCCCCGGACAGATCTTCGTCTTCGGCGGCTTCGCACTGCGGGCCAATTCACTTGGCCGTCTGGAGCAGATCGAAATCTACGCCCCTGGCCGTCAGGTCAGATTTGGAAGTTTAAACTACACGGCTAACATCCGCGGGGACTTGATCTTCGACGGATTCGAGCCACTGCCGAGCGCGCCGCACTGTCCCGACGAGCATGACCTAGCTCTGCCGCCGAACAGTGCCCTGGAGGCCGCACCCGCATCAGCTTCGACCCTTAAATCGGAACCAACCGCACCGATCGAGGATGGATGGTTGGACGCCGCCTCGGGGGCTGCGATCTTAACGGCGAGTGAGCCGAACACCAGCCCCGCACCCCGCAAAACTCATGATTCCAAGGAGCCGGACTCCTCTCCGGACTCCGAACCATTCGCACCTATGCCGATCGAATCTGATTGGTCGCCGATCATGGAGTTTACTGCCGCAGACATCTTTCAGCACTCGCCCTTCGGCGATATTATGAAATCACTAAAGTCTCTCTCTTTATCAGGAGAGCCCTGGCCGGACTACGGTCAGCGAGATTGGGATACGAACGATGAAGAAATTCAAAGCCCACCCACCACCCACTTTGTAGCCACCGTCGATGATTTAACTGACATGCTCGACCTCGACTCCGAAGACATCGATGATATGGATGCCGATGAAGGAGACGATGAAGAACCAGCGCCTATTGGGCCCTGGAACGCCACCTCGTCATATGACGTATACATGGTGGACGCACCAGAAGATGACGACGAGGAGCGGAAGGACGCACTAAAGGCTTGTCCCCTCGAAAAGCAGTCAAAGTGGTGACGCAAGCGCCGCCCCGAATCCCGCCTCGACAGAAATAGCGATCACACAGACCCAGCGCTGGAGCAGGGCGAACCGCTGCCGGACAACGGCAATTCGGATAGTCAAACCGAACAAACAAATCCTATCAAGGATAGTGGTCCGGACAACATAATGCCGGACAGGCACCCGGAGCAGCAGATTGCCCGTAAAAGGCTTGTTGCCACCGCGAGGAGTCTGAAAAAGCAGAAGCAAAAGCTCAAGGCCGCGCAAGACACACTCCAAATCAGATGGAGTAAAATACTCAACACAAGCAGCAAGGTACGGTGACAATCGCCCCTACAAGAGCTACCCAAAGCGGAAGCTGCTACCCGAATTCGATGAGGAGGCCTCACACCCCCCACAACCAAATATCAAAGCAGCCACCTGGTCGGATAGACGACCCCTCTACCAACACAGAGCAGCATACAACGCCGCTCACCATACAACACGCAACCAATGCGAGGGCTCGCACCCAAAGAACGGTGCAACAAGATCCATCTATGGACCACGCAAGCGCGCCCCAGCATACAATGCAACACAACAAACATCCGAACACCGCGGTACACCCAGCTACAGGGGTGCCGCACACCCCCTATGTTTCAATGATGAGGTGCTGGACCACGAATTTCCAGAGGGATTCAAGCCCGTAAACATAGAGGCATACGACGGAACAACAGACCCTGGGGTCTGGATTGAGGACTACATCCTTCATATCCACATGGCTCGAGGAGATGATCTCCACGCCATCAAGTACCTACCCCTCAAGCTCAAAGGGCCAGCTTGTCACTAGCTCAAAGGCCTCCCCAAAAGCTCCATTGGAAGTTGGGAAGTGCTCGAAGACGCCTTTCGGGAAAATTTTCAAGGGACTTATGTCCGACCTCCGGATGCGGACGATTTGAGTCATATAACTCAACAGCCCAGAGAGTCAGCCCGAAAGCTTTGGAATAGGTTTCTTACTAAAAAGAACCAGATTGTCGACTGTCCGGACGTCGAAGCCTTAGCAGCTTTCAAGCATAGCGTCTGTGATGAATGGCTCGCCAGACACCTCGGCCAAAATAAGCCGAGAACGATGGCCGCATTAACAAACCTCATGACCCGCATTTGCGCGGGAGAGGACAGCTGGCTAGCCAGATGCAGCACTAGTGACCCCAGTACATCTGAAGTTAGAGATGGAAACGGGAAATCACAGCGCAACAGCAATAACAAACGCCGGAATAAAGAAGACAGCACGAAGGGCACGACAGTAAATGCCGGATTCAAAAGCTCTCGGCCAGGACAAAAGCCGCCCCCTAAAGGCACCAGGGATGAATTGTGCAGCCTCAACAAAATTCTGGACCAAGTATGTCAGATTCATAGTACCCCTGGTAAACCTGCTAATCATACCCACAGAGAATGTTGGGTCTTCAAGCAGTCCGGCAAGCTCAACGCCGTACACAAGGGGGAGGATACAACAAGTGAAGACGAGGATGAGCCCCCCAAGCAAGACACGGGGGAACAAAAGCAATTTCCACCAGAAGTCAAAACAGTAAATGTGTTACACGTAATCAAGGGAAAAAGCAATGCGGCACTCCCAGGAAAGTATACCCAAGTGCCTGTCACCACGAAGTCCTGCCACTGGTCATCTCAACCGATCACTTTCGACCATCGCGACTACTCAGCAAGTATCCGACACGTAGGATGAGCTGCCCTGGTATTAGACCATCGCGACTACTCAGCGGATATCACTTCACAAGGGTCTTGATGGACGGCGGCAGTAGCCTAAACCTAATATATCAGGATACAATCCGCGGGATGGGGTTAGACCCAACATAAATTCTCCATAGCAATACTACCTTTAAAGGAGTAACGCCAGGCCCAGGGGCTCGTTGTACGGGCTCCCTCCTACTACAAGTTACATTCGGCTCCCCCGATAACTTCCGTCGCAAGCATTTAACTTTCCACATCGCTCTGTTTCAAAGTGGCTATCAAGCACTGCTCGGACGTGAAGCTTTCGCTCGCTTTAATGCAATACCACACTACGCCTCCCTCACACTCAAGATGCCCGGTCCACGCGGCATCATTATAGTGCATGGAAATATCAAGCGATCTGTGCGCGCTGAAGAGAGTGAGGCTGCCTTGGCCATCGCACACTAAAGGCGCCCGGACAAGCGAAAGCATCTAATAGGTCGTCAAGACCTCAGATACAGCTAATCAAGTCCGGCACCGCTATTTATATGGAAATAAGTGGTCACACCCCTATTTGTCAATACAAGGGGCTCAACGCACGCAGACAAGTGGCAATTTCTTATCATCTTGAATTATACATGGTTTCTTTAAAAACTATCCTTTTGCACGACAACTTTTTCACTTAACTTCCTCTCTTTTATAGACGATCATCATGCTACCCCCGTCCAGGGTACGGCACAACGGAGACACAGGCACAGACGTGCAGCAGGGACCCGCTCCAAGGATTCTTTTTAGATTAAGACGCTGCGTAAACCTTTTTACTGTCTCTTGTTGATACATATCCACCGTTGAGAAGGATGCTGACGTCTTGGCATGTGGCCACGCCAGAACAATGCACGTACCTGGACACACGGGGCTTCTTACAAAGGCCACTATTTAGGCCCGGTTTATACCACAAAGACCGAATACCTTAGGGAGTGTTCGGCGTCACGAGTTTGGCCCTATATGCATCAGCTCCGAATCATTGTCTTTGGTCAAATGTTGGGTTTGCCCGGCTCCTGTGTTTTGTTGCCATACGTTCTGCCTTGCCGGCTAAGGTAGCACCAGGAGAACTACTGCGATTGTGCCCTGGTTCATCCGGACGAGCACCTCAGTAGAGAAAGCCGAAAACTGACTTTCATGATATAGCGTGAGACTGGTCAACCACTCGATGACCTGTGGGAATGTTAGAATTCCTCCACCTTAACGAAGGGCCGTTTTCCGGCCAGGCATGTACGCACCCCGAGATCGGGAGAGTGCGGAGCCACCAGGGGCTATCTAGTAGCCCCACTGTCAAACTCCTATGGCTAAGTGAAAGTGCTAAAGCATTATAGTCCGGTTGCCTCGCTCGCTCCGCTATCACCTCCTTAATAGGACCAAGACGTTGGGTTAAGTGTGAATGTGTGTTTTTGCGAGCACCTCCGCATTATATGAGTGAGGGTTGAAGCCGACGGCTGCAATCTTTCAGGTTATACACATGTATACATAGACGACCGCCCAGGAGGCATCATATTACTTTCAGGAAAAAGTATAAAAATAGCCTTATAAAAATTTATAAAAGCATTTCGCTTACAATGAGATTACATATCACTCAAACATGATATTTCTTGAGCACTGGGTCTCTATCAAACGGGCACCCTCAAGAACTTCTTCAAAGTAGTGTTCGGTAGCCTTTCGACCTATAGCCGAATCCTGCGCTGCAACATTAGTAGCATCCATCTCCGCCCAATATGCCTTAACACGGGCAAAGGACATCCGTGCGCCCTCTATGCACGCCGACCTCCTCATCGCATTAATGCACGGCACCACGTCAAGGACCTGCTGCACCAAGCTAAAATAGTTGTTCGGTTTTGACCTTCCCGGCCATAGCTGATCCACAACAGACCTCATAGAGAGTCCGGACAACCTATTTAGTTCGGCCCATTCGGCTAATTGGTCAGTTAATGAAAGTGGACGCTCGGGAGAATGGAATTGTCTCCAAAACAGCTGGTCTACTCCACGGTCCGTCTGACCCTGGAAGTACTTGGCCGCATCGGCAGCGCTCGCCGCCAAATCCATATACACATCCTCCGAACTCCAAAGCCGATCCAGAGGGGCATACCGTGGATCTCCGAATTTCCCCTGCAACATAAAGGATTTCCCAGCTACAATATCCCCGGCTTCCCGCAGCTCCTCCTTCTTTGCCCTCACAGCAGAGTGGAGATCCTTTTTCGTCGCAGCAGCCTTCTCAAGGTCCGATGCCTTCGCTTGGTTTTCCTTTTCAAGAACCTGGCAACGGTCGGCGGCAGCTTTTAATTCTATAGCCATCTTGGCCATCTTGTCTCGGGTCTCGCCGTGCGCGGCCTTCTCAGCTTGCAACTCTTCGGCCGCCTTCACAGCAGCCGCATTACCCAACCTCGCTTGTTCCTTGCATCGGGCAAGTTCTGCCCGCAAGGCTTCAACAGTGGCAGCTCCATCTGCAGTCACAACATATTAAAGATACTGTCATCATGCTGCTATTCCTATGTGGCGTTTACCAGATATTGACACTTACCCTGTGCCTCGTCAAGCCTTTTGTTAACAAGCTCGATGTTGGCGTCTGCCACATCCAACTGCCGTTCTAAATGGGCAAACTCGCTAGTCCGGCTAGCCACCGGAGCTTCCATCACCTGCACATAGAGGTAGTATGGTTATTTCCTAGGAATATGATCCTCTGTTCATCGTCGTTTCCGGCGACAACCAGAGTCTCAGGGGCTACTATCTACATAGGGCACACCTAGCATCTGCAGGATTATCATACATTCTTTTACGTACCTCAAAGCCTGTCAGTAGACTCATAAAAGCTTCATGCAATCTGCTTTCGGCGGACAATATTCTCTCCATCACCGTATTCATCATCACACGGTGTTCATCTGAGATGGCCGCTCGCCCCACCAACTCCCTTAGAACATCTGATCGCACACTAGACAGTGCCGGACTCTTTTGTTTGCTCTCTTCGGGAGCCGGACATTGGGAGCTTCGGTGGTCAATGGGATTATCTTCTGGTCTCACTGGACTCGGAGAGGCCCTCCGCGACGACACTTCAGGGTCGCCCACTTCTGGAGCGGAGGAGTGCGTAGGAGGCGTTTCGCTCTCCATCATCTCTGGAAGAAGATCCCCCGAAGATGAGATCATTTGAGAGGGGCTAAGGCCCGAACTGCAAAAATATATGCGGTGGTTATTTTCTCAGAAGAAAAAGATGGCATATCTGTACTATTAAAAGTATTTCGGGTCACTTACGACTCGTGGGAGAATTGATCCCCCCGCGGACTTTGTGCGGCAACAGCGCCCCCCAAGGTAGGACCCTTTGTGGGAGACTTCTTCTCCCGTTTGGAAGCTTCGGCTTCCGAATCCCCGGGCGCAGTCCTCTTCCTCTTCTGGTCGCCTTCCCTCATGGAGACGCTCGCTCCCTCGGCTAGAATGGGCAGCGTTGGGGGCCCGCGTCCGCCCGCATTATCCTCCACAGTATCCTCCTTCAAGGGCTCCGGGCAAGGTGCGGTCTGGAGCATCTTTTCCAATACCGGATTTTCCAAACCCTCAGGGAGGGGGCCGAACACCGAATCAACTTCGCCTTTGTTAGCCAGTCCTGGTCAAAAAGCAAACTCTCAGAAATAACTTCGTAACAAAGTAGAGATAGTATGTTCGACCGGAAGATGCCTTACCTGTTCGGCGGTGCGGTTACTACTCAGGCCCACATCCTCGGTGATTTCCGGACACTCCACCTGAGGTCCGAAGAATGACTTGTACATCTCCTCGTGCGTCAGGCCGAGAAAATTTTGAATGGCACGCAGTCCCTCGAGATTGAACTCCCACAGGCGAAGAGGCTGGCGTTTGCAAGGCTGGACTTGACGAACCAGCATAACCTGTATTACCGTAACCAAACTGAAATCTCCATTGAAGAGATCTCGAATGCGGCCTTGCAGTATAGGCACGTCCTTGACTGGACCCCAGCTCAGACCTCTGCTGATCCATGACATCAGCTGTGGTGGAGGGCCCGAGCGGAAAACAGGGGGGGCGCCCACTTGGCACTTCTAGGAGCTGTGATGTAGAACCACTCCTGTTGCCACAATTCAGACACCTCTGGGATGGAACCTTTGGGCCACGGAGCTCCCGTCATCTTGCGTATTGAGGCACCTTCACACGCTGCATGTTGCCCCTCGACCATCTTCGGCTTCACTTCAAAGGTCTTGAGCCATAGGCCAAAGTGAGGGGTAACCCAGAGGAAGGCCTCGCACACGACAATAAATGTCGTGATATGAAGAAAGGAGTCCGGAGCTAGATCATGAAAATCTAGCCCGTAGTAAAACATCAAACCCCTGACGAAAGGATCCAGGGCAAGGCCTAGACCTCGGAGGAAGTGGGAAACGAACACGACATTCTCGTTGGGTTCGGGGGTGGGGACGGCCTGCCCTCGGGAAGGAAGCTGATGCTAAATCTCGGCGGTCAGATATATGGCCTCCCTCAACTTCTTGATGTCTTCTTCCGTGACGGAGGAAGGCATCCATCGGCCTTGAAGGCTAGATCCGGACATGACTGAAGGTTCGGAGCGCCTGACCTGAACTTTGGGCATTTGAGCTTGAGGTGGGGGAAGGATTCGATTGAGCACGGGAGGGAAAAATAAAAGCCTTGTCCCCTTTATAAAGAGGGTGAATATCAAGCGTCCTCTCCGTGTCCGTTTGGACTTGCCTATAATCTAGGAGTCTTAGAAGTGGTTGGGTTACCCACGCCCGTATTGATGAGGATCCCGGGATAAGGGGACACGATCTCTGCTTTAGCAAGACGTGCCAAGGAAACCGCCTTGCATGACGCGCTGAGGTGGGATAATAAAACGACTCGGATAAAGGCTTGGCCGTGGTGTGTCACGCTACAGAATACGTCAGCAGATTAGATTGGTGTAAATATTATTCTCTCTATGGCAATATGTGGAAACTTATTTTACAGAGCCGGACACTATCTTTGCATTCAAAATCTTCTATGAAGTACTTGGAGGAGGAACCCGCCTTGCAATGCCGAAGACAATCTGCGCGCCGAACACGTCGTCATTGAAGCCTGGTTCAGGGGCTACTGAGGGAGTCCTGGATTAGGGGGTGTTCGGATAGCCAGACTATACCTTCAGCCGGACTCCTGGACTATGAAGATACAAGATTGAAGACTTTGTCCCGTGTCCAGAAGGGACTTTCCTTGGCGTGGAAGGCAAGCTTGGCGATACGGATATGTAGATCTCCTACCATTGTAACCGACTTTGTGTAACCCTAACCCTCTCCGTTGTCTATATAAACCGGAGGGTTTTAGTCCGTAGGACAACGTACACATCAAAAATCATACCATAGGCTAGCTTCTAGGGTTTAGCCTCTTCGATCTCGTGGTAGATCTACTCTTGTACTACCTATATCATCAATATTAATCAAGTAGGACGTAGGGTTTTACCTCCATCGAGAGGGCCCTAACCTGGGTAAAACTTCGTGTCCCTTGCCTCCTTTTACCATCCGGCCTAGACGCACAGTTCGGAACCCCCTACCCGAGATCCGCCAGTTTTGACACCGACAATGATCATGACACTTCTATTTATTTACAACTCAATGATTACAACTCGATGGTAGAACAAAAGATGACTCTATATGAATGTCTCTGGCGGTGTACCGGGATATGCAATGAACCAAGAGTGACATGTATGAAAGAATTATGAACGGTGGCTTTGCCACAAATACTACGTCAACTACATGATCATGCTAGGCAATATGACAATGATGAATGTGTCATGATAAACGGAATGGTGGAAAGTTGCATGGCAATATATCTCGGAATGGCCATGGAAATGCCATAATAGGTAGGTATGGTGGCTGTTTTGAGGAAGATATAAGGAGGTTTATGTGTGAAAGAGCGTATCATATCATGGGGTTTGGATGCACCGGCGAAGTTTCCACCAACTCTCAATGTGAGAAAGGGCAATGCATGGTACCGAAGAGGCTAGCAATGATGGAAGGGTGAGAGTGAGTATAATCCATGGACTCAACATTAGTCATAAAGAACTCACATACTTATTGCAAAAATCTACAAGTCATCAAAAACCTCGGAACTACGCGCATGCTCCTAGGGGGATAGATTGGTAGGAAAAGACCATCGCTCGTCCCCGACCGCCACTCATAAGGAAGACAATCAAATAACACCTCATGTTTCAAATTTGTTACACAACGTTTACCATACGTGCATGCTACGGGACTTGCAAACTTCAACACAAGTATTCCTCAAATTCACAACTACTCAACTAGCACGACTTTGATATTATTACCTCCGTATCTCAAAACAATCATCAAGCATCAAACTTCTCTTAGTATTCAATACACTCATAAGATTTTTTTTACTAATCTTGAATACCTAGCATATTATGATTATTTAAGCAAATTACCATGCTATTTAAGACTCTCAAAATAATATAAGTGAAGCATGCTATTTAAGGCTAGCAATGATGGAAGGGTGAGAGTGAGTATAATCCATGGACTCAACATTAGTCATAAAGAACTCACATACTTATTGCAAAAATCTACAAGTCATCAAAAACCTCGGCACTACGCGCATGCTCCTAGGAGATAGATTGGTAGGAAAAGACCATCGCTCGTCCCCGACCGCCACTCATAAGGAAGACAGTCAAATAACACCTGATGTTTCAAATTTGTTACACAACGTTTACCATACGTGCATGCTACGGGACTTCCAAACTTCAACACAAGTATTCCTCAAATTCACAACTACTCAACTAGCACAACTTTGATATTATTACCTCCGTATCTCAAAACAATCATCAAGCATCAAACTTTTCTTAGTATTCAATACACTCATAAGAATTTTTTACTAATCTTGAATACCTAGCATATTAGGATTATTTAAGCAAATTACCATGATATTTAAGACTCTCAAAATAATATAAGTGAAGCATGATAATTCATCTATTTCTTCAAAATAAAACCACCATCGTGCTCTAAAAAGATATAAGTGAAGCACTAGAGCAAATGACAAACTACTCCGAAAGATATAAGTGAAGATCAATGAGTACTCTAATAATTATGCAACTATATGAAGACTCTCTAACATTTAAAAATTTCAGATCTTTATACTTTATTCAAATAGAAAGAAAAACAAAATAAAATAAATTGACGCTCCAAGAAAAACACATATCATGTGGCAAATAAAAATATAGCTCCAAGTAAAGTTACCGATGAACGAAGACGAAAGAGGGGATGCATTCTGGGGCATCCCCAAGCTTAGGCTTTTGATTGTCCTTGAATATTACCTTGGGGTGCCTTGGGCATCCCCAAGCTTAGGCTCTTGCCACTCCTTATTCCATAGTCCATCGAATCTTTACCCAAAACTTGAAAACTACACAACACAAAACTTAACAGAAAACTCGTAAGCTCCGTTAGCGAAAGAAAACAAAACACCACTTCAAGGTACTGTAATGAACTCATTATTTATTTATATTGGTGTTAAACCTACTGTATTGCAATTTATCTATGGTTTATAAACTCCGATACTACTCATAGATTCATCAAAATAAGCAAACAACACAATGAAAACAGAATCTGTCAAGAACAGAACAGTCTGTAGTAATCTGTAACTAACGCAAACTTATGGAACCCAAAAATTCTAAAATAAATTTATGGACGTGAGTAATTTATCTATTAATCATCTGCAAAGGGAATTAACTAAATATCACTTTCCAATAAAAAATGGAAGCAATTCTCGTGAGCGCTAAAGTTTCTGTTTTTTACAGCATGATCGCAAAGACTTTCCCCAAGTCTTCCCAAAGGTTGTACTTGGCACAAACACTAATTAAAAGAATAAAAACACAATCATAACAGAGGCTAGATAAATTATTTATTACTAAACAGGAGCAAAAACTAAGGAACAAAAATAAAGTTGGGTTGCCTCCCAACAAGCGCTATCATTTGACGCCCCTAGCTAGGCATGATGATTTCAATGATGCTCACATAAAAGATAAGAATTGAAACATAAAGAGAGCATCATGAAGGGATTTTGTGAGCAAACAACTTATGGGAACAATAATCAACTAGCATAGGAGGGCAAAACAAGCATAACTTCAAAACATTAAGCACATAGAGAGGAAACTTGATATTATTGCAATTCCTACAAGCATATATTCCTCCCTCATAATAATTTTCAGTAGTATCATGAATGAATTCAAAAATATAACCAGCACCTAAAGCATTCTTTTCATGATCTACAAGCATAGAAATTTTATTACTCTCCAAACAAGCAAAATTCTTCTCATGAATAATAGTGGGAGCAAACTCAACAAAATAATCATCATGTGAGGCATAATCCAATTGAAAAGTAAAATCATGATAACAAGTTTCATGGATATCATTATTCTTTATAGCATACAAGTCATCACAATAATCATCATAGATAGCAACTTTGTTCTCATAATCAATTGGAACCTCTTCCGGAATAATGGATTCATCACAAGATAAAGTCATGACCTCTCCAAATCCACTTTCATCAATATAATCATCATAAATAGGAGGCATGCTTTCATCATAATAAATTTTCTCATCAAAAGTTGGGGGACAAAAAATATCATCTTCATCAAACATAGCTTCCCCAAGCTTGTGGTTTTGCATATCATTAGCATCATGGATATTCAAGGAATTTATTCTAACAACATTGCAATCATGCTCATCATTCAAAGATTTAGTGCCAAACATTTTAATGCATTCTTCTTCTAACACTTTAGCACAATTTTCCTTTCCATCATACTCATGAAAGATATTAAAAAGATGAAGCGAATGAGACAAACTCAATTCCATTTTTTTATAGTTTTCTTTTATAAACTAAACTAGTGATAAAACAAGAAACTAAAAGACTCGATTGCAAGATCTAAAGATATACCTTCAAGCGCTAACCTCCCCGGCAACGGTGCTAGAAAAGAGCTTGATGTCTACTACACAACCTTCTTCTTGTAGACGTTATTGGGCCTCCAAGTGTAAAGGTTTGTAGGACAGTAGCAAATTTCCCTCAAGTGGATGACCTAAGGTTTATCAATCCGTAGGAGGTGTAGTCTGAAGATGGTCTCTCTCAAGCAACCCTGCAACCAAATAACAAAAATTCTCTTGTGTCCCCAACACACACAATACAATGGTAAATTGTATAGGTGCACTAGTTCGGCGAAGAGATGGTGATACAAGTGGTATATGGATAGTAGATAATGGTTTTTGTAATATGAAAATATAAAAACAGCAAGGTAACTAATGATAAAAGTGAGCGTAAACGGTATTGCAATGCATTGAAACAAGGCCTAGGGTTCATACTTTCACTAGTGCAAGTCCTCTCAATAAATAATAACATAATTGGATCACATAACTATCCATCAACATGCAACAAAGAGTCACTCCAAAGTCACTAATAGCGGAGAATAAACAAACAGATTATGGTAGGGTACGGAACCACCTCAAAGTTATTCTTTCCAATCAATCTGTTGGGCTATTCCAAAACCCTAATGTCACCTAGATACTCCAATGTCACCTCAAGTATCCATGGGTATGATTATACGATATGCATCACACAATCTCAGATTCATCTATTCAACCAACACATAGAACCTCAAAGAGTTCCCCAAAGTTTCTACCGTAGAATCACGATGAAAACGTGTGCCAACCCCTATGCATAGGTTCATGGGCGGACCCCGCAAGTTGATCACCAAAACATACATCAAGTGAATCACGTGATATCCCATTGTCTGCATAGATACGCACAGCAAGACAACATCAAGTGTTCTCAAATCTTTAAAGACTCAATCCGATAAGATTACTTCAAAGGGGAAACTCGATTCATTAGAAGAGAGTAGAGGGGGGAGAAAACATCGTAGGATCCAAATAGCGATACATCAAGGTCGTATCACATCAAGAACACGAGAGAGAGAGAGAGAGATCAAACACATAGCTATTGGTACATACCCTCAGCCCCGAGGGAGAACTACTCCCTCCTCATCATGGAGAGCACCGGGATGATGAAGATGGCCACCGTATAGGGATTGCCCCCTCCGGCAGGGTGCTGGAACGGGTCTAGATAGGATTTCAGTGGCTATGGAGGCTTCTGGAGGCGGAACTCCCAATCTATTGTGCTCCCCGATCGTTTTAGGGTATATGGAGATATATAGGAGGAAGAAGTACGTCAGGGGGCCACGAGGGTGGAGGGCGCACCCCCCTACCTCGTGGCTTCCTCGAGGCTTCCTTGACGTGGAGTCCAAGTCTCCCGGGTTGCTTTCCTTCCACAAATAAGTTTCGTGAAGTTTCAGGTCAATTGGACTCCGTTTGATTTTCCTTTTCTGCGATACTCTAAAACAAGGAAAAAACAAAAACTGGCATTGGGCTCTGAGTTAATAGGTTAGTCCCAAAAATAATATAAAAGTGTATAATAAAGTCCATAAACATCCAAAACAGAAGATAATATAGCATGGAGCAATCAAAAATTATAGATACGTTGGAGACGTATCACCAGGCAACCAGACAATAGGGCGTTCACACTTTCACTTAGCCATAGGAGTTTTATGGTGGGTCTACGACATAGCCCCTAGTATGTATGCGGCTTACTCATATGATGTGTTGACATAATTGACCGGAAAAGAGGTCCTTCGTGTGACACGGAGGAATCGCTAGAGATTCCAATAAATCATCGAGTGGTTGACCAGCTCTCGCCGCATCATGATAGTCAGTTTTCGGCTTTCTCTACTGAGGTGCGTCACCAGGTGAACCGGTAGCACAATCGCAGTAGTTCTCCCTTTACTACCCTAGCCGATAGAGTGGAATGTAGGATAGCAAGCACAAGAGCCGGGCAACCCAACTATTGACCCAAGACATGATTCGGAGCTGATGCATATAAGGCCAAACTCATGACGTCGAAGTACGTTGTAAAAGCTATTCGGACTTTTTGGCAACTCATTTGTTCCCATACCGAGCCCCTGGCAAGTTAAGCCGGGGTATATTTGTGATAACAACCATAGGAGGCGAATTCATTTTGTGAGAAGACGCGAGTGATTAATTCGGATAATTTGAACTAGGACCTGAGTGATATGCCAATGGTTACTTGATATATATAAAGGCCATGACCTCGGCAATTTGATATGCCCTGGGTCGAAGGCAGAGGAAAAAGGCATGTTACAGGCTCGAAAAGAGAGTGCGGTCTACAAAAAGTTATTTTGGACCTCCTGTCACACGTCCTGCGCCGCCTGTCCTCAGCGAGGGGAATCCTTGGAGGAAGTAGCCCTGTAGGTGAGTGTACGGATCTGAACTCCTATGGGGTCGGTCGTAGGTGTTTCCCCTTTGCGCCACCTGCTTTGAAGAGATAATGAAACAAAAGAAAATAGGAAAGCAGTTAAAGAATGTTACCGAAGTGCCTGCATACTTGTCCGTATTGTGCTTCCGTTAATGCCCATGGTATGTTGAGTGCGTAATTATGTATGCGCGGTATAGTTTTAACGGTTATATGAGATGGGCAGTGGAAGCAGAACTGTTATTTCTGTTTCGGATTTGATTGATCCTCAGGGGGAAATTGCTTCCGCCCTCCGACATTTACCTCGTGAGCCACTCTGTTGTCCCTATTGCCTGGTGACCCATTTCCATTGTGTCATGCGTTGAGCCTGCCGGCCTGCTTGAGGACCCAACAACTTTTGTTGGTGTGATTAGTTGGTTTATTGGGGTGGCCATGAATCTGGCAGGGCTAGTCCAATATCATGTCTAGTTTGGATGGTCCGTCTCTGTTTGCCTTGAATGGATTTTTCCGTTGACCGGGCCTGATTTTACTAAATCTGGCGTTGACCGCTATGTCACGTGATCTTTCATTATCATTGCGACTGTTAATTGTGCATGCTTCGTCGTGGCTTGCCATTGCCATCTCGGATTTCGGAAGAGCCCGAGTCACTGGCGTTGTTGCTTCTACGAGCGAGTCAGCAGTCTTCTCCCATCCAAAAGGGGGTCATTAGAGCGGTAAGGGCTATCATGGATCTAGGTCCTTCCTGACCGAGGTGACGTGCAAGCCATTCATCCCGGACGCTGTGTCTAAAGGCCGCAAGGGCCTCCGTGTCCGGACAGTCGATGATTTGGTTCTTTTTAACTAGGAACCTGGTGCATAGCTTCCTGGCTGGCTCTCCGGGCTACTGGACAATGTTACTTAAGTCATCGGCGTCTGGTGGCCGGACATATGTTCCTTGGAAGTTGTTGCGAAAGGCATCCTCCAAATGCTCCCAGCTGCCAATGGAATTTTCCAGTAGACTGTTTAACCAGTACCGAGCTAGTCCTTTGAGTTTTAGTGGTAGGTATTTGACGGCATGAAGGTCGTCTCTGCAGGCCATGTGGATATGGAGGAGGAAGTCCTAGATCCATACCGCGGGATCCGTTGTTCCATCGTATAATTTGATATTCATGGGTTTGAACCCGTCTAGGAATTCATGCTCCATTACTTCATTTTTGAAGCAAAGTGGGTGTGTAGTGCCTCTATGTTGGGCCACATTGCGGCGTATCTCCGATAGAGTCCATTTGCGGTTTTCAGCCCAGGTGAGGGAGTCCTGGATTAGGGGGTATCCGGACAGCCGGACTATATCCTTTGGCCGGACTATTGGACTATGAAGATACAAGATTGAAGACTTCGTCCCATGTCCGGATGGGACTCTCCTTGGCGTGGAAGGCAAGCTTGGCGATACAAATATGTAGATCTCCTTCCTTGTAACCGACTTTGTGTAACCCTAGCCCCCTCCGGTGTCTATATAAACCAGAGGGTTTAGTCCGTAGGACCAAGAACAACAATCATACCATATGCTAGCTTCTAGGGTTTAGCCTCTCTGATCTCGTGGTAGATCAACTCTTGTATTACTCATATTATCAAGAACAATCAAGCAGGACGTAGGGTATTACCTCCATCAAGAGGGCCCGAACCTGGGTAAACATCGTGTCCCCTGCCTCCTATTACCATCCGCCTTAGATGCACAGTTTGGGACCCCCTACCCGAGATCCGCCGGTTTTGACACCGACGTTGGTGCTTTCATTGAGAGTTCCTCTATGTCGTCATCGTTAGGCTTGATGGCTCCTTCAATCATCGATAGCGATGCAGTCCAGGGTGAGACTTTTCTCCCCAGACAGATCTTTGTATTTGGCGGCTTCGCACTGCGGGCCAACTCACTTGGCCATCTGGAGCAGATCGAGAGCTACGCCCCTGGCCATCAGGTCAGATTTGGAAACTTGAACTACACAGCCGACATCCATGGAGACTTGATCTTCGACTGATTTGAGCCCTTGCCGAGTGCGCCGCATGGTCACGATGAGCATGATTTAGCTCTACCATCGGACATTGTTTGGGAGATCGCACCGGCGACCGCTCCGACCATCAATTCGGAGCCAGTTGCGCCATCCAAGGACGGGTGGATAAACCCCACCATGGAGGCCGCATCTTCAGCGGCGATAGAGCCAAATGCCGACCTTACCCTTCACGGGAGTCATGATGCCGAACTGCCGGATTCTTCCCCGGCCACGGACTCCGAACCGCCTGCGCCCGTGCCTATCGAATCCAACTGGGTGCCGATCATGGAGTTCACCTTCGCGGATATCCTTCAGCACTCGCCCTTTGGCGACATACTGAACTCATTAAGGTCTCTCTCCTTGTCAGGAGAGTCCTGGCCGAACTGTGGCCGGCCAGATCGGGATGCGGACGACGAAGAAATTCGCCGCCCACCCACCACCCATTTAGTAGGCACTGTCGACGATTTGACCGACATGCTCGCCTTCGACTCCGAAGACATCGACGGTATGGATGACGATGCAGGAGACGAACAGGAGCCACTGCCCACAGGGCACTGGACACCCACTTCATCATATGATGTATACATGGTGGACACACCCAAAGAAAACGACGACAAGGAATGGAAGGACGCAACGAAGGATTGTTCCCTCGAGAAGCAATCAAAGCGGCGGCGTAAGCGCCGCTCCAAATCCCACCTCGGCAGAAACAGCGGTCATATAGACCCAGCGATAGAGTAGTGTGAGCCAGCGGACGACAAACACGGCATTGAACCACCGTCCGACCACGGCAACACGGAGAATCAAACCGAACAACCCGACTCCGGCGAAGATAACAGTCCGGATGACATCACACCGGACAGGCACCCGGAGCAACAGAATACCCATCAAAGGCTTGTTGCTATTGCGAGGAGTCTGAAAAAGCAGAAGCAAAGGCTCAGGGCTGCACAAGACACACTCAGAATTAGATGGAGTGAAGTACTCAACACTGCAGCAAAGTACGGCGGTAGTCGCCACACAAAGAGCTACGCGAAGCAAAAGCTGCTACCTGAATTCGATGAGGAGGCCTTAGATCCCCCATAATCAAAAAACAAAACAGCCATCCGGTCGGATAGACGACCTCGTGGCCAACATAGAGCGGAAAATGACGCCACACACAAGCCAGTACGCGATCCACGTGAGGGCTCGCATCGAAAGGACGGCGCAGCCAGATCCATCTATGGGCCAAGCAAGCGCGCTCCAGCACGCAATGCAACACAGCAAAAATCCGAACACCACGGTACACCCAAATACAGCGGTGCCGCACACCCCCTATGTTTCACCGATGAGGTGCTGGACCATGAATTTCCAGAGGGATTCAGACCCGTAAACATAGAGGCGTACGACGGAACAACAGACCTTGGGGTCTGGATTGAGGACTACATGCTCCATATCCACATGGCTCGAGGAGATGATCTCCACGCCATCAAGTACTTACCCCTCAAGCTCAAAGGGCCAGCTCGGCACTGGCTTAAAAGACTCCCCGAAAACTCCATTGGAAGCTGGGAAGAGCTCAAAGACGCTTTTTGGGCAAATTTTCAAGGGACCTATGTCCGACCACCAGATGCAGACGATTTAAGTTATATAACTCAACAGCCCGGAGAGTCAGCCCGAAAGCTTTGGAACAGGTTTCTCACTAAAAATAACCAAATAGTCGACTGTCCGAACGCCGAAGCCTTAGCAGCTTTCAAGCACAGCGTTCGAGACGAATGGCTTGCCAGACACCTCGGCTAAGAAATGCCTAGAACAATGGCAGCATTAACAAGCCTCATGACCCACTTTTGCGCGGGCGAGGACAGCTAGTTAGCCCGATGCAGCACCAGTGACCCAAGTACATTCGAAGTCAGGGACGGAAACGGGAAGCCACGACGCAGCAAAAACAAGCGCCGGAATAAAGAAGACATCCCGAAGAGCACGGCGGTAAACGCCGGATTCAGAAGCTCTCGGCCAGGTCAGCAAAAGCTGCCCTCCAAAGGCAACCGAGACGAACTGTCCAGCCTGAACAAGATTCTGGACAAACTATGTCAGATCCACAACACCCCCGATAAACCTACAAATCATACCCATAGAGAATGTTGGGTCTTCAAGCAGTCCGGCAAACTCAACGCCGAACACAAGGGGCAGGATACACCAAGCGAAGACGAGGACGAGCCTCACAAGCAAAGCACTGGGGAACAGAAGAAATTCCCACCAGAAGTCAAAACAGTAAATGTGTTACACGTGATGAAGGGGAGAAACAAAGCGGCACTCCTAGAGACACATGTCCAGGGCCTATCACCGTGGAGTTCTGCCACTGGTCGTCCAAACCGGTCACCTTTGACCATCAGGATTACTTGGCAAGTATCCGGCATGCAGGATGGGCTGCCTTGGTGTTAGACCCGACAATTGACGGATACCACTTCACACGAGTCCTGATGGACGGCGGCAGTAGTTTAAACCTGATATATCAGGACACAGTCTGCAAAATGGGGATAGACCCAACAAAAATCAGCCAAAGCAATACTACCTTTAAAGGAGTAACGCCAGGCCCAGAAGCCCATTGCACGGGCTCCCTGCTACTAGTGGTTATATTCGGCTTTCCCGATAACTGACGCAGCGAAAAGTTAACCTTCCACATCGCTCCGTTCCACAGTGGCTATCAAGCACTACTCGGACGCGGAGCTTTCGCTCGCTTTAACGCAATACCGCATTACACTTCCCTCATGCTTAAGATGCCCGGTCCATGTGGCATCATTACAGTATATGGAAATATTGAGCGCTCCTTGCGCGCGGAAGACCGTGCGGCCGCCTTGGCAGCCGCACACTAAACGGCCTCACCAACTAGAGCATCTGGCAGGTCGTTAAGACCACGGACGCGGTTAGACGAGTCCGGTGTAGCTATATATAATTGATACAGGTTTGATGGCTATACCCCTATAACAATACAAGGGGCTCAACGCGTGTAAACAAGTGACAATTAGGCTCAACTTTACTCATCTTGAACTGTACATTGTTTATTTAGTATAACCTACCTTTTGCACGACAACTTTTCAGCTAAGTTCCTCTCTTTTTCAGATGACCATCGTTCTACACCCATCCAGGATACGGCACAACGGAGACACAGGCGCAGACGTGCAGTAGGAACCCGTTCCAAGGATTCTTTTTAGATTAAGACCCTATGTAAACCTTTTTTACGGTCTCTTGTTGATACACATCCCCCGGATTCTCAGTACAGCTGAGAAGGATGCTGACGTATTGGCATGTGGCCATGTCAGAATATTTCACGTACCTGGACACCAGGGGCTTATTACAAAGGGCACTGTTTATCCCGGTTTACATCATAAAGACCGAATACCTTAGGGAGTGTTCGGCGTTGCGAGTTTGGCCTTATATGCATCAGCTCCAAATCATGTCTTTGGTCAAATGTTGGGTTTGCCCGGCTCCTGTGTTTTGCTGCCTTAAGTTCCACTCTATCGGCTAGGGCGGCACCAGGAGAACTACTATGATTGTGCCCTGGTTCATCCGGACGAGCACCTCAGTAGAGAAAGCCGAAAACTGACTGTCATGATATAGCGTGAGACTGGTCAACCACTCGATGACCTAGCGGAATCTTCGGGATTCCTCCGCCTTAACAAGGGGCCGTTTCCTGGCCAGGCATGTACGCGCCCCGAATTCGGATGAGCGCGGAGCCACCAGGGGCTATATAGTAGCCCCACTGTCAAACTCCTCTGGCTAAGTGAAAGTGTTAAAGCATGATTATCCGATTGCCTAGTTCGTTGTGCTATCACCTCCTTAATGGACCAAGACGTTGGATCAAATGTGAACATGCGTCTTCTGCGAGCACCCCCGCATTATATGCATGGGGGCTGAAGCCGACGACTGCCATCTTTCAAGTTATATACATAAACGGTCGCACAGGAGGCATCATAGTACTTTCGGGAAAAAGTATAAAAATAGCCTTGATAAACTCAATAAAACATTGTTTTTCAATGGGAATACATGTCATTAGAACAAAATATTCTTCGAGCACTGCGCTTCTATCGAACGAGCACCCTCAAGAACTTCTTGAAAGTAGTGCTCGGTAGGTAGTCGGCTCTCGTCCGAATCTTGGGCTGCAATGGCGGTGGCCTCCATCTCTGCCTAGTATGTCTTCACACGGGCAAGGGCCATCCGCACACCCTCTACGCATGCCGACCTCTTCACCGCATAGATGTGCAGCACCGCACCAAGGAACTGCTGCACCAAACTAAAATAACTGTTCGGCTTTGGCCTTTCCGGCCACATATGATCCACAACAGACCTCATGGCGAGTCCGGGCAATCTATTCAGCTCGGCCCATTCGGCCAACTGATCGGTCAATGGAAGCGGATGCTCTGGAACATTAAATTGTGACCAGAACAACTTTTCCACTTCGCGATCTTTTTGATCTCGGAAGTATTCGGCCGCATCAGCAGCACTCGCCGCTAAGTCCAGATATGCGTCCGCAGAACTCCACAGCCGGTCCAAAGGGGCGTACCTAGGATCTCCGAACTTCATCCGCAGCATAAAGGGCTTCCCAGCCATGATATCCCCGGCTTGACGCAGTTCCTTCTTCATCGCTCTCATTGCAGAGCGGGTGTCTTTGGTCGCCATCGTGGCCTTCTCCAGGTCTGTCCTCTTTGCTCGATCTTCCTTTTCAAGAAGCTCGTAACGGTCAGCGGCAATCTTCAATTCCACAGCCATCCTGGCTATCTCCTCCTTGCTTTGGCAGTGAGCAGCATGTTCGGCTTTTAGCTCCTTAACTGCCTTTAGGGCAGCCGCATCGCTTTTCTTGGCTTCTTCTTTGGCTTGGGCAAGTTCCGCCCGAAGGTTCTCCACGGCCGCAGCTCCATCTGCATTCACACGCATGTTATAGATACTGGCATCATGCTCCTCTTCCATGTGTCGCCGGAGGAATCACATACCCTGTGCCTCGTCAAGCCCCTAGTTGACAAGTACAATGTCGGCATCTGCCACATCAAGCTGTCGCTTTATCTCGGGAAACTCATCAGTCCGGCTGGCCACCGGACCCTCCGCCACTTGCATATTAAGGCGGCACGATTATTCCTAGGACTATGATCCTCTCTGCACTGTCGTCTTCGACAGCACCCAGAGTCTCATGGGCTACTATCTACACAGGGCACATCTAAAAATGTGCGGTGTTGTCAAAAATGTACATCATTTCGCGTACCTCAAAACCCGTCAGTAGACTCATAAAGGCTTCATGCAACCCACTTTCGGTGGACGAAATCTTTTCAATCACCGTACCCATCAACGTGTGGTGCTCTTCTGAGATAGCCGCTCGCTCTAGCAGATCCCTCAGTACGTCGGACCGCACACCAGACGGTGCCAGACTCTTTCGACTGCTCTCTTCAAGAGCCGGATACTGAGGACTTCGGGTGGCCATAGGATTGCCTTCTGGCCTTGCCGGATCAAGAGAAACCCTCCGCGACGACACCTCGGGGTCGCCCGCCTCATGAGGCGGTATGGCAGGGAAGGCGTTTCTCTCTCCATCATCTCTAGAAGAAGATCCCTTGAAGACGAGCTCTGCTGAGAAGGGCTAAGATCTGAACTGCAAGATAAATGCTTTGGTTATTTTCCTCAGAAGTAAAGCGAGGTATTTTCATTATTAAGTATCCTTTTACTTACAGCTTGGTGGAGGGCTGATCCCCTTGAGGGCATAGTGCAGGCCAGGGTATCCCCCAGGGCAGGACCCTCTGGCGGAGATTTCTTCCCCCGTTTGGAGACCATTGTCTCTGGGTCCTCAGAGGCGGTTCTCTTCCTTCCCTCGGGAGAGGAAGTTTTCAGTCCCTCCTCCCCGGCTAACCTCCTTCGCGGAGGCGCTAGCCTCCTTGTTCCCCCCTTTATCTTCTCCTAAGAGCGCTTGATAAGGGGCGATCTCCAGCATCCTGGTTAGCACGGGATTTGGTGAGGTCTCAGGGAGGGGGGCCAGACACCTGATCAACTTTGCCTTCGCTATCCAATCCTGGTCAAAGAGCGGATTTTTTAGGGCGACGTTGCGATAAATAAACGGACAGTGTATTCGGATGCGGGGCTACTTACTTGGGTATCTGGGCGATTGCAGCTCGGACCTGCATCCTCAGTGATGTCCGGACACATTATTTGTGGTCCGAAGAACAATTTGTACATCTCCTCGGGCGTCATGCCGAGGAAGTGTTGGATAGCTCGCGGTCCCTTCGGGTTGAACTCCCACATGCGGAGGGGATGGCATTTGCAAGGCTGGACTCGACGAACTAGCATAACTTGCACTACCATAACCAGACTGAAATCTCTCTCAAAGAAATCTCAGATATGGCTTTGCAGTATTGGCACATCCTTGGCTAGACCCCAGCTCAGCCCCCTATTGATCCATGACATCAGTTGTGGTGGGGGCCTGAGCGAAATGTGGGGGCAGCTATCCACTTGGCACTTCGGGGAGCTGTTATGTAGAACCACTCCCGCTTCCACAATCCGGACACCTCTGGGAAGCTACCCTTAGGCCATGGAGCGTCAGCGATTTTGCTTATTGAAGCGCCTCCGCACGTGGCATACTGCCCCTCGATCATCTTCGGCTTCACATCGAATGTCTTGAGCCATAGGCCGAAGTGAGGGGTAGTGCGGAGAAAGGCCTCACATACGACAATGAATGACGAAATGTGAAGAAGGGAATCCGGGGCTAGATCGTGAAAATCTAGCCCATAATAGAACATAAGACCCCTAACAAAGGGATCCAGAGAGAGGCCTAGTCCTCAGAGGAAGTGGGAGACGAACATGACGCTCTCGTTGGGTTCGGGAGTAGGGACGACTTGCCCTTGGGCAGGCAGCCAATGTGAAATTTCGGCGGTCAGATATCTGGCCTCTCTCAACTTCTTGATGTCCTCCTCCGTCCACTGACCTTGAAGGTTGGATCCGGACATAGTTGAAGGTCCGAAGTGCCTAAACCTGAGCTTTTGGTGTTGGAACTCGAGGCGGGAGGTGGATTCGACTAAGATCGAGAGGAAAAAGCATTGTCCCCATTATAAAGAGGGTGAATATGAAGCGTCCTCCTCGTGGCTGTTTGGGACTTGCCTAAGATCTAGGAGTCCTACCCATAGGCACGGTTGGGTTACCCACGTCCGTATTGATGAGAATCCCATGATAAAGCGGACACGATCTCTGCTTTGACAAGACGTGCCAAGGAAACCGCCTCGCGAAACACGCCTGAGATGGGTTATGAAAAACGATTCGAATAAAGACCTGGCTGTGGTGTGATGTCACACTACGGGGTACGTCAGCAGATTAGATTTGTGGAAATATTATTCTCTCTACGGTGGTATGTGGAACTCTTTTTGTAGAGGCGGACACGATCCTCGTGTTCAAAACCTTCTATGAAGTATTAGAGGAGGAACCCGCCTTGCAATGCCGAAGACAATCTGCGCACCGGACTCATCGTCATTGAAGCCTGGTTTAGGGGCTACTGAGGGACTCCTGGATTAGGGGGTATCCGGATAGCCGGACTATATCCTTTGGCCAGACTGTTGGACTATGAAGATACAATATTGAAGACTTCATCCCGTGTCCGGATGGGACTCTCCTTGGCATGGAAGGCAAGATTGGCGATACGTATATGTAGATCTCCTTCCTTGTAACCGACTCTGTGTAACCCTAGCCCCCTCTAGTGTCTATATAAACCGGAGGGTTTAGTCCATAGGACCAAGAACAACAATCATAGCATAGGCTAGCTTCTAGGGTTTAGCCTCTCTGATCTCGTGGTAGATCAACTCTTGTATTACTCATATTATCAAGAACAATCAATCAGGACGTAGGGTATTACTTCCATCAAGAGGGCCCGAACCTGGGTAAACATCGTGTCCCCTGCCTCCTGTTACCATCTGCCTTAGACGCACAGTTCGGGACCCCCTACCCAAGATCCGCCGGTTTTGACACCGGGTGTAGCTTGGTTTGTTACGTCTGAATAGGTGGCCATCGTCACTTGTCAAGGTATGTCCTTGCGATCCATAGATCGCTCTTGAGTGTCCTGCTTTACTACCCAAGTCTTGTTGACGGTCGTATGTATAACCCCAAGCTGTTTTGTTCTTGCTTTTACTGCAAGGTGGGGCGGTCTGGTGTTCGGTTTGAGTTGCCGCTTTACCTGGGCCCAGTTATGGTTGACCTACCGCATTGTGTGATGATGGTACGGGCTCCAGCGCCTTATCGTTGCCCTGGGGTAGCAATCTATGCTTCGGGTAGCTTTTGGCTGGTCCAGTAAGGCCGTTTCTTCGGTGGCTAGGACTTCGGTCCATCTATCATTGAGAAGATCTTGGTCAGCTTGAAGCTGCTGCTGCTTCTTTTTCAGGCTCCTTGCAGTGGCTATTAGTTGGCGCTTAAAGCGCTCCTGCTCATGAGGTTCCTCAGGCATGATGAAATCCTCAGTGCCAAGGCCCACCTCATCCTCAGAGAGCGGAAGGTAATTGTCGTCCTCCGAATTTTCGTGTGTGGCCAGTTTAACAGGGCTAACCTGCCCATCTTCCTATTCATCTTGTTCATTAGTTGTATCAATGGGGTCTTTGTTTTGATCGGCATCATTGTCCATGCCGCCGATATCTCGGAGTCGTGATCAAGTGTATTGGTCGAATTCTCGACTGTGTCTATGAAGTGGGTGGTGGGTGGGAAGCACAATTCTCCACCGTCAGCCCCTGGTTCGAGCCGGATATAGTTTGGTTGTGAGTCCTCCGCCGAGGACAGGTTTTTTAAAGAATTTAGCACATCGCCCAAAGGCGAGTGCTGGAAGATGTCTGTGGTGCTGACTTCGAAGATCGATAAATGATCAAGCTCGGCGTCCGCTGGCTCGCGTGGTTCGGAACCTACGGTCGGAGACGAGTCCAGTGTTCCGGTGGCATAGGCATCGTGTGAGACCAAGTCCATGTGCGGCTCCAACGCCGGGAATCTGCGGCCTCCGTGGTGGGGTTAGTTCTCCCGTCTTTGGATGGCGCGGCCTGCTCTGGCTCTAGGGCTAGAGCGGTTACAGGAGCGATCTCCTGGATGTGGCCCGATGACAGATTTAGGTCATGATCATCGGATGACCAGGAGCGGCTACCGCGGTATCGAATTCGGCGAAGATCAAGTCTCCACGGATGTCCGCGACGTAGTTCGGGCTCCCGATTCTGACCTGATGGCCAGGGGCGTAGCTTTCGATCTGCTCCAGATGGCCAAACGAGTTGGCCCGCAGTGCGAAGCCACCGAACACGAAGATCTGCCCGAGGAGGAAAGTTCCTCCGCAGACAGCATCACTATTGACGATTGAAGGGGCCATCAAACCTTTCAGCGACAGCACAGAGGAACTTTCAATGAAAGCACCAATGTCGGTGTCAAAACCGGCGGATCTCGGGTAGGGGGTCTCGAACTATGCATCTAAGGTTGATGGTAACAGGAGACAGGGGGCACGATGTTTACCCAGGTTCGGGCCCTCTCTATGGAGGTAATACCCTACTTCCTGCTTGATTGATGTTGATGAATATGAGTATTACAAGAGCTGATCTACCACGAGATCATAATGGCTAAACCCTAGAATTCTAGCCTGTATGGCTACGGTATTGAGTATATCCTTTCCGGACTACATCCTCCGTTTATATAGTCACCAGGGGGATCTAGGGTTACATAGAGTTGGTTACATAAGATGGAGTCTTCATAGTTATTCGCCAAGCTTGTCTTCCACGCCAAGGTGAGTCTTATCCGGACACGGGTACAGTCTTCGGTCTTCATATCTTCACAGCCCATCAGTGCGGCCCATAGATAACAGGTCAGACTCCCGAGGACCCCTTAGTCCAGGACTCCCTCACCCACCACAAAGGCCCTTCGGACACAGTGTCCAAAGAGACCGAAGCACTCTCGTCCCACGATGGATATGAGGAGGAAGATGAAGAGGAGGTGGAAGGCGACTCCCCCCTTAAGGGGAAGAAAAAGAAGAGGGCAACCTCCGAAGACCCGAAGGGGGAGGTGCCCAAGAGAGGGAAGGTGACCCTCCCAGACAGTTCAAACTCAGAGTCTAAACTGGTCCCTAAGAAACCTCCCAGGGTGAAGCCCCTGCACGAGTCATAAGTATTCAAGAACTTATCTATTTGTCTTCGGCCTTCATATCTCCATTATGTAAGTTATTTTGCCGTGTGCCTTTAAGCCCTCCACGCGAGCTCCCGGACACTCTGTTATCGGAGGGGAACTCTCTGCCGCCCGAGATGGCGTAGAGTGAGACGCCACGAGCCCCCGCACCTATCACCATGGATGACACCGAGGTGTTATCCCGAAGGACCTCTCCTGGCCGAGGGACGGGCGGACGAGGATGTCGAGAAGGCGCCCGAGGTTAATACCTCGGTCGCCAAAGACATAGGGGAGGCGATCCCTATGACCACCGATGGTGGGGACCCCCAACAGTCCGGGCCCCAGCCGGACACTATTCTAGAGACCAACATGGCTCTGGGATCGGGTGAGCAGCCCCCTTCGAGGGAGGGGGAGGAGTACCAGCTCCACCGGTGACCTCCACTAATCCGGAGGCGCCAAACGATCTATAGGAAGCACTGCAACGTGCTTCCATCATGGAGGAGCACGGCACCTTGATGGGTGCGGTGGTGAAGAAGGTTCAGTCTGCAAAAAGTGGACTGACCGAAGCCTTCACTAGCCTACTGACAGGCTTTGAGGTATGTGATGTAATGTCTTAAACATTTTTGTTTCATATAGAGGAATATACATGTATATAGACAGTAACCCCTGAGGCTCTGTCCGGTTTAAAAGAAACCGGACAAAGGATCCACATAAAATTCGGGAAATTTAACATACTTCTCCATTATTGTAACAGGCTTCCCTATTGGCGGCAACTGCCTAGGCCGCAGAAGTTTCCGAACTCAATCAGAAGCTTAAGGTGGCCGATGAAGAAATCGACCGCATTAACAAGCAGTTCAATGAGACACAAGGTATGCGTATAGTGTTAAAAGTTTAGTTGTATACTAGAAGGGGATAGTTATATTTAGAAATTAACTCACTCAATGCTTTGATGATGAGCATAGTTGGTGCAGCTGAGGTCGAGACCCTCAAAGGCACCCTTGCCCAAGCCTAGAAAGAGGCGAAGGCAAACCAGGCAGTCGCTGACAAAGCGGCTGCAGAACTGAAGACCGAGCAGGCTGCCCGCCGCGAACATGAAGCTCGGGTGGCTGAAGTCGAGCAGGAGCTGAAGGATGTCATCAGCAAATGCAAGGCTTTGGAGGAGAAGACTTCGGCCCAATCATCCGAACACCACAAATCTCTCCAAGAGGCAAAAGAGGCGCGGATCGAGTCCCGGAGTGCTCGCGAAGAGATCCGTCAGGTGAAGCGGATAGAGGATGGTAAGGCCTTTCTTTTGCAGAGTATTTTTGGAGGTCAAAGAAATGCTTTGCTCACTCGAGTATGGAATTCTCCATACGCGTTTCCGGATCTTCCGAGGAGTGCCGCTGATCCCGCATAGTTCTTCCGAGCCTAGGAGGGGAACTCGACCGAGAAGCTGTTTTGGTCGCAATTTCTTGCGCCGGAGCACCCGATGCCTCTGAACAACCAGCTGAAGCAGCTGATGGAGCTACATAGGGTGGCCGGTTCGGGCATGAAGGATCTAATAGTCCAGTTGTGGCCGGCCGAACCAATTCCCAGCATCTACTTTGGTTTGGTGAAGTGGCTTGTCGATGTGCGGCCCCGAATTGATGCTATAAAGTGTTCGACCTGCATAGAGGGTGCTCGGATGGCCTTCACCCATGTAAAAATGCAATGTGCGAAGATGAAAGCCACCGACGTGGTGACCGTAGGCCCGCCCGAAGGCAAGGATCATCGGAAGCTGGAGAGATACTTCAACGACATCCTGGAAGGGGCCCGAATAATAGAGGGCCAATGTTCTAAGGACATGATATTTGATTAGATGTGTTCGGGTTGTAAAAATTATGTTATGAACCCATGCTTGTAATATATCTATGTTTGCGCCTTTTGTTTTCAAGCGATTTTTCCTCCTGTGTGGCCATTCATTTCTGAAAGTTGCCAGTCGTCGGCTTCAACCCCCACGTAGATGCTACAGGGGTGTTCTGCGTAACACTTGGCAGCACTTTATCCAATGTCTTGATCCTGTAAAGGAGGCGTCCGTGCAGTGAACCAGGCAATCAGGCTATTGCAGCTTTATTACTTTCACCTAGCCATAGGAGTTTGTCTGTGGAGCTAAGTACTAGCCCCTGGTGCATGTGCGGCTATCCGGAATACGGTGTCGTTTTTCCAGGCGGCTTGATGAAGACCAGCCCCTCGTATAACACGGAGTGAATCGCGAATGATTTTAGTATAAGACTAAGTCACCGAATCACCGACCAACTCTCGCTTTATCATGACAGTCAGTTTTCGGCTTTCTCTACTGAGGTATTTGACCGGACGAACCAGAAATACAATCGCAGTAGTTCTCCCTTTACTACCTTAGCCGAACAAGCAGACGTAAGCTGGTAAGCACAGGAGTCGGGCAACCCAACTATAGACCAAAGACATGATTCGGAGCCGATGCAAATAATGCAATATTTGGGACGTCGAAGAGTACCCTATAGGTGCCAGACTTAAAAATGTGTGGAGCCGAATACAACCCCTGGCGTTAAGGCTGGACTAAAGCATGTGTGGCAATCTGAAGTAAGGAGGGAATACGGATGGCAATATGAAATGAATTAGTACCAAACGAAAGTGTTTGTCGGCATTCTGGGAATGGGGGTACCCAGACTTGCCTGCCTGCGGCCCACGGCGTGTCTCTTTCAATGGCCCGGTACGGCCCAGCTTCAGCAACAACAACCCAAGATCCTCGCGAGGGGCCAAGCCTCGCGAGGCAGACGACACCAAGACCTCCCTGGGGGTCAGTCTCACCAGGATGGCTCCCGAGGAGCGGAGATATCAATGCAAGGTGCACCTCGCGAGGTTCATATGACGTGAGCCATGACGACCAAGGCCAGGTGGGCGCCAGCGGGCGCAGTGTGCCAGTTTCCTCTTTGGTGCTAAGGAGGTAAGCGCGGGCGTGGAGTCCCAAGGCGTCAAGCAAAGGTTTCCATTTTGGTGCAACAAGAACAAGACCGCCAGGACGGCAGGACGGAGGTCACCGCAAAGCCCATCGCGGCGTCATGGCCAGGAGCTTTTGCAATCGAAGACTACTTTTGTTAGGATAGCATGTATTGGCTGTCTCCCTTTGAATTTGGCCGTTGTGGGATCCCTTCCCGCCTTACATTTGGGAAGAGGACCAAGGCCACTATAAATAGGACTTAGCCACCACCATAGGGGGGCGGATCATTCAGATCATTCTCACACCCACCAGCTCATCGAGCACAAGAACACCTCTCCTCCCGAGGTTGTTCTCCACTGTACTAGTTCATCCTCAGCCGCTCGAGGCCAATCCACCACAAAGCAGGAGTAGGGTTTTATACCGCAAGGTGGCCCGAACCTGGGTAAACTACCGCGTCTCTTGTCTCTTGGGTTCGACGAGTTAGGCCGTAGGATCGGTGAGCAGACAAGTTGGGGAGGACGAGTTCTTCGCATGCACCCCAGTGTTCGAACCTCTCAAGGGTCTACGGAACCCTGAATCTGACATTTGGTGCGCCTGTCGGATTATGGGTTCCGGCAAACCCTTGAGGTTCGAACACTGGGGTATGCATGAAGATCTCTCCCCCTAGCTCACGCTCTCGCAACGATCTCAAAGCCTAGCCCACCGAACCCAAGGAACAAAGCACACAAGAGTTATATTGGTTCGGGCCATCGTTGCGGTGTAATACCCTACTCCAGTGTGGTGTGGTGGATTGACTTGTAGGCTGGGGATGAACAAGTACAAGGGAAGAAGAACTTCCTGAGGAGAGGTGTTCTTGGGCTCGATGAGCTTGTGTGGTTGGGGATGATCTGAATGATCCGTCTCCAGATGAGCCTCTCTACCTCGATGAGCCTCCCTGGCTACGGTGGTGGCTAGCCCTATTTATAGAGGCCCGCTCCCCAAATATTAGGTGGGAAGGGATCCCACAACGGCCAATTCGAAGGGGACAACGAGTACAAGTTATCCTGACAAAAGGTGGTCTTCGCCTGCCAAAGGCTCTGGTGATGACGCCGTCATGGGCTCCGTGGTGACCTCCGTCTTGCCGTCCTGCTGGTCTTGGTCTCATTGCACCGATATGGAAACCTTTGCCTGACGCCTTGGGACTCCTCGCATGTGCCTGCCTCTTTAGCACCAAAGAGGAAACTGGCACTCTGCGCCCGCTGGTGCCCGCCTAGCCTTAGTCATCATGGCTCATGTCACCGAAACCTCACGAGGTGCCCCTCGCCTTGATCTCTCCCCTCCTCGCGAGCCAGCCTAGTGAGGCCGCCCTTGAGAAGGTCTTGTGTCATCCGCCTCGCAAGGCTTGGCCCCTCGCGACGGTATTGAGTGTTGGTTGATGAAGATGGGCCGTACCAGGCTGTTGGTGGAGCCACGCCCTGGGCCGCAGGTAGGCAACTCTGGGTAACCCCGTTCCCAGGACGCCGACAACGCCAGGTAGGGGTGCGTCGGAGCCTCTCTTCTGCCGGCTGATTCGCCACCACTCCATTGCTTCCATGGCCGACGCTCGTCGAGCCTGTGTTGAGCATCGGGCCGCCCTCGCCACTCGCGTCACCCAGATGGCGCTTGTTGGCGGGCCTCCCCATCGTTCCCCGTCGCCCGCTGCCAACGCCACCACCGGCCCGACAGGGCATGAGCAGCAAGCTTCGTCGCTGCACCCCTCAGTGTCGCGTGATGGGCACACCACCACCCCGTCGCTGACCCCGTCCGGTTCGTTGTCTCACGCTCGTCACGGCCCGGTGAGTGCGTAGCCCGCGTTGCTCATTGTGCACGAGCTCCTGCGCTATCGCCCCATCGACGACCTCTACGAAGATTGGCTGGACCGCATCGCCGAGCTCGTCAGCACCGCTGGGGGCTCTCCAGCACCATCCCTCCCGCTGCCTCGCCAGCCACCTACTGTGGGTGACGTAGCCCACGGAGCGCCTCCTCCACCTCCCAGTCAAGATGCCATCATCGAGCCAAGGCGCGAGGCCCCGAGGCACGACCCACCGCGCAGGGCGCTTGCGTGGGAAGAAGAAAGCTGCCAGGTGGTCCAGCGGCCACAAGTGAGGGAGCGTGTGCTCCCAGTACCACCATATCAGGACCGTGCACCACCTGTAGTGGTGGCGCACGAGCTCCAAGATCAAGCTCCACCCCCACGATGAGCGCCCATGACCATAGCGGGTTGCCGCGCCTTCACCCCAGAGCTACGCAGCGTCGTCTGGCCAGGGAAGTTCAAGCCCGACCTGCCTCCATGCTACAATGGCACCCCCGACCCTGCTGAGTTCTTGTAGCTCTACGAGCTGAGCATCTAGGAGGCCAATGGCAACGAGAAGGTAATGGCAAACTAGTTTCCCATGGCCCTCAAGGATGGGTCACGCTCTTGGATCCTGAACCTGCCCTTGGGATCGATCTCCTCCTGGACTGAGATGCGCGAGAGTTTCGTCGCCAACTTCCAGGGCACTCGCGACCGGCCGCCTGCCGTGGGTGACCTACGGCGCATCAAGCAGCAGCCAGGGGAGACCCTCCAGAAGTACATCCAGTGCTTCAACAACATGCGTCTCAAGATCCCCAAGGTATCGGATGAGGCCATCATCTCCACATTAACTGATGGTGTCCGTGACTGTCGGCGTTCTGGGAACGGGGGTCCCCAGACTTGCCTGCCTACGGCCCACGGTGTGGCTGAGCCAGCAGGCCGTACAGCCCTTCTTCACCAACGAAGCACCCAAGACTCTCGCGAGGGGCCAAGCCTCGCGAGGTGGACGACGCAAGACCTCCTCCGGAGTGGCCTAGCTAGGCAGGCTCATGAGGAGCGGAGATATCAAGGCGAGGCGAACCTCACGAGGTTCTCGTGACGTGAGCCATGACGATCGACACCAGGCGGGCGCCAGCGCGCACAGCGTCCTTGTTTCCTCTTTGGTGCAAAGGGGGCAAGCGCAGCCGCGGAGTACCGAGGCCTCAGGCAAAGGTTGCCATTTCGGTGCAACAAGACCAAGACCATGGACTGCAAGACGGAGGTCACCATGGAGCCCAGAGCAGCGTCACCACCAGAACTTTGTGCAGGCGAAGACTACTTTTGTCAGGATAGCTTGTAGCTGTCCCCCTTCAAATCAGCCCGCCATTGTTGGCTCCCTTCCCACTCGATATTTGGGAAGAGGACCAGGGCCTCTATAAATAGGACTAGCCACCACAGTGGAGGAGGGGATCTTAGCTTGAGAGAGACCACCCCCACGCACACAAGCTCACCGAGCTCAAGAATGCCTCAACCTCAGGAGGTCGTTCTTCCTTCGTATTGTTCATCATCAGCCCAAGAGGCAATCCACCACCACACTGGAGTAGGGTATTACACCAGAACAGTGGCCCGAACCAGTCTAAAACCCGTGTCCTTCTGTGTTGTGATTTCGTCGAGTTCTCCCATCCTAGCGAGCTAGGCCGTAGATCGGTTGGAGGGACAGACTTCGCGCGCACCCCAGTGTTCGAACCTTAAGGTTTTGCGGGGAACCCATACCCCGACATTTGGCGGGCCAGGTAGGGCTACGCCATAGCTTCCCTTCCATCAGTTCGTCGCTCGGTCGTCTCCATGTCGGACGCTTCACCGCGCTCGAGCTGACCGTCGGGCCGCCCTCACCGCCCTCGTCGCTCAGACGGCTCCCATAGGCGGGCCGCCTCGTCGTTCTCCGTCCCTCGCCGCCAATACTGCCACCTGCCCGGTGGGTAACGAGCAGCAGGCGTCCTCGCAACATCCTTCGGTGCGGCAGGACGGCCGCACTGCTACTCCATCGCTCACCCCTGCTGGCTTTTCGTCTCATGAGGAGTGGCTCGATCGCGTCGCCGAGCTCGTCCGTTCCGCGGGGGGCTCTCTGGCGCCATCCCACTCTCTGCCTCGGGGGTCGAGGAGCCGGGGGGACCTAATCCGGGCGAGCCTCCGCGTTCCTGATCCGCCGCGCCCGGCGCCCGCGCGTGAAGAAAGGAGCTGCCAAGAAATCCCGCGGACGCGAGAAGCTGCACCAGCACTCCCCGTGCCACCTCGTTAAGACCACGCGCCGCCTGCGGTGGCACAGCACGGACCTCACCAAGACCAAGCTCCGCCCCCGAAGCGGGCCCCGGCAACCACGGCAGGCTGTCGCGCCTTCACCCCTGAGCTGCGTAGCGTTGCCTGGCCAGGCAAGTTCAAGCCAGATCTGCCTCCTTGGTACGACGGCACCGCTGACCCCGCGGAGTTCTTGCAGCTCTATGAGTTGAGCATCGAAGCGACCAACGGCGACGAAAAAGTCATGGCGAACTGGTTTCCCATGGCTCTCAAGGATGGGGCCCGCTCCTGGCTCCTGAACCTGCAGCACGGCTGGATCTCCTCCTGGGACGAGATGCACGACCGCTTCATCGCCAACTTCCAGGGCACTCGTGACCACCCACCGGTTGCGGGCGACCTCCACCGCATCAAGCAACAGCCAGGAGAGACCCTCCATAAGTACATCCAGCGCTTCAACAGCACCCGCCTCAAGATCCCCAAGGTCACGGATGAGGCCATCATCTCCGCGTTTTCCGACGGCGTCCATGATGTCAAGATCAAGGAAGAGCTAGCTATCCATGAGGAGCTTTGCACATCTCAAGAGCTGTTCAACCTGGCGACCAGGTGCGCAAGAGCTGAGGAGGGGCGCCTCTCTCTCCTCGAGCTGCCAGCTGCAGGAGTGGAGGAAAAGAAGGCCAAGGCCAAGGACGTGAAGCGTAAAGAGGCAGTAGTGCTCGCAGCAGAGCCCGACACCAAGCGAGGCAGAGATCAGCTCGAGTCATCCAAAAAGGCGCCCATTCTGCGCCTTCCACAACCTGAACACCCACAACACCAGCGACTCTCAAGAGCTCAGAGCCATTCGGGAAGGACGCTTCGGCTGACGCCCCGAGCGCAACGACCGGGGCTACGGCCGTGGAGGAGGACGCGGAGGCGGATGCTGGGATGACCATGGCCCGTGCCAGGAGTGGCATGACCGGCCTTATGAAGGCCGCTGGCAGGACCAACCTCGCGAGGGCGCCTGGAGGGACCCGCCTCGTGAGGATCGCCCCCAGGGCAATGCTGGTCTTCCCCCTTTGTCGCTACCAAGGAGGAACGACCACTACCAGGACGAGGGGGGCTGGGAGCTTCCAGGAGACGCACGCGGTCGCTTGCATCCTGGGCGGCGCTCAGGCCCCATCCTCTCAGCGCATCTTCAAACAGTTCGCTCGCGAGGTAAACACGGCGCTCCCCAAGCTCGAGGCTACACACCCGCTCTGGTGGTCCCAATGCGCCATCACCTTCAGCTTGGCCGACCAGCTCAAGTGCGCAGCCACCACTGGCACATTCCCTATGCTGTGCTCCCCAGTCATCAGCAATGTGCAAGTCACCAAGACTCTCCTCGACGGCGGCGCATGTGTCGGTGTCAAAACCGGTGGATCTCGGGTAGGGGGTGCCGAACTGTGCGTCTAAGGCAGATGGTAATAGGAGGCAGGGACACGATGTTTTACCCAGGTTCGGGCCCTCTTGATGGAGGTAATACCCTACGTCCTGCTTGATTGTTCTTGATAATATGAGTAGTACAAGAGTTGATCTACCACGAGATCAGAGAGGCTAAACCCTAGAAGCTAGCCTATGGTATGATTGTATGTTGTCCTACGGACTAAAACCCTCTGGTTTATATAGACACCGGAGGGGGCTAGGGTTACACAGAGTCGGTTACAAGGAAGGAGATCTACATATCCGTATTGCCAAGCTTGCCTTCCACGCCAAGGAGAGTCCCATCCGGACACGGGACGAAGTCTTCAATCTTGTATCTTCATAGTCCAACAGTCTGGCCAAAGGATATAATCCGGCTGTCCTGATACCCCATAATCCAGGACTCCCTCAGAACCCCCTGAACCAGGCTTCAATGACGATGAGTACGGCGCGTAGATTTTCTTTGGCATTGCAAGGCGGGTTCCTCCTCCGAATACTTCATAGAAGATTTTGAACACGAGGATCGTGTCCGGCTCTGCAAAACAAGTTCCACATACCACCGTAGAGAGAATAATATTTCCACAAATCTAATCTGCTGACGTACCCCGTAGCGTGACATCACACCACAGCCAGGTATTTATTCGAATCGTTTTTCATAACCAATCTCAGCGTGTTTCGCGAGGCGGTTTCCTTGGCACGTCTTGTCGAAGCAGAGATCGCGTCCCCTTTATCACGGGATCCTCATCAATACGGACGTAGGTAACCTAGCCGCGTTATCAATTATGGCGCTTGGGGGATAAGCGAGTTTTACCAGGCTGGTGGGGGCGCATAGTTTCGCCCGCTCTTATAAAGGGATAAGGTTTCACCTTTTTCTACCCACGCCTTCTTCCTCCTTGCTCATCCATTCTCATGCACTCGAGCTCCAGCGCCAAAGTCCACATCCTTCTCCTCAACTCTCTCCAAACATGTCTGGAGCAGGAGGCAGGTGGATGGTCTCCTCTGTCACGAAGGGACACATCAAAAAACTACGTGGGGCCGGATACTTAGCCGCGAATATCGCGCACCGGCTGCCAGCCGCGGGGCAGATCGTCCCTTCCCCGGAACCTTACGAAAGGGTGGTTTTCCTTCCCCACTTCGTCCGCGGGCTGGGGTTTCCCCTCCATCCATTCGTCTGCGGCCTTATGTTCTATTATGGGCTGGACTTTCATGATCTGGCCTTGAATTTCATCCTCAAATCTCGGCGTTCATCGTCGTGTGCGAGGCTTTCCTTCGCATCCGTCCCCACTTCGGCATGTGGCTTAAGACCTTCAATGTCAAGCCGAAGGTAGTAGGCGGCCAACAAGCAGAATGCGGCGGAGCCATGGTGGGAAAAATTCCCAACATTACATGGCTCGAGGGCTCCTTCGTGGAGACCATAAAGGGGTGGCAATCGGGGTGGTTCTACATCACCGAGCCGCGCGACACCAACTGGGTGGCGGCCCCCGAGTTTTGATCCGGAATCCCCATTCGGCTTACTTCCTGGAAGGAGAAGGGCCTGTCCTGGGGCTCATCGATGGAGCTGGAGGGACTCTAGAAGTGTATCCGGAACATGATAAGCAAGAAACTCAAGCTTGTCAACATAGTCCAGGTCATGCTCTTCCGCCGGATCCTCCCGTGTCAACAACGGGCTTTCAACTTATGGGAGTTCGACCCGGCCCAGCACCAGACTCTACGCGAGCTCTTCGACACGACGCATCAGGACGTCTAGAAGGTGCTGTTCAAGGGTGTCGAGGTCCCCCCTCCCCTTACCGAGGACCGCGGGCTAAGCGTGACGCGCCCTGTGAATCCGGTAAGTTATGTACATCTTGTAGGGTATTTATTTTCCATAGTTTAACCATGGGCGGGATCTGAGCTCCCATGCCTTTGACAGGACTGGGTTGAGACAACGAAGCAGATTGACTACTCGGCCCCTCTGCCCGAAGACCTTGCAGACGCTTTCCTGACGGAGATGCGGACTTCGGCTCCTTATGAGGTGCCGGATAAGAAGATCAAGAAGAAGGCCAAGGGAACCCGAAAGAGTTCCCGGCGCCAGGTGGTATCGGACTCATCGTCCAATAACTCTTAGACGCACTCCTCCCGTGAAAACGAGGGGGAGGAAGATGAAGATTCTCCCCCTCCGGCCGGGGGAGACAAGAAAAGGAAGGCCGCCCCAACCGGGGAGGCCGAAGGGTCCAAGAAGGGAAGGACTCTCCTTCCGGACTGTTCCACCACCGACGTCGACAGCGAAGACGAGTGGTTACTCAGGGCCATGCCCCTGGCGAAGTCGTAAGTATTCGGATACCAGAGTAACTCATAGCATACTTTTATTGCACTACTTCTCCTAACGTCGAATATGATCATGCAATCCGCCCCGAGCCCGTATCGACGTACCCTCGTCGGACGGTTCCTTGGACTCATCGTATATGAATAGTGAGTCACTTCCAACCGCCTCCTCTCCTCGCCCTACGGACAATGTTGAGGTATTGTCTCAAGGGGCCCCGAGCTAGGGGAGATAGTCCTGGAGGCGCCTCAAGGCGACCTTCCGGACTCCAGGCGCAAAGGGAGCAAGACTCCCGAGGGCTCTAAGTTCGTCCCTCAGCCGAACGCCACGCCGGAACCTCCAGTGGTTCTGGACTCCGGCAGGCGGCCCCCTTCCAAGAGGGGGAAGCCGCCTGTGCCGGTGACCTCTATCCATCCAGAGGCACCGGACAACCTGCTGGGAGCGCTTCGCGGCGCTTCCATCGACGTAGAGCACTGCACTATTTTGAGTGCGGTGATCAAAAAGGTTCAGTCCGCCAAGAGCGGACTGACTGAAGCATGTGCCGGCCTTCTAACAGGCTTTGAGGTAAGTATTTAAAATATAGGAAAATATTACCGCATAGACAGTAGCCCCTGATGCTCTGTTTGGTGTTCATAAAGAAAAGCCGAATAGAGGATCAAATAATATCTGCACGAGTCTAATATAAGTATGTCTATATGCGTGTGCAGGCTTCGCTGCTGACCTCTGCCGCACTGACTGCGGAGGTCGCCGCAGTGAAGCAGAACCTCGAGTGGTCCGAGAAAGAGCTCGACCTTGCCAAGAGGCAGCTCGAGGAGAACAAAGGTAAGTAATACCTTGTCTATATGTATAAAAAAAGATGCGGTTGCAAAAATGATAGGATCATCATGGATGTGCCAGGGGTCACGACTGAAGTGGCGACCCTGAAGCAAGCGTTGTCCGAGGCCGAAAACAAAGCGGCTAGGGAGCGCACCGAGCAGGAGAAACAAGAGGCACGGGTGGGCGAGGTGCAGCAAGAGCTCCAGGCTCTCGTGAAGAAGCACGAGACTTTGGAGCTTGACTCGAAGACGTGAGAGTCCAAGCTTGTCGCGGCCCTCGAGAGCACAAAGCATGCCAAGGCTGAAGCCCAAAAGGCCCTCCAGGAAATTGAGGCGATGAGGAAGATAGCGGCGGGTAAGGCATTCATTATGCAAAGCAAGCATGCGAAAGTAAATTACTTGTTACTTACCCGAGTCCGGAGCTCTCCAAGAGCGTTCGCAGATTTGCCCCGCAGTGTGTCGGATGCCGCAAAGTACTACCAGGCCGAGGAGGGAAGCTCGATGGAGAAGTTGTTCTGGTCTCAGTATACTGGGACCGAACACCCGATGCCTGTGAGCGACCAGCTGAAGCAACTGGTCAAGCTGCACAAGGCGGCCGAACAGGCCATGAGGGGCCTTATAGTCCGAATGTGGCCTGGCGACTCCCTTCCCAATAGCTACTTCAGCCTGGTGAGGCGGCTTGTGGATGCCTGCCCACGGCTGGAAGTCATAAAGCGGTCTGTCTACATCGAAGGTGCACGTCGGGCTTTTACCCGCGCGAAGGTGCACTGGGACATGATGGACACCGAGAAGCTGGTGAAGGAGGGGCCGCCGCAGGGCAAGGAGCATCGACACCCCGAAATGTATTATGAGGGTGTCCTGAAGGGTGCCCATCTTGTGGCGGACGAGTGTGCGAAGGATGTAATTTTTGAATGAACTTGCTCGTGTGATCCTATATTATGAAAACTTGTTCATATCAACTATGCAACGCTTGTTTGAATTTAAAATATTACGTTCTATGTGGCTGTTTATCAAATCTGAGAGATGGCCAGTCGTTGGTTTCTGCCCCCATGCCACGAGTGCTGGGGTGTTCGGGATAAATCTAAGCACTCTTTTTCCCATTGTTGGGTCCTTCGAGGGAGGTGCTCAGCGCAATGAACAAGGCAATCGGACTATAATGCTTTATCACTCTCACTTAGCCATAGAAGTCTACAATTTTAAATTTTGGCGAAGCCCCTAGTATTCGGAAGGCCGAATTCGGGGCGCTATACGCGCCTAAGCTGGACAAGGCCGACTCCTCGCCCTAAGCAGCATAAGTCTTTAGGGACTCGAGACCTCTCGAACAGCGACCAACTCTCGCCTTATCATGACAGTCAGTTTTAGCTTTCTCTACTGAGGTGATTGCCCATATGAACCGGGGCACAATCGCAGTAGTTCTCCCAGTGCTACCTTAGCCGATATAGCGGAACGTAAGGTACCAAAACATGGGAGCCGGGCAAACCCAACTATTGACCCAAGACATGATTCGGAGCTCATGCATATAATGCTATAAGTTCGGGTGCCGCACTGTCGAAAGTGTTTGGACTTCTCACGCCGTATTATGGGGTACGCTTAAGCCCCTGGCGTATTAGCCGTACCAAAGTGTACGGGTGCTGAATGTCATGAATGAACATATATATATATATATAAGAATAGAGAATGCGGTAATAGTCTAGTGCTATGCATTGTTTATTCAAAAAGGTGCATCAAAGCAGAATGATACAAGTAGTGCGATAAGCAAAAAGTAGGACTATTTGACATGTCCCTTCCAAGGGCAAGCTGAGGAATGTTATTTAAAGCAGGTATTTCACTCGTTATCAGAGACCACCTGGGAGTTCCATGGTGCGACGTAGCTTTCTACCTCCTTGGTTGTTGTATCGTGTGTCCGGCAATCGTACTGTCGGACGAGGTTTCCAGAGAGTAAAGTCTTGAAAGAGAGAAAAAATAACAAAGCGGGAAGCCCCTAGTGCGGTTGAGCCACGTTTTGGGGCGTGCCGTAGTCGTGCCCCCCCCACCTATGCCCATGGTATTTTCAATGCGTAATTATGTACGCGTGGCACGGATTTCGCTGTTTGGATGGGAGTGGGGTGGGGCCGCATTGCTATGCGAGCTCGGAACGTGCCAGGCGGTCTTGTTGTACATTACACCGGGCGCGCTTGACAGTGTCCGGGTGTTTAATCACCGAAATGGTGGATTGCCTGAAGAGGCTGCTTTGTGCTTCTGTTGCAAGGGCCACAGTGTGCTCCTCCATGCGGAGGGAGTACTCTGTGTTTCCATTGACCGTGATGACCCCCCGAGGTCCTGGCATCTTGAGCTTGAGGTATGCATAATGCGGTACCGCATTGAATCTCGCAAATGCGGTTTGCCCGAGCAGTGCGTGATAGCCACTGCAGAACGGGACTATATCGAAGATTAACTCCTCGCTTCGAAAGTTGTCTGGGGATCCGAAGACCACTTCCAGTGTGACTGAGCCTGTGCAATGGGCCTCTACACCTGGTATGACGCCTTTGAAGGTCGTTTTGTGGGTTTGATCCTTGAGGGGTCTATACCCATTTTGCGCACTGTGTCCTAATAAAGCAGGTTCAGGCTGCTGCCGTCGTCCATAAGGACTCGAGTGAGGTGAAATCCGTCGATGATTGGGTCTAGGACCAATGCGGCGAATCCGCCATGACGGATACTAGTGGGGTGGTCCCTGCGATCCATGGGTTGAACTTTGGGGCGACTGGCTCCAACGCATATATGTCCCTTAGCGCACGCTTCCGCTCCCTCTTGGGGATGTGGGTTGTGTCTATCATGTTCACCATCCGCACTTGTGGGGGGAACCTCTTCTGTCCTCCGGTGTTCGGCGGCCGGGGCTCCTCCTCGTCATCACTATGTAACCCCTTATCTTTGTTTTCGGCATTTAACTTGTCGGCCTGCTTGAACACCCAACACTCCCTGTTGGTGTGGTTGGCTGGCTTGTCGAGGGTGCTGTGTATTTGACACAAGCGATCAAGTATACGGTCCAACTGGACGGGCCCGGAGTGCTTCTTTTGAATGGCTTTTTCCACTGACCGGGTTTAGAGCCTCTGAATCCGGCATTGACTGCCGTATCCTCGGTATTGTCGCTGTTGATGCGGCGCTTGTGTTTGTTATGACATGACCTTCCATTGCTATCCTTGGTATCCGAAGTACCATGGTTCTTTGATATGCTATTGCTTCGAGCCAGCCAGCTGTCCTCTCCCATGAAAAAGCGGGTCATGAGTGTCGTGAGGGCTGCCATAGATTTCAGCTTTTCCTGGCCAAGGTGTCGGGCGAGCCACTCATCGCGGATGTTGTGCTTAAAAGCTGCTAGGGCCTCTACATCCGGATAGTCGACGATTTGATTTTTCTTTGTCAGGAACCGAGTCCAGAATTGCCTGGCCGACTCCTCTAGCTGCTGAATTATGTGGCTCAAGTCATCGGCATCTGGTGGTCGCACATAAGTGCCCTGGAAGTTGTCGAGGAATGCGGCTTCCAGATCTTCCCAACAACCAATGGATTCTGCTGGCAGGCTGTTGAGCCAATGTCGAGCTGGTCCTTTGAGTTTGAGTGGGAGGTATTTGATGGCGTGTAGATCGTCACCGCGGGCCATGTGGATGTGCAGGAGAAAGTCCTCGATCCATACCGCAGGATCTATTATGCCGTCGTATGATTCGATATTTACGGGTTTGAAACCCTCTGGGATTTGGTGATCCATTACTTCGTCTGTGAAGCATAGGGGGTGTGCGGCGCCTCTGTACTGGGCTATATCACGATGCAGCTCAAATGAGTCTTGTCCGCTGTGTTCGGCCCGGCCAGATTTACTTTTACTGTATCCGGCGTGACGGTTATCGTCTCGCATAGTGGCGCGCCCTCATGATCTGTAGATCGATCTTACGTGTTTTGCTTTGACCTCCAATACGTCTCGCAGGTCTAGCGTGCTTCCCCGAGCCTTGACATTTTTATTTGAGTGGCGTCGGGTTGCGGGCTGAGATTTTGGCTGGAATGCCTCTCTGTCGCGGCCACGAGGTGGCCGATTAGCCGTGTCATACGCTGGAGATGTAGGTTTTCATGCTTCCTCCTCCAGTCAGGGTAGCAACCTGCGCCTTGGGTAGCTCTTGGAGGGGCATTCGAGTTCATATTCCTCGGCCGCAAGGACTTCAGTCCATCTGTCAGCTAGCAAATCTTGGTCAGCTCGAAGCTGCTGTTGCTTTTTCTTAAGGCTATTTGCCGTGGCTATAAGCTGATGCTGGAAGTGCTCTTCCTCGACGGGATCCTCAGGCATGACAAATTCGTCATGGTTGAGGCTTGCTTCGTCTTCGAAGGGAGGCATGTAATTATCATCCTCCGCCTCTCCATCTGCCGCTCTCTCGGGAGGGCTGGCTTCTCCATCCTCCTGCTCTAAATCTTGCTGGAGGGGATTGTCGTCATCTTCGGCACTGTCCGGAGTGCTATTATCTCCTGTGCCGGTATCACCGCTTTTGCCTTGGCGAGACTTAGAGCGGCGCCGCTGACGTCGGCGCTTGGGTTGCTTCTTGGAGGGGTCATCCTCCGTTGTCCCGTCGCCATTGCCTTCTTTGGGTGTGTCCACCATGTATACGTCATGTGATGAGGTGGACGTCCAGTGCCCTATGGGCAGTGGTTCTTGTTCGTCTCCTGCATCGTCGTCCATACCGTCGATGTCTTCGGAGTCAAAGTCGAGCATGTCGGTCAAATTGTCGACAGTGGCTACTAAGTGGGTGGTGGGTGGGCGGCGAATTTCTTCATCATCTGCATCCCAATCCTGCAGGACATAGTTCGGCCAGGACTCTCCTGACAGGGAGAGAGACCTTAATGAGTTCAGTATGTCGCCGAAGGGCGAGTGCTGAAAGATATCCGCGGAGGTGAACTCGATGATCAGCGCCCAGTCGGATTCGATAGGCATGGGCGCAGGCGGTTCGGAGTCCGTGGCCGGGGAAGAATCCAGCAATTTGGCGTCACGACTCTCGTGAAGGGTAAGATCGATACTCGGCTTGATCGCTGCTGAGAATGCGGCCTCCGTGGCGGGGTCTATCCCCTGTCCATGGACGGCACAATTGGCTCCGAATTTAGGGTCGGAGCGGTTGCCGGTGCGGTCTCCTGAACACTGTCCGTTGGTAGAGCTAAATCATGCTCATCGTGACCGTGCGGCGCGCACGGCAGGGGCTCGAATCCATCGAAGATCAAGTTTCCGTGGATGTTGGCCGTGTAGTTTAAGCTTCCAAACCTGACCTGGTGGCCAGGGGCGTAACTCTCGATCTACTCCAGATGGCCAAGCGAGTTGGCCCGCAGTGCAAAGCCGCTGAATACGAAGATCTGTCCGGGGAGAAAAGTCTCACCCTGGACTGCATCGTTATCGATGATCGAAGGAGCCATCAAGCCTAACGATGACGACACAGAGGAACTCTCAATGAAAGCACCAATGTTGGTGTCAAAACCGGCGGATCTCGGGTAGGGGGTCCCGAACTGTGCGTCTAAGGCGGATGGTAACAAGAGGCAGGGGACACGATGTTTTACCCAGGTTCGGGCCCTCTTGATGGAGGTAATACCGTACGTCCTGCTTGATTGTTCTTGATAATATGAGTAGTACAAGAGTTGATCTACCACAAGATCAGAGAGGCTAAACCCTAGAAGCGAGCCTATGGTATGATTGTATGTTGTCCTATGGACTAAAACCCTCCGGTTTATATAGACACCGGAGGGGGCTAGGGTTACACAGAGTGTTACAAGGAAGGAGATCTACATATCTGTATTGCCAAGCTTGCCTTCCACGCCAAGGAGAGTCCCATCCGGACACGGGACGAAGTCTTCAATATTGTATCTTCATAGTCCAATAGTCCGACCAAAGGATATAATCCGGCTGTCCGGATACCCCCTAATCCAGGACTCCCTCAGCAGGGCTCAACGTCCTATCCGCCGACACATTCGACAACCTCCAAGTGCCCTATGAGCAGCTCCAGCCAACCAAGTCTTTCTCAGGAGTGACTGACGGTTCCACCACACCAATAGGGCAAATCCGCCTGCCTGACACCTTCGGGGAGCGCAAGAATTACCGCACCGAGCTCATCGACTTCGACGTCGCGCACATCCGCCTGTCGTACAATGCCATCCTCAGGTATCCGGCCCTGGCCAAGTTCATGGAAGTCACTCACCATGGCTACAACATTCTCAAGATGCCAGGAAGCGGGGGGATCATCACGGTCCCATGCGAAGAAAGGGATGCAGTGTGCTCCCTTGAGCGCGCCTTCCAAGTCGCGGCAATTGACAACCCTGACAGCAGAAGTGAAGGCCATCCCCAAGAAGAAGCTACCGCGCCATGCAGGACCCCAAGAAGATGGCGTCGCATCAGGAGCCTCGTTAGGATCGGCGCCTGCTCCAGGGGTGCCTCCCTCCATCGCATAGGAAAGCGCGCCTGGCGCCCTCCTCAGGCAAGGCTCGGGGGCTCTCTTCTGGAGGGCCTTAGACCTTGCCAATCTCACGAGGGAGGTGCTTGGGCACCACTTGGAAATATGCTTCATGGCACATGTTCCTCAGGAGAACATGGGGCAAGAAATGCCCACCACCCAGGAGTTCATCACCAGGACCACCCAGGAGCTACAAGACGCAAGAGCCATGCATGGCGACAGCCGTTCATAGAGTGTGGCTCACCACCCAGGCGAGGGTGCTGAGCTGCGCGCCTGCGTCAACATCCCAGGGCTCAACAGGGCCGCATCTCAGGACGCTTCTGGCCATCACGCGCGGGCCGATGTGAGGGTCCACCACACAGCTTCGTTCGCATTCCCTTCGTCTTGCCGAGCATGGCGTCGGCCCATCAGCGCGATGTGCGGCAAGTCTTGGCGGCTCAGGAGGCCAGGTTCCACGCCGTTCTGGAGATGGCGACGAAATTCAGGGAACCTCCTGAGCTCCCAGAGCCTCCCGAGGCTCAGGGTCCCAGTGGCTCATGAGGAGTCATTCCTTCGACGTGTGGCTTCAGCTGCACCAGCTCTACTTCATCTACAGACTCAGGTGACATCTTCCAAGATCATTTAAGCTGGGAGTGCCCCTCAGGCTGCACTATTCCCAAGCCACATGGGTCCGTCCATGTGGCATGTATCCCTTCTGCTTACGTTTTTAAGTTTACCTCGCTAGGGGCGCCCCTCGGACTGCATCATCCCCACGCCGCTCGGGCCAAACCCAGTGGCATGCACCTTCCTGCATTTATCTCAGGCGATCTGCTCTTCATGCTTAACCTGCCAACTGCTAGCACCTGCTCAATCATCACCTCCCTCGGGGCCCCTACACAGGCACGACACTGGTGCATGGGTCCGTCCCTGCTACGACTGACAAATCTGAGTGGTCGACATCTAGCTCGCGGCACGCGCCATGCACGTCACCTCACCAGGCCCTCAGTGCCTTCACTTCATCCGGACCAACCAGCGCCAGGCAGGCGGTAGTAACGGCAAACCATGTTTCTTCTTATGCCTGTTCCCAGGAAGCCCGTGGGAAGGATAGCAGGCGGCACCACGAGTCTCCTTTCCTCTCGCGCGACTCGCTTGTGCGTTAAAAGGGGGCTCCTGAGCATTGCGACTCAGGAGCTCTTACTGGCTCTCCATCCCTCACCCCTGGCCTTGACCACGGCATCACGACCTGACATACCAGCGGCGGCTGAGCTCGCTCGAGGGCCGGGACCTGAGGACATAGAGCATTAAGAGGAGCTCGGGAGAAGGAAAACTCGCACGGGCCGGCATGGCTATGTCGCGTGAGTTGGCGCGCGGCCCTAGTGCAACATTAAGAATGACCGCGAAGTCATCAAGATAAGTTTCGCCCTCGAATCAGCAAAACATTTGGGCCTAATAGTCACTCACCCCATGCCGCAACCCCATTGCAGCCAAGTCATCTTCCTTTCTTTCCTTGCCATGGCCGCTTGGGCGCTAAGGGGCACCTTCTGAGCATCGCGCCTCAGGGGCTCTTACTGGACCTCGGGCCGCTCACCTCCTGGCCTTGACCACGGACTCACGACCTGGCATACCAGTGACGGCTGTAGCCGCCTTGGGACTGGGACCCGTCAGCGTAGAGCAACAAGCTATCGCGAGGAAAGAAAGGGGAGGCCGAGCCTTAACGGGACACGCGTTCGTCAAATCTTCATAACAAGGAAAATAGGTACACAGGCATTGTGGATCCTTACATGCCCCCATGGGGTGGTTCATGATTCTTCGCAGGAAACAAAAGCTGATGCTAAGGGGGTCCTATCTACATCCTCCCGTGGCGGACGCCATCATCAAAGGTGGGCCACGGGAGGCCGGCGCCAACCCCATCCAGATCAGTGGCGGCGGCGGCCGGACGCCGCAGCCTTGCCCCGGGCACGGCGAGAGCTCGGGGGGACGTAGCTGTCGTCGCTCATCTCCGGAGTCTCGTACAGCTCAGGAGAACTGCTAGACTCCCAAGGGCTGCTGCTGTTGTAGTAGTCGCGGGCAGAGCGTGCATCAGCCTCGCGCTCTTCTCCAGTAGCACTCCAGGCGCCGACCCTCGATGTCGAAGACCTTGAAGAGAAGCGTGGAGGGGCCGTCGTACTCGAAGTGGATCATGAGGGCACCCCTCACACGAAAGATCCGTGCAATTTCGCCCCAGCCGCGAGTCATGAATATTTTGCCAATGGGGACCGCTTCGATCTTCGCTCTAATCGCTGGACCGCCACAATCGTCATGCTGCAGCCAGAACTCGAGAGGCCCCCTTGGTGGCATCACGTCGGAGAAGAACCGTGGGAAGCGGATCTAGGAGTTTGGAGGCGTCGGCGTCCACAGCACCAGCTCGTGCGAGGAGTCCGCTGCATGGACGGCCCGCGTCGCCGAGGCGCAGCGACCTCGGGTGCGGTGTGGGTGACGCTGCTCGCCATTTCGTCCTCCCGAGCCTACGACTTGGGCGTACAGGGGTAGTGGGTACCCTGGTGGAGGCCGCTCGCACAAAGGCCTCGCCACCACCTGCATCGCCGCCTCATCACGATGATGGATCGACCTCTTCTTCGGCGGGAGCAGCTCCGGGGCATCCCGGGGGGCTTTCCCCTTCTCCTCGGCAGAAAATCTTCTGATGGGCGCCATTGGAGCAAGCAGTGGAGCGAGAAGGAGGAAGCAAACAAGGAAGAGATGGGCAACGGGGGCTCCTCCCCTCCCCATTTATAGCAAGAGAAGGCCAACCGGAGTCTCCCATGATCACAGGTAATGATGGTTTCCCTTGCATGTCGCAGGGACTTGTCAAGTCGTGCAGTCGCCGAAGCAGCATGGGGAAGCGGAGACGCCCACGTACAATCAACCGCCATGCGTCAACCGTGGCCACAGGCTTTTGGGGCCTGCGACGCTTCGAGCTTGACCCTTGGCTTCGCCGCGAAGCCAAGCCTATGCGCACCTTGGGCCCGGGGGCTACTGTCGGTGTTCTGGGAACGGGGGTCCCCGGACTTGCCTGCCTGCAGCCCGCGGCGTGGCTGAGCCAGCAGGACGTATGGCCCTTCTTCACCAACGAAGCACCCAAGACCCTCATGAGGCGGACGATGCAAGACCTCCTCCGGAGTGGCCTAGCTAGGCAGGCTCATGAGGAGCGGAGATATCAAGGCGAGGCAAACCTCACGAGATTCTTGTGACGTGAGCTGTGACGATCGACACCAGGCGGGCGCCAGCGCGCACAGCGTCCTTGTTTCCTCTTTGGTGCAAAGGGGGCAAGCGCAGCCGTGGAGTACTGAGGCCTCAGGCAAAGGTTGCCATTTCGGTGCAACAAGACCAAGACCATGGACTGCAAGACGGAGGTCACCATGGAGCCCAGAGCAGGGTCACCACCAGAACTTTATGCAGGCGAAGACTACTTTTGTCAGGATAGCTTGTACTAGCTGTCCCCCTTCAAATCAGCACGCCATTGTTGGCTCCCTTCCTGCTCGATATTTGGGAAGAGGACCAGGGCCTCTATAAATAGGACTAGCCACCACAGTGGAGGAGGGGATCTTAGCTTGAGAGAGACCACCCCCATGCACACAAGCTCACCGAGCTCAAGAATGCCTCAACCTCAGGAGGTCATTCTTCCTTCGTATTGTTCATCATCAGCCCAAGAGGCAATCCACCACCACCACACTGGAGTAGGGTATTACACTACAATGGTGGCCCGAACCAGTATAAACCCCATGTCCTTCTGTGTTGTGAGTTCGTCGAGTTCGTCCGCGAGATCCTAGCGAGCTAGGGCGTAGATCGGTTGGAGGGACAGACTTCGCGCGCACCCCAGTGTTCGAACCTTAAGGGTTTGCCGGGACCCCATACCCCGACAGCGACGTCAAGATGAAGGAAGAGCTCGCCATACACGAGGACCTATGCACGGCTCTAGAGATGTTCAACATGGCAACCAAGTGCGCGTGACCTGAGGAAGGATGCCTCTCCCTCCTTGAGCTCCTAGAGACCAACCCGGAGGACAAGAAAGCCAAGGCTAAGGACGTGAAGCGCAAGGGGCGGCTCTGCTCGCGGCTGAACCAGAGATGAAGCACGGCTGTGACCACCCGGAGTCATCCAAGAGCAGTCGTCCATTATGTGTCTTCCACAACATGCACAACCACAACACCAATGACTGTCAGGAGCTCAGGGCCATCCGCAATGGGCGCCTTGGTCGTCGCTCCGAGCGCAGCGATCGAGGATACGGCCTCGGAGGAGGCCAAGGCAGAGGACGCTGGGACGATCGCAGCCCCCGCCAGGAGTGGCGCGACCAGCCTCGTGAGGAGTGCTGGCAGGCCCAACCTCGCGAGGGCGCCTGGAGGGATCATCCTCGTGAGGATCGTCCTTTGGGTAATGCTAGCCTCCCTCTTCTGCCACCAGTGCCAAGGCTAAACGATGACCACCACCAGGACGATGGGGCTAGGGGCTTCCAGGAACCTCATGCCATAGTCTGTATGTTGGGCGGCACTCAGGCCCCAGCCTCTCATCGCATCTTCAAGCAGTTCGCCCAAGAGGTAAATGCGGCCCTTCCCAAGCTCAAGGCTACATGTACGCTCAGGTGGTCCTAGTGCACCATCACCTTCAGCTTGTCCGACCAGCTCAATTGCTCGGGAACCGCCGGCGCCCTCCCGATGCTCTGCTCACCCGTCATCAGCAACGTCCTTATCACCAAAACCCCCATCGATGGCAGTCCGGGGCTCAATGTTTTGTCTGTCAAAATGTTCGACCGACTCCAGGTGCCCTATGACCAGCTACAGCCAACCGAACTCTTCTCAGGAGTCACCGATGGCTCCACCACCCCAATAGGGCAGATCCGCCTCCCTGTCACCTTCAGCCAGCGCGACAACTACCGCACAGAGCTCAATGACTTCAATGTTGCCCACATCCGTCTTCCATACAATTCCATCCTTGGGTACCCGGCCTTGGCCAAGTTCATGGCAGTGACTCATCATGGTTATAATGTCCTCAAGATGCCAGGGAGCCGCGACGTCATCTCAGTCACTTGCGAGGAGAAGGATGTAGTGTGATCCCTCAAGCGCATCTTCCAGGCTGCAGCTGTTGAGAACCCCAACGACGAAGGTGCCATCTACCCTCCTGAGGCTCGAATCCCCAAGAAGAAGAAGCAGTTGCCCCACCAGGAATCTCAGGGGAACGGGGCATCCGGCGGCACCACCTCAGGACCTGCGCCCATGGATGGGGCACCTCCCTCCCTCGCATAGGAAGGCGCGACCGACGCCCCCCATAGGTTGGGCCCGGGGGATCTCTCCTGGAGGGCCTCTGACTTAGCCAATGTCACGAGGAAGGTGCTTGGGCACCACGTGCAGGCATGCTTCAGTGCGCATCTCCCCCACAAGGGCACAAGGCTCGGGACGCCAGGTGCTTAGGAGTTCATCACCAAGGCAACCGAGGAGCTTCAAGAGACAAGAGCCATGTGCAGTGATCGTCGCCTGCCAACTGGCGTGACTCCTTGTCCTGGCAAGGACAGTGAGTTGCGCGTCTGCGTCAACATCCCAGGGCTCAACAGGGTTGCCTCTCAGCGGCTCTACTGGTCGTCCCGTGTTGGCCAGTGCGAGGGCCCCCCTCACAGCTACGTTTGCATGCCTTTTGGCTTGCCGAATGCGGTTGTTGCGTTCCAACGTCACCTGCGGAGTGTCAGGGCGGCTTAGGAGACCAGGCACCAGGCGGTCCTGGCGGAGATGGCGATGGTTCTTCGCAAGCCCCCTGAGCCTCCAGAGCCCCCCGAGGCTCAGGACCCAGGTGGCTCATGAGGAGCGACTTCTTCAGCATGCATCTTCAGCTACTTCAACACCTCTTCAGCAACAGTGCCAGGTGACATTTTCTGGTTTATTCAGTTGGGGGCACCCCACGGGCTGCATTATCCCCAGATCGCATGGGCCTGTCCCTGCGGCATGTATCCTTTTTGCATCTTCTAGTCATTCAAGCTGGGAACGTCCCTTGGGCTACATCATCCCCAGGCCGCGTGGGTCTGTCCCTGTGGCATGTATCGTCTGTATCTATCAGAATTAGACTTAGCCCTTCTTTGTCAGCCACCTTATGATTATCATCTTCCTGTCCGGTACTTTGTTTCCATGAACATCGTACGCCCTTGCAAACCCACCTGCGACCGCCTCATGATTAAGGATAGGTATGGCGTCTGTGCTCGGGTCCATCCCTGCAGCGTCGCTAAACCCAAGAGGCTGAGCTCTGGCTTGCGGGCCAGCTCCCGTGCATGGCACCTCCCATGGCCCTTGGTGCTTTGTTCTCGCGTGAGCTAGCCGCGGGCGAATGAGCTAGGGCGCGCGACCCGGTGCCTTGTTACCACGGGACCCATGCGCCGGTTGTCTTTCTTTAGGACTTTGACATGAGAAGACTGGGCATGGCGTCTGTGCTCAGATCCGTCCCTGCAGCGCCGACAAACCCAACGACTGAGCTCTGTCTGGCAGGCCGGCCCCACTCACGTCACCTCCTGGGGTCGTTGGTGTTTGGACTTCTCATGCGATAACGTCACGAGATTCACTCGGTGCAGGTTGCCTAACCATATTGCAGGTTTACCATAAGTGTTCAGAGATCAAATTCGGGCACAACCCGCCTTGAGGTAGGGCCTTGTGAGTCCCGCACTGGCTCACGAGTGCCCATACACACCTCCTCTAGCCCTTCCATGCAAGCCACATGTCAGGGCGGGGCTGTACATGCCCCCGGGGCTCCACTCAGAGGGATCCCCCTCCCATGCACCAGTGGAAGCACCATGTTGCGCGCTAGCAGTCGACACGGTCAAGGAGCCGCTATGCCAGTGCAAGTACGGAAGCGCCATGCTCCGCGCTGGTGATAAACAACTGAGGGTGGCCCCAGGGCCGCAATAACCTTAGGGAGCCACCAGACTCAGTGTTCAGCCTCACCGCAACACTTTCCCTTCGGGAGAGCCGCGCGAGGGGGCTGGGCACAGGGGCTACGCTCAGGTCACGCCTAGCGTACGCCGCCCTGCCAGGTCTCTCAGACCTGGTCTTCGCGTGTCCCTCTTGAGCGGGACCTTGGCGAGGAAAGGTATGAAGGTTTGTTCGTACGTCAAGGGGGACTCCAGAGCTTCGCAACTCAGGAGCCTAACTAGTCACATAGCCCCTCACCCCTTGGTCTCGTCCTGGTGATCCGGGCGACCCAACGGCGGCTGAGGTATGCGTGGGGCGGGCCCCTGCTGACACAGAACTCTAAAGCCTAATCTTGCATCTCCTTCCCCAGGGTTATTCATACGTCAAGGGGGACTCCTAAGCATCGCAACTCAGGAACCTAACTGGTCATGTAGCCTCTCACCCCTTGGTATCGTCCTAGCGATCTGGACGACCCAACGACGGCTGAGGTACGCGTGGGGCCGGGCCCTGCCGACGCAGAACATTAAGGAAAACAAGGAGGAAATCATAAAATCCTAGCAAATTATTATAATACATATTGTCTCTTAAAGGTGCCAAGCATACAAGTTTTTACGCCTCCACGAGGCACGACACATGTTGCAGGAGATAAAATAGAGGGGAGCGCCACCTCGAGCTCCTTCTCCAGCCTTGGGCGCTGCCATCGCCCGAAGGAGTGCCCCATCATCGACAACGTCGCTGTCTCCAGTGCCATCAGCCGTGGCTGTAGGGTCAACGGCACCATCAGCCATGGTCACGGGGTCAATGGCGAGGAACTTCTCCAGCAAGGCGTCCACCTGGTCCTTCACAGCTTAGGCAACGGCGGTGCAGTGCTCCAGGTCCACGGGCTCAAGCAAGGCTCCAAGGTCGAGGCTAGGGTCACGAAGATGGAGGTGGCTGAACACGCGCGTCACGATCGAGGTGGAGAGCGCGCGGGCTTGTCCTTCCACCATACGGCCGACCCCAACAACAACGCCCTCGAGCATCGTGACAAGCTGGGGGAGCAGCTCGGCGGGGCCTTCCTCCGCAGTCACCAGCGGCGCCTTCAATCCCCTCCTGTAGAGATCCCGCAGTGCCTTGCGGGACCTCTGCTCAAGGGAATCGAAGGCGGTGCGCCTCTCGGATAGAAGTTTCACTATCGGTGTCAAAACCGGCGGATCTTGGGTAGGGGGTCTCGAACTGTGCGTCTAGGCGGATGGTAATAGGAGGCGGGGGACACGATGTTTACCCAGGTTCGGGCCCTGTTGATGGAGGTAATACCCTACGTCCTTCTTGATTGTTCTTGATAATATGAGTAGTACAAGAGTTGATCTACCACGAGAGCGAAGAGGCTAAACCCTAGAATCTAGCCTATGGTACGATTGTTGTTCTTGGTCCTACGGTTTATATAGACACCGGAGGGAGCTAGGATTACACAGAGTCGATTACAAGGAATGAGATCTACATATCCGTACTGCCAAGCTTGCCTTCCACGCCAAGGAGAGTCCCATCCGGACACGGGACGAAGTCTTCAATCTTGTATCTTCATAGTCCAATAGTCTGGCCAAAGGATATAGTTCGGCTGTCCGGATACCCCCTAATCCAAGACTCCCTCGGTAGCCCCTGAACCAAGCTTCAATGATGATGAGTCCGGCGTGCAGATTGTCTTAGGCATTGCAAGGCGGGTTCCTCCTCCGAATACTTCATAGAATATTTTGAACACGAGGATCATGTCCGGCTCTGCAAATCAAGTTCCACATACCACCGTAGAGAGAATAATATTTCCATAAATCTAATCTGCTGACGTACCCCGTAGTGTGACATCACACCACAGCCAGGTCTTTATTCGAATCATTTTTCATAACCAATCTCAGCATGTTTCGCGAGGCGGTTTCCTTGGCATGTCTTGTCGAAGCAGAGATTGTGTCCCCTTTATCATGGGATTCTCATCAATACCGTGCCTATGGGTAGCACTCCTAGATCTTAGGCAAGTCCCAAATGGCCACGAGGAGGACGCTTGATATTCACCCTCTTTATAAAGGGGACAAGGCTTTTTCCTCTTGATCTTAATCGAATCCGCCTCCCACCTCGAGTTCCAACACCCAAAGCTCAGGTTTAGGCACTTCGGACCTTCAAATATGTCCGGATCCAACCTTCAAGGTCGGTGGATGCCTTCCTCCGTCACGGAGGAGGACATCAAGAAGTTGAGAGAGGCCAGATATCTGACCGCCGAAATTTCGCATCGGCTGCCTGCCCGAGGGCAAGTTGTCCCTACTCCCGAACCCAACGAGAGCGTCATGTTCGTCTCCCACTTCCTCCGAGGACTAGGCCTCGCTCTGGATCCCTTTGTTATGGGTCTTATGTTCTATTATGGGCTAGATTTTCACGATCTCTCCCCGGATTCCCTTCTTCACATTTCGTCATTTATTGTCGTATGTGAGGCCTTCCTCCGCATTACCCCTCACTTCGGCCTGTGGCTCAAGACCTTCGATGCGAAGCCGAAGATGATCGAGGGGCACCACGCAGCGTGCAGAGGCGCTTCAATAAGCAAAATCACTAACGCTCCATGGCCTGAGGGTAGCTTCCCAGAGGTGTCCGGATTGTGGCAGCGGGAGTGGTTTTACATCACAGCTCCCCGAAGTGCCAAGTGGGTAGCTGCCCCCACCTTTTGCTCAGGCCCCCCACCACAACTGATGTCATGGATCAACAGGGAGCTGAGCTGGGGTCCAGCCAAGGACGTGCCAATACTGCAAAGCCATATCCGAGATCTCTTTGAGAGAGATTTCAGTCTGGTTATGGTAGTGCAAGTTATGCTAGTTTGTCGAGTCCAGCCTTGCAAACGCCGTCCCCTCCGCATGTGGGAGTTCAACCCGGAGGGACCGTGAGCTATCCAACACTTCCTCGGCATGATGCCCGAGGAGATGTACAAATTGTTCTTCGGACCACAAATAATGTGTCCGGACATCACTTAGGATGCAGGTCTGAGCTGCAATCGCCCGGATACCCAAGTAAGTAGCCCCGCATCCGAACACACTGTCTGTTTATTTATCACAACGTCGCCCTAAAAAAGCCGCTCTTTGACCAGGATTGGATAGCGAAGGCAAAGTTGATCAGGTGTCCGGCCCCCTCCCCAAGACCACACCAAATCCCGTGCTAACCAGGATGCTGGAGATCACGCCTTATCAAGCGCCCTTAGGAGAAGATAAAGGGGGGAACAAGGAGGCTAGCGCCTCCGCGAAGGAGGTTAGCCGGGGAGGAGGGACTGAAACTTCCTCTCCCCAGGGAAGGAAGAGGACCGCCTCCGAGGACCCGGAGATAATGGTCTCCAAACGGGGGAAGAAATCTTCGCCGGAGGGTCCTGCCCCGGGGTCTACCCCGGCCACACTATGCCCTCAAGGGGATCAACCCTCCACCGAGATGTAAGTAAAAGGGTACTTAATAATGAAAATACCTCGCTTTACTTCTGAGGAAAATAACCAAAGCACTTATCTTGCAGTTCGGATCTTAGCCCTTCTCAGCAGAGCTCGTCTTTAGGGGATCTTCTTCCAGAGATGATGGAGAGCGAAACGCCTCCCCCTGCCATACCGCCTCATGAGGCGGGCGACCCCGAGGTGTCATCGCGGAGGGTTTCTCATGATCCAGCGAGGCCAGAAGGCAATCCTATGGCCACCCGAAGTCCTCAGTATCCGGCTCTTAAAGATAGCAATCGAAAGAGTCCGGCACCGTCTGGTGTGCGGTCGGACGTACTGAGGGATCTGCTAGAGCGAGCGGCTATCTCAGAAGAGCACCGCACGTTGATGGGTACGGTGATTGAAAGGATTTCATCCGCCGAAAGCGGGATGCATGAAGCCTTTATGAGTCTACTGACGGGTTTTGAGGTACGCGAAATGATGTACATTTTGACAGTACCGCACATTTTTAGATGTGCCCTTTGTAGATAGTAGCCCCTGAGACTCTGGGTGTTGTCGATGACGACACCGCACCGAGGATCATAGTCCAGGAATAATCGTGCCGCCTTAATATGCAGGTGGCGGAGGATCCGGTGGCCAACCGGACTGATGAGTTTGCTGAGCTAAAGCGGCAACTTGACATGGCAGACGCCGACATCGTACTTGTCAACAAGCGGCTTGACGAGGCACAGGGTATGTGATTCCTCCGGTGACACATGGGAAGAGGAGTATGATGCCAGTATCTATAACATGTGTGTGAATGCAGATGAAGCTGCGGCCGTGGAGAACCTTCGGGTGGAACTTGCCCGAGCCAAAGAACAAGCCAGGAAAAGCGATGTGGCTGCCCTAAAGGCAATCGAGGAGCTGAAAGCTGAATAGGCTACTCACTGCCAAAGCAAGGAGGAAATAGCTAGGATGGCTGTGGAATTGAAGAACGTCGTTGACCGTTACGAGCTTCTTGAAAAGGAAGATCGAGCAAAGAGGACAGACCTGGAGAAGGCCATGATGGCGACAAAAGACACCCGCTCTGCAATGAGAGCGATGAAGGAGGAGCTGCGTCAAGCCGGGGATATCACGGCTGGGAAGCCCTTTATGCTGTGGATGAAGTTTGGAGATCCTCGGTACGCCCCTTTGGACCGATTGTGGAGTTCTGTGAACGCATATCTAGACTTAGCGGCGAGTGCTGCCGATGCAGCCGAATACTTCCGAGATCAAAAAGATCACGAAGTGGAAAAGCTGTTTTGGTCACAATTTAACGTTCCAGAGCGTCCGCTTCCATTGACTGATCGGTTGGCCGAGTGGGCCAAGCTGAATAGATTGTCCAGACTCGCCATGAGGTCTATTGTGGATCATCTGTGGCCGGAAAGGCCAAAGCCGAACAATTATTTTAGTTTGGTGCAGTAGTTCCTTGGTGCGGTGCCGCACATCGATGCGATGAAGAGGTTGGCGTGCATAGAGGGTGCGCGGATGGCCCTTGCCCGTGTGAAGACATACTGGGCGGAGATGGAGGCCACCGCCATTGCAGCCCAAGATTCGGAGGAGAGCCGAGTACCTGCTGAGCACTACTTTCGAGAAGTTCTTGATGGCGCTCGTTCGATACAAGCGCAGTGCTCGAAGAATATTATATTCTAATGACATGTATTCCCATTGAAAAACAATGTTGTATTGAGTTTATCAAGGCTGTTTTTATACTTTTTCCCAAAAGTACTATGATGCCTCCTGTGTGGCCGTTTATGTATATATGTATATGACCTGAAAGATGGCAGTCGTTAGCTTCAGCCCCCACGCATATAATGCGGGGGTGCTCGCAGAAGACGCATGTTCACACTTGATCCAACGTCTTGGTCCATTAAGGAGGTGATAGCGCAGCGAACTAGGCAATCGGACTATAATGCTTTAACACTTTCACTTAGCCAGAGGAGTTTGACAGTGGGGCTACTATATAGCCCCTGGTGGCTCCGCGCTCATCCGAATTCGGGGCGCGTACATGCCTGGCCGAGAAACGGCCCTTCGTTAAGGCGGAGGAATCCCAAAGATTCTGCTAGGTCATCGAGTGGTTGACCAGTCTCACGCTATATCATGACAGTCAGTTTTCGTCTTTCTCTACTGAGGTGCTCGTCCGGATGAACCAGGGCACAATCGCAGTAGTTCTACTGGTGCCGCCCTAGCTGATAGAGCGGAACGTAAGGCAGCAAAACACAGGAGCCAGTAAAACCCAACATTTGACCAAAGACATGATTCGGAGCTGATGCATATAAGGTCAAACTCGCGACGTTGAACACTCCCTAAGGTATTCGGTCTTTATGATGTAAACCGGGCTAAACAGTGCCCTTAATAAGCCCCTGGTGTCCAGGTACGTGCAATATTCTGACGTGGCTACATGCCAATACGTCAGCATCCTTCTCAGTTGTACTGAGAATCCGGGGGATGTGTATCAACAAGAGACAGTAAAAAAAGGTTTACGCAGGGTCTTAATCTAAAAAGAATCCTTGGAACGGGTCCCTGCTGCACTTCTGCGCCTGTGTCTCCGTTGTTTCGTATCTTGGACGGGTGTAGCACGATGGTCATCTGAAAAAGAGAGGAACTTAGTTGAAAAGTTGTCGTGCAAAAGGTAGGTTATACTAAATAAACCATGTATAGTTCCAGATGAGTAAAGTTGAGCCTAATTGTCACTTGTTCACACGCGTTGAGCCCCTTGTATTGTTGTAGGGGTATAGCCATCAAACCTGTATCAATTATATATAGCTATATTGGACTCGTCTAACCATGTCCGTGGTCTTAACGACCTGTTAGATGCTCTAGTTGGTGAGGCCGTCTAGTGTGCGGCTGCCAAGGCAGCCGCACGGTCTTCCGCGCGCAAGGAGTGATCAATATTTCCATTTACTGTAATGATGTCACATGGACCGGGCATCTTAAGCATGAGAGAACCGTAATGCGGTATTGCGTTAAAGCGAGCAAAAGCTTCGCGTCCGAGTAGTGCTTGATAGCCACTTTGGAACGGAGCGATGTGGAAGGTTAACTTTTCGCTGCGGAAGTTATCGGGAAAGCCGAATATAACCTCTAGTAGTAGGGAGCCCATACAGTGGGCTTCTGGGCCTGGTGTTACTCCTTTAAAGGTAGTATTGCTATGGCTGATTTGTTGGGTCTATCCCCATTTTGCGGACTGTGTCCTAATATATCAGGTTTAAACTACTGCCACCGTCCATCAGGACTCGTGTGAAGTGGTATCCGTTAATTACCGGGTCTAACACCAAGGCAGCCCATCCTGCATGCTGGAAACTTGCTGAGTAATGCCGATGGTCAAAAGTGATCGGTTTGGACGACCAGTGGCAGAACTCCGAGGTGATAGGCCCTGGGGCATGTGTCTCTAGGAGCGCCGCTTTGTTTCTCCCCTTCATCACATGTAACACGTTTACTGTTTTGACTTCTGGTGGGAATTTCTTCTGTTCCCCAGTGCTTTGCTTGCGAGGGTCATCCTCGTCTTCGCTTGGTGTATCCTGCCCCTTGTGTTCGGCGTTGAGTTTGTCGGACTGCTTGAAGACCCAACATTCTCTATGGGTATGGTTTGCAGGTTTATCGGGGGTGTTGTGGATCTGACATAGTTTGTCCAAAATCTTGTTCACGCTAGACAGATCGTCTCTATTGCCTTTGGAGCGCAGCTTTTGCTGACCTGGCCGAGAGCTTCTGAATCCGGCGTTTACCGTCGTGCTCTTCGGGTTGTCTTCTTTATTCCGGCGCTTGTTTTTGATGCGTCGTGGCTTCCCGTTTCTGTCCCTAACTTCGGATGTACTTGGGTCGCTGGTGCTGCATCGGGCTAACCAGTTGTCCTCGCCCGCGCAAAAGCGGGTCACGAGGCTTGTTAATGCTGCCATTGTTCTCGACTTTTCTTGGCTGAGGTGTCTGGCAAGCCATTCGTCTCGAATGCTGTGCTTGAAAGCTGCTAAGGCTCCGGCGTCTGGACAGTCGACTATTTGGTTCTTTTTAGTGAGAAACCTATTCCAAAGCTTTTGGGCTGACTCCCCAGGCTGTTGAGTTATATGAATTAAATCGTCTGCATCCGGTGGTCAGACATAGGTCCCTTGAAAATTTGCCCGAAAAGCGTCTTCGAGCTCTTCCCAGCTTCTAATGGAGTTTTCGGGGAGGCTTTTAAGCCAGTGCCGAGCTGGCCCTTTGAGCTTGAGGGGTAAGTACTTGATGGTGTGGAGATCGTCTCCTCGAGCCATGTGGACATGGAGGATGTAGTCCTCAATCCAGACCCCAAGGTATGTCGTTCCGTCGTACACCTCTATGTTTACGGGTTTGAATCCCTCTGGAAATTCATGGTCCAGCACCTCATCAGTGAAATATAGGGGGTGTGTGGCACCCCTGTATTTGGGTGTACCGTGGTGATCGGATTTTTGTTGTGTTGCATTGTGTGCTGGAGCGCGCTTGCTTGGCCCATAGATGGACCTGGTTGCGCCGTCCTTTTGATGCGAGCCCTCACGTGGATCGCGTACTGCCTTGTGTGCGGCATCGTTTGCCGCTCTATGTTGGCCACGAGGTCGTCCAGCCGACTGGATGGCTGTTTGTTTTTTGATTGCGGGGGATCTAAGGCCTCCTCATCAAATTCAGGTAGCAGCTTTCGCTTCGGGTAGCTCTTTGTGTGGCAACTACCGCCGTACTTTGCTGCAGTGTAGAGTACTTCACTCCATCTAATTCTGAGTGTGTCTTGTGCAGCCCTGAGCCTTTGCTTCTGCTTTTTCAGACTCCTCGCAGTGGCAACAAGCCTTTGATGGGTATTCTGTTGCTCCAGGTGCCTGTCCGGTGTGATGTCATCCGGACTGTTATCTTCGTCGGAGTCGGGTTGTTCAGTTTGATTCTCCTTGTTTCCATGGTCGGACGGTGGTTCAATGCCGTGTTTGTCGTCCGCTGGCTCACCCTGCTCTATCGCTGGATCTATATGGTCGTTGTTTCTGCCGAGGCGGGATTGGGAGCGGCGCTTACGCTGCCGCTTTGACTGCTTCTTGAGGGAATGATCCTTCGCTACGTCCTTCCGTTCCTCGTCATCGTTTTCTTTGGGTGTGTCCACCATGTATACATCATATGATGAAGTGGGCGTCCAGTGCCCTGTGGGCAGTGGCTCCTGTTCGTCTCCTGCATCGTCGTCCATACCGTCGATGTCTTCGGAGTCGAAGGTGAGCATGTCGGTCAAATCGTCAACAGTGGCTACTAAGTGGGTGGTGGGTGGGTGGCGAATTTCTTCGTCGTCCGCATCCCGATCTGGCCGGCCACAGTTCGGCCTGGACTCTCCTGACAAGGACAGAGACCTTAATGAGATCAGTATGTCGCCAAAGGGCGAGTGCTGAAAGATATCTGCGGAGGTGAACTCCATGATCAGCGCCCAGTTGGATTCGATAGGCACGGGCGCAGGCGGTTTGGAGTCCGTGGCCGGGGATGAATCCGGCAGTTCGGCGTCACGGCTCCCGTGAAGGGTAAGGTCGGTATTTGGCTCGATCGCCGCTGAAGATGCGGCCTCTGTGGCGGGGTCTATCCACCCGTCCTTGGATGGCGCAACTGGCTCCGAATTGACGGTCAGAGCGGTCGCCGGTGCGATCTCCCAAACACTGTCCGATGGTAGATCTAAATCATGCTCATCGTGACCGTGCGGCGCACTCGGCAAGGGCTCAAATCCGTCGAAGATCAAGTCTCCGTCGATGTCGGTTGTGTAGTTCAAGTTTCCAAATCTGACCTGATGGCCAGGGGCGTAGCTCTCGATCTGCTCCAGATGGCCAAGCGAGTTGGCCCGCAGTGCGAAGCCACCGAATACAAAGATCTATCCAGGGAGAAAAGTCTCACCCTGGACTGCATCGCTATCGATGATCGAAGGAGCCATCAAGCCTAACGATGACGACACAGAGGAACTCTCAATGAAAGCACCAATGTCGGTGTCAAAACCGGCGGATCTCGGGTAGGGGGTCCCGAACTGTGCGTCTAGGCGGATGGTAACAAGAGGTGGGGGACACGGTGTTCACCCAGGTTCGGGCCCTCTTGATGGAGGTAATACCCTACATCCTGCTTGATTGTTCTTGATAATATGAGTAGTACAAGAGTTGATCTACCACGAGATCGACGAGGCTAAACCCTAGAAGCTAGCCTATGGTATGATTGTTGTTCTTGGTCCTACGGACTAAACCCTCCGGTTTATATAGACACCGGAGGGGGCTAGGGTTACACCGAGTCAGTTACAAGGAAGGAGATCTACATATCCGTACTTCCAAGCTTGCCTTCCACACCAAGGAGAGTCCCATCCGGACATGGGACGAAGTCTTCAATCTTGTATCTTCATAGCCCAGAACACTGGGCGCAGCGGAAGAACCACGGCCCAACGGCCTGATGGACGGGGGAGGAGACAGCGTCAGCACCAGTGAGGCAGCAACGACAGAGAGGGTCGGGGGCTCCGAAGCCTTCGAGACCTCAGGAGGCGAGCTGAGGGTGGGCGCCTTCGGAGCTAGCTTGGCCGTGGAGATCGCATCCTCCTGAGGCCGGGCCTCCGAGCCTCACGGGGACGACCCAGCTGCCGGAGCACGCAGGCCGACCCTGTCCTTCCGTGCCAGAGGTGGCGTGGCCGCAGCAGGCTGCTGGACCTTGGTGGTCCTGGCTGACTTCTTCTTCTTCACCACCGGCGTTGGCCTAGCCATACAAGAGGAAAGCATCAAGACACTATGAAAAGATCAAGGAACCAAGACAAGACGACATGCTTACCGGTCCGTGGCGATGTAATCCCTCGGTCTGTTCAGGAGCGCGAGGCCCGCAAGCTATGTGGGCATGGGAGCCTTCGTGCCCTCCGGGGCAGGTGGGTGCACGACCGGCTTTGCAATGGTGGCGGCTGGTGACGAGGCAGAGGCGTCACCTCGGGGAATCAGCGCCGACCTGCTCTTCTTCGAGACCCCTTACTCCAGCTTCTTCTGAGGGGTGCCCCTGGACCTCGTGGTGACCCCGGCGGGATGTGGAGACTCCCGGACCGGGTGCTCGCCGGCGTCGTTGTTGTCAGAAAGGGTGCGTAGGAGATCGGTCTGGCGCGGGGGAGAGGTCTCCCCTGCCCCTTCCCAGGTCGCCTCTGAATCCACCCCCTCCACTTGGCCGGACTCGTCGGAGGAACTGGCATCGGGGAGCCCGGGATCCGGGAGAGCTCCAGAGGAATGAGCCCGCGCTCGTCGAAGACGGGCATGGCATCAACGATCTTCTCCCCATTCGGGCAGCAATACAGCGGGAGATGGGAGTCCGAGGGGCAGCCCTGGTCCGTAGGGCGCACGCGATCTTGTCCAGCTCCTCCTTGGAAAAGTCATCTGGACACAACCGGAGGTCGTCTTCTGCGCCCGTGAACTTCCATACGGGGCGCGAACATGCCTGGAGCGGAGCCAGGCGCTGCGTCAGGAATTCGTCGACGATCATGGCCCCTGTTGGCTTCTCAGCCTTCGGATCATCAGCCTTCACATCTACCGTCATCTTCTCCAGCACCGGCTCAACCCTAGGATCAGTGAGCTTCTCATGAACCCACCCTTCCAGGGGCATTGGCTGCGAGGTCGGCAGCACTAGCCCGGGGTGAGAGCTCTTGGCATCCATGAAGATCCACCTCTTCCTGAAATCCTCCACCTTCTTCCCGGCCCTGAGATCGCGTTGCTGCCGTTGGCCGTGATGATTGTTTAAGCAATCTTGACCGAGTTTTGCAGAGATGCGAGCAAACAAATCTTGTCTTGAATTGGGAAAAGTGCCACTTTATGGTTAATGAAGGTATTGTCTTGGGCCATAAAATTTCTAAAAGAGGTATTGAAGTTGACAAAGCTAAGGTTGATGCAATTGAGAAAATTCCATGTCCTAAAGATATCAAAGGTATTCGTAGTTTCTTAGGTCATGCTGGTTTCTATAGGAGATTTAGCAAAGACTTTTCTAAAAACTCTAGGCCTCTCACGAATCTTTTGCAAAAGGATATTCCTTTTGTTTTTGATGATGATTGTTTAGAAGCCTTTGAAACACTCAAGAAAGCCTTAATTTCTGCACCTATTGTTCAACCACCTGATTGGAACTTGCCTTTTGAAATTATGTGTGATGCTAGTGATTATGCTGTTGGTGCTATTCTAGGACAAAGAGTTGATAAGAAACTGAATGTTATTCATTATGCTAGTAAAACTCTAGACAATGCTCAAGGAAACTATGCTACTACTGAAAAAGAATTCTTAGCAGTGGTGTTTGCTTGTGATAAATTTAGATCATTGTTGATTCAAAAGTAATTGTTCACACCGATCATGCTGCTATTAAATATCTTATGGAAAAGAAAGATGCTAAACCTAGACTTATTTGATGGGTTCTCTTGCTACAAGAATTCAAATTACATATCACTGATAGAAAAGGAGATGAGAACCCCGTAGCTGATAACTTGTCTAGGCTTGAAAATGTGCTTGATGACCCACTGCCCATTGATGAGCAGTTAGCTGCAATAAATGTTGCTCATAACACTCCTTGGTATGCTGACTATGCTAATTACATTGTTGCTAAATATTTACCACCTAGCTTTACATACCAACAAAAGAAAAAATTCTTTTATGATTTAAGACATTACTTTTGGGATGACCCACATCTTTATAAATAAGGAGTAGATGGTATTATTAGATGTTGTGTACCTGAGCATGAATAGGGACAAATCCTATGGAAATGTCACTCCGAAGTTTATGGAGGGCATCATGCTGGAGATAGAACTTCTCACAAGGTATTGCAATCTATATTTTATTAGCCTACTCTCTTCAAGGATGCCCGTAAGTTCATCTTATCTTGTGATGAATGTCAAAGAATAGGTAATATTGGTAAGCATCAATAAATGCCTAAGAATTATTCACTTGTTGTTGAACAATTTGATGTTTGGGGATTTGATTACATGGGACCTTTTCCTTCCTCTAATGGGTATACACATATTCTAGTTGTTGTTGATTATGTTACTAAATGGGTATAAGCTATTCCAACTAGTAGTGCTGATCATAACACCTCTATTAAAATGCTTAAGGAAGTTATTTTCCCAAGGTTTGGAGTCCCTAGATACTTAATGACTAATGGTGGTTCACACTTTATTCATGGTGCTTTCCATAAAATGCTTGCCAAGTATGATGTTAACCATAGAATTGCATCACCTTATCATCCTCAGTCTAGTGGTCAAGTTGAACTTAGCAATAGAGAAATAAAGTTAATTTTGAAAAAGATTGTCAATAGTTCCAGGAAGAATTGTTCTAAGAAATTAGATGATGCACTTTGGGCTTATAGAACAGCATACAAAAATCCTATGGGTATGTCTCCTTATAAAATGGTTTATGGAAAAGCTTGTCATTTTCCTCTAGAGTTAGAACATAAAGCATATTGGGCAATCAAAGAACTCAACTATGATTTCAAACTTGCCATTGAAAAGAGATTATTTGATATTAGCTCATTAGATGAATGGAGAACCCAAGCTTATGAAAATGCTAAGTTGTTTAAAGAAAAAGTCAAAAGATGGCATGATAAGAAAATCCAAAAGCGTGAGTTTAAAGTAGGAGAATATGTTCTTTTGTACAACTCTTGTTTTAGATTCTTTGCAGGAAAACTCCTCTCAAAATGTGAAGGACCCTATGTTATCGAGGAGGTTTATCGGTCTGGAGCTATCAAAATAAATAATGCCGAAGGTACTAACCCGAAGGTTGTTAATGGGAGACGAATAAAACATTATATCTCAGGTACGCCCATTAATTTTGAAAGTAATATTATCCAAACTTTGACACCGGAAGAACACATAAAAGAGTTATTCCGGAACACTCCACAATCGTGAAAATAAGGAGGTGTGTGATACGGTAAGTAAACGGGCTCCGAAAAATCCGCAAAAATATTTTTTGATAGTTTTGTAATATTTAGAAAATTAGGAAAATAAGAAACTTCCAGGAAGCGTACCCTGGTGGGCACAAGACACCAGGGCGCGCCGTGCCACCTGGGGTACCTTCTGGACTCCATTTTTCTATAGCTTGCTTGTTTCCCAAGATAAAAAAATCTTTATATACCCCCTGAACCTATTGATCACCGTATCGCGGAGAAATCTTATGTTCTCTTTTCTTGCTATTTTTGGTCAGATCTGTTGAGCCAGGCATCATGTCTTCTTCTTCCTCCAACAACATGGAAGAGGATGCTTGGTTGATGAAGATCAAGCTGAAGAGAGAAGAGCCCACAGAAGCCGTCAAGGGAGATGAGAGCAAGGAGGCTACCGTAGATCAACCCCAGGTGTTCTAGCAAGCACTGCTAGCCGAGGAGGAAGAAGAAGATATCCTTAAACCTTACTATGCTCATCTTACTCCTACTGAGATTGAATCCTTTCGCATCATTGAAACGGTTCGTGTGCAAAATAAGTACCTCGCCCGTGAAAATATTCTGCATCAAGAGCACATCATCCACCTTCGGGGCGTCATCCATCGATTGGAGAATCTCTTGATCCTTAAGGACAGGATCGCTTCATCACCACCACCTTCTTCTTCATCACCAAAAGATAATTGTGTATCGGGTATGGGCACTCCCCTTGTCCTCCACCAAGCTTGGGGGAGGTGCCCCGGTATTGTATCATCCCCACTATCTTTTTCCTTTACTTATTTTAGTTCGATCCTTTGCTTTAGTTGAATAAAAGTTTAGTTTGATCCTTTCTTTTTGAGAGTTTTCTTAGTGATCTATCCTTGTAATCCTGTGTGAGATATATAATAAAGTTTAGTTTGAGTTTTTGCTTTGTTTACTTTCATATTGCAAATAAAAAGAAAGGAAATAAATAAAAATAAAGGAAATAAATAAAAGAAGGAAATAAATGAAAAATATCATATGCTGATCTTATGGTAGGTGATGACACCACATAAGGAAAAGTATAAGTAGAAAATTTTGTTAGAGATTGACAAACATAGCATTAGTCAATGATGCAACTCATGAAAGAATTAATAAGGGAAGAGAAGATTCACATATAAATATACTATCCTAGAAATCTTTTATGATTGTGAGCCCTCATCAAATACTATATGCCAAAATTGTTGATGTTGGACAAGGAAGACAACCTAATGGTTTATGTTTGTTTATATTCACATAGAAGTCATATTGTCATGGATCCTTTAACATGTGGTGCTTTCCCCCTATCTTTGCTAGCCAAAAGTTCTGCACTAAGTAGCGATACTACTTGTCCATCCAAAAACCCTTAAACCCAAATCTAATTTTCAAGAGTCCACCATACCTACCTAGGGATTGAGCAAGATCCCTCAAGTAAGTTGTCATCGGTGAAAAAAGGCAATAAAAATTTCTTCTAAAATTGTGAGATCATTTAGTGTAAGAGAAAATTGAGTGTTGTACAAACTTGTGATGGTGAGGAATAAAAGCGCCAGAATGCATAATAAAGGTTGCTATCACAAGGGGCAATACAACGTCACGTTATATTGCACTAAGGGTTGAGCATACAAACAAATAAACGCATGGCAACCAGCTACCTCTTGAGCACTGCGTTGGTTTTCCCTAGAAGAGGAAAGGGTGATGTAGTAAAGTAGCGTAAGTATTTCCCTCAGTTTCTGAGAACCAAGGTATCAATCCAGTAGGAGACTACACGCAAGTCGCGTCGCACCTACACAAACAAATAAGAACCTTGCAACCAACACGATAAAGGGGTTGTCAATCCCTTCACAGCCACTTGCAAAGGTGAGATCTGATAGAGATAATAAGATAAATATTTTTGGTATTTTTATGATATAGATTGAAATTAAAGATTGCAAAATAAAATAGCAAATTGATAGGAAAATAATATGATGGAAGATAGACCCGGGGGCCATAGGTTTCACTAGTGGCTTCTCTCAAGATAGCATAAGTATTACGGTGGGTAAACAAATTACTGTCGAGCAATTGATAGAAAAGTGCATAATTATGAGAATATCTAGGCATGATCATGTATATAGGCATCACGTCCGCGACAAGTAGACCGAAACGATTCTGCATCTACTACTATTACTCCACACATCGACCGCTATCCAGCATGCATCTAGAGTATTAAGTTCATAAGAATAGAGTAACGCATTAGGCAAGATGACATGATGTAGAGGGATAAACTCAACCAATATGATATAAACCCCATCTTTTTATCCTCGATGGCAACAATACAATGCGTGCCTTGCTGCCCCTGCTGTCACTGGGAAAGGACACCGCAAGATTGAACCCAAAGCTAATCACTTCTCCCATTGCAAGAAAGATCAATCTAGTAGGCCAAACCAAACTGATAATTCGAAGAGACTTGCAAATATAACAAATCATACATAAAAGAATTCGGAGAAGAATCAAATATTGTTCATAGATAATCTTGATCATGAACCCACAATTCATCGGATCTCGAAAAACACACCGCAAAAGAATTACGTTGAATAGTTCTCCAAGAAGATCAAGGAGAACTTTGTATTGAGATCCAAAGAGAGAGAAGAAGCCATCAAGCTAATAACTATGGACCCAAAGTTTTGTGGTAAACTACTCACACATCATCGGAGAGGCTATGGTGTTGATGTAGAAGCCCTCCGTGATCGATTCCCCCTCCAGCGGAGCTCCGGAAAAGGCCCCAAGATGGGATCTCTTGGGTACAGAAGGTTGCGGTGGTGGAAATAGGGTTTGGTGGTGCTCCTAGATGTTTTCAGGGTATATGGGTATATATAGGAGGAAGAAGTACGTCAGTGGAGCTGCGAGGGGGGCCCACGAGGGTGGGGGCGCGCCTACCCCCCTGGGCGTGCCCTCCTGCCTCGTGCCCTCCTCGCTTCTTTCTTGACGTCCACTCCAAGTCTCCTGGATCACGTTTTTTCCAAAAATAACTCTCCCAAAGGTTTCATTCCGTTTGGATTCCGTTTGATATTCCTTTTCTGCGAAACACTGAAATAGGCAAAAAACCAGCAATTTGCACTGGGCCTTTGGTTAGTAGGGTAGTCCCAAAAATAATATAAAAGGTATATTAAAGCCCATTAAACATCCAAAACAGATAATATAATAGCATGGAACAATCAAAAATTATAGATACATTGGAGACGTATCAAGCATCCCCAAGATTAATTCCTGCTCGTCCTCGAGTAGGTAAATGATAAAAACAGAATTTTTGATGTGGAATGCTACCTAGAATAATTCTCAATGTAATTTTCTTTATTGTGGCATGAATGTTCAAATCCGAAAGATTCAAGACAAAAGTTTAATATTGACATAAAAATAATAATACTTCAAGCATACTAACAAAGCAATCATGTCTTCTCAAAATAACATGGCCAAAGAAAGTTATCCCTACAAAATCATATAGTCTGGCTATGCTCCATCTTCACCACACAAAATATTTAATCATGCACAACCCCGATGACAAGCCAAGCAATTGTTTCATACTTTTGATGTTCTCAAACTTTTTCAATCTTCACGCAATACATGAGCGTGAGCCATGGACGTAGCACTATAGGTAGAATAGAACAGTGGTTGTGGTGAAGACAAAAAGGAGAAGATAGTCTCACATCAACTAGGCGTATCAATGGGCTATGGAAATGCCCATCAATAGATATCAATGTGAGTGAGTAGGGATTGCCAGGCAACGGATGCACTAGAGCTATAAGTGTATGAAAGCTCAACAAAAGAAACTAAGTGGGTGTGCATCCAACTCGCTTGCTCATGAAGACCTAGGGCATTTTGGGGAAGCCCATCACTGTAATATACAAGCCAAGTTCTATAATGTAAAATTCCCACTAGTATATGAAAGTGACAACATAGGAGACTCTCTATCATGAAGATCATGGTGCTACTTTGAAGCACAAGTGTGGTAAAAGGATAGTAACATTGTCCCTTCTCTCTTTTTCTCTCATTTTTTTCTTTCTTTCTTTCTCTTTTTTGGGCCTTCTCTTTTTTATGGCCTTTCTCTTTTTTTCGTCCGGAGTCTCATCCCGACATGTGGGGGAATCATAGTCTCCATCATCCTTTTCTCACATGGGACAATGCTCTAATAATTATGATCATCACACTTTTATTTACTTACAACTCAAAAAATTACAACTCGATACTTAGAACAAAATATGACTCTATGTGAATGCCTCCGGCGGTGTACCGGGATGTGCAATGACTCATGAGTGACATGTATGAAATAATTATGAAGGTGGCTTTGCCACAAATATGATGTCAACTACATGATCCTGCAAAGCAATATCACAATGATGAAGCGTGTCATAATAAACGGAATGGTGGTAAGTTGCATGGCAATATATCTCGGAATGGCTATGGAAATGCCATAATAGGTAGGTATGGTGGCTGTTTTGAGGAAAGTATATGGTGGGTTTACGGTACCGGCGAAAGTTGTGCGGTACTAGAGAGGATAGCAATGGTGGAAGGGTGAGAGTGCGTATAATCCATGGACTCAACATTAGTCATAAAGAAATCACATAGTTATTGCAAAAATATATTAGTTATCGAAAAAAGTACTATGCGCATGCTCCTAGGGGGATAGATTGGTAGGAAAAGACCATCGCTCGTCCCTGACCGCCACTCATAAGGAAGACAATCAATAAATAAATCATGCTCCGACTTCATCACATAACGGTTCACCATACGTGCATGCTACGGGAATCACAAACTTTAACACAAGTATTTCTCAAATTCACAACTACTCAACTAGCATGACTCTAAGATAACCATCTTCATATCTCAAAACAATCAAGTATCAAACTTGGATGATAGTTTTTATTATACCCATCTTGGATGCCTATTATATTAGGACTAATTTTATAGCCAAAGAAAATTACCATGCTACTCTAGAGGACTCCCAAAATTATATAAGTGAATCATGAGAGATCAATAATTTCTATAAAATAAAACCACCACCGTGCTCTAAAAGGATATAAGTGAAGCACTAGAGCAAAATTATCTAGCTCAAAAGATATAAGTGAAGCACATAGAGTATTCTAATAAATTCCTGTTCTTGTGTGTCTCTACAAAAGGTGTGTACAGAAAGGATGATTGTGTTAAACTAAAAATAAAAGAATCAAATCATACAAGATGCTCCAAGCAAAACACATATCATGTGGTGAATAAAAATATAGCATCAAGTAAAGTTACCGATGGACGAAGACGAATGAGGGGATGCCTTCCGGGGCATCCCCAAGCTTAGGCTTTTGGTTGTCCTTGAATTTTACCTTGGTGTGCCTTGGGCATCCCCAAGATTAGTCTCTTGCCACTCCTTATTCCATAATCCATCAAATCTTTACCCAAAACTTGAAAACTTCACAACACAAAACTCAACAGAAAATCTCATGAGCTCCATTAGTATAAGAAAACAAACCACCACTTCAAGGTATTGTAATGAACTCATTCTTTATTTAGATTGGTGTTAATCCTACTGTATTCCAACTTCTATATGGTTCATACCCTCCCCCCCCCCCCCCCCCCGAGCCATAGATTCATCAAAATAAGCAAAAAGCACACGAAAAACAGAATCTGTCAAAAACAGAGCAGTCTGTAGTAATCTGTAGGTTCCGAATACTTTTGTAACCCCAAAAATTCTGAAACAAATTTTTGTACATGAGGAATTTTTCTATTAATCTTGTGCAAAAATAATCAACCTAATCTCACTCTCCAGTAAAAAATGGCAGCAAATCTCGTGAGCGCTAAAGTTTCTGTTTTTTACAGCAAGATCGCAAAAACTTCCCCCAGGTCTTCCCAAAGGTTCTACTTGGCACAAACACTAATTAAAAGCATAAAACCACATCTAAGCAGAAGATAGATGAATTATTTATTAATAAACAGGAAAAAAACAAGAAACAAAAATAAAATTGGGTTGCCTCCCAACAAGAGCTATTGTTTAACGCCCCTAGCGAGGCATTGACAATTTTGATGATGCTCACATGAAAGACAAGAATTGAAGCAAGAAGAGAGCATCATAAAACATGTGACAAACACATCTAAGTCTAACATACTTCCTATGCATAGGCATCTTATAGGCAAACAAATTATCAAGGCAAGCAAAAACTAGCATATGCAAGGAAGCGGAAAGAAACAATACCAATCTCAACATAACGAGAGGTAATTTAGTAACATGAAAATTTATACAACCATATTTTCCTCTCTCATAATAATTACATGTAGGATCATAATTAAATTCAACAATATAGCTATCACAAAACATATTCTTAACATGATCCACATGTATGCAAAGTTGACACTCTTCCAAAATAGTGGGATTAACATTAACTAAAGTCATGACCTCTCCAAACCCACTTTTATCAAAAACTTCATAAGATTGAACATTCTCCAAATATGTGGGATCTAAAGTTGACACTCTTCCTAACCCACTTTCAATATTATTGCAAACATTATTATCAATCTCATATTCATCATGGGGCTTAAATAAATTTTCAAGATCATAAAAAGAATCACCCCAATCATGATCATTGCAACAAATAGTAGACATAGAAAAACTAGCATCCCCAAGCTTAGGGTTTTGCATATTATTAACACAATTGGCATCAGGAGAATTTATAATAACATCATTGCAATCATGCTTTCATCGAAGGAACTACCAAGTATGGGTGCAATAGCAATGATCTCATGTTTAACATAAGGAACTATAGCAAATTCATCTTCACAAATATTGACATCATGGCCACAAGAATAGCAAGCATCATGTTCATCAAGGGATATTTCAATAAAATCATCGGAATCATCATTATCTATAGATTCATGCATATCATTTTCTTCCAAAGCAACGGTCGTTCTCTCAATAAATTATTTGACATAGACATTATGAGCATAGTTTTCATAGCAATATTTAAGTATGTCAAAATTTTCAGAATCGTAGAGAGTAGTATCATACTTTTCAATCAAAGAAGCAACTTCATAAGCACCCTTAAAAGCAACAAATTCTTCAATTTGTTTGATATTGTAGTAACTATAAACACCCTTTGCATAAGGAGATAAGATTTCATTGTCATTAAACTCACATAGGCAGGGGAGGTGTTTTTTAGGGTTCTTAGAGCAACAAGTAAATTCATAAATTTCACAAAGATTCCAAGCATAACACAACAATCTGTTTATTTGATCCCATAAGAGTCCCTTTTCTGACAAAAGGTGACGCACAAAATGAGCATGCTCATCTAAAGATTTCCCATCAACTAGGCTAGTTGGGGTTTCAGCACGAGCGCATAGGGATTGAAGATGATCCAGGTAGAACACTTTAACTGGATCCATATCAATAGATTTAGCAAGCAAAGATGCAAGCAAATAGAAGGCACATGGAAACACAAACAAAGATACATATGGGAAGAAGGCGAAGAAAAGGCAAAGGTGAAGTGGGGGAGAGGAAAATGAGAGGCAAATGGCAAATAATGTAACGCGAGGGATAAGAGTTTGTGATGGGTACTTGGTATGTCTTGACTTGTGCGTAGATCTCCCCGGCAACGGCGCCAGAAATGGCTAGTTGCTGGGAGATCAAATCTTGACTTGACTTGGTGCAACCTCCCCGGCAACGGCGCAAGAAATCCTTCTTGCTACCTCTTGAGCACTGCGTTGGTTTTCCCTTGAAGAGGAAAGGGTGATGCAGCAAAGTAGCGTAAGTATTTCCCTCAGTTTCTGAGAACCAAGGTATCAATCCAGTAGGAGACTACATGCAAGCCGCCTCACACCTACACAAACAAATAAGAACCTTGCAACCAACGTGATAAAGGGGTTGTCAATCCCTTCACGGCCACTTGCAAAAGTGAGATCTGATAGAGATAATAAGATAAATATTTTTGGTATTTTTATGATATAGAATGAAAGTAAATATTGCAAAATAAAATACCAAATTGATAGGAAAAATAATATGATGGAAGATAGACCCGGGGGCCATAGGTTTCACTAGTGGCTTCTCTCAAGATAGCATAAGTATTACGGTGGGTAAACAAATTACTGTCGAGCAATTGATAGAAAAGTGCATAATTATGAGAATATTTAGGCATGATCATGTATATAGGCATCACATCCGCGAGAAGTAGACCGAAACGATTCTGCATCTACTACTATTACAACATGGTTCACTTATATCATTTTGAGAGTCCTCTAGAACAACATGGTAATTTTCTTTGGCTATAAAATTAGTCCTAATATAATAGGCATCCAAGATGGGTATAATAAAAACTATCATAAAAAGTCTCCTGGATCACGTTTGTTCCAAAAATAACTCTCCTGAAGGTTTCATTCCGTTTGGATTCCGTTTGATATTCCTTTTCTGCGAAACACTGAAATAGGCAAAAAACAGCAATTTGCACTGGGCCTTTGGTTAGTAGGTTAGTCCCAAAAATAATATAAAAAGGTATATTAAAGCCCATTAAACATCCAAAACAAATAATATAATAGCATGGAACAATCAAAACTTATATATACGTTGGAGACGTATCACAACCTGACTTCCCTCTGCGAAAGGCCAATCTTTTACTTTTATGTATTTACTTTTATGCAAAGAGTCAAAAGTTTTCTCTCTATTCCTTTTTTTATTTTTCTCCTTTGGCAAGCATCATTTGATGAGGAAAGATCTAGGCACATATGTCCAGTTGAATATAGATAGAATGAGTTATTATTGTTGACATCACCCTTGAAGTGAATACATTGGGAGGCGTAACTACAAGCCCCTACCTTTCTATGTGTCCGGTTGAAACGTTTCGCTCATCTGTACGCGGTGAGTGTTAGCAATCATGGAAGGCTATATGATGGTTGAGTATGTGGACTTTCCTAAAGGCTCCGATACGTGACCCTTCCCGAAAATATGATGAATTGTAGTTGCAAAGTTGACTGAGAACATAGTTTGTTACTTTCTAATAAAGTTTTTGCTTTATACTTCAATAGTGTGATGAATTGTCACTTGTTCATGAGAATTCTATGATAAAAGTTCTATGATAAGAGTCTTATGTTTAAGTTTTTTGTTGTTATAATAATCAACATGATGCTTCTATGTCCGTATTTTTTTTATCGACACCTCTCTCTCTAAGCATGTGGAGATGGTTTTTCATTTCGGTTTTCGCTTGAGGGCAAGCGAGGTCTAATCTTAGGGGAATTGGTACGTCCATTTTGCATCATGTTTTCTTACTACTATTTATGATATTTTTATCCATAATAATGCTTTTTGGAGTAATTCTAATGCCTTTTCTCTCATAATATGCAACGTATACACAAAGAGGGAGAATTACGACAGCTAGAAATCTGGACCTGGAAAAGCTACGTCAGGCTACCTATTCTGCACAACTCCAAACAAGCTGAAACTTCACGGAGAATTTTTATGGAATATATGAAGAATATTGGAGCAAATAAGTACTAGAGGGGGCCCACCAGGTGGCACAACCCACTTGGGCGCGCCAGGGAGCCCAGGCGCGCCCTAGTGGGTTGTGCTCACCCAGGCCCACCTCTGGTGCCCATATTCTGGTATATAAGTCATTTTGACCTAGGAAAAATAAGGAGAGGACTTTCGGGATGGAGCGCCGCTGTCTCAAGGCAGAACTTGGGCAGCAGCACTTTTGCCCTCCGACGGAGTGATTCCGCCGGGGGAACTTCCCTCCCGGAGGGGAAATCATCATCCTCATCATCACAAACAACTCTCCCATCTTTGGGAGGGAAATATCCATCAACATCTTCAATGGCACCATCTCATCTCAAACCCTAGTTCATCTCTTGTGTTCAATCTTGTTACCAGAACGATAGATTGGTGCTTGTGGGTGACTAGTAGTGTTGATTACATCTTGTAGTTGATTGCTATATGGTTTATTTGGTGGAATATTATATGTTCAGATCCAATATGCTATTTAATACCCCTTTGATCATGAGCATGTTTATCATTTTTGAGTAGTTACTTTTTTTCTTTAGGTCACGGGAGAAATCATGTTGCAAGTAATCATGTGAACTTGATATGTGTTCGATATTTTGATAGTATATATGTATGTTGTGATTCCCTTAGTGGTGTCATGTGAACATCGACTACATGAAACTTCACCATATTTGGGCCTAAGGGAATGCATTGTGGAGTAGCAATTAGATAATGGGTTGCGAGAGTGACAGAAGCTTAAACCCTAGTTTATGCGCTATTCCATAAGGGACCGATTGGATCCAATAGTTTAATGCTATGGTTACAATTTATTCTTAATACTTTTCTCGTAGTTGCGGATGCTTGCGGGAGGGTTAATCATAAGTGGGAGGCTTGTTCAAGTAAGAACGGCACCTAAGCACCGGTCCACCCACATATCAAATTATCAAAGTACCGAACACGAATCAAACCAACAAGGTGAAAGTGACTAGATGAAAATCCCGTGTACCCTCAAGAACGCTTTGCTTATCATAAGAGACTGTTTTGGCCTGTCCTTTGCCTCAAAAGTATTGGGCTACCTTGCTACACCTTGGCTACTATTATTGTTACTTGCTCGTCACAAATTATCTTGCTATCAAACTACTCTGTTACTTACAATTTTAGCACTTGCAGACATTACCTTGCTGAAAACCACTAGTCATTTCCTTCTGGTCCTCGTTGGGTTCGGCACTCTTACTTATCGAACAGAGCTACAATTGATCCCCTATACTTGTGGGTCATTAGGTATCACTCCTTTAAAGGTAGTTTTACTAGGCTTGATTCTTGACAGGTCGATACCCATCTTGCAGTCAGTGTCTTGATAAATCAAGTTGAGACTGGTACCGCCCTCCATAAGGACTCTAGTGAGGTGGTATCCATCGATGATGGGATTGAGGACCAGGGCCGCCGAACCTCCGTGACGGATACTGGTTGGGTAGTCCCTGCGATCGAAGGTGATCAGACAAGCCGACCATGGGTTGAATTTTGGGGCGACAGGCTCTACGGCGTAGACATCCCTCAATGCGTGCTTGTGCTCCCTCTTGGGGATGTGGGTGACATATATCATGTTCACAGTTTTCACCTTAGGAGGAAACTTTTTCTGTCCCCTTGTGTTCGGAAGGCGGGGCTCATCATCGTCCTTGCTTTGAGGTCCTTTCCCCTTGTGTTCAGTGTTTAATTTACTGGCATGTTTAAAAACCCAGCGGTTTCTGTTGGTCTGGTTGGCGGGCTTGTCGGGGGTGCCATGAATCTGGCAGGGCCTATCCAGTATTTTGTACAAATTGGATGGACCGTCTCTATTTCCCTTGAACGGCTTCTTCCACTGACCGGGCTTTGAACCACTGAATCCGGCATTTACTGTCGTGTCCTTGGTTTCTTCGTTGTTGTTCTGACGCTTATTTTTGCTGCATGGTGGCCTTCCATTGCCGTCCCTGGCCTCAGAGGTGTCGGGGTCGCTGGTACTGTTGCTTCTACGAGCCAACCAGCTATCTTCGCCTACACAAAAGCGGGTCATAAGTGCAGTAAGAGCTGCCATAGTCTTTGTCTTTTCCTGACCGAGGTGTCAGGCGCCGTTCGTCATGGACGCTGTGCTTAAAGGCTGCTAAGGCTTCGATATCCAGGCAGTCCATGATTTGGTTCTTTTTAATTAAGAACCGAGTCCAGAGTTTACGGGCTAACTCTCCGGGTTGTTGGACTATGTGACTCAGGTCATCAGCGTCCGGTGGCCGGACATAAGTGCCCTGAAAGTTGTCCCGAAAAGCGTCCTCTAAGTCCTCCCAACTGCCAACGGAGTTCTCTGGGAGGCTATTCAACCAGTGCCATGCTGGTCCTTTTATCTTTGGGGGGGGGTATTTGATGGCGTGGAGATCATCTTCGCGGGCCATGTGAATGTGGAGAAGAAAATCTTCAATCCATATAGCGGGATCTGTCGTGCCATCGTAAGTCTCGATGTTCACGGGTTTAAACCCTTCCGGAAACTGGTGCTGCATTACCTCATTGGTAAAGCACATGGGGTGTGTGGCACCTCTATACTGGGCGACATCACGACGGAGTTCGGATGACATCTGTGTTCGGGGCTGACCCCGGGTTTGGTTATGTTTGTTGTGCCAGGCTTGATGGTTGTCATCTCATGCTGGAGCGCGTCCTCTTGATCCGTAGATTGATCTTGTCTGGCCGGCTCTATTGTGCAGGTCCTGATGTAAGTCGTATGTGTAGCCCGGATCCACTGTCTCTTTGCCTATATGGCAATGTGGTGTGGGCTTGTGTTCGGCATAATTAGCTGCTTTGTCCCGCCCACGTGGTGGTCGGTCATGTTGGTCAGCTTGATTCTATTTTGGTGGTATTGGCTCAAGGGCCTCGTCGTCAAATTGTGGCAGTAGCCTGCATTTTGGGTAACACTTTGTCGGGCGCTCGAGACCGTATTCTTCGGCTGCCAGGACTTTGGTCCATCTATCGTTGAGCGTATCCTGTTCGGCTTGAAGCTGCTGCTATTTCTTTTTCAAGCTTCATGCGGTGGCGATGAGCTATCACTTGAAGCATTCTTGTTCGAGGGTTCCTCTGGGACGATGAAATCTTCGTTGCCGAGGCTAACATCCTCTTCGGAGGCCGGTGAGTAGTTACTATCCTCTGAGTCCTCGTGATCGGCGTGTTCTGGGCTGTATTGACCTTCTTCCCTTTCATCCTGCTCAAACGCAGGCTCAACGGGGTGATCGGGATCTTCGATGTTGTCCGGAGTGTTATTATCTCTGGTGTTCGTATTGCTTTCCCTTGCCCAACGTGATCGTGAGCGGTGGCGCTGACGTCGGTGCTTTGGTGGTTCATCGACGGGCTTATCCTCATCTGGGTTTTGAGTGCCATCGTCGTCCTTCTTTTCAGGTGTGTCCACCATGTACACATCGTACTTAGAAGTGGCCATCCAACGCCCAGTGACGAGTGAGTTCTGGCCTAGTTCAGCCTCGACATCGTCGTCCATGCCATTGATTTCTTTGGAGGCGTAATCTAGCATGTCGGCTAGGTCCTCGACAGTGGCTATTAAGTGGGTGGTGGGTGGGATGTAAAATTCCCTGCTCTCAGCTCCCAGTTCGGGTTGGGCGTAGTTCAGAGGTGATACTTCCATGATGGCGAGAGATCCCATTAGGTCCAGTGTCTTGTTTAGGAGCGAAAGCTGGACGGGTGTCTGAGGACCTGCAGAGCTAGGTCTAGTAATAACCACTTGACCGAGCTCCATGGACGCGAGCCTCAAGAGTTCAGAGTTAACGTCCAGAGGCGAGTCCGATCTTCCGATGATAGCGAGAGCCCCGTTTGACTCCGGGCCCGCTGACGGCATGGTCGCATCTGGGTCCCTGACGGGGACCTCCGTAATGGGATGGAGTCTGGCGGGATTTAGCCTCCCATCTTCAGACGAGGCGATCCACCTCGGATCTAAGGCCGGGGCGGGCGTGGGCGTCGACCTTTGAGCGGAATCTGATGGTGGATCTGACGGGCCTCCTTCATGTGGATGAAGAACGGCAGTCGAGGCCGAGAACCCTTCGAAGAACAAGTCTCCTCGGATATCAGCGATGTAGTTCAAGCTTCCAAATCTGATCCGGTGACCAGGGGTGTAGATGTCGATCTGATCGAGGTGAACAATTGAATTCGCACGTAGAGCGAAGCCGCCAAACACAAAGAGTTGACCAGGGAGAAAAGTCTCCCCGGAAACAACATCATTACCGATGACAAGGCGAGCCATCGATCCTTTTGTCGATGACACAATGGAACTCTCAATGAAAGCACCAATGTCGGTGTCAAAACCGGCAGATCTCGGGTAGGGGTCCCGAACTGTGTGTCTGAGGATCGATAGTAACAAGGGACGATGGGAACACGATGTTTACCCAGGTTCGGGCCCTCTTAAGGGAGGTAAAACCCTACGTCATGCTTGATTGTATTCAATGAGTATAGGGGTTACAAGAGTTGATCTACCTCGAGATCGTAAGGGCTAAACCCTAGCTATCTAGCCTATGAGAATTATGATAGCCTTTACGGACTAAACCTCCTTGGTTTATATACACACCAAAGAGGCCTAGGGTTGTACAGAGTCGGTTTGCAGGGGAAGGAAATAACATATCCAGACATCAAACTTGCCATCCATGCATATAAGAGTCCTACCCGGACACGAGGGAAAAGTCTTCTTCTTTTATCTTCACGGCCCATTAGTCCAGCCCATATCAAATAGTCCGGACACCCGAGGACCCCCTAATCCAGGACTCCCACAACGAGTCGCTAATCCACTCTTCCTCCTTTTGTTCTTCACTCTCTTCATCATCTTTTTCATCCAATGAGCTCGCAGTTCCATCAATTTCTTCTTCCATAGACTCCTGCAAAATATTAGTCTCTTCTTGGAAAATGGAGACTTTCTCAATAAATACATCAATATCATAATTAAATTGATAATTATCATAGCAATATTTAAGGATAGCAAAAATTTCTGGTCTATAAACTGAATCATCAAAATCTTCAAACTTCTCAAACAAAGATTCAATGTCATAAACACCCTTAAAAGCAACAAATTCTTCTATTCGTTCCGCATCATAATAATCATATCTACCATTAGCATAAGAAGCTAAAGTTTCATTTTCATTAAATTTGCATGAAAAGGGAAGGTGTGGAGCTTTCATCGTAGAGCAACAAGTATAATCATATCTTAAGCATAGCTCCCGAGCATACCAATGCAACATATGAATTTGATCCCATAAAAGTTTTCCATTTTGAGTCAAGCAATAATCCCTAAAGTATTCACATTGATCCAACGTGTCTCCCATTATCAAGTTGAATGGGGTTTTCTCAAGATTATCAAAGTAGTGCATAATGTTTTTCACATAATGAGCATCGAGGGTTTTAGGAGGTTCCCCATCTCCATAAGTAGCAAGTAACACTAATTTTTTTGGTGTTTCGTGTTCCATATCCACAACTAAAGATAGAGAACAACTTAGAACTTAAAATAAAAACTACTTGGTGATAAAGCAAACAAGCACACACGAGAATATTCACCCCACGCTATTGCTCCCCGGCAACGGCGCCAGAAAAAGTTCTTGATAACCCACAAGTATAGGTGATCGTTTATAGCCTTCTTCGATAAATAAGAGTGTCGAACCCAATGAGGAGCTAAAGGTAGAACAAATATTCCCTCAATTTCTATCGACCACCGATACAACTCTACGCACACTTGACATTTGCTTTACCTAAAACAAGTATGAAACTATTTGGCAAGAATAAATCTACGAGTACTTTGCGGGAATAAAACTACGAATAAATTGCAAGGTAATAAAAGTGGATAGATTTTGTCAACAAGAAATTCATTTCTCCCTAGGCAATCTATAACAAGTACCGGTAATCATTCTTGCAATTTTATATGAGGGAGAGGCATGAGCTAACATGCTTTCTCTACTTGAATCATATGCACTTATGATTGGACCCCTAGCAAGCATCCACAACTACTAAAGACCATTAAGGTCGTGAAACCCAACCATAGCATTAAGTATCAAGTCCTCTTTACTCCCATAGGCCATAACCCACTTATCCGCATTTAGGCTGTTGTCACCCCCGCAACACCGACAATAAGCAAACCATGAACATATTGCAACACCCTATAGCGGGGCCCCCTCTGTTTGCGCGACACGGGGGGCACCATAGGACAGCACCATAAATAAAATATACAATCATACCAACCAAGATCACGATTAACCCATAGGATAAAACAGATCTACTCAAACATCATAGGATAACCATTGATCATTGGGAAATAATATATGGAGTTGAGCACCATGTTTAAGTAGAGATTATAGTGGGGGAAGAGGTGTTACACCGCTACATAGAGGGGGGGAGTTGGTGTTCACGGTAGCAAGATTGTTGATGTAGATCGTTGTCACGATCCTTGCCCCGGTGGCACTCCGGTGCCACCGGGAGAGAGGGGGGAGAGCCCCCCTCCTTCTTCTTACTTGGCCACCCCCTAGATGGGAGGAGAGTTCCCCCTCTGGTCCATGGCCTCCATGGCGGCGGAGGGGTGGGAGCCCCTCCAAGATTGGATGTCCCTCTCTGTTCTCTTCTGTTTCGTGTTCCCCAAATCTGGCCGAAAGTTGTTTCTTATATTCCCAGAGATCCGTAACTCCAATTGCGTTGAAATTTTAACATGAGTTTTTTCTGGATATAAGCTTCCTTGCGCCCGAAGTAGAGATCCAACCGACGTATGAAGTGAGCATAAGATGCCTGGGGCGCGCCCTGGTGTATCTTGGGGCAAGTGGGGCCCCGTTTGCGTTGATTCCACCTCCCAAAATTCACAAATATTCCAAAATAATTCTCCATAAAATTTTATTGCATTTGTACTTCGTTTGATATGGATGTTCTGCGAAACAAAAAACATGCAAAAACAGGAATTGGCACTGGGCACTGGATCAATAGGTAGTCCAATAAATCATATAAAATGTTGCCAAAAGTATGTGAAAGCTGTATAGTATTGTCATGAAACAATCAAAAATTATAGATACAATGGAGACGTATCACTTACCCATTAAAGTATTGCTAGTCTTGATACCCATGGTAATGAAATTGTCGAGTCCCCAAGGCTCGCAAATTACTAAAATAATAGATGCAATACAACTGAGCCTAATGTAGGCGAGACATCTGAAATCCAATGGGAGTATGACAAAGAGCGTGCCAGGATGTACGTGACACTCCTCGACCATCAGTAGTGGTGCCTTAGTCGGCAGACTGAGATGATAGTTCGGTGGTTATTATGCTTGTTTAATTTGCGGCCTCTTAGACCATATTTGGGATTTCATCTGTAGTCGGATCTTGTTATTCTCCTTGATGATTGTATGACATGTTGAGATATTCATGTTGTAGCTTGTGGCGAGTGTAAGCCTTTATTTGGTATTCCCATCTATTCATTACATGGTATGTTGTAATGATTTCCACCTTGCTATGCGCTTGATATGCGATTCTGCCATAATCATGGATTCATCACGTGACCAGGATAGAATTGCATCTTGGGTGTTACAACAACCTATATTGAAAGATCGAGGATGTTGCCTAGAGGGGGTGCATAGGCGCTTTAAAATAATTACGGTTTAGGCTTGAACAAATGCGGAATAAACCTAGCGGTTAATTTGTCAAGCACAAAACCTACAACAACTAGGCTCACCTATGTGCACCAAAAACTTATGCTAAGCAAGATAAACAAGTAGGTGATAGCAATATATAAGACAAGAAACAATATGGCTATCACAAAGTAAAGTGCATAAGTAAAGGGCTCGAGTAAGAGATAACCGAGGCATGCGGAGACGATGATGTATCCCGAAGTTCACACCCTTGCGGGTGCTAATCTCCGTTTGGAGTGATGTGGAGGCACAATTCTCCCCGAGAAGACACTAGGGCCACCGTAATCTCCTCACCTCACACAATTCAAGATGCTGTGATTCCACTAAGGGACCCTTGAGGGAGGTCACTGAACCCGTACAAATGGCAACCCTTGGGGGCGGTCACCGAACCCGTACACTTTGAAAACCCTTTGGGGGCGGTCACCGGAACTCGTCAAATCCCTTAGGGTGATCTCCACAACCTAATTGGAGACCCTGACGCTTGCCCGGAGCTTTACACCACAATGATTGAGCTCTGAACACCACCAACCGTCTAGGGCGCCCAAGCACCCAAGAGGAACAAGCTCAAGGGTACCAAGCACCCAAGAGTAACAAGCTTCTCAACTTGTAACTTCCATGTATCACCGTTGAGAACTCAACCCGATGGACCTAATGCAATGGGAAGGGCACACGAAGTGCCCAAGTCCTTCTCTCCCAAATCCCACCAAAGAAACTAATGCTAGGGAGGAAAATGAGAGGAAGAATGAAGAAGAGAACACGAAGAACTCCAAGATCTAGATTCAAGGGGTTGCCCTCACTTAGAGGAGAAAGTGATTGGTGGAAACGTAGATCTAGATCTCCTCTCCCTTTTCCCCCAAAACTAGCAAGAATCCATGGAGGGATTGAGAGATAGCAAGCTCGAAGAAGGTCAACAATGTGGGAAGAACACGAGCTCAAAGGATAAGGTTCATTGGGGAAGAAGACCCCCTGTCGGTGTCAAAACCGGCGGATCTCGGGTAGTGGGTCCCGAACTGTGCGTCTAGGCCGGATGGTAACAGGAGGCAGGGAACACGATGTTTTACCCAGGTTCAGGCCCTCTTGATGGAGGTAAAACCCTACGTCCTGCTTGATTAATATTGATGATATAGGTAGTACAAGAGTAGATCTACCACGAGATCAAGGAGGCTAAACCCTAGAAGCTAGCCTATGGTATGATTGTTGTATATGGAGTTGATTGCCTACGGACTATAACCCTCCGGTTTATATAGACACCGGATAGGGTTAGGGTTACATAGAGTCGGTTACAATGGTAGGAGATCTTGAATATCCGCATCGCCAAGCTTGCCTTCCACGCCAAGGAAAGTCCCATCCGGACATGGGACGAAGTCTTCAATCTTGTATCTTCATAGTCCAGGAGTCCGGCTAAAGGTATAGTCCGGCTACCCGAACACCCCCTAATCCAGGACTCCCTCAGTAGCCCCTGAACCAGGCTTCAATGACGATGAGTCCGGCGCGCAAATTGTCTTCGGCATTGCAAGGCGGGTTCCTCCTCCAAGTCCTTCATAGAAGATCGTAAACACCAAGAGTAGTGTCCGGTTCTGCAAAATAAACTTCCACATATTGCCGTAGAGAGAATAATATTAACACAAATCAAATCTGCTGACGTATTCCGCAGTGCATCATCACACTACAGCCAAGTCCTTCACTCGAATCGTTTTCACTTTTCCACCTCAGTGTGTTTTGCGAGGCGGTTTCGTTGGCACGTCTTGTCAAAGCAGAGATCGTGTGCCCCCCTTTAACGGGATTCTCATCAATACGGACGTGGGTAACCCAATCGTGCCCGTTAGCATGTTTTCTCGATTAAAGGCGAGTCCCAAACGGTTACGGGGAGGGCTCCTGGTATTCAACCTCTTATAAAGAGACCAGGGCCTTACTCCTTTTCTCCAATCCCAAAACAAGTTCGCCCGTTGCCTTGAGTTCCAACACCCTAGGCTCCAGATTCCGGGCACCACAGACCTTCGACAATGTCCGGTTCCGACCTTCATGGCCGATGGATGCCCTCCTCCTTCACGGAGGAGGACGTGCTAAAGTTGAGAGAGGCTAAGTTATTGACCACCGAAATTTCGCACAGGTTGCCTGCTCAAAGGCAGGTTATCCCCAGTCCCCAGCCCGGTGAGAGCGTAGTGTTCGTGTCTCACTTCCTTCGGGGGTTAGGCTTCCCGATGGACCCCTTTGTGAGGGGACTGCTGTTTTATTACGGGCTGGAATTCCACAACTTAGCTCCGGAGTCCATCCTCCATATCTCCTCGTTTATCGTCGTATGTGAAGCGTTCCTCCGTGTTACCCCTCACTTCGGATTATGGCTCAAGACTTTCAAAGTGGAGCCGAAGATGATCAAGGGACGGCACGCAGAGTGCGGAGGCGCTGTTATAAGCAAAAATGTTGATGCTCCATGGCCCGAGGGCTCTTTTCAAGAGGAGCTAGGCTTGTGGCAATGAGAGTGGTTTTATATCACTGCTTCCCGGAGCACCAAGTGGGTGGCACTTCCTGCCTTTCGCTCGGGTCCCCCACCACGGCTAGCGTCATGGGTTAACAGAGGGTTAGATTGGGGTTTGCCCAAAGACGTGCCCCTGTTACAGGGCCGAATTAAGGATCTCTTGGAAGGAGACCTCAGCTTGGTCAAGGTGACGCAGGTCATGCTGATTCGCCGAATATTGCCCGGCAAACGTCGCCCCCTTCGCCTGTGGGAGTTTAATCCAGAGGGACCGCGAGCTCTCCAGAACTTTATGGGCACAACGCCCGCGGAGATGTATAGACTGTTCTTCGGATCACAAGAGATGTGTCCGGATTTAACCGAGGACGCAGGCCTAAGCTGCAATCGCCCGGATACTCAAGTAAGCAACCTTGTGCCCAGACCTTCTATCTGTATAATTGTCATAAACTTGCCCCTGAAAGAGCCGTCCTTTTAAACAGGAGTGGATAGCGAAGGCAAAGCTGATCAGGTGTCCGGCTCCCCTTTCTGAAACCAGGCCGGATCCCGTGCTGGTCAGGATGCTGGAGATAATGCCTTTGGAGGGAGAGGACAAGGAAGCTATGGCCTCCTCGAAGGAGGCTTCTCCGAAGGGAGTAACCGACAATTCCTCTCCTAAGGGGAAGAAGAGAGCCGCCTCTAACGACCCAGAAACCATGGCCTCGAAACGGGGGAGAAAATCCTCGTCAGAGGGTCCGACGCCGGGGAGTTCCTCGGCCGGACTACGCCCTTAAGGGGATCAGCCCTCCAGCGAGCTGTAAGTGGAGAAAAGATTTTCCTTTTGAGGGATGAGGGAAGTCCTTGGTTTATATCTAAGAAGATTAACCAAACCTTTATCTTGTAGCTCGGACCTCAGCCCTTCTCAGCAGAGCTCGTCTTCGGGGGATCTCCTTCCGGAGATGATGGAGAGCGGGACGCCTCCCCCTGCCATGCCGCCTAGCGAGGCGGGCGACCCTGAGGTGTCGTCGCGGAGGGTTTCTCCAAATCCGGCAGGGGCGGAAGGTGGCTATGTGGCCCCCCGAGGTTCTCCGCGTCCGGCCTTCAAAAGAGGTCATGGGACGAGCCCGGCACCGTCTGGTGCTCGGCCGGAGGAGCTAAAGATTCTGCTGGGGCGAGCTTCTATCTCAGAGGAGCACCGCGCATTGATGGGCACGGTGATTGAAAGGATTTCATCCGTAGAGAGCGGATTGTATGAGGTCGTCAAAAGTTTACTGACGGGTTTCAAGGTACATTAGATAATGTATACTTTTGTCAGTTGCGCATGAATAAGATGTGCCCTGTGTAGATAGTAGCCCCTGAGACTCTGCGCGTCGTCAAGAAATGACGGCACGCGGAGGATCATAATCCCAGGTCTAAGATGTCGCCTTTGAATGTAGGCGGCAGGGTGTCCGGAATCGAGCCGAACTGACGATTTTGCCGAACTAAAGCGGCAACTGGACGTGGCAAATGCTGACATCACGCTTGTCGATAAGCGGCTTGATGAGGCTCAAGGTATGTAATTCCTCGGGTGGCATCAGGTAAGAACAGTTTTATGCCTGTGTCTTACGATGTGTGTGCTTGACACAGATGGTGCGGCCGCCGTGGAGAGTCTTAGGGCAGAACTTTCCCGAGCTAAAGAACAAGCCGGCGAAAGTGATGCGGCCACCAGGAAAGCCCTTGAAGAGCTAAGAGCCGAACAGGCTGCTCATTGCCGAAGCAAAGAAGAGATGGATGAGATGGCCGAAAAGTTAAAAAGCGCTACAGACCGTTGCAGACTTCTTGAAAAAGAAGACCAGGCGAAACAGACGGACTTAGAGAAGGCTGTTGCCAATGCCAAGGACGCGCGCTCTGCGATGAGAGCTGCGAAGGAGGAGCTGCGTCAGGCCGAACAGATTGCGGCTGGAAAGCCCTTTATGCTGCGAAGGAAATTTTGTGATCCGAAGTTTTCTCCGTTGGACCAGATGTGGAGTGTGGAGGATACCTATCTGGACTTGGCAGCGAGTGCTGCTGATGTGACCGAACACTTTCGAGATCAGAAAGATCGCGAAGTGGAAAAGCTTTTCTGGTCGCAGTTTCACAATCCAGAGCATCCACTGGCAGTGGATGATCGTTTGGCTCAATGGGCCGAACTGAATAGGTTCTCTGGACTCGCCATGAAGTACGTCATGGGTCACCTGTGGCCGGGGAGATCGGAGCCGAAGAGTTATTTCAGCTTGGTGCAGCAATTCCTTGACGCGGTGTCGCGTATAAATGCAATGAAGAGGTCAGCATGCATAGAGGGCGCTAGGATGGCTCTTGCCCGTGTTAAGACATACTGGGCAGAGATGGAGACCACCGTTGTTGCGTCCCGAGATTCGGACAAAAGTCGAGTACCCTCCGAGCACTATTTTCAGGAAGTTCTTGAAGGCGCTCGTGTAATAGAGACGCAGTGCCCGAAAGATGCTATGTTATGATAGCATATGTAATTATAAAGTAATATTTGATAAACTGTAGTGGCCTTTTTTATACTTGTGCCTCCAAGTATTGGGAACACCTCCTGTGCGGCCGTTTTAAGATATATATATATATATATATATATATACAGAATCTGAAAGATGGCAGTCGTTGGCTTTAGCCCCCACGCACATAGTGCGGGGGTGCTCGCAGAAGACGCATTTTCACACTTAACCCAACGTCTTGGTCCTACAAAGGAGGTGATAGCGCAGCGGGCCAGGCAACCGGACTATAATACTTTAACACTTTCACTTAGCCATAGGAGTTTGACAGTGAGACTATTTAGGTAGCCCCTTGGTGGCAACTACGCTCGTCCGAGTTCGGGGCGCGTATGTGCCTGACCGGGAAGTGGCCCTTCGTTAAAGCGGAGGAATCCGATAGATTCCAATAGGTCATCGAGTGGCTGACCGGTCTCACGCTACATCATGACAGTCAGTTTTCGGCTTTCTCTACTGAGGTGCTCGCTCGGCCGAACCGGGGCACAATCGCAGTAGTTCTCCTGGTGCTACCTTAGCCGATAGAGCAGAATGTAAGGTAGCCGAACTCAGTAGCCGGGCAACCCAACATTTGACCAAAGACATGATTTGGAGCTGATGCATATAATGCCAAAACTCGCGACGCCGAACACTCCCTAAGGTGTTCAGTCTTTATGAGTGCGGGCAAAACAACACTCTTTATTAAAAAAGCCCCTAGTGTCCAGGTACGTGCAAAAATTCTGACGTGGCCACATGCCAAGACACCAGCCTCCTCCTTGGTTATATCAGAAAGAAAAACCAGGGGATGTGTAGCAACAAGAGACAGTAAAAAAGGTTTACGCAGGGTATTAATCTGAAAAGAATCCTTTAGGATGGGTCCCTACTGCACGTCTGCGCCCGTGTCTCCATTGTGCCATATCCTGGACGGGCGCCGCACGACGTTCACCTGTAAAAGAGAGGAACTGAGTTGAAAACGGGTCGTGCCGAAAAAGTTTAAAATAAGCAAAGTATAAAGTAAGATATATAAGATTGAGCTTTATTGTCTCTTATTGTATATGCGTGGAGCCCCTAGTGCGGGGGTATATGGCTTCTAGGCCTGCATCAATGATGATTTTGCACCGAACACGTCTATCCGCGTTCGTGGTCTTGAATGACCTATTTCGAAGTTTTTTGGCCGGTGAGGCCATTTTGCTGTGGGGCTGTCAAAGCGGCCGCACAGTCCTCTGCTTGGGGAGGCGCACTTTAGTGCTTCCCCTTCAAAGAGATGATGCCTCGTGGACCGGGCATCTTAAGCGTAAGAGATGCATAATGCGGTATAGCATTAAAGCAAGCGAAAGCTTCGCGTCCCAGTAGTGCTAGATAGCGACTTGAGAACAGGATGATATGGAAGGTCAGCTTTTCGTGGCGGAGGTTATCGGCAGAGCCGAATATGACTTCGAGCCGGAGAAAACCCATACAATGGGTGTCTGGACCAGGTATTACACCTTGAAAGGAGGTTTTGCTGCGGCGGATTCTTGCTGGGTTTATCCCCATGTGCTGGATTGTATCCTGGTATATCAGGTTTAGTCCACTGCCGCCGTCCATAAGGACATTTGAAAACTAGAGTCCGCCAATTATTGGATCGAGTATCAAGGCAGTCCAGCCTACATTCTTGATATTCCTAGAATAATCTAGCTGATCGAAGATGATCGGTTTTGACAACCAGTGGCAGGACCCTTTGGGGATGGGCCGTGTGGTGCGTACCTTTATGGGCGCCGCACGTTTTGTTATGTGAAGTGAATTCACTGTTTTTACTTCTTGTGGGAAGTTCTTTTGTTTCCTGGTGCTCTGCTTTTGGGGTTCGTCCTCGTCTTCGTTTGGTGTGTCGAGCCCCTTGTGTTCGGCATTGAGTCTGCCGGATTGTTTGAAAACCCAACAGTCTCTGTGGGTATGGTTAGCAGGCTTCCCGGGAGTACTGTGTATCTGACATATCCTGTCCAGGATTTTATTTAGGTTGGATGGATCGTCCCTGTTATCCTAGGGGGGCGATTTTTCCTGATTTTGTCGTGAGCCTTTGAATCCGGCATTGACTGCCATGCTCTTCGGACTTTTGTCCTTAGTCCAACGACGGTCCTTGTTGCGTCGCGGTTTTCCGTTTCCATCCCTAGTTTCGGATGTACTTGGGTCGCTGGGGCTGCACCTTGCCAACCAGCTGTCCTCCCCTGCACAAAAGCGGGTCATGAGGCTTGTTAGTGCGGCCATTGTTCTTGGCTTTTCTTGGCCGAGGTGTCTGGCGAGCCATTCGTTTCGGACGTTATGCCTGAAAGCTGCTAAGGCTTCGGCGTCTGGACAGTCGACTATCTGATTCTTTTTAGTGAGGAATCTATTCCAGAACTGCCGAGCTGATTCTTCGGGTTGTTGAGTTATGTGACTAAGATCGTCTGCATCCGGAGGGCGGACATAGGTCCCTTGAAAGTTTGCTCGGAAAGCATCCTCGAGCTCTTCCCAGCTTCCAATTGTGTTTTCGGGAAGGCTTTTAAACCAGTGCCGGGCTGGCCCTTTAAGCTTAAGGGGTAGGTATTTTATGGCGTGGAGATCATCTCCTCTAGCCATGTGTATGTGGAGGATATAATCCTCGATCCAAACTCCAGGGTCTGTTGTTCCATCATATGCCTCTATGTTTATGGGTTTGAATCCCTCTGGGAATTCATAGTCCAGGACCTCATCGGTGAAACATAGGGGGTGTGCGGCGCCCCTGTATTTGGGTGTGCCGGATTCTGATGATGGCTTCATAACGTTGCTTACGAGAGCTTGCTTTCTTGGCCCATAAATGGACCTGACTGGGCCATGATGCGAGTCCTTAAGTGGGTCGCATGCCGATTTAGGTGCGGCGCCGCTTGCCGCTTTATGGGGTCGTCTATCCGACCGTGTGGCTTTTTCATTTTTTGAATGCGAGGGCTCTAGGGCCTCTTCGTCGAATTCAGGCAGTAACTTTCTTTTCGGATAGCTTTTAGTGCGGCGACTGTCGCCGTACTTATCTGTGGTATTGATTACTTTGCTCCATCTAATCCGGAGTGCATCTTCCGCTGTTTTTAGTTTCCGCTTCTGCTTTTTTAGGCTGCGTGCAGTTGCAACGAGCCTCTCGTGGAGATTCTTCTGCTCCATAGGTTTATTCGGCATGAGGTCGTCCGGAATGTCGTTTTCGCCGGAGGAGGGATGTTCGGTTTCTCTATCCGTGTTGCCCTGTTCGGACGGTTGTTCTAAGGCCTGCTCGTCGTCTACCGGCTCGTCCTGCTCTATGGCTGGGTTTTTGTCGAGGCGGGGCTTGGGTCGGCGTTTACGCCGACGCTTTGATTGCTTTTCGGGGGGTCGATCTCCCGTCCCATCCCCTTTTTCCTCGTTGTCTCTTCCTTTAGGGGTATCCACCATGTACACATCGTGAGATGAGGTGGCTGTCCAATGCCCTATGGGCGTCGGTTCGTCGGTATCTCCTACATCGCCATCCATGCTGTCGATGTCTCCGGAGTCGAAGTTGAGCACGTCGTTTAAATTGTCGACAGTGGCTACCAAGTGGGTGGTGGGTGGGCTTTGAATTTCTTCATCGTCCGTATCCCATCCTCGCTGACCGTAGTTCGGCCAGGGCTCTCCTGATAAGGAGAGAGACTTGAGAGAGTTCAGGATATCGCCACAAGGCGAGTGCTGAAAGATGTCTGCGGCGGTGAACTCTATTATCGGCGCCCAATCGGATTCGATCGGCAGGGGCGCGGGGGGTTTGGAGTTCGGAAAGGAGTCCAGATCCTCGGAGTCACGGATCATGCAGAGTGCGGGGCTAGCGTTCGGCTCGATCACCTTTGATATCGAAGCCCCCGAGGTGACGTCCAACCACTCATCCTCGATTGGCGCAATAGGCTCCGAGTTAGGGGTCGGAACCGATGCGTGTGCGGCCTCCAGGACACTGTCCGGAGGCAGAACTAGGTCATGCCCCTCGAGATAGTGCGGCGCGCTTGCCCGTGGCTCGAACCCGTCAAAGATCAAGTCTCCGCGGATGTCAGCCGTGTAGTTTAAGCTTCCAAACCTGACTTGATGGCCAGGGGCGTAGCTTTCGATCTGCTCCAGGTGGCCGAGCGAATTGGCCCGCAGAGCGAAGCCGCAGAAGATGAAGATATGTCCGGGGAGAAAAGTCTCACCCTGGACCATATCGTTGTTGATGATCAAAGGAGCCATCGAGCCTAAAGGCGACGACACAGAGGAACTCTCAATGAAAGCACCAATGTCGGTGTCAAAACCGGCGGATCTCGGGTAGTGGGTCCCGAACTGTGCGTCTAGGCCGGATGGTAATAGGAGGCAGGGAACACGATGTTTTACCCAGGTTCGGGCCCTCTTGATGGAGGTAAAACCCTACGTCCTGCTTGATTAATATTGATGATATAGGTAGTACAAGAGTAGATCTACCACGAGATCAAGGAGGCTAAACTCTAGAAGCTAGCCTATGGTATGATTGTTGTATATGGAGTTGATTGCCTACGGACTATAACCCTCCGTTTTATATAGACACTGGATAGGGTTAGGGTTACATAGAGTCGGTTACAATGGTAGGAGATCTTGAATATCCGCATCGCCAAGCTTGCCTTCCACGCCAAGGAAAGTCCCATCCGGACACGGGACGAAGTCTTCAATCTTGTATCTTCATAGTCCAGGAGTCCGGCTGAAGATATAGTCCGGCTACCCGAACACCCCCTAATCCAGGACTCCCTCACCCCCTTCTATAGGTGGGGAAAAATCCAATCGTTATGCTCACAGCCCGCACAGAGCGGTACTACCGCTCGACCTCACGGTACTACCACTAGGGGTAGCGGTACTACCTCAACGGGTAGCCGTACTACTGCTTGCGAGCGGTACTAAAAAATACATCCATGCCTACCACCACTGGACTTAAGATGAGTTTTTGGTCTGGAGCGGAAGTAGCCACAGAAGTAGCCGTGGTAGTACTGCTCCCAAGAGCGGTAGTAAAAAATTACATCCCCTCCAAGCGGTAGTACCGCTCCCATGAGCGGTGGTACCGCTGCAGCCTTTTTAAGGACACCAAAACTGACACAACTTCCGCAAACAGACTCCGAATTCAACGAAACCAAGTTTGTTGGAAAGCTAGAGATAAGGGTTATTATAATATTGATGGAAATAACAATAAGAAGGAAATTAGAAAAGGCCAATAAGAAAATTGTGAGAACCCTTGGCTCGATGAAGACTAGATGTTTGCTCCCCCATACTCTACTTTGGGTGAGCCGCTCTTTGGCACATCTTCACAAGTCCATTGACACCACAATGGATAGCAAGCTTCAAGCATGATATCTCCATGATGCTCCACTTGAACTTGCACACCACAACCTAAGCCCACAAAGAACTCTCGCGAATACCATGGGTTAGTACACAAAGCGTAATGGACAATGCTTACCATACCATGGGATTACTTGATCCCTCGGTACATCTTGTACGCTTTGTGTGTTGATCAACTTGATTCACTCTTGACTTAGTATTGATCAACCTTGAATCTTTCCAACTCTCTTCATTTGGATGATGTCTTGAAGGCAGACATGAATGATCACACACTCTTCTTCTTCTTCAAGACATGCTTGCAATAAGCTCAACACTCAGATGATCAATATTTGGATAATTCCTTAATAGCACCTTGGTCAAAACATAAACTCCTTGAAACAAACACATGGACTTCAAGAAATGCCTATGGACAAATCCTTCAAATATAACTCAATGCAACCATTAGTCCATAGAGAATGTCATCAATTACCAAAACCACACATGGGGGCACCGCATGTCCTTTCAATCTCCCCCATTTTGGTAATTTATGACAATCACTTTCAAGAGAGTTTATATTAGGAATTATGCATCGCCATGCAATGCAACAACCAATGATGCATGAGTATGAGATGCAAATGCTTAGGAACAAAACCAAAGCAATGCATGAGTATGATATGCAAATGCTTAGGAACAAAACCAAAGCAAGAACAAAACTCTGAAAACTTCTCCACGAAACTCTCTGAAACTTCTCCCCCAATGGCATTGATTGCCAAAATGGGCGAAAATCTTAGGAGGCCAATATAAAAATTGTCCCTCCATAAATTGGGTATTTCTCAACAAGAGAGTGGAATGCCATACACATATCCAAAGGTAAATACTTGGAGGAAGACAAAATATATTGAGGCACAAAGATTGCTAAAGAATGATATGCCACAAAGACATAAAAAAGAGAGACATAAGCAATCAAGCAATCAAAAGATATCAATTGAAGCAAGAAATCAATAGATATCAATTGAACCAACTAGACCAAAGATCCTATGAGCCACATGAATAAAGGATATTAATATAGGAGCAAAGGAGTGTTCTAAAGAAACTAGAGAAGCTCCCCATGATTTGTGCACAAATAATAATTTTTGTATTTGGATACAAAGTGCACAAAATAGGATCGTAGCTCCCCCAAAATCAATAGAAACTTAAAACAAGTGCAAGTGAGCATATAGGAAACAAAGCCTAGCACTTGCAACAAACACATGGTTGAGCAACATGTAAAAGAGGCAACTTAAGAATAGGCTCAACCAAAAAGATGTGTGTGAGTCATGGCAAAGCACTTGAGAAGACTAATGTAAGGATGAGTGAGGGAGTCCTGGATTAGGGGGTGTCTAGATAGCCGGACTCTTGGACTATGAAGATACAAGATTGAAGACTTCGTCCCGTGTCCGGATGGGACTTTCCTTGGCGTGGAAGACAAGCTTGGCAATACGGATATGTAGATATCCTACCATTGTAACCGACTCTGTGTAACCCTATCCCTCTCCGGTGTCTATATAAACCGGAGGGTTTTAGTCCATAGGACGAAAAAAAGAATCATACCATAGGCTAACTTCTAGGGTTTAGCCTCTCTGATCTCGTGGTAGATCTACTCTTGTACTTCCCATATCATCAATATTAATCAAGCAGGACGTAGGGTTTTACCTCCATCAAGAGGGCCCGAACCTGGGTAAAACATTGTGTCCCCTGCCTCCTGTTACCATCCGGCCTAGACGCATAGTTCGGGACCCCCTACCCGAGATCCGCCGGTTTTGACACCGACATTGGTGCTTTCACTGAGAGTTCCTATGTGTCGTCGCCATTAGGCTTGATAGCTCCTACTATCATCGATAGCGATGCAGTCCAGGGGGAGACTTTTCTCCCCGGACAGATCTTCATGTTCGGCGGCTTTGCACTATGGGCCAATTCGCTTGGCCATCTGGAGCAGATTGAAAGTTACGCCCCTGGCCACCAGGTCAGGTTTGGAAGCTTAAACTACATGGTCGATATCCATGGAGATTTGATCTTCGACGGATTCGAGCCTCTACCTTGTGCGCCACGCGGTCACGATGAGTATGACTTAGCTCTCCCATCGGACAGTGTTAAGGAGATCGCACCGGCAGCCGCTCCGACCCTCAATTCGGAGCCAGTTATGCCTTCCGCGGACGGGTGGATGGACCCCGCCACGGAGGCCTTACCCTCAGCGGCGATCGAGCCGAACATCGACCTTACCTTGCATGAGAGCCGTGTTGTTAAACTGCCGGATCCTTCTCCGGCCATGGACTCCGAACCGCCTGCGCCCGTTCCCATCGAATCTGATTGGGCGCCGATCATGGAATTTACCTTCGTGGATATTTTTCAGCACTCGCCCTTTGGCGACATACTGAACTCGTTAAGGTCTCTCTCCTTATCAGGAGGATCCTGTCCGAACTATGTCCGGCAGGACTGGGATGCAAACGCCGAAGAAATTCGCGACCCACCCACCACCCACTTAGTAGCCACTGTCGATGACTTAACCGACATGCTCGACTTTGACTCCGAAAACATCGACGGTATGGACGACGATGCGAGAGACAAAGAGGAACCACTGCCCATAGGGCACTGGACGTCCACCTCATCACATGACGTATACATGGTGGACACACCAAAGGAAAACGACGACGAGGAACGGAAGGACGCAACGAAGGGTTGTCCCCACGAGAAGCAGTCAAAGCGGCGGCGTAAGTGCCGCCCCAAATCCCGCCTTGACAGAAATAATGATCATATAGACCCAGCGTTAGAGCAGGGCGAACCACTACTGGACCACGGCAACGCGGAGAATGAAACCGAACAAACCAACTCTGTCAAGGATAATAGTTTGAAGGACATAACACCGGGCAGACGCCTGGAGCAACAAAATGCCCATCAAAGGCTTGTTGCCACCACGAGGAGTCTAAAAAGGCAGAAGCAAAGGCTCAAGGCGGCGCAAGACACACTCCAAATCAGATGGAGTAAAGTACTCAACACAGCAGCGAAGTATGGCGGTAATCGCCTCACCAAGAGCTACCCGAAGTAGAAGTTGCTACCTGAATTCGATGAGGAGGCCTTAGATCCCCCGCAACCAAAAATTAAAACGGCCACCCGGCCGGATAGACGACCTCACGGCCAACATAGAGCGGCAAGCAACGCCGCACAGAAGCCAATACGTGATCCACGCAAGTGCTCGCATCAAAAGGACGGAGCAACTAGATCCATCTATGGACCGCGCAAGCGCACTCCAGCACACGATGCAACACACCAAACATTCAAACACCACGGCATGCCCAGATACAGGGGCGCCGCACACCCCCTATATTTCACCGATGAGGTGCTGGACCATGAATTTCCAGAGGGATTCAAACCCGTAAACATAGAGGCATATGACGGAACAACAGACCCTGGGGTCTGGATTGAGGACTATATCCTCCACATCCATATGGCTCGAGGAGACGATCTCCACGCCATTAAATACTTACCCCTCAAATTCAAAGGGCCAGCTTGGCACTGGCTTAAAAGCCTCCCCGAAAACTCCATTGCAAGCTGGGAAGAGCTCGAAGATGCTTTTCGGGCAAATTTTCAAGGGACTTATGTCCGACCTCCGGACGCGGATGATTTGAGTCATATAACTCAACAGCCCGGAGAGTCAGCCCGAAAGCTTTGGAACAGGTTTCTTACTAAAAAGAACCAAATAGTCGACTGTCCGGACGCCGAAGCCTTGGCAGCTTTTAAGCATAGCGTCCATGACGAATGGCTTGCCAAACACCTCGCCCAAGAAAAGCCGAGAACAATGGCAGCATTAACAAGCCTCATGACCCGCTTTTGCGCGGGTGAGGATAGCTGGCTAGCCAGATGCAGCACTAGCGACCCCAGTACATCCGAAGCTAGAGATGGAAACAGGAAATCACGGCGCAACAACAATAACAAACGCCGGAATAAAGAAGACAGCACGAAGAGCATGGCAGTAAACGCCGGATTCAAAAGTTCTTGGCCAAGTCAGCAAAAGCCGCCCTCGAAAGGCGCCAGAGACGAACTGTCCAGCCTAAACAAAATTCTGGACCAAGTATGTCAGATCCATAGCACCCCCGGTAAACCCGCTAATCATACGAACAGAGAATGTTGGGTCTTCAAGCAGTCCGGCAAGCTCAACGCCGTACACAAGGGGGAGGATACACTAAGCGAAGACGAGGATGAGCCTCTCAAGCAAGACACTAGGGAACAAAAGAAGTTTCCACTAGACGTCAAAACAGTCAACGTGTTACACGTGATCAAGGGAAGCAAAGCGGCACTCCCAGAGAGACATGCCCAAGGGCCTATCACAGCGAAGTCCTACCACTGGTCGTCTCAAACGATCACTTTCGACCATCGTGATTACTCAGCAAGTATCCGGCGTGCAGGATGGGCTGCCCTGGTATTAGACCCAATAATTAACGGATACCACTTTACACGAGTCCTGATGGATGGTGGCAGAAGTTTAAACCTGATATACCAGGATACAATTCGCGAAATGGGGATAGACCCAACGAAAATCCCCATAGCAACACTACCTTTAAAGGAGTAATGCCAGGCCCAGGGGCTCACTGCACGGGCTCCCTGCTACTAAAAGTTATATTCGGCTTCCCCGATAACTTCCGTAGCGAACATTTAACCTTCCACATTGCTCCGTTCCAAAGTGGTTATCAAGCACTACTTGGACGCGAAGCTTTTGCTCGCTTGAATGGAATACCGCATTACGCTTCCCTCACGCTCAAGATGCCCGGTCCACGTGGCATCATTATAGTGAACGGAAATATTGAGCGATCTTTGCGCGCCGAAAAGAATGCGATTGCCTTAGCAGCCGCACACTAAAAACAGCCTCACCAACTAAAGCATTCGATAGGTCGTCAAGACCACGGACATGGTTAGACGAGTCCGGCGCAGCTATATGTAATTCATACCGGATTGAGGGCCACACCCCTATTACAAATACAAGGGGCTCAACGCCCGCAGACAAGTGGCAATTTTTTACTCATTTTTTATACATGGTTTCTTTAAAAAAACCACCTTTTTGCACGACAACTTTTTCACCTAAGTTCCTCTCTTTTACAGATGACCATCGTGCTACACCCGTCCAGGATACGGCACAACGGAGACACAGGCGCAGGCGTGCAGCAGGGACCCTCTCCAAGGATTCTTTTTAGATTAAGACCCTGCGTAAACCTTTTTTACTGTCTCTTGTTGATACACATCCCTCGAATTCTCAGCACAATTGAGAAGGATGCTGACGTCTTGGCATGTGGCCACGTCAGAATAATGCACGTACATGGACACAAGGGGCTTCTTACAAAGGGCACTATTTAGGCCCGGTTTATACCATAAAGACCGAATACCTTAGGGAGTGTTCGGCGTCGCGAGTTTGGCCTTATATGCATCAACTCTGAATCATTGTCTTTGGTCAAATATTGGGTTTGCCCGGCTCCTGTGTTTTGGTGCCTTATGTTCCGCTTTATCGGCTAAGGCAGTACCAGGAGAACTACTGCGATTGTGCCCTAGTTCATCCGGACGAGCACCTCAGTAGAGAAAGCCGAAAACTGGCTGTCATGATATAGCGTGAGACTGGTCAACCACTTGATGACCTATCGGAATGTTAGAATTCCTCCGCCTTAACAAAGGGTCGTTTTCCGGCCAGGCATGTACGCACCTCGAGATCGGGAGAGTGCGGAGCCACCAGGGGCTATCTAGTAGCCCCACTGTCAAACTCCTATGGCTAAGTGAAAGTGTTAAAGCATTATAGTATGGTTGCCTCGTTCGCTGCGCTATCACCTCCTTAATAGGACCAAGACGTTGGGTTAAGTGTGAACACGTGTCTTCTGCGAACACCTCCGCATTATATGCATGGGGGCTGAAGCCGACGAGTGCAATCTTTCAGGTTATACACATGAATACATAAACGGCCGCACAGGAGGCATCATATTACTTTCAGGCAAAAGTATAAACACAGCCTTAATAAATTTCATAAAAACATTGTGTTTACAATGGGAATACATGTCACTCAAACATAATATTCTTCGAGCATTGGGCCTCTATCAAACGAGCACCCTCGAGAACCTCTTCAAAATAGTGCTCGTCAGCCACTCGGCCTATGGCCGAACCCTGCGCCACAACAGTGGTAGCGTCCATCTCTGCCCAGTATGCTTTAACACGGGAAAGGGCCATTCATGAGCCTTCTATGCACGCCGACCACTTCATCGCATTAATGTGCGGCGCCACACCAAGGAAATGGTGCACTAAGCTCAAATAACTATTCAGCTTTGGCTTTTCCGGCCATAGCTGATCCACGACAGACCTCATGGCAAGTCCGGACAACCTATTTAGTTCGGCCCATTCGGCTAGCTGATCAGTCAATGGAAGCGGACGCTCTGGAACGTTGAATTGTGATCAGAACAGCTTGTCCACTTCACGATCTGTTTGACCTTGGAAGTATTTGGCCGCATCGGTAGCGCTCGCCGCCAAGTACATATATCCATCTGCCGAACTCCACAGCCGATCCAGAGGGGCATACCGTGGATCTCCGAACTTCCTCCGTAGCATGAAGGGCTTCCCAGCCGCAATATCCCCGGCTTCCCGCAGCTCCTCCTTCTTTGCTCTCATAGCAGAGCGGGTGTCTTTGTCTGCCATCGTGGCCTTTTCAAGGTCTGTTGCCTTCGCTCGGTTTTCTTTTTCAAGGAACCGGCAATGGTCGGCAGTGTCTTTTAATTCTACGGCCATCTTGGCCATCTTCTCTGCGCTCTAGCAATGTGCGGCCTTCTCGGCTTTCAACTCTTCGGCCGCCTTCAAAGCAGCCGCATTACTAATCCTTGCTTATTCCTTGGCTCAGGCAAGTTCCGCCCGCAAGGTTTCCACGGTGGCAGCTCCATCTGCAGTCACAACATATTAAAGATATTGGCATCATGCTGCTCTTACTATGTGGCATTCACCGGAAAATAACACTTACCCTGTGCCTCGTCAAGCCTCTTGTTAACAAGCTCGATATCGGCATCTGCCGCATCCAGTTGCCGCTTCAGTCCGGCTAGCCACCGGAGCTCCCGCTACCTGCACATCAAAGCGGTATGGTTATTACCTGGGACTACGATCCTTTGTTTGCCGTCGTTTTCGGTGACAACCAGAGTCTCAGGGGCTACTATCTACACAGGGCACACCTAAAAATGTGCGGTACCATCACAAATGTATATCATTTTACGTACCTCAAAGCCCGTTAGTAGACTCATAAAGGCATCATGCAACCCGCTTTCGGCGGATGAGATCCTTTCCATCACCGTACCCATCAATGTACGGTGTTCTTCTGAGATGGCCGCTCGCTCCAACAGCTCTCTCAGTACGTCCGACCGCATACCAGATGGTGTCGGACTCTTCTGTTTGCTCTCTTCGAGAGCCGGACGCTGGGAACTTCGGGTGACTATAGGATTATCTTCTGGCCTCGCCAGATCCGGAGAGGCCCTTCGTGACGACACTTCAAGGTTGCCCGCTTCTTGAGCGGAGGAGTCCGGGGGAGGCGTTTCGCTCTCCATCATCTCCGGAAGAAGATCCCCCGAAGACGAGCTCTGCTGAGAAGGGCTAAGATCCGAACTGCAATAAATACTTCGGTTATTCTCCTCAGAGGTAAGGTAGTATATCTCCACTATTAAAGTACTTTTTGATTACTTACAGCTCGTTGGAGGGCTGATCCCCGCGCGGACTTTGTGCGGCAAGAGCACCCTCCAAGGCAGGACCCTCTGGTGGAGATTTCTTCTCCCGCTTGGAAACCTTGGTTTCCGGATCTTCAGAGGTAGTCCTCTTCCTTCCCCGGGGTGAGAGAATGTCCGATTCCTCCCCTCGGTTATCCTCCCTCACGGAGGCGCTCATTCCCTCGGTCGGAATAGGTAGTGATGGAGGCCCGCTTTCGCCCTTCCCCCCTTTGTCTTCCTTTGAGGGCTCCAGGCAAGGTGCTAGCTCGAGCATCTTTTCCAGTACCGGATTTTCCAAACCCTCAGGAAGGGGGCCGAACACCGAATCATCTTCGCCTTTGTTATCTAGTCCTGGTCAAAGAGCAATTTCTCAGAATGACGTCGTGGTAAATAAGAGACGGTGTGTTCGGCTAAAGGATTACTTACTTGGTCGGCGGTACGGTTGCTGCTCAGGCCCACGTCCTCGGTAGTATCTGGACACTCTATTTGGGGTCCAAAGAATGATTTGTACATCTCCTCGTGCGTCAGGCCGAGGAAATTCTGAATAGTACGCGGCCCTTTTGGGTTGAACTCCCACATGCGGAGGGGCCGGCGTTTGCAGGACTGGACTCGACGAACCAGCATAACTTGCACTACCACAACCAAATTAAAATCTCCCTCGAAGAGATCTTGAATGCAGCTTTGCAGTATAGGCATGTCCTGGGCTGGACCCCAGCTCAGTCCTCTGCTAATCCATGACATCAGTTGTGGTGGGGGGGCGAGCAAAAAGCGGGGGCAGCCTCCCACTTGGCACTTCTGGGAGCCGTGATGTAAAACCACTCCCGTTGCCATAATCCGGACACCTCTGGAAAGGAACCTTTCGGCCACGGAGCTCCTGCCATCTTGCTTATTGACGCGCCTCCGCACGCTGCATGTTGCCCCTCGATCATCTTCAGCTTCACTTCAAAGGTCTTGAGCCACAGCCCGAAGTGAGGGGTAATGCGGAGGAAGGCCTCACACATGACAATAAATGTCGAGATGTGGAGAAAGGAGTCCGGAGCTAGATCATGGAAATCTAGCCCGTAATAGAACATCAAACCCCTGACAAAGGGATCCAGAGTGAGGCCTAGGCCTCGGAGGAAGTGGGAGACAAACACGACGTTCTTGTTGGGTTCGGGAGTGGGGACGACCTGCCCTCGAGCAGGCAGCCGATGCGAAACCTCGGCGGTCAGGTATCTGGCCTCCCTCAACTTCTTGATATCCTCTTCCGTGACGGAGGAGGGCATCCATCGGCCTTGAAGGCTGGATCCGGACATGATTGAAGATCCGGAGCACCTGACCTGGGTTTTGGGTGTTAGAACTCGAGGCGGGGGAGGGGTTCAATTGAGCATGAGAGGGAAAAAGCGAAAACCTTGTCCCTTTATAAAGAGGGTGAATATCAAGCGTCCTCTCCGTAGCCGTTGGGGACTTGCCTATAATCTAGGAGTCCTAGACACGGTTGGGTTACCCACGACCGCATTAATGAGAATCCCGTAATTGGGGGAACACGATCTCTGCTTTGACAAGACGTGTCAAGAAACCGCCTCGCGTTATGTGTGGAGCTGGTTGAAGAAAAACGGTTCGAATAAGCACCGGGCCATGGCATAATGTCATGTTGCCAAAACGTGTCAGCAGATTAAGATTTGTGTAAATGTTATTCTCTCTACGACAGTATGTGGAACTTATTTTGCAGAGCCGGACACTATCCTTGTGTTCAAAATCTTCTATGAAGTATTCGGAGGAGGAACCCGCCTTGCAATGCCGAAGACAATCTGCGCGCCGGACTCGTCGTCATTGAAGCCTGGTTCAGGGGCTACTGAGGGAGTCCTGGATTAGGGGGTGTCCGGATAGCCGTACTATAACCTTTGGCCGGACTCTTGGACTATGAAGATACAAGATTGAAGACTTCGTCCCATGTCCGGATGGTACTTTCCTTGGCGTGGAAGGCAAGCTTGGCAATACGGATATGTAGATATCCTCCCATTGTAACCGACTCTGTGTAACCCTAGCCCTCTCCGGTGTCTATATAAACCGGAGGGTTTTAGTCCATAGGACGAAAAAAACAATCATACCATAGGCTAACTTCTAGGGTTTAGCCTCTCTGATCTCGTGGTAGATCTACTCTTGTACTACCCATATCATCAATATTAATCAAGCAGGACGTAGGGTTTTACCTCCATCAAGAGGGCCCGAACCTGGGTAAAACATTGTGTCCCCTGCCTCCTGTTACCATCCGGCCTAGACGCATAGTTCGGGACCCCCTACCCGAGATCCGCCGGTTTTGACACCGACAATGAGCATTGAGCATCAACATATTCTTGGATAAATGAGATACAAGGTGCAATAAATGACCTTCCCACACACACAACAAGCAAATGGATACACAAGCTTACTAAAAAGCGAAATAACAACCAAGCTTGTGACAACCCATGGTGAAGATAGAAAGTGAAAGCCTCATCAAGACGAGGGATACCAATCAAGATGGCAAAAAGCCTCGTCAAGACAAGCATGAGCAAAAATATCTTCACCACACAAGAGTGCATCGAGATGCAACGAGATATGACCCGCACTCAAGGCACGCACTTTCATGGAGCCACCAAAGAAATAACATGAGAAAGAAATGGTGGACGTGAAAGAAAGGGATATCAACTATATATGCAACTTCTCTCATGTGTATAAGATTCTAGGTAGATGACGATCATGATGATATCAATCCACAAAGAAGGATGTGCACATGAAATAGTTACAAAAAGGAAAGAACAAGATATCCACAAGGAAGTCATAAATAAACCAATAAGATATTTGCTTGAAAGCATAGCACTTGGCTAGATATGGTCTTATTGTATATAAATGAAGTCCAACCACACATCCATCAAAGACATCACAACTAGCAACAAGAGATCATCGTTGGGATGCTTTGAGAAAGGAAACAAGTATCACAAGATATGAAATGAATATCATGCCAATATGCAACCTACACGAGGTTGAATGCAAGAGAGGAAAGCATGAATAGATACTTGTTACTGAGATAGCATTGGAAGGATGCAAAAGATACCAATTGAAGGTATTAGATAGTAGTTCATTGAACATCCTAGCTTGACTCCAATAAGCACATGGTGACACCACCTTCCTTGTGAGTGAGCCGAGCATCCAATGTATCTCCAATTGTTCCTAGAACAACAACACAAACAAAATGGTACCCAAACTCATTGGGACCAAAGAGTTAGAGAACCAACAATACATAGGACAAACTCCACATAAATATGTGCATATAGATATGAACTCATGCACATCTCATCCAATTTGAGACTTGATGGAGTTTCCCCAGTATATTGGGTCAAAGAAAGAAAGCATGCCAAAGAGACTACATGAATTTAATATGCATGCTCAAGACTTTCAAGAGCCAATACCAATTGACAAAGAAATACCAAGTATGGAAAAGATACCAAATGAATAAATCAACACTTGGAGGATATCAACTGAAAGATGCATCAAGGAATGAGATATCCATTTATACACGCAAAAATAAAGATGTCAAACTCCCAAAAGAGAGAATGGTTCCAAACAAACCAAGTGCTCTACAAAGTTTCATGATGGCACAAAGTACCAAAAAGAAATGGTTTGCATTGCACCAACACACACTTGATAAGGATCACAAGGTGAGCATTATAAGAAAAATAGGATAGCTCCCCCAAGCATTATGCATTATAGAGAATTTGCATTTGAATACAAAAAGCACAAGATGGGATCACCACTTTCACTATATCTATACAAACACTAGACAAGCTCAAGGAAATAACAAGATCCACAAGTGGTATGGAATACAATGGGAGTGGACACAATCCTAGGCAAGAGATAAGGCAAATAAAAGCAAAGGCCAATGTAAAGATGATCAATAATTTCTACCACACATAAGTGAGTACCAATTGTCAAAAGACAAGAAGTATTTGGAAATAATTCCTATTGGTAGATAGCAAGGATATCCGACATAATCTTCACACCAAACATATAAGCAACTTGCAACTTGTAGAGCTAACATGCCACCTAGGAACAAGATAATTTACAATATCAATTCTAGGTGACAATATCTCAAATGAACACATTTTCTAGGATTGTAATATGCACATAGAATTTTACTCCCCCATAATGTGATACCAATAAAAACTTAACAAGAGGAAACAAGAGGATCCAACAAGAGATAATTAATGGACTATTTAGAATTTGAATTTCTCATGAGAAGACATACCACATAGCGACTAGATAATCTTGTAATATCAATACTAGATGGTATTACTCATGTACACACATTTATAGGATTGTGAGGTGCACAAATCACATCACTCCCCCACAATGGGATATTCCATTAATCTCTCACAAGAGCCAACTAAGATACAAACAAGATGCACAAAGGCTCAACGTACGACACACATGTACATGAAGTGCAAACCAACATACACATACTTGATTACTCAAGATAAGCAATTTGGAGACACAACATATACAAACACATGCAAGGAACAAAACCAAAACATGCAAAGGGGCAGTAACTTTCAATGTAAACAATTTAAGTACAAGTTACCGGAAGGAGGCACATTGGATATAGTATAGAAACTTGATAACCCAATTGACCTGGCTTGAGACAATAAGAATGATGAAGTCCCCTTAATTCTTCATAATGTAGCCAAGTCTCCAGTGCCCCCCAACAACACATATTGATCAAGTTTGATCTTGTTGGTCCCCAACCAAGTTGGGTCCTGAGAGTTTAGTCACAATAGGCTTGGCAACCCAAATGGTTCTTTGCTTGAAACCACTTTGAGTACCAAGAAAATTGGCAAACACATTGCCAACCTTATTCTTCCCAAGAGAATAGATATCATTAATAATAATTGGGTTGGATAAGTTACCACTAGTGCATGAGAAAGCAAGGTGACCTTTCTCATGACATAGGTAGCAACGTCTACTCTTCACTTTCTTCTCACTTGATTTCTCAACTTGAGAAGCATTAGCTTGAGTTTTCTTGGGAAGAGGCATTTCTTCAACTTGTGGTTGAGCATGAGATTGAACTTGTGGCCGCTTCCCTTGTTGCTTGTCACTAATGGCCTTCTTCTTCAATGGGCAAGATCTAACATGATGCCCTTCAATTTTGCACTTGAAGCAAACAATGTTGGCCGAATTCTTGACTTGTTCTTGGCCCTTCTTCTTGTTCATCTTGGACTTCTTCTTCTTATTGGAGTTGAATCCAAGTCCACCTTTGTCATTGGGGGATTTTTGCACACTCAAGATATTGTTGAGTGTGGATTTCCCTTCATGACTCTTTTCCAAGTCTCTCTTCAAAGAAGTGACTTGGGCTTTGAGCTCTTTGATTTCCTCTACATGGTTAGTATCAACACAAGTACTAGAGGAAGTATAAGCTTAATCGTTAGAGCAACAAGGCAATGAAAGCAATTCATCACAAGATGTACCAACATTGTGAGTAGATGAATTACAAGGACTAGCACATGGCAATATAGCATTTTGACTAGAAGTAGTGCTAGTATCCACATGAGGCTCACTAGATGTTACCTTAGCAATCATGGCCTCATGACCTATCTTTAGTACATTATGGGATACTAGAAGATCATCATGAGAGCTTGAGAGCTTTTCATGAATTTCTTCCAATTTCCCATAATTGCTAGATAGCGACTCAAGTTGAGCCCGTAGCTCAACATTCTCCTTCAAAATGGATGCTTCACAAGTAATAGAGTTAGTAGCACAAGCATCATCAATAATAGCAAGAGGATAAGGCAACTTGGCAAGCTCTTTTGAATATGAAGCTTTAAGTTGTGCATGAGACTCGGTGAGTTTGATGAGCTCACTCTTAATGACCCTTGATCCATTTTCGAGGTGCCCAAAGTCCTCAAGGAGTTTAGCATGTACAACTTCAAGCTTCTCATTTTTAGTTTCAAAATCATTGGCCACCTCAAGAGCTCTATCATAAGATTCCTTCACTCTAAATAGTTCTAGAGCAAAAGTCTCCTCAAGATATTTCTTGGTGGTTTGTTCAAGTTCAAGAGCTTGAGAGAGGTCTGCAACTCTCATTAGTGTAATCACGCTCACGACCTTCCATTTTCTCAACGGTGACCTCATGCTACCCAAGATGAGATTCCAACTCCTCAATATAATTCTTGCCCTCAATGGCAATGGACATGATTTCCATGAAGTTGGAACGAGCAATTTTATTTGTATGAAGAGCTTTAAAGACCATTCCCCCCTTAATTTTTAAGGAGGCAACATTGGCATTCTCTTCATCATTATCCTCATCATCATTAGCATTAACATCATCATCAAGAGACATATTGGGGTTCAAAGTAGGAGATACCTTCGAAGCCTTAGCCATAAGGCATAAAGCAATATATGATGATGTAGGATCCCTTGAAGCACCATTTAAGACCACATATTGTTCCATGGAGTGTTGAGTTTCCTCTACATTGTTAGCACAACAACTCGAGGAAATAGATTCATTTTTATCATGGCAACAAGTCATATCAAGCATATCATCATGAGATTTGAGCAAGCAATTTCTACATGATGTGCAAGGACTATCAACACAAGCATGTGAAACATGTAAGGTGCTCGAAGTGTTAAAGTCCAAAGAAAGACCATTGCAATAAGATAATGATGAAGGATCACCAAGAACAAGCACACTATCATCATTGCAATGACCAACACTACTCACCATAGCATTACCTTGTGGCAATCCACATGTAGGTGAAGTAGAAGAAGTTGAGAAGGTAACACGGCCGGAGGTGGAGGGAGAACAATCATCCCCACAAATCTTGGACACACCATATTTATCTTGAAGCTTTCTCCACAACTCATGAGCGTCCCGGAATGGCATGAGTTGAAATATAACTACATTGCTCAAAGCATCGAAAAGCACATTAGAAGCTTGAGCATTGAGATAAGATTTTTTTCTCATCCTCTAAATATAATCTTTGGGGATCGGAGAAAAACCCATATCTACAATTCACTCTAAATTTGGGTCCATTACCCTAAAGAGATTAAGCATGCGAATTACCCAAACATCAAAATTTGTGCCATCGAAACTAAGAGTGTCAGAGAATCCAAAACCCCTAATAGACATCCTTACTCTATAGGCGGTTAGGCCCTAAAAAGAGAGACGAGGCTCTGATACCAATTGAAAGATCGAAGATGTCGCCTAGAGGGGGTGAATAGGCGCTTTAAAATAATTATGATTTAGGCTTGAACAAATGCAGAATAAACCTAGCGGTTAATTTGTCAAGCACAAAACCTACAACAACTAGGCTCACCTATGTGCACCAACAACTTATGCTAAGCAAGATAAACAACTAAGTGATAACAAGATATAAGACAAGAAACAGTAAGGCTATCACAAAGTAAAGTGCATAAGTAAAGGGCTCGGGTAAGAGATAACCGAGGCACGCAGAGATGGTGATGTATCCCGAAGTTCACACCCTTGCGGATGCTAATCTCCGTATGGAGCGGTGTGGAGGCACAATGTTACCCAAGAAGCCACTAGGGCCACTGAGGGAGTCCTGGATTAGGGGGTGTCCGGATGGCCGGACTATACCTTCAGCCGGACTCCTGGACTATGAATATACAAGATTGAAGACTTCGTCCCGTGTCCTGAAGGGACTTTCCTTGGCGTGGAAGGCAAGCTTGGCGATACGGATATGTAGATCTCTTACCATTGTAACTGACTTTGTGTAACCCTAACCCTCTCCGGTGTCTATATAAACCGGAGGGTTTTAGTTCGTAGGACAACATACAGAACAACAATCATACCATAGGCTAGCTTCTAGGGTTTAGCCTCTCCGATCTCACGGTAGATCTACTCTTGTACTACCCATATCATCAATACTAATCAAGCAGGATGTAGGGTTTTACCTCCATCAAGAGGGCCTGAACCTGGGTAAAACTTCGTGTCCCTTGCCTCTTGTTACCATCCGGCCTAGACGCACAGTTTGGGACCCCCTACCCGAGATCCGCCGGTTTTGACACCGACATTGGTGCTTTCATTGAGAGTTCCTCTGTGTCGTCGCCGTTAGGCTTGATGGCTCCTACGATCATCAACAGCGATGCAGTCCAGGGAGAGACCTTCCTCCCTGGACAGATCTTCGTCTTCGGCAGCTTCGCACTGCGGGCCAATTCACTTGGCCATCTAGAGCAGATCGAAAGCTATGCCCCTGGCCGTCAGGTCAGATTTGGAAGTTTAAACTACACGGCTGACATCCGCGGGGACTTGATCTTCGACGGATTCGAGCCACTGCCGAGCGCGCCGCACTGTCACGACGAGCATGATCTAGCTCTGCCGCCGAACAGTGCCCTGGAGGCCGCACCCGCATCGGCTTCGGCCCTTAATTCGGAGCCAACTGCGCCGATCGAGGATGGGTGGTTGGACGCCGCCTCGGGGGCTGCGATCCCAACGGCGATCGAGCCGAACACCAGCCCCGCACTCCGCGAGACTCGTGACCCCAAGGAGCCAGACTCCTCTCTGGACTCCGAACCCTCCGCGCCCCTGCCGATCGAATCTGGTTGGGCACCGATCATGGAGTTTACTGCCGCGGACATCTTTCAGCACTCGCCTTTCGGCGATATTTTGAAGACACTAAAGTCTCTCTCTTTATCAGGAGAGTCCTGGCCGGACTACGGTCAGCAAGGTTGGGATACGGATGATGAATAAATTCAAAGCTCACCCACCACCCACTTTGTAGCCACTGTCGACGATTTAACCGACATGCTCGACTTCGACTCCGAAGACATCGATGGTATGGACGCCGATGATGGAGACGATGAAGAACCAGCGCCTATTGGGCCCTGGAAAGCCACCTCGTCATATGACGTATACATGGTGGACGCACCAAAAGATGACGACGAGGAGCGGAAGGACGCACCGAAGGCTTGTTCCCTCGAAAAGCAGTCAAAGCAGCGACGCAAGCGCCGCCCCAAATCCCGCCTCGACAAAAATAACGATCACACAGACCCAGCGCTGGAGCAGGGTGAACCGCTGCCGGACAACGGCAATCCGGATAATCAAACCGAACAAACAAAATCTATCAAGGATAATGGTCCGGACGACATAACGCCGGACAGGCACCCGGAGCAGCAGAATGCCCATAAAAGGCTTGTTGCCACCGCGAGGAGTCTTAAAAAGCAGAAGCAAAGGCTCAAGGCTGCGCAAGACACACTCCAAATCAGATGGAGTAAAATACTCAACACAGCAGCGAGGTACGGCGACAATCGCCCCTCCAAGAGCTACCCAAAGCGGAAGCTGCTACCTGAATTCGATGAGGAGGCCTCAGACCCCCACAACCAAATATCAAAGCAGCCACCTGGCCGGATAGATGACCCCTCTACCAACACAGAGCGGCATACAACGCCACTCACAATACAACACGCGACTCATGCGAGGGCTCGCACCCAAAGGACGGCGCAATAATATCCATCTATGGACCACGCAAGCGCGCCCCAGCATACAATGCAACACAACAAACATCCGAACAACGCGGTACACCCAGCTACAGAGGTGCCGCACACTCCCTATGTTTCACCGATGAGGTGCTGGACCATGAATTTCCAGAGGGATTCAAACCCGTAAACATAGAGACATACGACGGAACAACAGACCCTAGGGTCTGGATTGAGGACTACATCCTTCATATCCATATGGCTCGAGGAGATGATCTCCACACCATCAAGTACTTACCCCTCAAGCTCAAAGGGCCAGGTCGTCACTGGCTTAAAGGCCTCCCCGAAAGCTCCATTGGAAGTTGGGAAGAGCTCGAAGACGCCTTTCGGGCAAATTTTCAAGGGACTTATGTCCGACCTCCGGATGCGGACGATTTGAGTCATATAACTCAACAGCCCGGAGAGTCAGCCCGAAAGCTTTGGAACAGGTTTCTTACTAAAAAGAACCAGATTGTCGACTGTCCGGACGCCGAAGCATTGGCAGCTTTTAAGCATTGCGTCCGTGACGAATGGCTCGCCAGACACCTCGGCCAAAACAAGCCGATAACGATGGCCGCATTAACAAACCTCATGACCCGCTTTTGCGCGGGTGAGGACAGCTGGCTAGCCAGATGCAGCACCAGCAACGCCAGTACATCTGAAGTTAGAGATGGAAACGGGAAATCATGGCGCAACAGCAATAACAAACGCCGGAATAAAGAAGACAGCACGAAGGGCGCGGCAGTAAACGCCGGATTCAAAAGCTCTCGGCCAGGTCAAAAGCCACCCTCTAAAGGCACCAGGGATGAACTGTCCAGCCTCAACAAAATTCTGGACCAAGTATGTCAGACCCATAGTACCCCTGGTAAACCTGCTAATCATACCCACAGAGAATGTTGGGTCTTCAAGCAGTCCGGCAAGCTCAACGCCGTACACAAGGGGGAGGATACACCAAGTGAAGACGAGGACGAGCCTCCCAAGCAAGACACTAGGGAACAAAAGAAATTTCCACCGGAAGTCAAAACAGTAAACGTGTTACACGTGATCAAGGGAAAAAACAACGCGGCACTCCCAGGAAAATATACCCAAGTGCCTATCACCGCGAAGTCCTACCACTGGTCGTCTCAACCGATCACTTTCGACCATCACGATTACTCAGCAAGCATCCGATGCGCGGGATGGGCTGCCCTGGTATTAGACCCAGTAATTGGCGGATATCACTTCACATGAGTCCTGATGGACGGTGGCAGCAATCTAAACCTAATATATCAGGATACAATCCGCGGGATGGGGTTAGACCCAACAAAAATTCGCCATAGCAATACTACCTTTAAAGGAGTAACGCCAGGCCCAGGGGCTCGTTCTACGGGCTCCCTCCTACTACAAGTTATATTCGGCTCCCCCGATAACTTCTGTCGCGAGCATTTAACCTTCCACATCGCTCCGTTCCAAAGTGGCTATCAAGCACTGCTCGGACGCGAAGCTTTCACTCGCTTTAATGCAATACCACACTACACCTCCCTCACACTCAAGATGCCCGGTCCACATGGCATCATTTCAGTGAACGGAAATATCAAGCGATCTCGGCGCGGCGAAGAGAGTGCGGCTGCCATTGGTGCTTTCATTGAGAGTTCCTATGTGTTGTCGCCGTCAGGCTTGATGGCTCCTACGATCATCAATGGCGATGCAGTCCAGGGTGAGACCTTCCTCCCCGGACAGATCTTCATCTTCGGCGGCTTCGCACTGCGGGCCAATTCACTTGGCCATCTGGAGCAAATCGAAAGCTATGCCCCTGGCCGTCAGGTCAGATTTGGAAGTTTAAACTACACGGCTGACATCCGCGGGACTTGATCTTTGACGAATTCGAGCCACTACTGAGCGCGCCGCACTGTCACGACGAGCATGATCTAGCTCTGCCGCCGAACAGTGCCCTGGAGGCCGCACCCGCATCGGCTTCGACCCTTAATTCGGAGCCAACTGCGCCGATCGAGGATGGGTGGTTGGACGCCGCCTCGGCGGCTGCGATCCCAACGGCGATCGAGCCGAACACCAGCCCCGCACTCTGCGAGACTCGTGACTCCAAGGAGCCGGACTCCTCTCCGGACTCCGAACCCTCCGCGCCCCTGCCGATCGAATCCGATTGGGCGTCGATTATGGAGTTTACTACCGCGGACATCTTTCAGCACTCGCCTTTCGGCGATATTCTGAAGACACTGAAGTCTCTCTCTTTATCAGGAGAGCCCTGGCCGAACTACGGCCAGCAAGGTTGGGATTCGGACGATGAAGAAATTCAAAGCCCACCCACCACCCACTTTGTAGCCGCTGTCGACGACTTAACCGACATGCTCGACTTCGACTCCGAAGACATCGACGGTATGGATGCCGATGAAGGAGACGATGAAGAACCAGCGCCTATTAGGCCCTGGAAAGCCACCTCGTCATATGACATATACATGGTGGACACCCCAAAAGAAGGAGATGGCGATGGAACAGCGGAGGATGACCCCTCCAAGAAACAGCCTAAGCGTCGGCGTCAGCGCGCCGCTCAAAATCCCGCCAAAACAAATATGGTGATTCCAGCACAGGAGATAATAATACTCCAGAAAGTGCCGAAGAAAACCCCCTCCAGCAAGATTTATCACAGGAGGATGGAGAAATCATCCCTCATGAGAGAGCGGCAGACAGAGAGGTCGACGACGATAATTATATGCCTCCCTCCGAAGACGAGGCAAGCCTCAACGACGATGAATTCATCGTGCCAGAGGATCCCATCGAGCAAGAGCGTTTTCAACGCAGGCTTATGGCCACGGCAAGAAGCCTCAAGAAAAAACAGCAACAGCTTAGAGTTGATCAAGATTTGCTAGTCGACAGATGGACTAAAGTCCTTGCGGCCGAAGAGCATAAACTCGAACGCCCCTCCAAGAGCTACCCAAAGCGCAGGTTGCTACCCCGATTAGAGGAGGAAGCACTTGATGCGGCCGACCGGCCACCTCGTGGCCGCGACAGAGAGGCCTCTCGTCCCTCCACTCAAGCCGCACCCCGTACCAAGGCATGGGAATATGCGCCGGACTTACGAGATATGTTGGAGGACAAGGCAAGGCAAACAAGATCGATCTACGGATCGCGTGGGTGCCCCACGGCTCAAGACGGTAACCGTCACGCCGGCCACAAATTCGGCAGGGCCGAACACAGTAGACAAAGCTCATTGGAGCTACGTCGTGATATAGCCCAGTACAGAGGCGCCGCACACCCACTATGCTTCACAGACGAAATAATGGATCATCAAATCCCCGAGGGTTTCAAACCCATAAATATCGAATCATATGATGGCACAACAGATCCTGCGGTATGGATCGAGGATTATCTCCTTCATATCCACATGGCCCGTGGCGATGATTTCCACGCCATCAAATACCTCCCACTCAAGCTTAAAGGACCAGCTCGGCATTGGCTTAACAGCTTGCCAACAGGATCAATCAGTTGTTGGGAGGACCTGGAAGCCGCATTCCTCGACAATTTACAGGGCACTTATGTGCGACCCCCAGACGCCGATGACCTAAGTCACGTAATTCAGCAGCCAGAGGAATCCGCCAGGCAATTCTGGACACGGTTCCTAACAAAGAAAAATTAAATAGTCGACTGTCCGGACGTTGAGGCCCTAGCAGCCTTCAAGCACAATATCCATGACGAGTGGCTTGCCCGGCACCTTGGACAGGAAAAGCCGAAGTCTATGGCAGCACTCACGACACTCATGACCCGCTTTTGCATGGGAGAAGACAGCTGGCTTGCTCGTAGCAACAATATGACCAAGAACCCTGGTAATTCGGATACCAGGGACAGTAGTGGCAGGTCGCGTCGCAACAAGCAGAAGCGCCGCATTAACGGCGACAATGCTGAGGATACGGCAGTTAATGCCAGATTCAGAGGCTCTAAATCCGGTCAGCGGAAAAAGCCATTCAAAAGGAATCCTAGGGGCCCGTCCAGTTTGGACCGAATACTCGACCGCTTGTGCCAAATACATGGCACCCCCGAAAAGCCGGCCAATCACACCAACAGGGATTGTTGGGTGTTCAAGCAGGCAGGCAAGTTAAACGCCGAAAATGAAGACAAGGGGCTGCATAGCGATGACGACGAGGAGCCCCGGCCGCCGAACAACAGTGGACAGAAGGGTTTTCCCCCACAAGTGCGGACAATGAACATGATATACGCAACCCACGTCCCCAAAAGGGAGCGGAAGCGCGCGTTAAGGGATGTATATGCGGTAGAGCCAGTCGCCCCAAAGTTCAACCCATGGTCCTCCTGCCCGATCACCTTTGATCGAAGGGACCATCCCACTAGCATCCGTCATGGCGGATTCGCCGCATTGGTTCTAGACCCAATTATTGACGGATTTCATCTCACTAGAGTCCTTATGGACGGCGGCAGCAGCCTGAACCTGCTTTACCAGGATACAGTGCGGAAAATGGGCATAGATCCCTCGAGGATTAAGCCCACCAAAACGACCTTTAAAGGCGTAATACCAGGTGTAGAGGCCAACTGTACAGGCTCAGTCACACTTGAAGTGGTCTTCAGATCTCCGGATAATTTCCGAAGCGAGGAGTTAATCTTCGACATAGTCCCATTCCGCAGTGGCTATCACGCACTGCTCGGGCGAACCGCATTCGCCAAGTTCAATGCGGTACCGCACTACGCATACCTTAAGCTCAAAATGCCAGGCCCTCGAGGAGTAATTACAGTCAATGGAAACACCGAACGCTCCCTCCGAATGGAGGAGCACACGGCGGCCCTTGCAGTAGAAGTACAAAGCAGCCTTTCCAGGCAGTTCTCCAGTCCGGCCATTAAACGACCGGACACCTTCAAGTGCGCCTGGAGTAACCTACAACAAGACCACCTGGCACGACCCGAGCAGGCGTAGCAATGCGGCCCCAACCCCAGCCCTCGCAAAAATGCGATACCAGTACTTCGCGTACATAACTACGCTCTAGAAATACCATGGGTACAGGGGGAGGGGCACTATCACGGCACGCCCGAAACACGGCTTAAACCGCACCAGGGGCTGCCGATTTTTTAATTTTCTCTTACTTTCAGGACTCCACTCTTCGGAAGGCCCGCTCGGCAGTTCAATTGCCGAACAAACGATGCAAGAACCAGGGAAGCAGACAAGCCACGCCGCATTATGGAACTCCCAGGTGGTCTCTATCACGAGCAGTATACCTATTTCGCATACTATTCCGCAGCTTGCCCCTGGAACAGACACGTTAAATAGTCCAACCTTTTGCTTATCGCATTATTTGTATCGTTCTGCTTTGATCGCAGCCCTCTTTAATAAACAATGCATAGCTTTTGTCTATTTTTGCATTACTCTTTTTTCATATATGTTCCTTAACGACATGTTGCATCCGTACACTTTGGTACGACCAAAATACGCCAGGGGCTTTAGTACCCCTCAATATGGTGTGAGAAGTCCGAACACTTTAACAAGTGCGGCACCCCGAACTTATAGCATTATATGCATCGGCTCCGAATCATGTCTTGGGTCAATAGTTGGGTTTGCCCGGCTCCTATGTTTTGGTGCCTTACATTCTGCTATATCGGCTAAGGTAGCACTAGGAGAACCACTGCGATTGTGCCCCAGTTGATCTGGGTCGAGCACCTCAGTGGAGAAAGCTGAAACTGACTGTCATGATGAAGTGAGAGCTGGTCACTGTTCGAGAGGTTTTCGAGTCCCTAAAGACTTATACCGCTTAGAGCGAGGAGCCGGCTTTGTCCGGCCAAGGCGTGGATAGCGCCCCGAACTCGGTCTTCCGAATACCAGGGGCTTCGCCGAAATTTAAAATTATAGAATTCTATGGCTAAGTGAGAGTGTTCACGCATTATAGTCCGATTGCCTTGTTCGTTAGGCTGAGCGCCTCCCTCGAAGGACCCAAACATGGGGGAAAAAGTGCTCAGGTTTATCCCCGAACACCCCAGCACTACCGGCACGGGGGCAGAAGCCGACGACTTGCCATCTCTCAGAATTGATAAACAGCTGCACAGAAGGTAATATTTTAAATTCCAACAGCATTGCTTAGCGCATATGAACAAGTTTTCAGCGCACAGGACAAAACGAGCAAGTTTCACTCAAAAATTACATCCCTAGAACATTCATCTGCCACAAGGCAGGCACCCTTCAGAACATCCTTATAATAATTCTCGGGCTTGCGATGCTCTTTCCCCGGCGGTGGCCCGTCCTTCACAAGCTTCTCAGCATCCAGCTTGCCCCAGTGCACCTTAGCACGGGCAAGGGCCCTACGGGCACCTTCAATGCAGACGGAGCGCTTGATGACTTCGAGCCTTGGACAGGCCTCGACCAGCCGCCGCACCAGCCCGAAATAGCTCCCAAGAAGAGCCCCTCCAGGCCACAGCCGAACTATGAGGCCCTTCATGGCCTGTTCGGCCACCTTGTGGAGCTCGACCAGTTGCTTCAGCTGGTCGCTCAAGGGCACGGGGTGTCCGGCCTCGGCATACTGAGACTAGAACACCTTCTTTGTCGAGTTGCCCTCCTCGGCTCGATAGAATGCGGCGGCATCTGACACACTCCGGGGAAGATCTGCGAACGCTCCTGGAGAGCTCCGGATTCAGGTAAGTAACAAGTAACTCACATTTATGTGTTTGCTTTGCATAAAGAATGCCTTACCCGCCTCTATCTTCTTCACCTCATCCAACTCCTGGAGGGCCTTCTGGATTCGGCCTTGGCAGACTTGGCATTTTCAATAGCCACCGCGAGCTCGGATGCTCGCGTCTTTGAGTCAAGCTCCAAACTCTCATGTATTTCCATGAGAGCCTGGAGCTCTTGCCGTACCTTGCCAACCTCGGCCTCATACTTCTCCTGCTCGGTGCGCTCCGTGGCCGCCCTCTCCTCGACCAGAGCTTGCTTAAGGGTCGCCACCTCAGATGTGGCCCCTACAATAGCCACGATAATCTTGTCATTTTTTGCAATTGTACCTTTTTATATATATTTAAACAAGGTACTTCTTACCTTCATTGTCCTCGAGCTGCTTCTTGGCACGCCCGAGCTCTTGCTCGGACCGCTCGAGGTTCTGCTTTAGCGTGTTCACTTCCGCAGTCAGTGCGGCGGATGCAAGCAGAGAAGCCTGCATACGCATATTGACTCCTTTTTGTTAGACTCCTGCGAATTTTATTTGATCCTCTATTCGGCTTTTCTTCCCGAACGCCAAACAGAGCATCAGGGGCTACTGTCTATGCGGTAATATTATTTACACATTCTTTACTTACCTCAAAGCCTGTTAAAAGGCTAGTACAAGCTTCAGTCAGTCCGCTCTTGGCGGACTAAACCTTCTGGACCACCGCACTCATAATGGTGCGGTGCTCCTTGTCGATGGAGGCGCCTTGGAGCGCCTCCAACAGATTGTCCAGCGCCTCCGGTTGGACGGGGGTCACCGGCACGGTGGGCTTGCTCCTCTTGGAAGGAGGTCCCCCGCCGGACTCTGGAACCTTTGAAGGTTCCAGAGCGGTGTCCGGCCTAGAGCCGGACTTGGAGCCCTGGGGGTTTCATCCCCTTTACTCCTGGAGACCGGGAGGTCGCCTTGCGGCGCCTCCAGGACCACCTCCTCCCGGCTTAGAACCTGTTGGGACAACACTTCGGTGTCGTCCGTAGGGAGGAGGGAGGAAGCCGTCGGAAGCGAGTTCACATCCGACGAGTCCAGTGAACTGCTCGACAACGCGTCGAGCCGGTCTTTGGGTGGGCTGCATAAACATATTCGACATAAGGGAAAGCTGTGCAATAAACGAATACTATGAATTACTCTGGTATCCGGATACTTACGATTTTGCCAAGGGCTTGGCCCTGGGCGGCCATTCCTCTCCGCCGTCATCGGCGTCAGTGGAGTAGTCCGGAGGAAGGGTTTTCCCCTTCTTGGACCCTCCGGCCTCCCCAGAGAGGGCGGCCTTCCTTTTCTTCTCTCCTCCCGCTGGAGGGGGAGAGGTCTCTTCTTCTTCCTCCTCGACTTCACGGGAGGAATGCGCCTCGGAACCGTCAGATGATGGATCCGACACCTCCTGGCGCCGGGCACTCTTTCAAGTCCCCGTAGCCTTTTTCGCGGCCTTCTTCTCCGGCACCACATAGGGTGCCGGAACCAGCAGCTTCGCCAAGCGAGCGTCCGCTGGTCCTTCGAGCAAAGGAGCCGGACAGTTGATCTGTCCGGACGTCTCCTGCCAATCCTGTCAAAGGTAAGGGAGCTTAGATCCCGCATGGAGTCAAACTATGAAAAACCGATACCCTGTAAAAGGAAAAATAGCTTACTGCATGAGCGTGACGCTGCGTACTAAATCCGCGATCCTCGGTAGCGGATGCGGGGGCCTCGGCGCCCTTGAAAAGCACCTTCCAGGCATCTTCGTACGTCGTGTCGAAGAGCCTGCTCAGAGTTCGGTGCCGCGCCGGGTCAAACTCCCACAGGTTGAAAGCCCGTTGTTGACACGGGAGGATCAGGCGGATGAGCATAACCTGGACTACGTTGACAAGTTTGAGCTTCTTGTCCACCAGGGTTTGGACGCATGTTTGGAGTCCGGTCAGCTCTCCTTTTTTACCCCACGACAGGCCCGTCTCCTTCCAGGAGGTGAGCCGCGTAGGGGGTCCGGATCGAAACTCGGGGGCTGCAACCCATTCGGGGTCGCGCGGCTCGGTGATGTAAAACCACCCCGATTGCCACCCCTTCAGGGTCTCCACAAAGGAGCCCTCGAGCCATAAGACGTTGGCCATCTTGCCCACCATGGCGCCTCCGCACTCCTCCTGGTTGCCGCGCACCACCTTCGGCTTGACATTGAAAGTCTTGAGCCATAGGCCGAAATGGGGGCGGATGCGGAGGAAAGCCTCGCACACGACGATAAACGCCGAGATGTTGAGGACAAAGTTCGGGGCCAGAACATGGAAATCCAGGCCATAGTAGAACATGAGCCCCCGGACAAATGGGTGAAGAGGGAAGCCCAGTCCGCGGAGAAAATGGGGGAGGAACACCACCCTCTCATGGGGCCCAGGGGTGGGGATGAGCTGCTCCTTTTCGGGAAGCCGGTACGCAATGTCGTTAGACAAGTATCTGGCCTTCCTCAGTTTTTTGATGCGTCCCTCCATGACGGAGGAGACCATCCACTTGCCTCCCGCTCCGGACATGGCTGGAGAAGGTTGAGGTGGGGAGTGCGAACTTGGGCGCTGGAGCTCGATTGCGCGAGAATGGATAAGCAAGGGAGGAAGAAGGCGTAGGTGAAAAGGTGGATCCTTATCCCCTTATATGGGTGGACGCAACTACGTGTCCCCACCAGCCTGGTAAAACTCGCTTATCTCCAAGCACCGTAATCAATGGCGCGGTTGGGTTACCCATGCCCGTATTGATGAGAATCCTGGAATAAGGGGACACGATCTCTGCTTTAACAAGACGTGCCAAGGAAACCGCCTCGCATGACGCGCTGAGGTGGGATAATGAAACGACTCGGATAAAGGCTTGGTCGTGGTGTGTCACACTACGGAATACGTCAGCATATTAGATTTGTGTAAATGATATTCTCTCTATGGCAATATGTGGAAACTTATTTTGCAGAGCCGGACACTATCTTTGTGTTCAAAATCTTCTATGAAGTACTTGGAGGAGGAACCCGCCTTGCAATGCCGAAGACAATCTGCGCGCCAGACTCGTCGTCATTGAAGCCTGGTTCAGGGGCTACTGAGGGAGTCCTGGATTAGGGGGTGTCCGGATGGCCAGACTATACCTTCAGCCGGACTCCTGGACTATGAAGATACAAGATTGAAGACTTCGTCCCGTGTCCGGAAGGGATTTTCCTTGGCGTGGAAGGCAAGCTTGGCAATACGGATATGCAGATCTCCTACCATTGTAACCAACTTTGTGTAACCATAACCCTCTCCGGTGTCTATATAAACCGGAGGGTTTTAGTCCGTAGGACAACATACAGGACAACAATCATACCATAGGCTAGCTTCTAGGGTTTAGCCTCTCCGATCTCGTGGTAGATCTACTCTTGTACTACCCATATCATCAATATTAATCAAGCAGGATGTAGGGTTTTACCTCCATCGAGAGGGCCTGAACCTGGGTAAAACTTCGTGTCCCTTGCCTCCTGTTACCATCCGGCCTAGACGCACAGTTCGGGACCCCCTACCCAAGATCCTCCGGTTTTGACACCGACACTTGTCCCTTTATAAAGAGGGTGAATATCAAGAGTCCTCTCCGTGGCCGTTTGGACTTGCCTATAGTCTAGGAGTCCTAGAAGCGGTTGGGTTACCCATGCCCGTATTGATGAGAATCCCGGAATAAGGGGACACGATCTCTGCTTCAACGAGACGTGCCAAGGAAACCGCCTCGCGTGACACGCTGAGGTGGGACAATAAAACGATTCGAATAAAGGCTTGGCCGTGGTGCGATATCACACTACGGAATACGTCAGCAGATTAGATTTGTGTAAATATTATTCTCTCTACGGCAATATGTGGAAACTTATTTTGCAGAGCCGGACACTATCTTTGTGTTCAAAATCTTCTATGAAGTACTTGGAGGAGGAACCTGCCTTGCAATGCTGAAGACAATCTGCGCGCCGGACTCGTCGTCATTCAAGCCTGGTTCAGGGGCTACTGAGGGAGTCCTGGATTAGGGGGTGTCCGGATGGCCGGACTATACCTTCAGCCGGACTCCTGGACTATGAAGATACAAGATTGAAGACTTCATCCCGTGTCCGGAAGGGACTTTCCTTGGCATGGAAGGCAAGCTTGGTGATACGGTATGTAGATCTCCTACCATTGTAACCGACTTTGTGTAACCCTAACTCTCTCCGGTGTCTATATAAACCGGAGGGTTTTAGTCTGTAGGACAACATACAGAACAACAATCATACCATAGGCTAGCTTCTAGGGTTTAGCCTCTCCGATCTCGCGGTAGATCTACTCTTGTACTACCCATATCATCAATATTAATCAAGCAGGACGTAGGGTTTTACCTCCATCAAGAGGGCCCGAACCAGGGTAAAACTTCGTGTCCCTTGCCTCCTGTTACCATCCGGCCTAGACGCACAGTTCGGGACTCCCTACCCAAGATCCGCCAGTTTTGACACCGACAGCCACCGTAATATCCTCACGCCCTCGCACAATGCAAGATGTCGTGATTCCACTAAGGGACCCTTGAGGGCGGTCACCGAACCCGTACAAATGGCAACCCTTAGGGGTGGTCACCGAACCCGTACACTTTGGCAACCCTTGGGGGCGGTCACCAGAACCCGTTAAATTGCTCGGGGTGATCTCCACAACCTAATCGGAGAGCGCGACGCTTACCCAGAGCTTTACACCACAATGATTGAGCTCCGAACAACACCAACGTCTAGGGCGCCCAAGCACCCAAGAGGAACAAGCTCAAGGGTACCAAGCACCCTAGAGTAATAAGCTTCTCAACTTGTAACTTCCACGTATCACCGTGGAGAACTCAAACCGATGCACCAAATGCAATGGCAAGGGCACACGGAGTTCCCAAGTCCTTCTCTCCCAAATCCCACCAAAGCAACTAATGCTAGGGAGGAAAATGAGAGGAAGAACGAAGAAGAGAACACGAAGAACTCCAAGATCTAGACCCAAGGGGTTCCCCTCACTTAGAGGAGAAAGTGATTGGCGGAAACGTAGATCTAGATCTCCACTCTCTTTTCCCCCCAAAACTAGCAAGAATCAATGGAGGGATAGATTCAGAGATAGCAAGCTCGAAGAAGGTCAGCAATGGGGGAAGAACACAATCTCAAAGGATAAGGTTCATTGGGGAAGAAGACCCCCTTTTATAGGTGGGGAAAAATCCAACCGTTATGCTCACAGCCCGCACAGAGCGGTACTACCACTCGACCTCACGGTACTACCGCTAGGGGTTGCGGTACAGCCTCAATGGGTAGCGGTACTACTGCTTGCGAACGGTACTAAAAAATACATCTGTGCCTACCACCGCTGGACATAAGACGAGTTTTTGGTCCGGAGCGGAAGTAGCCACGGAAGTAGCCGCGGTAGTACCGCTCCCAAGAGCGGTAGTAAAAAATTACATCCCCTCCAAGCAGTAGTACCGCTCCCATGAGCGGTAGTACCGCTGGAGCCTTTTTAAGGACACCAAAACTGACACAACTTCTGCAAACAAACTCCTAATTCAATGAAACCAAGTTTGTTGGAAAGCTAGCGAGAAGGGCTAACACAATATTGATATAAGTAATAATAAGAAGGAAATTATAAAAGGCCCATAAGAAAATGGTGAGAACCCTTCCTCGAATAAGACTGGTAAAACCTCCAATACCGAAAACGCAATAGAAGAAGCACGTGAACTCCGTTTTCAATGAACTCGAGCTTGTCAAGAAGATGACCATAAGCTCCAAATCTCACTAGGAGAAAAGCAAGCAAAAAACCAAGAAAGGTGATGCAAGTATGCAATGGTTTGAGCTCTCTACGAATGATACAATCAAGCTACTCACTTGAGATCCCCCCTTGATAGTATGACAATCGATCCTATAACCCGGTCTCTAACCTACCACCATGAAACCGGTAAAATAGAGAACCTATCAAGGCCAAACCTTTGCCTTCCACATAGTCCACTTGACATAGATGATGATGATCTTGACTCCCTCAAGTTGGACCACCTTTCTTGATTGCGTTGGCTCGATGAAGACTAGATGTTTGCTCCCCCATACTCTACTATGGGTGAGCCGCTCTTTGGCACACTTCACAAGTCCATTGACACCACAATGGACGGCAAGCTTCAAGGATGATCTCTTCGTGATGCTCCACTTGAACTTGCACACCGCAACCTAACCCCACAAGGAACTCTCGTGAATACCATGGGTTAGTACACAAAGCGTAATGGAAAATGCTTACCACACCATGGGATCACTTGATCCCTCTGTACATCTTGTACGCTTTGTGTGTTGATCAACTTGATTCACTATTGACCTAGTCTTGATCAACCTTGAATCTTTCCAACTCTCTTCATATGGATGATGTCTTGAAGGAAGACATGAATGATCACACACTCTTCTTATTCAAGACATGCTTGCAATAAGCTCAACACTCACATGACCAATCTTTGGATAATTCCTTAATAGCACCTTGGTCAACACATAAACTCCTTGAAACAAACACATGGACTTCAAGAAATGCCTATGGACAAATCCTTCAAATATAACTCAATGCAACCATTATTCCATAGAGAATGTCATCAATTACCAAAACCACACATGGGGGCACCGGATGTCGTTTCATATATGATGAGATCAACAACAAGAAAAACATAAGCAAGCAAAGGATACGACACAATGTAAGCTTGCACAAAGTAAAGGTAATAAGTAACCACAAGTGGAGTTGGTGAAGACGAGGATGTGTTACTGAAGTTCCTTCCCTTGAGGTAGAAGTACGTCTGGAGCGGTGTGGAGGCACAATGCTCCCCAAGAAGCCACTAGGGCCACCATATTCTCCTCACGCCCTCGCACAATGCAAGATGTCGTGATTCCACTAGTGGTGCCCTTGAAGGCGGCGACCGAACCTTTACAAACAAGGTTGGGGATATCTCCACAACATAATTGAAGGCTCCCAACACCACCAGGAAGCTTGACTGTAATGGATTGTGGCTTCGAGGCGACCTCTTCTGTCTAGGGTGCCCAAACACCCAAGAGTAGCAAGATCTGATAGGGATTAGTGGGGAATCAAATATCTCTTGGTGGAAGTGTAGATCTAGGACCTCTAAAGCAAACCCTAGAGCAATAACAATATTTGTTAGCTAGGGAAGGAGATCAGGAGTAAATGGAGCTTAGGGCAACAATGGAGCTTAAAGGAAAAGATGGGAGTCTTCTTGGGGAAGAAGAACCCCTTTATATAGGTGGGGCAAATCCAACCGCTTTCTGTCCACGGCCCTCACACAAGCGGTACTACCGCTCAGGGGAACGGCACTACTGCTAGTGCAGTAGTTCTAGGAATAGCATTACGAGTGCAAAGGCACAGGGGCGGTAATGTCGTTGAAGCGCTACAACCGTCCACTACCGCCGTACTACTGCTAAGTACAAGACTTAGGGAACTAGCGGTAGTAGAGGGTGAGTAGGATGGGAGTACCACCAGAAGAGGTATTGTCGCTCTACTACCATCGAGGGGATAGGGGGTTACAGAAGAAAAATATAGGCGGTAGTGAGTGTAATAGAGAAACGGAAGTACCGCCCAAGCAGTACTACCGCTCTACTACCACTTATTTCTTTGGGCGACAGAGAAGACAACAATGGTGGGGTAGTAGTTGATGGAAATGTGCCCTAGAGGCAATAATAAAATGGTTATTATTATATTTCCTAAATAATGATAAAGGTTTATTATTCATGCTAGAATTGTATTGATCAGAAACTTAAATACATGTGTGAATACATAAACAAATACCATGTCCCTAGTAAGCCCCTACTAGACTAGCTCATTGATCAAAGATGGTTAAGGTTTCCTAACCATAGACATGTGTTGTCATTTGATAACGGGATCACATCATTAGGAGAATGATGTGATGGACAAGACCCATCCATTAGCTTAGCATATTGATCGTTCAATTTATTGCTATTGCTTTCTTCATATCAAATACATATTCCTTCGACTATGAGATTATGCAACTCCCGAATACCGGAGGAATACCTTGTGTGCTATCAAACGTCACAACATAATTGGGTGATCATAAAGATGCTCTACAGGTATCTCTGAAGGTGTTTGTTGAGTTGGCATAGATCGAGATTAGGATTTGTCACTCCGAGTATCGGAGAGGTATCTCCGGGCCCTCTCAGTAATACACATCATAAGCTTGCAAGCAAATGACTAAGGAGTTTAGTCACGAGGTGATGTATTACGGAATGAGTAAAGAGAATTGCCGGTAACGAGATTGAACTAGGTATGAAGATATCGATGATCGAATCCTAGGCAAGTAACATACCAATGGACAAAGGGAATTACGTATGCATAACGGTTCGACCGATAAAGATCTTGGTTGAATATTTAGGAACCAATATGGGCATCCAGGTTCCGATATTGGTTATTTACCGAAGGGGTGTCTCGGTCATGTCTACATAATTCTCGAACCCGTAGGGTCCGCACGCTTAACGTTTGTTGACGATATAATGTTATATGAGTTATATGATTTGGTGACCGAATGTTGTTCGGAGTCCCAGATGAGATCAAGGACATGACGAAGAGTCTCTAAATGGTCGAGAGGTAAATATTGATATATAGGACGATGGTATTCGTACACTGGAAGAGTTTCGGAGTGTACCGGGTCACCGGAAGGGGTTCCAGACACCCCCAGTAAGTGTATGGGCCTAATGGGCCAAGGGGGGACAGATCAGCCCCTCGTGCGCTCCTTCCTTAGACAGTAGGCCCTAGGGAAAGGAAAGGGGAGGGGAGGCCCCTCCTTCCTTTCCCTCCTCAAGTGGGAAAGGAAAGGGGGGCACCCTCCCCTGCCTTTCCCCCACACTTATATGAGGCAGGGGGAGGGCGCGGCTTGGGAGAGACCCCAAGTAGGATTCCTCCTACTTGGGTGCACCCTTTGGCTGCTCCTCTCTCTCTCTCTCTCTCTCTATATATATATATATATATATATAGATCCAACGAAGGGATTAAAAAAATACAACTGTATGTGTCTTGGACAAAAAAACAAATAGTTCAGTATATATTTATGTCGCGGTGAGCTGAAATGCTTATTATTTTTACCGAGGACACATAGATTCATATTTTGACAATCCCTCCGTTGGATCATCTTACTACATTAGAGAGATGCACCCATATTTATTTCATATTTTTGGATAATTTTTAAACCGTTAAAAGTTTAGGGACACTTAACTAGTTCTATGGCAAGCTATGGTAGCCACAATTTTACCTATATATATGGGAGGGGGGTGCCTAGCACACAACAGATAATTGCCTAGCCATGTGCTGCGCCGCCCTTCACCGTTTACATGCCCAGTCATATTTTCATAGTGCTTAGGCGAAGCCCTGCGGAGATCACTTCACCATCACCATGACCACGCCGTCGTGCTGACGGAACTCATCTACTACCTCGCCACACTGGATCAAGAAGGCGGAGGACGTCACCGAGCTGAATATGTGCAGAACGCGGAGGTGTCGTACGTTCAGTACTTGATCGGTTGGAGCGCGAAGAAGTTCGACTACAACAACCGCGTTGTTAAACGCTTCCGCCTACGGTCTACAAGGGTACGTAGACACACTCTCTCCCTTCATTGATATGCATCTCCATGAATAGATCATTGCGTGTGCGTAGATTTTTTTTTTCTGTTTTTCATGCTATGTTTCTCAACAATAGTAGTGTCATCGTACTGCACCACCCTACTTCCACTGAAGTGATAAACATCAATAAACCCAGAAATAAGCGGTAGTGCCCGTAGCACTGAACTGCGGAAGTACAACATTAGCGGTACTATCGTTGTCGAGGACGACACTACCGCTTCAATGCTTCCAAAACTTCCATACAGAAAACATAGGAACTCCAAAGTTGTGGGAAGGGTATGTGGGTGCATATAGGTATGTGTACGTGTTGATTCCATCATAACTTTTTCAAAGCGGACCTCCTCTTAATAATACATTTTCCTACTACTCAAATTCACCGAAGAAGATGCGTTGGAAAGAAACTGTCTTCACTCTAAATCACTGAGGGGAAAATAACCGTCTTGTGCCATATGTGATAATATCTGAAATGATCAATACACACGGTTACTTCGTAAATTGCATTGTTATCAATTATCAAAAACACCAAGAAAGAAATATGCCCTAACAATAGGCCGGGTGGTTATCCAAACTTGTATGTGGTTGTCACGACGCGAGTTCGGTCCACGAGGAGAACCAGTTATGTTTTCATGGGGGAGGGTTTTTGCTACCCACTAGCGAGCTTTATCGATTGAATTTTTGCTAGGCAGTCCCAGTAGCATTACCTTCGAGCCCCAGTAAGCCAAACCGGCGCTCTCAGCGCTGATTAGGAGCTCCCGACAATTTGCCCTAGCGAGCGGCAAAGAAGACACCACGCATAGGGCCACTCGACTGGGAAGGCCCATTGTCCCTTAGCGACCAGTTCTTTAGTGAACCCGTCTTTTCCCACTATTTCTTTTTTCTGTAAGTTTTTGTTTCTTTTTTCTTTTCAAAGAATTATCGTGCTTTTCAAATTTTGTTCAAAACTTCAAAAAAGTCTGTTTTTCCAAATTTTGTTCATTAAATACAAAGTATTCATATTTTATAAAATTATACAGAATTTTCAAAAATGTTCGTGTCTATTAAAGTTGCTCAGGATGTCAAAACACGAACATTTTTTAAAAAGACCAACCAATACTTTGAACACAAACATTTTTTTAATAATTCAAATATTTTTCAAAAAAAAACACTACTTTTTGGAATTTCAAAACAGATTCAGAAAAATACAAACAAAATTTAGGGTTATTATAAGAATGTTCAAAAATATACCATGTTCAACGGAGGTCTCCGAGTGGCTGGAAGGCTCTATCTCGTCTGGGAGCACGTTGTTTCTCGACATCCTAGAAATGACTCTAATTTTTGCATAGCCTTGTACAAACAATTCAAGGCATCATGCCACGTTGTTTGTGTTTTTGACAAGTTTTATATTTTCTAGAGTTTTTTCAATGAAAAAAGGTTGATATATGGCTAGACCATGTTCAACGGAGGCCAAAAGTCAACTAGTAGTACTTGTGTGGGCCGGCAAAGCATGCAGTGAAAAACGTCTTATTTGTTTAGTACCACATCGCTTAGATATACTCAAAGGTTAAAGGTGCTCATCTATATCTATATCTATATCTATATAAAAAGACCCAAAAAGGCAGATCCAACTGATCCCGGCCATCAAACTAAGTCAATCCAACGACTTAAACTGCTCCAATGGCGAGCGTCCAACGTATTTAACGTGTAATTAATATCATACCAAATATTGCATTAATCACAAAATTAACACACAAATAATAGCATACCTAATATTTGCATGCAATTAATATATTACCTAAATATTAACATGTGTCGCACGTGCACATTTACTAGTGGATATAAGAGAATGGCTCATAGGGGAAGCGCTCGCAGCTGCATCGTAGCTTGTAGGTATACGCTACAAAAAGATTTTTGGTATAATTGAAAACCGAACAGAATCAGTCTTTTTTTCTTTAGCAAACTGAACCGAATAAGTCGGTTAACAAAATATAGATATGTTGTATTGGGTTGATATTTTCGGTTTTTAGGTTTACTAACCAAAAAACAAATAGTAAAAACCATTTTTTTGGTTTCTATCACCCTAATAGGCGGTGGCATCACTCCGGTCGGGCGCCTATTGGGCTGACCCAAGCGTTCTGGATTTGAAAAATGTTCATTGATGTTGAAAAAAATTGTTCATGGGTTTGAATTTTTTTAAAGATTTTCAAAAACATGCACTATTTAAAGTTACAAAAAAGTTCAAGAAACTGAAAAAAAAAGATTCACAAATTTGAAATTTCTAATTTTAAAAAGTTCGCACCTTTGAAATAACAGGAAAAAAAAAGAAAAAAAAATAATGACCATAGTAAAACAGAACAAAACCCAATTTTAAAAAACATGAAAAACCGGCCTAGAAATTCACGAAGTTACATTTGCCACATAAGAAGCCAAAAAGAAAGCAAATGTTCAAGTTGTGTTAAAAAATTATCCAAAATATTAGTTCTTACGTTTGCAAGCTCCTCATACCTCATTAAATTTATTCAAAATAATTAAAATATTGTTTGAAAAAATGTTCTTAACATTTTCACTAACATATCTCTTTAAAAATTTCATAATGTTCATGCTTTTAAAAATTGTTGTTCAAAATTTTCAAAATATGTTCATACTTTTAAAAAATGAAAAATTCAAAATGTATTCAAGTTGTTCGAAGAAATTGGATTTTCAAAATGTGTTTAATTTGTTCAAAAAATTGTCGAATGTTCAAACATTACTCAGTTTTTAAAAATTTATTCAGAATTTCCAACGAATGTTCATTTTTTTAAACTGTCCGGATTCTGCATGGTTGTTACTCCTTCCGTCCCCAAATCTTAGGCATCTAACCTTTTCTAAACAATCCGAAAATCTTAGGCGATTTAGCTACACTTCAGTCGACTGATCCGACTTTGGGTCAGTCGATTTTCAGGAGGGGGGAGGGCTCGCCGGAGGTAAGGAAGAACCTCGCTGGAGAAGCTACCACAGTATCTATCTTAGGGTTCAGGATTGGGGCAGTGGTGGGACGGTGGCGTGGGGATTCGCCGGAGAAAAAGGTTGGCGCGGGGAGGGGGGTGGGGGTCCTAGAGGGATGGCCGGGGTCGCGGAGGACCGGCAGTGAGGAGTGGTTCCGAGGAGGGCGCGGCGGCGAGGACCGGCGGTTCGGCCGGTAATGGCTAGCGGCTCAAAAAGGTGAAGATTGAAGAAGCAATGTGGGCCTTTGATTTCGCATCCAATGACTCAAAAATCGACTGACCATAAATGAAATATTCAAATGACTGATTTAAAATTGGATATGCTTGATATGGATAAGGAGCACACAGGCCGATTGATAGAAAATAACAACTAAACTGCTGCCATTTTTTTTACCATGCACGCAACAACTTTCTTCTAGCGTGCATGCGTGTGCTTTATCCTTAAATTAAGGGATAAAAAACTAGATACCTTTATCTACACGTGTTTTCCATTCATATACTCTTAGTTTTTTACAAGCCATTCATATAGTCTATACTACTTATAAAAAAGCAAACATTATTTTCTCTAAATGCATCCTACAAAACGTATATGGATATATTACCACTGCATGATTAGTCTCACTAAACTCAATCTAACGGCTAGCCTTAACCTAATTTGCTCTCTGTGTGCACTTAGCAATTTACATTGACTGACCGTACTCCACCGCAGAGGAAAATATGAAAGTCCACGTCTGGTCGATTAGGAAACTATAATCACGGACACTCCTATTAAGAAACTAATCACATGTGCATCTAATTATTAGAAAACTAATCACAAACGCATCTTATTATTAGAAAACTAATCATGGGCGCATCCTATTATTAGGAAAATAATCATGTGCATCCTATTAAGAAATTAATCATGGACGTACCTAATTATTAGGAAACTAATCACGGACGCATCCTATTAGATAACTAATCATGAACGCATCTAATTATTAGGAAACTAATCGCGAGCGCATCCAATCGTCTCGGGAATCGTGATCGCGAGTCGCCTGCCGTCACCAGCCCACCACCCACGCAAGCCACAGTGGGAGACACGCGAGGAGGAGCTGCGGCTTCCTCCGAACACACACACGTGTCATCGCCGCTTTCGTCTTCTGCCTGGAGGCCAGGTCACTTTTCAACTGACTGCAACGACTTCGTCCACGTCCTGGCATGCTCTTCGGGAACCACCGGCATCCGCGTCGACTTCAGCTCCGTCCATAATACCCATGCTGACAACCACCCACCGCCGATGCCCTTCAAGTGGGGCAACGCTGAGTATCCTGGACCAGTATAAGCGGGCCAAAAAATCGAGTGGGGGGCGCCTCGGTGCATGGAGGGAGCCGCCTCAAAGCTGGACTACTGATTCACCTGCGTCGACAACGCCGCCCAGTTGGTGAGAGAACACGGTCGCCGCGGACGCTCGTAGGCCTGAACGACGGAGACGCTCGCCTTCACGCGAACGCGCCGCACACACGCACTAATCAAGTAAGCACCGAGTGTTGTTTTTTTACTATCATCGCTACCTCGCCGGTGGTGACACATCTAGAATTACAGAAACTAGAGATGAGGCAATGAGAAACAGAGGCGCGCTGGAGCACACACAGTTGGGTTTCAGGCAACCAATGCCTTCTTTCTTTCTTTACTTTTTCACTGATTTTCACTTACCTGCAATAGACATCCCTGTTTTTTTAAGTACTGACTACCGGTTATTACATGGCCAACTTACGACTACATAGTGAACTCACAGACAAATTCGCTGAACCAAGACCTTACTTGCAGTCATGAAATTACGTGAAAAACCCCAGAAGTTTGCATAAGTGTATTTTTTTGTCCAGCAGATACATGGCAATTGTAATTTTACATGAGCGTTTTCATACCGTCCTTATCTACAGTTGAGTTAACATGTTTTCCTGATAGAATATTTGGACCACATATAAAAGAAGCAAAAAATGCATGTTGATTATGATGATGACGAATGTAGGATATTTTGTGGTCATGGTAAATTCTCATATCATTTATTTTATTTCATTATTGCACTCTACATTACATACTACGCACGACCACTTTGGTAGAGGTGACGAGTTCGCATCATACAGAGAGACCAACCATGTTTCTTAGAATATCTTGAATCATGATCCTTATGACTTCATCTCTACTACTTATAAGAAGTACATTTTTTCATTTGACTATTTCCTGACTTGAGAGGTAAGGTATGTTTTATCCACTAGAGTTGTTAAAATTGGAAGCATGTCTGCAGTTTTTTTATTTCTAAACCGGCATTTGTTGGCCTTTTTTTGCCACTGTTATTCTTACAAGTGGTAGCCTACGCATGTTGAAGACCATTTTCAAATTATTTATCTTCGTATCATTATTACTATAAACTGGGAGGATATTTGTTATATTGTCAAAATTTTAGAATGTTGAGCCCTTAAAGAAATGTGTAGTACTCAAGTAACTGTTTCAAGTTGTCGTATTAATGCTTTTGTCCACTGAATAACAAGTATAATTATGCAATTTATCACTGTAATTTTTATTTGGTTTACATGTTCTGTTTTCATAATAAAGTAAGTCACTTTTCTTGCCTCTAGACATTACGATACTTGTGTGCGATAGTAGAATCGAATGGTCCAGCTAGCATTTTTTTGTCTTGTTTCACAGCTGATTCTATGCAGTCAAGACATCTCTACACTTCTCTATCTGACAATGGTTTCCTCTTTTCAACAAACCATAGAGGTCTCTTCCCGCTATTATGGTTGACACTCAATTGTAATAATAATTCTTGACTGGAGTTTGTTGGCACTGAAACGGTTCCTTAGCTTGTCCTAAGTGACATTTTCATGTGTGATTATACTTGCATAAATGTGTGCATATGGAGAATCGTGATAAATCTTCTAAATAATTTTGAGTTTTATACATTGGGAACACTTGGTGATCTTTTAATACAGGAGACGTGTTGATTAAGGAGAAACGATATTTCAAATTGTTTGTATGAGTAGGGAATAAGAGATTGTGTATTTTATAGGGAAAATTCAAATTTATGAATAAATTGTCTTGTATTAAGTTTAGTATATTGTGTTAATCTAAATAAACGCGTGTTGCACGTGCACACTTATTAGTTTAAATAGACGTGTGTTGCACGTGCACACTTACTAGTAGTATATATCTTCCACTTGAAAGGAAGTAGTGTATGTTCGTTCGGTATATACAAATTGGCAGAGGTTGCATGCATTATTTATTTCATATAGGAGGTCATATATACTAATTTTGATGGAGCGCACATATTACCACATTCTTGCGATAAAGTATATGCCCGCAAAAGAAAAGTATATGCTACTTCCTTGTGATGGATTACGTACCATATATTTTTGGATGAGTATATACCAATTGAAAATGTATGTACCATTTATTTTTTCCATGGAGTATATATCATCGGTAAATACTCATCATGAATTGCGATATATTCATCAAAAAAAATGGCATTCACTCCATTGAAAAATGTGGTATATATTCCATCAAAAAACTGTTGTGTATACTCCATGGCAAAGGCTATACTCATGACAAAAAAATGATATATACCCCATCACAAAATATATGGTACATACTTTTTCAATGGAGTATATGCCATATTTTTTGTGATGAGTATATGCCAATTCATTACTTTCTTTTGCGGGTGATATATACCAATTCAGTACAATGGAGTACATACCATATTTTTTTATAGATGAGGTATATACACAATTTTAGCTATGGAATGTACATAGAAACCTAAAAACAAGTACAATTAATTCAAAGGGAGGTATAATAAAAAAGTATAATCCATTTTGAATGATGGCATTTGCGTACTAAAAAACAACACTTAAAACTATGTATTTGCATCACAATGCCGCATCGATCAATCTTGGTTGGAGTTCCACGTTGGCGGAGTGTCTTGCTTCATCAGTCTTTTGAGTACCATCGATCTATCTTATTACAGTTTCGTGTTGGCCTTTGAAGATGACTGGCCAATCTGATTCAGATGAGGTGAAGTTTCATTATTCATGCGGAGCGGACATCATCTAGATCCATCAGTTACAATATAAATAAATTAGTACAAGGGACGCAAGTAATCACATTCATGCATGCATGACACCCCGTACCTTGCCATGATCAATATACCGATTTAAATAACATGCATGCCAGGCGCTTCATCATGCATGATGACGCATGTCAATGTATCAGGCGACCCACGGAAGGCGCTTATAATATTAACCCTGACCTGTTAGCTTATACGTATGACAAATGCATGCGTGAAAATTCATCCATACCTCGGTGGCTTCTCGTCTCCTCTGCCAGATGCATCTCGGCCTGTATCTTCTAACTGCCACACGTCGAGTCATCACAGCTGCATGTTGTCTCCCCTATTGAACCCACCGACGACTTCTTGTCTACGAGTCCAGATCAATGTGCTCGTCAAGCATTTTTTTTGGAACACGTTTGGTGAATTGTCTTAATGGAAGAAGAAAAAGAAGAAGAAACAAACATCCTAATACACGGCCAACAATATTTGAAACAGTACGTGGTTATCCCTATTAGTATGGACATGGAACAACTTATCAAACGTTAGGTGATCTTTTTTGTACGTGCAGGATTACCACATATATTTGAATAACAAACTAACTAATTAAGCGCTAAGCCGGTTTGCTAGCGAGACCCAATACACATCGGTGGGAATAAAAAGTTACATGTGACCAGGGAGTATGTACTCCTACGTGTATCAACCCATTTCTCTCTCTCTCTCAACCCATATATATAAGAGTAGGATTTTCTACAAGTGCTTGCCACAGAACTAGTTAAGGTTTTTAACGGTGCAGAAGTTCTCAAAAATTCTGAAAAAAATACTGAACCAACACACCTATAATATAACATGATCCAATGGAGGGATTAAAAAATACGACTGTATGTGTCCTGGAAAAAAAATAAATGGTCCAGTATATATTTATGTCGTAGTGAGCTGAAATGCTTATTATTTTTGCCGAGGACACATAGATGCATATTTTGACAATCTCTCCGTTGGATCATCTTATTATATTAGAGCGATGCTCCCATATTTATTTCATATTTTTTTATAACTTTTAAACCGTTAAAAGTTTAGCGACCCTTAAATAGTTATATATATAGGTAAAATTGTGTCTACTATAGCTTGCCACAGAACTAGTTAAGGATCACTAAACTTTGTATATAATTTGGAGAGAAATACCAATGAAACATTGAGATAAGAACTCTATACTTTGCAAAATAAAATCATAAATCTAGATTATATAATTAAGTCAGGACCAATAGAAGCTACTCCTAAAGATATCGAAGAGTTCAAAATGCATATTGAAGAGTTATTAAAGCTAAAAGCTATAAGAGAACGTAGAAGCCCTCGTCGATCTGCTGCTTTTATAGTTAGAAATCATGCTAGAGAAGTTAGAGGTAAATCTAGAATGGTAATTAATTTTAAAAGGCTTAATGATAATACAGTTGACGATGCATACAATATACCTAATAAGAAGGAATGGATTAACAGAATACAATGAAGTAAATATTTCTCTAAATTTGACTTAAAGGCGGGATTTTGGAAAGTAAAAATTGCTGAAAAAACTAATCCTTGGACAACATTTACTTGTCCACAAGGCCATTATGAATGGCTAGTAATGCCATTAGGTCTAAAGAATGCGCCTGCATTATTTCAAAGAAAAATGCAAAATATATTTAATGATAATCAAGCATTTATATTGGTATACATAAATGATTTGTTAGTATTCTCAAAATCGTACAAAGAGCATATAGCTCATCTTGAAGTGTTCTTTGGAAAGGTAGAACAAAATGGGCTCATACTATCCAAAAAGAAGATGGAAAATTGCAAAGAAAAAATAAATTTCCTTGGTCATGAAATAGGAGAAGGAAAGATATATCTACAATAACATATTGCAAAGAAAATATTAGAGTTTCCTCATAATATGAGTGATAAAAAGGTTTTACAGCAGTTCTTAGGAATTGTAAACTATGCGCGAAACTATATAAATAACATAGCAAAGCTAGCAGGACCTTTATATGCTAAATTAAGAAGAAGAAAATGGTCAAAAATACTTCAATTCTGAAGGTATAAAATTAGTAAAGATCGTCAAGGAAAAGGTCAAGAATTTAAAACCCCTAGAATTGCCTCTAGAAGACAATTATTTTATAATTGAAACAGATGCATCTAAGGTAGGATGGGGTGCGATACTCAAACAAAAACCCAATAAATACTCTCCAAAAGCAGATGAAAAATATGCAGATGTGCTTCAGGAAGTTACAAATTAAAAACGGTAAACAATATTGATAGGGAGATCCTTGAAGTTGTAAATGCAATAAATGCATTTAGGCTATATCTAGGATTTAAAGAATTTACAGTGCGAACAGACTGTGAAGCTATATGCCGATAATACAATAAAATTAATAGTAAGAAAAGCTCAACCAGAAGATGAGTTTTATTTGAAGACACCATAGCTGGGAATGGTTATAACGTTATTTTTGAGCATATTAAGGGGAAGGATAATACCTTACCTGACATATTTTCTCGTGCATCAAATTTGCAGAAATGAGGAAAGTATTATTTGCCAACAGGGATGAATATCTCTTCTTTGGAGAAGAAAATATGCCGAAAGTATTTCAGCCAAATACATTCAATTTCAAGCCAAAACTCATATCAAGCTTGATGAAGCTCAAAGATGCATATTGGATAATTTTTGTTCCAATATACTCTCAAGAGAGAGGAAAAAGGATATTTTTTATCAATTCTCAATAGTTTGGCAGAATATTTTAACGAATTAAACAAAAATTTTCCAAAGCCAGAAAAGATTGAAATACCAAAAGGAGAAACACTATATCTTATATTTGATGGAAATAAACCTGGCATATATTTGGAATGGGAGAATATTATGATTGAAAAATTAGATGCAAAAAGAAAAGGACAAGATTTAACATTCAAAAGGTATTATAATATAGATGATGCCTTACTTTGGGCAAGAAAGGTATTAGGACCAGATTATTATATTGACCCAAAGGCTAAAGACTATATCCAAATGAGAAGAGGCATACCTGTTTCACCAACTCCCATAAAGGGGGAGGCATCAAGCTAAAAAAATATAAAGAAAGAAGAGTCTCCAAAATATAAGACATATCAAGAATGTCTTCTAAAGGGGCTTGACCCTTTAGACAGTGAATACATAGATCAAGAAATGGATAAAAGGTTTAAAGAATTTTCAAAAATAATAAAGAAATAATTGAAAGAAGAAATATTAAAAGAATTAAGGCATGAAATGGACGAAAAATTTGAAGAAATAAAGAAAGAATGCGACCAAAAATATGATTTCAATCTGTTAAATGATGATGATGATCATATGGACATAGCAGGGCATGGGCAGCGACATGAATAAAGCCCAAATTGCCTATGTTGATATCGCTACCAATTATTCGGGCATGGAGGACTATACCCGACCCGAATATTGATAGAAAATTCCAAGAATAGATATTTTAAATATTGATAGAAAATTCCAAGAATAGATATTTTAAATATTGATAAGGTATTATCAATCATATGGGCAGGGAAGACCCTTGTAAAAAAGAATAAGCAATGTTGAAAACTTAAGCAGCCTTGGCATGTATGTACGCATACACTGGTAAGGATTCTTGAAGGCAGAAGAAGCTTTGAAGGCTAATCACATGAAGATCTGTATAGCCGAGGAGCAAAGACTGGTACAGAGAGGTCAGCCAATTATTCATCGAGAGACAATGTCACGTGAAGAAAACAAAATTTCCTGAAGATTCAAGTTTGTCGGCGCTCTCTCTCGCACTTTTTTATATTATTAGAAGGACACACATGTACCCTAATAGGACACGCGTGTTGGAAATATGCCCTAGAGGCAATAATAAAAGCATTATTATTATATTTCCTTGTTCATGATAATTGTCTTTATTCATGCTATAACTGTATTATCCGAAAATCGTAATACATGTGTGAATAACAGACACCAACATGTCCCTAGTAAGCCTCTAGTTGACTAGCTCGTTGATCAACAGATAGTCATGGTTTCCTGACTATGGACATTGGATGTCATTGATAACGAGATCACATCATTAGGAGAATGATATGATGGACAAGACCCAATCCTAAACATAGCACAAGATCGTTTAGTTCGTTTGCTAGAGTTTTCCAATGTCAAAGTATCTTTTCGTTAGACCATGAGATCGTGTAACTCCCGGATACCGTAGGAGTGCTTTGGGTATGCCAAACGTCACAACGTAACTGGGTGACTATAAAGGTAGACTACGGGTATCTCCGAAAGTGTCTGTTGGGTTGACATGGATCAAGACTGGGATTTGTCACTCCGTATGACGGAGAGGTATCACTGGGCCCACTCGGTAATGCATCATCATAATGAGCTCAAAGTGACCAAGTGTCTGGTCACGGGATCATGCATTACGGTACGAGTAAAGTGACTTGCCGGTAACGAGATTGAACGAGGTATTGGGATACCGACGATCGAATCTCGGGCAAGTAACATATCGATTGACAAAGGGAATTGCATACGGGGTTGATTGAATCCTCGACATCGTGGTTCATCCGATGAAATCATCGTGGAGCATGTGGGAGCCAACATGGGTATCCAGATCCCGCTGTTGGTTATTGACCGGAGAGTCGTCTCGGTCATGTCTGCTTGTCTCCCGAACCCGTAGGGTCTACACACTTAAGGTTCGGTGACGCTAGGGTTGTGAAGATATGTATATGCAGAAACCCGAATGTTGTTCGGAGTCCCGGATGAGATCCCGGACGTCACGAGGAGTTCCGGAATGGTCCGGAGGTAAAGAATTATATATAGGAAGTGCTGTTTCGGGCATCGGGACGAGTTTCGGGGTTATCGGTATTGTACCGGGACCACCGGAAGGGTCCCGGGGGTCCACCGGGTGGGGCCACCTATCCCGGAGGGCCCCATGGGCTGAAATAGGATGGAACCCAGCCCATAGTGGGCTGGGGCGCCAGCCCCTATAGGCCCATGCGCCTAGGGTTCCACCATGGAAGAGTCCATGTGGTGGAAGGCACCCCTAGGTGCCTTGGGGGGGAGGGAATCCTCCCCTTGGCCGCCCCCCCCCCCCTAGTAGATCTCATCTACTAGGGCCGGCGCCCCCCCATGGCACCCCTATATATAGTGGGGGGGAGAGGAGGGATTTCACACCAGCCCCTGGCGCCTCCCTCTCTCCCCGTTACGTCTCCTTTTCGCAGTATAGGCGAAGCCCTGCTTCCGTGACGCCCTGCATCCACCACCACGCCGTCATGCTGCTGGATCTTCATCAACCTCTCCTTCCCCTTGCTGGATCAAGAAGGAGGAGACGTCTCCCGTCCCGTATGTGTGTTGAACGCGGAGGTGCCGTCCGTTCGGCGCTGGTCATCGGTGATTTGGATCACGTCGAGTACGACTACATCATCACCGTTCCTTTGAACGCTTCCGTGCGCCATCTACAAAGGTATGTAGATGCATCCGATGACTCGTTGCTAGATGAACTCCTAGATGATCTTGGTGAAACGAGTAGGAAATTTTTTGTTTTCTGCATCGTTCCCCAACAACGCTTGCATACTACCGTGCACTTTTTTATATTATTAGAAGGACACGCATGTACCCTAGTAGGACACGTGTGCATACTACTATGTGTAAAATAAGTGAAGGAAGAGTCCCGAAGGCCTCCCTAGCAGCCACCCCTCGCAGCTATAAAAGGAGACGTTGGGCTCAAGAACACAACACAAGACGGGAGAGCACGAAGCACTCAGAGCATCGAGACCCTCCACCAGAGCACAGTTTCCTTCGTAGTTTAGTCACCACCACTACTAGTAGAATAGCCAAGAAGGCGCTTCGATCGCCAAGAGTTTGAAGGTAATTTCCTATTTGTGAGTAATCCCTTCGGGGCCTTCCGATAGGAAAATCATATGTAATTATGTTGTGAAAATGATGTAGTTTCTTGGTCTCACTTAGTATTTTTATTTATGAATTTATGGGACGAGTTCTTATGCTAGGGATCTTATAGGAGAAATCTCTGCGTGTGTAGTTCTCTGTGTAGCGCAGAGTGGCATTTGAATGAGAACCTTGTGGCCGTAGAGAAGTGTTCCCTTCGGGTGGAACTGCTTGGGAAGACGATAGGAATTTACCCCATAAATTTGCAATTAAAACTACTAAGTGAACGTAACTAGCTACATCTGATACAACATAATGAAAAATATGGTGAGTGCTGAGTAGGATTTTACACCTCTGCGCACACCGTCGGACGAATTATTGGCCTCGCCAGTCCAGAATAGATCTTGTGTCAAATAAATTATCAAGTTAGAACATGGAGGTAATCATATTGAATTAAATATTACTTTGAATAGTGAAGTACTATTCCAAATACTGTACTGAATAGTAAACATTATTGTGAATAGTGCCTACCTAGTGAACAGTAAATACTATTCAAGATAAAAAGCATACCTGTCTACCACTTTCACCTAATCCCATATTAGCCTAATCAAAATCTGAGCTAATATTTATTAAAATAATTTATTTTTCATATATTATATATATACAGCCGGTCTATTCTGATAATATTATCAGAATAACCATTCTGATAACACTTCCGCATTGCATGCTCAACGCAGGTGCACTGCACTTTCTGTAGCGAGAGCACTGCAATACAGACTACTAAACTTCGTGTGAGAAAAAACTGCACGCAGTGTTTTTCCGGTACTATTTTCGCTCTAGTTTTTTAACCGTTTATCCAAATGAGGCGTATAATATATCGTTGGAAAGCTATGGATTAGGTGCAACTTCGCCATGTTGAACACTTTTCAAGATTCCTCGCGGTTTAAGAGCAGTTTCAAAAATGGTGTGGCGGACGACAAGTGGCAGCGAGCGTATTTTCATGATTTTTCTCAACTCCTTGTCGGAATGAAGCAAATGATACACCGTTGGAAAAATATCATCGAGGCGCATCTTTTTAATATCTATTATTTTCTCTAATTCGTTACGGTTTAAGAGCTTTAAATTTAGTAAATCGCGGAATTCTGTTTTTTCGAATTTTTTGCAATTTTCGTACTATTTTCGCTCCAGTTTTCGTAACGTTTGTCGAAACGAGACATGTGATACGCCGTTGGAAATCTAAGGACGAGGCATAACTTTCATGTGTTGAAATGGTTTTGAGATTCCTTACGGTTTTTAGTTAATTTTGAAAATCATGCGGCTGACGACGAGAGGCAGCGGCCATTTTTCACGAATTTTTACAAAGTGCCGATCGGAATGATTCAAATTATATGCCGTTGAAAAGATATCAACGAGGCGCAACTTTTTCATGTAGAACACGCTCTCTAATTCCTTACAGTTTAAGAGCATTTTTAAATTTACTGAAATGCGAACACTCTGATTTTCGCGACAGCAAAATCGACAAGTGAACCACATTGGACAGAAAAGCGCACTGCTTCGGACAGGAAACCGCACTCCATCAGACGGGCAAGCGAACTGCTTGATTCTATTTACACGTAAATTCTCTCGTGTGAGAAAGTGGACAAGACTTCACATCGGACATAAGTGAACCCCAAAAGTAAGGAGAAGTGAACCATATTACATCGTTTCGGTAACATTTTTTTCTTTTTGCACTTACAAGATGAACAACATCAGACACCCGACCGCACTGCTTCAGTTAGAAAACTGCACTGTATCAAATGGTCATTTACAAGATGAACAACATCAGACACCCGACCGCACTGCTTTAGTTAAAAAAACACCTGATCGCACTGCTTCAGTTAGAAAACCGCACTGCATCAAATGATCACTTACAAGATGAACAACATCAGACACCCAACCGCACTGCTTTAGTTCGAAAACCGCATTGCATTAAATGGTCAAGTGAACGGCATTCCTTTTTTGTCGTTTCTCTACAATTTTTCATTTAACACATGTTTGCACTTCGTTTTCTTCTTTCTTTTTTTTGTTTGGAATTTTGGGTTTCCACATTGGCGAGTTGTACACGGGCGAAGAAGCAAACTGCATGGTCGAGGGAAATGAGTCGCAACACAATTCGAAATGAACTTCTTTGGTAAACAATTTTCAAAGAGTCCATATAACTTTTATACATAAAATCATCAAACACGGAAAACACCATTTTTGCACTGCATGTCCGCTGCTACATGAATTGTTCACATAAAATTCACAACTGGACTTCTGAACAAGAATGTTTTTGCCATCTCGTTTTTGCCTCCATAGTGGATCAAAGAAGTGGTGCGGACGCTTGTAGCACCCATCTGAAAACTGCACTTGAGATACATCAGCAATGAACTGCACCAGAGCACATCTTTTTGCAGGTGAAAAAAATTTGAAATGCACACGCAGCACCTGGGGAGTGCACGCTATCGTCAATGAACTGCACGGCAAAGCTGGAGCCGCATCGCGCGCGCCGGCGCACTGCAAGTGCGGGGCGGCTAGACTGCAAGGGGAGGAGGGGCACACTCCCACTGCACTGCACACGGGAGTCGCGGTGCACTGCACCACCACGGTTGTGCGTCTCCAGTGGCAGAGGAGACAGAGTGGATCAAGTAGAGCCGCCGGCAACTGGGGGCCTCCAGATCCGCTTGCTGATGGGTAGTCGATCCCGGGCATCTTCGGCTAGCGCGCGGGGCGGCACGGGGGGCACGGATTTGGGCCGTGGTCGGAGAGGAAGACTAGAATAGGCCAGAGGCGAGCTCCGGGCCATGGCCGCGCTGGGCTTGGCCTCCACGCGCATGGCCACGGTGGTGGTTCTGCTCCTCTACGGTGGCGGACGTCAAGCCCGAGGAGGCTGGGGCAGCGCGTGGTGGTGGAGATCCGCCGCCGTCGAGGATGTAGTTTGCTGGCGTGGCGGCCGGTGGGGGCTGTGGGGATTGGACCGTGGCGACGGAGTGTTGCAGGGGGGCGCACAGGAGCTCCGACGGCGCCCGCCGTGGCGGCGCGGGTGGTAGTCGGCCGGGGCTGTGCGGCGGCCATGGATCTGGTGACAGGAAGGTTGGTGGTGGTGTACTGGGGAAGGTGGTGGGGATAGCGAGCAGCTGGGGTGGGGTGGGGGTGGGAGGAGCACCGGCCGGGGTCAGGGGCGGCGGGGCGTGGGAGGGACGGCGCGGCGCCGGTAGAAGGTGGACAGGAGAGGAACTGGTGCGGTGGCGCTGGACGGGAGGGGGAGGGAGGTGGAGGGGGCCGGTGGTTGTAGCACGACGGCTCAACTGGGGGTCGGGAGAAGGAGGTGAGGGAAGTTGGGGGCGTTGTGCTGCGGCAGGGGATGGGAGTGGATAAGGTGCGGTTGGTGGGTGCGTGCGGTTTAGTTTGGATCGGGCCAGCGGTTCGGTTCGCGGCAGCAGGAGGTGTGGAATTGTTAGCAGAATAAGGCAGATGTTATTAGAATAACATTCTTAAGGCGTGTTATCATAATAGACCTGTCATATTCATATATATATACATATATATACATATATATATAATAAATAAATAAACGGGCCATGCGGTGCTAGCCCGCGTGCCCAGCCTCCAGGCCCAGGCACGGCCCAAGGCATGTCACGTGCCAGGCACGTCACGTTTAGGCCATGGCGGGTTGTGCCGGCGTCCTCCCGGGCTAGCCTGGTTGACCCGGCCTATTTGACCAGCTATAATTGTAAGTTTATACGCTTCTCATTTTTCACAAAGCTTAGTCAGCTCAATTGGGGAGCCACTCAATCCCACGGCAAGAGGTCCGTGGTCTGATACCTAGTGGGTGCATGCATACGCTACGGCTCCTTACATCCGTCACCAATGGTCTGACTAGGCCTCACGAAACGTACGACATCAGGGTCGGTGGGATCTCCGCTGAGACGCCCTTTTCTGAACGCAACTGCTGCCAAAACTGAGATGAATGTTGGCATGCTCAGAATCTGTGAACTATAGTTTCTTGCCTGCCACACACAACACAAAAACATCAGGTTTAATCCAACGATGATGGAGCTCGGCGCTGACTGTATCATCCTCTACATGTGGATCTTTGCTTTAGCTAGTGTGTTGGTGTCCCATCAGGCCAAATATCCTTTATGCTTATGAACCGAACTGGAGGACCCTGGTTGTCCAGACCTCACCTTTTTCATTGACGCATAGATGATATGCCGACTTAACATTGAAGATGTCATTCCTAGTGTAATTTTATGCTATGTAATCCTCTGAGTTGGGATCACCTATTGCAATTTGTTTGATATCAAGTGCATCTGAAACTAGGAACATGTCATCTACTTTGGGTGCATCCTAGCCCGCACCATCAGAGGTCAGCAGGTTTGTTTCCTTTGTAACTGCAGGTGTATAAATTTGACCCAATGGTCTTAAAGAACCATGCCTCGGAATTCAATTGCCGTGATAAATGTTGAGCCAAGATCCTTTCCTTTTTCGCCATATCAACCCTTATATTAACATAAGAGCAACTCTAACTGGCCGACCCAAACGGACGCACAATTTATCCTTTTTGTCCGTTTGGGTCGGCGAAGCGGACATGTTTATCCGCTTTTTCAATTGAGTCGACCGCATCCTCAACTGTGCTGCCCCATTTGTGGTTGTGTCCGCCTTGAACATTTTCTCAAACACAACACATGCGAGGGAGGAGGCCGCGCCACTCGCCGGTGTTGGGGAGCGTAGTAATTTCAAAAAATTTCCTACGCACAGCAAGATCATGGTGATGCATAGCAACGAGAGGGGAGAGTGTGGTCTACGTACCCTTGTAGATCGACAACGAAAGCGTTAGCACAACATGGTTGATGTAGTCGTACGTCTTCACGGTTCGACCGATCCAAGCACCGTTACTCCGGCACCTCCGAGTTCTTGGCACACGTTCAGCTCGATGACGATCCCCGGGCTCCGATCCAGCAAAGCGTCGGGAAGGAGTTCCGTCAGCACGATGGCGTGGTGACGATCTTGATGTTCTACCGTCACAGGGCTTCGCCTAAGCACCGCTACAATATGATCGAGGTGTAATATGGTGGAGGGGGGCACCGCACACGGCTAAGGAACGATCACGAAGATCAACTTGTGTGTCTAGAGGTGCCCCCCTGCCCCCGTATATAAAGGAGCAAGGGGGAGGGGGCAGCCGGCCTAGAAGGGGGCGCGCCAAGGGGAGTCCTACTCCCACCGGGAGTAGGACTCCTTCCTTCCTTGTTGGAGTAGGAGAAGGGGAAAGAGGGGGAGAGGAAGAAGGAAAAGGGGGCTGCGCCCCTTGTCCAATTCGAACCAGAGGGGGGGCGCAGGCCTCCTTCCTTTTGGCCTCTCTCCTCTATTCCCGTATGGCCCAATAAGGCCCATATACTCCCCGGCGAATTCCCATAACTCTCCGGTACTCCGAAAAATACCCGAATCACTCGGAACCTTTCCGATGTCCGAATATAGTTGTCCAATATATCGATCTTTACGTCTCGACCATTTCGAGACTCCTCGTCATGTCCCCGATCTGGGACTTCGAACTCCTTCGGTACATCAAAACTCATAAACTCATAATATAACTGTCATCGAAACCTTAAGCGTGCGGACCCTACGGTTCGAGAACAATGTAGACATGACCGAGACATGTCTCCGGTCAATAACCAATAGCGGAACCTGGATGCTCATATTGGCTCCTACATATTCTACGAAGATCTTTATCGGTCAGACCGCATAATAACATACGTTGTTCCCTTTGTCATCGGTATGTTACTTGCCCGAGATTCGATCGTCGGTATCTCAATACCTAGTTCAATCTCGTTACCGGCAAGTCTCTTTACTCGTTCCTTAATACATCATCTCACAACTAACTCATTAGTTGCAATGCTTGCAAGGCTTTATGTGATGTGCATTACCGAGAGGGCCCAAAAATACCTCTCCGACAATCGGAGTGACAAATCCTAATCTCGAAATACACCAACCCAACATGTACCTTTGGAGACACCTGTAGAGCACCTTTATAATCACCAAGTTACATTGTGACGTTTGGTAGCACACAAAGTGTTCCTCCGGCAAACGGGAGTTGCATAATCTCATAGTCATAGGAACATGTATAAGTCATGAAGAAACCAATAGCAACATACTAAACGGTCGGGTGCTAAGCTAATGGAATGGGTCATGTCAATCAGATCATTCACCTAATGATGTGATCCCGTTAATCAAATAACAACTCTTTGTCCATGGTTAGGAAACATAACCATCTTTGATTAACGAGCTAGTCAAGTAGAGGCATACTAGTGACACTCTGTTTTTGTCTATGTATTCACACATGTATTATGTTTCCGGTTAATACAATTCTAGCATGAATAATAAACATTTATCATGATATAAGGAAATAAATAATAACTTTATTATTGCCTCTAGGGCATATTTCCTTCAGCCGGCGCCTCTGCCAAGGCCCCCGGAGGACACCATCGCGGCACCTCGCGCGTGTTGGATAGAGGCTGTCGCAGGACCTCGCGTGCCCTGGAGAGAGGGCGAGCGCCGCGACGCGAGCGCGGTAGGGCGAGCGGCGACGCGGCAAGGCGAGGCGAGTAGGGCGAGCGCGGCAAGGTGCGGCAGGGCAAGCACGGCAAGGCGAGGCGAGCATGGCGACCGCGAGCTCGGCGACATCGCGATAAGGCGAGCGTGAGCGCGGCGGCGCGACACAGCAAGGCGAGCGTGAGCAGGCGACCGCGGCGGCAGTGACCAGGGGCGGGGAGGTTCGACGCCAGCGGATAAAATAAGTATGAGAAAGATGGAGGTGGGTGGCTGACAGGTGGGCTAGGTCCGGACACAAACAGACGAGGCGGGCGCAGAAAACGTCCGTTTTCTCTGTCTTTGGCCCAAATGTGATTCAAATATGAGACGGAAAAGGGTCCGAGCGAACACAAAAGGGACACAAAATGAAAATCGGTCTTTGTGTTGGATGGACGTTTTTGTCCACTTTGACCTAAATGGACATGCACAGATGAAATTGGTCCGCCGATTAGAGTTGCTCTAAGTTGTTAAAAGGTGTGGTGCTTGCAGAATGCTCCTATAGGTATACTATGCATTCGAAGGACGGGTGGCTGCGAATTAATTAATTTGATAAATCCCTGCAATTTTTATTTATTTATTTCATTATTATTAATAGGATGAAGAGAGATAGTTTCTTTATTTTATAATGTAGTGCGCCCGTGCTTTTTTAGATCTAAGTTTAACCATAAGTTAATCAACAAGACCGACTATGATGAAAGCAAAAATTATATCACTAAATTCATATCAAAAATATGATTCAGAAAAGGAAATTGTTTCTTCCAGCGAAAAGATCACACGTAAGTCCGGACGAGGATGTGCATGGGTATGGCTAGATCTAGTCGACACAGACTTAAACAAATATCAGTCAAGTGATAGAACATATAAAAAAGAAAGAAACAAAAAAATTGCACGGAATATAGCATCTAGCAATGACGTGTTGGTGTGGCTAGAAGGAGTAAATTGCACAGAAGTACCACAATTGGGGCATTGGAAGCAGATTGGTACCAAGATTGGTAATTTGTACGTGTCAGTACCAAGATTGGGGCGAGCCGTTGCAAAAAAAAATAAAAGTGCGTTTTATACGTATTGACAGGGAATCTGACATGTTGGGCCCGCCCGTCAGGCGCCACGCTGGCCAGTGAGCGTGTGCCCACGCGCTGACTCAGACGAGGCCGGGTCCAACCGTTTAGGGCGCGACTGGTGCGGTCGAGCCACACCCCGCTCATTCCCCACGCTCTGCTCTGCCCTCTTCTTCCTTCTATCTGCCTCGCCGCCGTCTGCGCCCGCCCCTGCCGGCCGCCACACGACGCTGCCGTAGCCATGGTTTTGGGAGACGAGAGCAGCGACGACAACTCAAGCCTCCCGTACATGCACTCCGAATCCTCCACCGATGGGCTGAACCAGGTAAGTTACTCCATTGGAGCTAGGGTTAGGGTTAGGTTTAGGAATTTTTGGGATTTTTGTGTGTAGGTGGTCTTTTTTGTGAGGATTTCGTTTGATTTGATGTGTCCTCGTGCTGTGCTTTTGACTGTGCAGGTGCCTTTCTCACTTGAGGACCCGGATTACAAGGGCCTTGAGCTAGATCTGATGGCATTCTGTGAGAAGCATGGGAAGCCATCAAGGAGGCTTGTTGCGTTTGAAGGAACAATGACTGGGAGAAGGTTCTTAGCATGTGCAGAGCCGGTATTTTTCTTGCCTTGGTGATTAGCACTGGATGTGTTCACTGAAAGTGGCAGAGTCTTGTTTGCCACTTGTGATTCAGTTATGTGCATACTCAATTTGTTAGTCATATGTGCCCTACTGTAGTGCTCATTGTGTGAATGCTCATTATTAAGTTCAGTGGAATGCATTTTTACTAAAATATATGCTCCTATTGTGTGCACATGCTATTTATTTACACTTCTTTCCAAATGCAGTGTTTCTCAATATTAAGTTCAGTGGAGGCAGTTAGTAACTATTGCTTACTGCTGATAGTAGGTAGTCTCATTAGCTAGTTTGTTGCTGCGGGCTAGTGTAGTGTATTTAGCTGGGCAAAGTAGTTCACATTGTATTACTTATTACTGTTAGGATTCCATTATATTAATGGTCAATTCTTAGCAAGTGATGTTGCTTAGCACATGGCTGCTTAGAAACTTCTAAGTTGAATGGAGTGTTACTCTATTGCCTGGTAAATATATTGATCATCCATTGTAGGATTACATCAATTTATTTTACAATGTGCTCCTGTTGCTTAGCAAATGTCTATGCAAAATCAGTTAATGTCAGTGCCAACATTAGGTACTGCCATGAACTAACTGTTGCTTTGTACTCTTAGTAGTTGTATTGTACTAAATTTTGCCCTTCTAATTTTTCCAGGAAGGTGAGAATTGTGGGTTTGTTCAGTGGGTTGATGAGCAGTGGCCCCCAACAATGGAGAATGCATTGCTGAAGCTTTGGTCAATGATTGAAGAGAGCAAGTCTGCTAGGGTGAGTGATAATCTTGAAAGTGCTTTAACTATTCATCATTTGACAGAAGAAAAGAACAAGCTGGATGCAGACTATGACAAGTTAGTGAAAGATGTGCATCAACTTGTGGACTTTCAGCAGGATAGGGTTGTGGATTTTAGTTATCTATAGTCTTCTATCACATATCAGCACCAATGCAGAGCTGAATTGGTGGCTAGTAAGAATGCAGAAATGGCAAAGAAAGATGCAGCTATAGAGAAGCTTCAACAGAAGTATGAACTCCTGTGCAACCTGACAAGTGTTCAAGCAACTGTCATCCAAAACCTGAAGTTGAAGAATATGAAAGAGAAGGAATTGATGAGTGAGGCTAGGATGAATTTGGAGTTGAAGAATGCAGAGTTCAAAAAGTTTGAGGAGAAGCTCACCCAAGAGAAGCTAGAGTTGAAGTTCCAGGTTGCTGATCTGCTGAAGCTCAAGGAAAACCATAATGAAGAGAAGCAGATGCAAGAGTTTAAGATTACTGAGCTCATGAAGGCAGAGGAGAAGCTGAAGGAGAAGATCAAGGGGATCCAGGCCATCTTGCAGAACTGAACAAGATTAATTGAGATTAGTGGGCATTGCAGACCTTTTGGGAAGGATGGTTGTGCAATGACCTAGTAACTTAGAATTATGGTTGTGTAATGTATGGTAGTAGTACTAATTGTGAACTGTGGCTGTTTATGTACCTAGTAGTTATGCTATTCATCCTTTTGTGAGAAAAGGATGGATTGATAGTGTGATCAAAGCATTTGGTTTTATACAGACTTTCGGAGAAGCCTGTATTTACAAGAAAGTGAGTGGGAGCTCTGTAGCATTTCTGATATTATATGTGGATGACATATTGCTGATTGGAAATGATATAGAATTTCTGGATAGCATAAAGGGATACTTGAATAAAAGTTTTTCAATGAAAGACCTCGGTGAAGCTGCTTACATATTAGGCATTAAGATCTATAGAGATAGATCAAGACGCTTAATTGGACTTTCACAAAGCACATACCTTGACAAGATTTTGAAGAAATTCAAAATGGATCAAGCAAAGAAAGGATTCTTGCCTGTGTTACAAGGTGTGAAGTTGAGTAAGACTCAATGCCCGACCACTGCAGAAAATAGAGAGAATATGAAAGATGTTCCCTATGCATCAGCCATAGGCTCTATCATGTATGCAATGCTGTGTACCAGACCTGATGTGTGCCTTGCTATAAGTTTAGCAGGGAGGTACCAAAGTAATCCAGGAGTGGATCACTGGACAGCGGTCAAGAACATCCTGAAATACCTAAAAAGGACTAAGGATATGTTTCTCGTATATGGAGGTGACAAAGAGCTGACCGTAAAAGGTTACGTTGATGCAAGCTTTGACACTGATCCGGACGATTCTAAATCGCAAACCGGATACGTGTTTACATTAAACGGTGGAGCTGTCAGTTGGTGCAGTTCTAAACAAAGCGTCGTAGCGGGATCTACATGTGAAGCGGAGTACATAGCTGCTTCGGAAGCAGCGAACGAAGGAGTCTGGATGAAGGAGTTCATATCCGATCTAGGTGTCATACCTAATGCATCGGGTCCAATGAAAATCTTTTGTGACAATACTGGTGCAATTGCCTTGGCAAAGGAATCCAGATTTCACAAAAGGACCAAACACATCAAGAGACGCTTCAACTCCATCCGGGATCTAGTCCAGGTGGGAGACATAGAGATTTGCAAGATACATACGGATCTGAATGTTGCAGACCCGTTGACTAAGCCTCTTCCACGAGCAAAACATGATCAGCACCAAAGCTCCATGGGTGTTAGATTCATTACAGTGTAATCTAGATTATTGACTCTAGTGCAAGTGGGAGACTGAAGGAAATATGCCCTAGAGGCAATAATAAAGTTATTATTTATTTCCTTATAATCATGATAAATGTTTATTATTCATGCTAGAATTGTATTAACCGGAAACATAATACATGTGTGAATACATAGACAAACAAAGTGTCACTAGTATGCCTCTACTTGACTAGCTCGTTAATCAAAGATGGTTATGTTTCCTGACCATGAACAATGAGTTGTTATTTGATTAACGAGGTCACATCATTAGTTGAATGATCTGATTGACATGACCCATTCCATTAGCTTAGCACCCGATCGTTTAGTATGTTGCTATTGCTTTCTTCATGACTTATACATGTTCCTATAACTATGAGATTATGCAACTCCCGTTTACCGGAGGAACACTTTGGGTACTACCAAACGTCACAACGTAACTGGGTGATTATAAAGGAGCATTACAAGTGTCTCCAAAGGTAGATGTTGGGTTGGCGTATTTCGAGATTAGGATTTGTCACTCCGATTGTCGGAGAGGTATCTCTGGGCCCTCTCGGTAATGCACATCACATAAAGCCTTGCAAGCATTGCAACTAATGAGTTAGTTGCGGGATGATGAATTACGGAACGAGTAAAGAGACTTGCCGGTAACGAGATTGAACTAGGTATTGGATACCGACGATCGAATCTCGGGCAAGTAACATACCGATGACAAAGGGAACAACGTATGTTGTTATGCGGTCTGACCGATAAAGATCTTCGTAGAATATGTAGGAGCCAATATGGGCATCCAGGTCCCGCTATTGGTTATTGACCGGAGACGTGTCTCGGTCATGTCTACATTGTTCTCGAACCCGTAGGGTCCGCACGCTTAAGGTTACGATGACAGTTATATTATGAGTTTATGCATTTTGATGTACCGAAGGTTGTTCGGAGTCCCGGATGTGATCACGGACATGACGAGGAGTCTCGAAATGGTCGAGACGTAAAGATTGATATATTGGAAGCCTATGTTTGGACATCGGAAGTGTTCCGGGTGAAATCGGGATTTTACCGGGTTACCGGGAGGTTACCGGAACCCCCCGGGAGCATATGGGCCTTCATGGGCCTTAGTGGAAAGGTGAAAGGGCTGCCCATAAGGGCTGCGCGCCTCCCCCCTTCCCCTAGTCCTATTAGGACTAGGAGAGGTGGCCGGCCACCCTTCTCCCTCTTTCCCACTTGGGGAATCCTAGTTGGAATAGGATTGGAGGGGAGTCCTACTCCCGGAAGGAGTAGGACTCCTCCTGCGCCTCTCTCTCTTGGCCGGCGCCCCCTCCCCCCTTGGCTCCTTTATATACTGAGGTAGAGGCACCCCAAAGACACACAAGTTGATCCACGTGATCTATTCCTTAGCCGTGTGCGGTGCCCCCTGCCACCATATCCTCGATAATACTGTAGCGGAGTTTAGGCGAAGCCCTGCTGCTGTAGTACATCAAGATCGTCACCACGCCGTCGTGCTGACGGAACTCTTCCCCGACACTTTGCTGGATCGGAGTCCGGGGATCGTCATCGAGCTGAACGTGTGCTCGAACTCGGAGGTGCCGTAGTTTCGGTGCTTGATCGGTTGGATCGTGAAGACGTACGACTACTTCCTCTACGTCGTGTCATCGCTTCCGCAGTCGGTCTGCGTTGGGTACGTAGACAACACTCTCCCCTCTCGTTGCTATGCATCACATGATCTTGCGTGTGCGTAGGAATTTTTTTGAAATTACTACGAAACCCAACAGTGGCATCCGAGCCTAGGTTTTATGCGTTGATGTTATATGCACGAGTAGAACACAAGTGAGTTGTGGGCGATATAAGTCATACTGCTTACCAGCATGTCATACTTTGGTTCGGTGGTATTGTTGGATGAAGCGGCCTGGACCGACATTACGCGTACGCTTACGTGAGACTGGTTCTACCGACGTGCTTTGCACATAGGTGGCTGGCGGGTGTCAGTTTCTCCAACTTTAGTTGAACCAAGTGTGGCTACGCCCGGTCCTTGCAAAGGTTAAAATAGCACCAACTTGACAAACTATCGTTGTGGTTTTGATGCGTAGGTAAGAACGGTTCTTGCTAAGCCCGTAGCAGCCACGTAAAACTTGCAACAACAAAGTAGAGGACGTCTAACTTGTTTTTGCAGGGCATGTTGTGATTTGATATGGTCAAGACATGATGCTAAATTTTATTGTATGAGATGATCATGTTTTGTAACCGAGTTATCGGCAACTGGCAGGAGCCATATGGTTGTCGCTTTATTGTATGCAATGCAATCGCGATGTAATGCTTTACTTTATTACTAAACGGTAGTGATAGTCGTGGAAGCATAAGATTGGCGAGACGACAACGATGCTACGATGGAGATCAAGGTGTCGCGCCGGTGACGATGGTGATCATGACGGTGCTTCGGAGATGGAGATCACAAGCACAAGATGATGATGGCCATATCATATCACTTATATTGATTGCATGTGATGTTTATCTTTTTATGCATCTTATCTTGCTTTGATTGACGGTAGCATTATAAGATGATCTCTCACTAATTATCAAGAAGTGTTCTCCCTGAGTATGCACCGTTGCGAAAGTTCTTCGTGCTGAGACACCACGTGATGATCGGGTGTGATAGGCTCTATGTTCAAATACAACGGGTGCAAAACAGTTGCACACGCGGAATAAATACTCAGGTTAAACTTGACGAGCCTAGCATATGCAGATATGGCCTCAGAACACGGAGACCGAAAGGTCGAGCGTGAATCATATAGTAGATATGATCAACATAAACGATGTTCACCATTGAAAACTACTCCATCTCACGTGATGATCGGTTATGGTTTAGTTGATTTGGATCACATAATCACTTAGAAGATTAGAGGGATGTCTATCTAAGTGGGAGTTCTTAAGTAATATGATTAATTGAACTTAAATTTATCATGAACTTAGTCCCTGATAGTATCTTGCTTGTTTATGTTGGTTGTAGATAGATGGCTCGTGCTGTTGTTCCGTTGAATTTTAATGCGTTCCTTGAGAAAGCAAAGTTGAAAGATGATGGTAGCAATTACACGGACTGGGTCCGTAACTTGAGGATTATCCTCATTGCTGCTCAGAAGAATTACGTCCTGGAAGCACCGCTAGGTGCCAGGCCTGCTGCTGGAGCAACACCAGATGTTATGAACGTCTGGCAGAGCAAAGCTGATGACTACTCGATAGTTCAGTGTGCCATGCTTTACGGCTTAGAATCGGGACTTCAACGACGTTTTGAACGTCATGGAGCATATGAGATGTTCCAGGAGTTGAAGTTAATATTTCAAGCAAATGCCCGAATTGAGAGATATGAAGTCTCCAATAAGTTCTATAGCTGCAAGATGGAGGAGAACAGTTCTGTCAGTGAGCATATACTCAAAATGTCTGGGTATAATAATCACTTGATTCAATTGGGAGTTAATCTTCCGGATGATTGCGTCATTGACAGAATTCTCCAATCACTGCCACCAAGCTACAAGAGCTTCGTGATGAACTATAATATGCAAGGGATGAACAAGACTATTCCCGAGCTCTTCGCAATGCTGAAAGCTGCGGAGGTAGAAATCAAAAAGGAGTATCAAGTGTTGATGGTTAACAAGACCACTAGTTTCAAGAAAAAGGTCAAAGGGAAGAAGAAGGGGAACTTCAAGAAGAACGGCAAGCAAGTTGCTGCTCAGGAGAAGAAACCCAAGTCTGGACCTAAGCCTGAAACTGAGTGCTTCTACTGCAAGCAGACTGGTCACTGGAAGCGGAACTGCCCCAAGTATTTGGCGGATAAGAAGGATGGCAAGGTGAACAAAGGTATATGTGATATACATGTTATTGATGTGTACCTTACTAGAGCTCGCAGTAGCACCTGGGTATTTGATACCGGTTCTATTGCTAATATTTGCAACTCGAAACAGGGACTACGGAATAAGCGGGCACTGGCAAAGGACGAGGTGACGATGCGCGTGGGAAACGGTTCCAAAGTTGATGTGATCGCGGTCGGCACGCTACCTCTAGATCTACCTTCGGGATTAATATTAGACCTAAATAATTGTTATTTGGTGCCAGTGTTGAGCATGAACATTATATCTGGATCTTGTTTAATGCGAGACGGTTATTCATTTAAATCAGAGAATAATGGTTGTTCTATTTATATGAGTAATATCTTTTATGGTCATGCACCCTTGAAGAGTGGTCTATTCTTATTGAATCTCGATAGTAGTAATACACATATTCATAATATTGAAGCCAAAAGATGCAGAGTTGATAATGAAAGTGCAACTTATTTGTGGCACTGTCGTTTAGGTCATATCGGTATAAAGCGCATGAAGAAACTCCATACTGATGGACTTTTGGAACCCCTTGATTATGAATCACTTGGTACTTGCGAACCGTGCCTCATGGGCAAGATGACTAAAACACCGTTCTCCGGTACTATGGAGAGAGCAACAGATTTGTTGGAAATCATACATACCGATGTATGTGGTCCGATGAATATTGAGGCTCGTGGCGGATATCGTTATTTTCTCACCTTCACAGATGATTTAAGCAGATATGGGTATATCTACTTAATGAAACATAAGTCTGAAACATTTGAAAAGTTCAAAGAATTTCAGAGTGAAGTTGAAAATCATCGTAACAAGAAAATAAAGTTTCTACGATCTGATCGTGGAGGAGAATATTTGAGTTACGAATTTGGTGTACATTTGAAAAACTGTGGAATAGTTTCGCAACTCACGCCACCCGGAACACCACAGCGTAATGGTGTGTCCGAACGTCGTAATCGTACTTTACTGGATATGGTGCGATCTATGATGTCTCTTACTGATTTACCGCTATCGTTTTGGGGTTATGCTTTAGAGACGGCCGCATTCACGTTAAATAGGGCACCATCAAAATCCGTTGAGACGACGCCTTATGAACTGTGGTTTGGCAAGAAACCAAAGTTGTCGTTTCTTAAAGTTTGGGGCTGCGATGCTTATGTGAAAAAACTTCAACCTGATAAGCTCGAACCCAAATCGGAGAAATGTGTCTTCATAGGATACCCAAAGGAGACTGTTGGGTACACCTTCTATCACAGATCCGAAGGCAAGACATTCGTTGCTAAGAATGGATCCTTTCTAGAGAAGGAGTTTCTCTCGAAAGAAGTGAGTGGGAGAAAAGTGGAACTTGATGAGGTAACTGTACCTGCTCCCTTACTGGAAAGTAGTACATCACAGAAAACTGTTTCAGTGACACCTACACCAGTTAGTGAGGAAAGCCAATGATAATGATCATGAAACTTCAGATCAAGATACTACTGAACCTCGTAGATCAACCAGAGTAAGATCCGCACCAGAGTGGTACGGTAATCCTGTTCTGCAAGTCATGCTACTAGATCATGATGAACCTACGAACTATGAAGAAGCGATGGTGAGCCCAGATTCCGCAAAGTGGCTTGAAGCCATGAAATCTGAGATGGGATCCATGTATGAGAACAAAGTATGGACTTTGGTTGACTTGCCCGATGATCGGCAAGCAATTGAGAATAAATGGATCTTTAAGAAGAAGACTGACGCTGATGGTAATGTTACTGTCTACAAAGCTCGACTTGTCGCAAAAGGTTTTCGGCAAGTTCAAGGGATTGACTACGATGAGACCTTCTCACCCGTAGCGATGCTTAAGTCGTCCGAATCATGTTAGCGATTGCCGCATTTTATGATTATGAAATTTGGCAGATGGATGTCAAAACTGCATTCCTGAATGGATTTCTGGAAGAAGAGTTGTATATGATGCAACCGGAAGGTTTTGTCGATCCAAAGGGAGCTAACAAAGTGTGCAAGCTCCAGCGATCCATTTATGGACTGGTGCAAGCCTCTCGGAGTTGGAATAAACGTTTTGATAGTGTGATCAAAGCATTTGGTTTTATACAGACTTTCGGAGAAGCCTGTATTTACAAGAAAGTGAGTGGGAGCTCTGTAGCATTTCTGATATTATATGTGGATGACATATTGCTAATTGGAAATGATATAGAATTTCTGGATAGCATAAAGGGATACTTGAATAAGAGTTTTTCAATGAAAGACCTCGGTGAAGCTGCTTACATATTAGGCATTAAGATCTATAGAGATAGATCAAGACGCTTAATTGGACTTTCACAAAGCACATACCTTGACAATTTTGAAGAAGTTCAAAATGGATCAAGCAAAGAAAGGGTTCTTGCCTGTGTTACAAGGTGTGAAGTTGAGTAAGACTCAATGCCCGACCACTGCAGAAGGTAGAGAGAATATGAAAGATGTTCCCTATGCATCAGCCATAGGATCTATCATGTATGCAATGCTGTGTACCAGACCTGATGTGTGCCTTGCTATAAGTTTAGCAGGGAGGTACCAAAGTAATCCAGGAATGGATCACTGGACAGCGGTCAAGAACATCCTGAAATACCTGAAAAGGACTAAGGATATGTTTCTCGTATATGGAGGTGACAAAGAGCTCACCGTAAAAGGTTACGTTGATGCAAGCTTTGACACTGATCCGGACGATTCTAAATCGCAAACCGGATACGTGTTTACATTAAACGGTGGAGCTGTCAGTTGGTGCAGTTCTAAACAAAGCGTCGTAGCGGGATCTACATGTGAAGCGGAGTACATAGCTGCTTCGGAAGCAGCGAACGAAGGAGTCTGGATGAAGGAGTTCATATCCGATCTAGGTGTCATACCTAATGCATCGGGTCCAATGAAAATCTTTTGTGACAATACTGGTGCAATTGCCTTGGCAAAGGAATCCAGATTTCACAAAAGGACCAAACACATCAAGAGACGCTTCAACTCCATCCGGGATCTAGTCCAGGTGGGAGACATAGAGATTTGCAAGATACATACGGATCTGAATGTTGCAGACCCGTTGACTAAGCCTCTTCCACGAGCAAAACATGATCACAAGCTCCATGGGTGTTAGAATCATTACAGTGTAATCTAGATTATTGACTCTAGTGCAAGTGGGAGACTGAAGGAAATATGCCCTAGAGGCAATAATAAAGTTATTATTTATTTCCTTATAATCATGATAAATGTTTATTATTCATGCTAGAATTGTATTAACCGGAAACGTAATACATGTGTGAATACATAGACAAACAAAGTGTCACTAGTATGCCTCTACTTGACTAGCTCGTTAATCAAAGATGGTTATGTTTCCTGAACCATGAACAATTGAGTTGTTATTTGATTAACGAGGTCACATCATTAGTTGAATGATTGATTGACATGACCCATTCCATTAGCTTAGCACCCGATCGTTTAGTATGTTGCTATTGCTTTCTTCATGACTTATACATGTTCCTATGACTATGAGATTATGCAACTCCCGTTTACCGGAGGAACACTTTGTGTGCTACCAAACGTCACAACGTAACTGGGTGATTATAAAGGAGCATTACAGGTGTCTCCAAAGGTAGATGTTGGGTTGGCGTATTTCGAGATTAGGATTTGTCACTCCGATTGTCGGAGAGGTATCTCTGGGCCCTCTCGGTAATACACATCACATAAGCCTTGCAAGCATTACAACTAATATGTTAGTTGTGAGATGATGTATTACGGAACGAGTAAAGAGACTTGCCGGTAACGAGATTGAACTAGGTATTGGATACCGACGATCGAATCTCGGGCAAGTAACATACCGATGACAAAGGAACAACGGTTGTGCGGTCTGACCGATAAAGATCTTCGTAGAAAATATTAGAGCCAATATGGGGCATCCCAGCCGCTATGGTTATTGACCGGAGACATGTCTCGTCATGTCTACATTGTTCTCGAACCCGTAGGGGTCCGCACGCTTAAGTTACCGATGATAGTTACATTATGAGTTTATGCATTTTGATGTACCGAAGGTTGTTCGGAGGTCCCGGAATGTGATCCATGACATGACGAGGAGTCTCGAAATGGTCGAGACGTAAAAGATTGATATATTGGAAGCCTAATGTTTGGATATCGGAGTGTCCGTGAAATCGGGATTTTACCGGAATACCGGGAGGGTTACCGGAACCCCCCGGGAGCTATATGGGCCATAGTGGGCCTTGGTGGAAAAGAGAAGAGGCTGCCCTAGATGGGCTGTGCGCCTCCCCCTTCCCCTAGTCCTATTAGGACTAGGAGAGGTGGCCGGCCCCCTCCTCCTCTTTTCCCCCTCCGCGAATCCTATTCCGACTAGGATTGGGGGGGAATCCTACTCCTAGAGGGAGTAGGACTCTCCAGCGCCCTCCTCCTTGGCCGGCCAGCCTTCCCCCCTCTACTCCTTTATATACGGAGGCAGGGGGCACCTCTAGACACACAAGTTGATCCACGTGATCTATTCCTTAGCCGTGTGCGGTGCCCCCTGCCACCATATTCCTCGATAATACTGTAGCGGAGTTTAGGCGAAGCCCTGCTGCTGTAGTTCATCAAGATCGTCACCACACCGTCGTGCTGACGGAACTCTTCCCCGACACTTTGCTGGATCGGAGTCCGGGGATCGTCATCGAGCTGAACGTGTGCTCGAACTCGGAGGTGCCGTAGTTTCGGTGCTTGATCGGTTGGATCGTGAAGACGTACGACTACTTCCTCTACGTCGTGTCATCGCTTCCGCAGTCGGTCTGCGTTGGGTACGTAGACAACACTCTCCCTCTCGTTGCTATGCATCACATGATCTTGCGTGTGCATAGGAAAATTTTTTGAAATTACTACGAAACCCAACACCACATGTGTGCAATTGCAAGTTAACAACATGGGTTTGCTGCCCACTTGTAACTTGGCACAAGTCCACACCAGCTTGAATTGGTTTGCAATATTTGGCCCTCTCCTTCTCAACCTCTAGCTTCTCACTATAATGGGGTGTTATGTCCCATCTAGCATTCTTTCCACTCTCCCTATTCCTATGCCACCTCATCATCTGCTTATCCTTTATTCCATCACACATTGTCCTAATTGATTTGTTCCTAACATCTAGGACATACTTGTTGAACACCTCAGACAAATTGTTAACTACAAGGTCAGTCTTGCTGTTTATGTCAAATGCATGCCTTGCCCATGTTTTCTTGGGTATTTGACAAAGCCACTCCCAAGCTTGCTCACATTCAGCTCTAAGGTCATTCATTGCAATGTTAAATTTGTGTTCACTATATGCATAGGCAACATTATCCATATACTTTTTCAGATCTTCCCCCCTAAACCCAGCATTTTGGAAGTTTGCATAGATATGCCTAAGGCAGAACCTTTGGTTGCACTTAGGAAAGACAACATTCACTGCATTTAGTAGGCCCTGGGACACATAATTAAACTAGCTAAGCTACTATCTAGCACAAAACAACCATATAGAAACAAGGACATAAGATAAAAGCACATACCTTTTGTCTAGCTGACATTATTGTATATGGACCAAACTGTCGCTCTTCTCCTCCTAGGCAGATTTTAAGTTGGTGTAGAGACCAACACCAGTTAGGTGTGTCCTCTTGCCCAACAATACCAAATGCTAGTGGGTATATGTTGTTGTTGCCATCTCTACCAGTGGCAGCAAGTAATTGAGCACCAGTAGTTAACTTAATGAAGCACCCATCAACACCTGAATGAGCAAGCAAATTCAATATTTAAAACATTCAAATGCATTTCAAGATGAAACAATATGTAACTAATGCACAAGGTGAACAAACTAACCAATGAATGGTCTGCTCCCCTTGAGAGAAACCCCTCCCTTGCTCCATTGATGCAATAGAACATAGCATGGAATCTTGGACCTGGATGGGGGATTTTTTTCAGTGGATGTTGGAGTTACAGTAGTGACTACTACTCTACTCCCAGGGTTTGTATCCATCACCGTGTGAGCATAGTCTTTCAACCTAGGGTATTGCTTCTTGTGGTCTCCTAGCACAACATCAATAGCTAGGTTCTTTGCCCTATATGCCATTGACTTGGGCACATCCACACCATACTTCTCCATGCAGGCATCAATCAAAGTCTGAATGACAGTTGTTAGATCAGATCTGAACAATGACTCATACTTCTGTGCAAGCCACTTGGCACTTACCCTTGTTGTCTTTGTACTAATAGGGCAAGTGCGCTTAATTCTCATCTTCTTAATTACAAAAGTAGTTTCACCTTTTATAACTGGTGCCACCATAAAGAAGTTGCAATGTTTTTGGTTGCATTGTACAATTATTCTTTGATCTGAGTTCCTATGATATTTCAAGTTTCTGCCTTGAGTGATGTGTAAGTTCAACAAAGCCTCTCTGAATTGATGTTGATCCTTGAAACACATCTTTAGACATAATTGCTCATGTGGTGCTTCCATTTTCTCATTGTACCATTTTCTAGGAGGCCTCTGCTTTGCCCTGCTCTTCCTTTTCTTTGGCAGCATAAATGACAATGGCTCATAACCATCATCATCAGCCTCCTTCAACAATCCTTTCTCTTCTTCGTCAGATGAAGGTTTGAAATCAGGTTCCTCCTCTTGAACTACACTTGAATGTGTCCTTGTTGTAGGCCCTTTCCTAACTGGAAGCTTCTGTTTCTTCTTCTTCTTCTTCTTCTTCTTCTTCTTCTTCTTCTTCTTCTTCTCTTCATGTGCAATTACAGTTTCTTCATCCTGTGAAACAACTATCACCTTCATCCATTTGAAAAGGTTCCTCAACCTCTGTGTCACCCTCATAATGCACCACTTCTTCCTCCTCAGATTCTTCATCATCTGTTTCTTCCTCTTCTATTTCATCATACTCTCTCTATTTCTTTCCCTCATCCATCTCTATGTCATCAGCATCACCCATATAAAAAGGGTTTACATCACTGTCATCTTCACCTTCACAAACCACCACTGCCATCATATCCCTCTTCTTCTTCTATTTCCAAAACAACTTTCAGTTTTCCTCTTACATTCTTGCTCTCTTGTGTGCAAACACCAGTACCATGAGCTACACTGCAGCTACTACTCTGACTTTCAAAGGCAACTCCTTCTTCATCAACAACATAGATGGGTGGCTCACTGAGATCATATAACACATGCTCTTCATACACAACAATGGATAATTCTTACCTCTCAAACTGGCTGCAAGGAGGTGGACATGCCCTCGCTAGCAAATTTAGAACCTTACACTCCTCAACCTGCCTCTTTACTAGTTGCAACTCAGCATTACTCTCTACCATCTCCAATCCTTTCTCCCCTAAATCTGGATTCTCAATGTGAAACAGCAGATCATATTCACTAAATCCTTGGGTTTCCATCACTGCAATCATATTCAGGTACGTTACATCTGAACTGCAGAGCTTCAGCTCAAACATTTCTGAAGCATCAAAATGGAACCTAACAGCCAAAATGTCATCATACAAACTGCAAAATGAAATAACAGACAAAATTGGTTAATAAACAATTTTACTTAACAGATAGGCTAACATATAAACAAACCTTTGTTTAAGTTAACATATAAACAAAGCTTTGTTTAAGTTAACATATAAACAAAGCTTTTATTTACCCTTACAATATGAATAAACTAAACAATTGCTACAAAATCAAACAATGTAAACAACTATCTCAATGCAACCCTAATTACAGAGATGGTACTTAACTCACATCAAACTGATGTTTTGTATTTTCAGATAAGTAGTTAACAGAATTGTCCACTAATGGTGCTCTGCTCTAGTTAGGACTCATTTAATCCACTATGCTTCTCTGCTCTGCTCTGCTCTAGCTAGGTAACACCTAATGCTGCTATGACAATTTGGACTAAGAAATAACAATGTAATCCACTAATGCTGCTTTGCTCTGCTCCAGTTAGGTAACACATAATGGTGCTCTGCTCTAGTTAGGACTCATGTAATCCACTATACTTCTCTGCTCTAGCTAGGACTAGCAATTAGAGCGCTAAACATGTAGGCAGTAAACCCTAACACTAATCCCCAATTTTAGTGAGCAAGAATGGAACAGTGGAGCACTTATAGAACACCACCGAAGCCATGAGTCCAGTGATGGGCGGTGCTAGGGTTGGCCACCCAAATTCGCGCCAATCCCAGCCTCTGCTCCATCGACAACGCCGGCTCTGCAAAATCTTCGTCCTCGCTACTGTACTCCGAGCTGGAGTAGCCGCCACTGCCATCGAGGCCTAAGCAGGGGAGGTCGCCGCCGCTCGCATCGCCCCGGCCATCGCCGAGGCCATCGTCGCCAGGGCACAGCAGCCGCGGGGGAGAGGAGGGCACGAGGGAGGAGCAGCTGCGGGGGAGGTGACAGCGCCTAAGCACTTCTATCCATGGCTACGACGACGTGGTGTGGCGGGCGGCGGGGCGGGCGGGGAGGCAGTCGCCGGCGAGGGTGCGAGGAGAAGGAAGAGGGCAGAGCGGGGTCGGGGTCTGGCTCGACCGCACCAGCCGCGCCCTAAACGGTTGGACCCGGCTTCGTCCTAGTCAGCGCGCAGTCAGCGCGCGGGCACGCGCTCACTGTCCAGCGTGGCGCTTGACGGGCGGGCCCGACCGGTCAGATTCCCTGTCAATACGTATAAAACACACTTTTAGTCTTTTTTGCAAGGGCTCACCCCAATCTTGGTACTGACACGTAAAAATTAGCAATCTTGGTATCAATCTGTTTCCAATACCCCAATTGTGATACTTCTGTGCAATTTACTTGGCTAGAAGCAACTCTCAGTCAAGTAGTCAAGTGGCGCAACATGTAAAGAAAAAGAAAAAAAGTTAAAAAGAAATTTTTCATAGATCTCAATGCATGATCTTATAAATAGCATCGTGAGATTTAGCAATCCCATTATGTGATTAATCAACTCTGGGTCCAGGCGAGGCGCCCAAGAGTCTGGCCCAGCAGCTCGCGTCCTGTGTCGCGGGGGCAGCATCTTCTGCCTCCGCGCCCGTGTCGGTCACGCCGAACAGACTGCCCATCTCCTCCAGCGTCCGGCCGCGCGTCTCCGGGAGGCAGGTGAAGAAGAACACCCACGCGAGCACGGCGATGCCGGCGTAGAGGAAGAAGGTGCCGCCCAGCGTGATGGCGCTGGACAGCGAGAGGAAGGTCATGGACATGGCGCCGCTGACCAAGCGGTTGCCGGCCTCCCCGACAGCGAAGCCCAGCGCGCGCACCCGCAGCGGCAAGATCTCCGTGGTGTACACACCCAACACGGGCCCGAGGCCGATGGAGAAGAATGACACGTAGACCAGGACGGACGCCACGCACAGGACGACCGCCCACGGGATCCTCGCGTCCGGGTTCTGGTCCACCACGGTGAGGCCCGTCGCGAGGCCGACGAGCGAGACTATTATGCCGCCAGTGCTGCATAGCAGCAGCGGCCTCCGGCCGACACGGTCGAGGAGGAACATGGCGACCAAGATGACGAGCGTCTTGACGACGCCCATGGCGCAGGTCGCGGCCAGCAGTTGGTGGTCGCCGGTGAGACCAGCGCTCTCGAACACGCGCGGGCTGTAGAGCACGACGGAGTCGGAGCCCGTCAACTGCTGGAACAAGAAGACGCCGAGCGCCGCGACCAGTATTCGCCGCATGGAAGGAGTCGGCGACAGGATGAGCTCTCTCCACACCTGCTTCTCCTCGCCGCCTCTCTTCCTGGGCACGACGACCACGTCGCCGTCGAGGTCGTCTGGAATGCCGGCGGCGGTCTTTATGTCAGCGAGGCGCTCCTCGGCCTCCTCCGGCGTGTCGGTGATCTTCTCCAGCACGACCCTCGCGTCCGCGAGGCGGCCTTTCATGACGAGCCACCGGGGAGACTCCGGCATGCCGGACACCAAGACGGCGAGCAGGACGGACGGCACCGCGCCGATGCCGAGCATGAAGCGCCAGCCAAGGTGGAGCGGCAGGCGAGCGAAGGCGTAGTTAGAGATGTAGCCGAGGAGGATGCCGATGTTGATGAAGACCTCCGTGAAGGACACAAGGAAGCCGCGCGCCGACGCCGGGGCGATCTCAGCTGTGTACACGGGCGCTATCACGATGGCGTAGCCCACGCCGATGCCGGCCACGAAGCGACCGAGCATGAGCATGGTGTAGCCGCTTGCGAAGCCCATGAGCAAGGCACCAGCAAAGAAGAAGAAGGCGGCAAAGATAGCCGTGAAGCGGCGGCCGATCCAGTCGGACGTCCTGCCGGCGGCTAATGTGCCGATGATGGAGTAGATGCTCAGGATGCCCATCAGGATCTCCACCTGCACGTCCGTGATCTCGAGGTCCTTCTGGATATACAGCGACGCCCCGCTCATCACACCGGTGTCTATGGCGGCCACGAAATAAACACTTCATATAGCCAAACGCGAGACAGAATCAGGCGTGGAGGTGATAATGTCAACATGTGTACCGTAGCCGAGGACGATGGAGGCCATGGAGGCGACGACGGCGCAGGTGGAGGCATACTTGATGTTGCTCTTCTTCTTTTTGGGTGCTACTGCCTCTAGGAGCCCGGCTGAAGCCATCTTCTCTGCTCTGTCCTCACAGAGGGATGCCACTACCATGGTCTACTGATTGGTGATGTTTGGATCCTAATTAAGCATGAGGGATGGTGGAGTCTTATCGAACAAGTGCTTGAAATGATGGATGGCTGAGCACGTTTACCATGCTTCTGCGTGCAAGCAAGTTCATACATCCTGACCTTGTTTGATTTCCATGACATCGCCAGGACCTTTTTATACTACATTTAATCGAGGATTAACGCGTCTTTTGGGATGCGCAGCCATCCTATTGACCATTTGATCAACCAACTTTGATTATTGTTATTTTTCAAATAGGAACATTTTTTATTGTTTCAGCACATGGCCACCGCTGGCAGCGTAAGCTTTGTCAGTTAGTGCATTGGGCAAATGATGGTACCAACCTGCACCTGCTGCAACAAATATTCTATTACTATCTCTGATGGCATTATATGCTGAGCCCACCCACCTTCCCGGTGAAACACGTTAACTTTGAGTACTCCTGCCGGTGGTCTTTGCCAAAGAGGGCTACAGTTCTATATCGTACTGTAAAACTTGTCTAGGAAATTACACAAATACACTAATTTTTTGAGGCAGAGGTAGTCCAAAATCAGAACTCTAAGCGATTTTGAAAACCACAACTCTTTTTGTTTTCAGTATTCTTGTACTTCCTCCTTTTCTGGTCTGCGTATACAATTTGATCAAAGTCAAACATTGTCAACTTTGACTAAGCTTAAAAAAAATATCAACATTAACAATATTATGAAACTAATATTACTAGATGCATCATGAAACTAGTTTTTAAACCATATAGTTTTGATATTGTAGATGCAGACTTTTTTCTACAAAATTAGTTAAATTTTACAAAGTTTGACTTTGATTAAATTTTATATGCAAACTAACAAGAAATAGAGGCAGTTACTCATAATCAGGCATTACAATCACTCACGGTGATACTCAAGACATCCTCTCGACAAGAACCAAGGCAAACCGCAGTGCGACTGTGCAATCTACCAAAGCTTGCCAGAATCAAGCCAAAGCACGGTCCTTTGGACTACCACTATTCTGACTACGTCTAATGTGAATAATAGAAGAACCGCGTTCCTTCATACTTTTCAGAATCTCTCTAACAAGAAAATCATTCCTTGATTAATATCCGTGCTGACAATAATCAATACTTCCTCCAAGCAATCAGATCCAACATCGACCAGGATGTTACTTCATTGCAAAGCCAAAGCAAAACCCTCCAGACTCGCTAGCAATTCGACCTCTAGTGCATCGGCACATGCGTGTGCATGCAACAACAAAAAATGACAATTCGGTCATGATCTCGCACGACCATCCTAGATCCACCAATTCCAACCAAAAATGCCCCACTAGTATTAAGTTTAACTCGATCCACACTAGGTAGTTTCCAGCTGCTCGCCTGAGCAGAGGCCGTATGACGGAGTCGAATCCGGCATATGTTGGGTAGGGAGGTCCCGAGCTAGTAGCCTTGGCACGATGGTAACAAAGACAGGTGATTTTACCCAAGTTCGGCCTCTCTTGAAAAGATAACACTCTACGTCCTGCTTTGATTCTATTGATTGAGGGGGTATAGAGTTGATACGTCTCCAACGTATCTACTTTTCCAAACACTTTTGCCTTTATTTTGGATTCTAATTTGCATGATTTGAATGAAACTAACCCGGACTGACATTGTTTTCAGCAGAATTGTCATGGTGTTATTTTTGTGCAGAAATAAAAGTTCTTGGAATGACCTGAAAATCAACGAAGATTATTTTTGGAATATATAAAAAATACTGGCGAAAGAATCAAGGCCAGGGGGCCCACACCCTGTCCACGAGGGTGGGGGCGCGCCTACCCCCTAGGCGCGCCCCCTGCCTCGTGGGTCCCCTGGTGCTCCTCCGACCACAACTCCAACTCTATATATTTGTGTTCGGGAAGAAAAAAATCAAGGAGAAGGATTCATCATGTTTTACGATACGGATCCGCTGCCAAGCCCTAATCTCTCTCGGGAGGGCTGATCTGGAGTCCGTTCGGGGCTCCGGAGAGGGGAATCCGTCGCCATCGTCATCATCAACCTTCCTCCATCACCAATTTCATGATGCTCACCGTCGTGCGTGAGTAATTTCATCGTAGGCTTGCTGGACGGTGATGTGTTGGATGAGATTTATCATGTAATTGAGTTAGTTTTGTTAGGGTTTGATCCCTAGTATCCATTATGTTCTGAGATTGATATTGCTATGACTTTGCTATGCTTAATGCTTGTCACTAGGGCCCGAGTGCCATGATTTCAGATATGAACCTATTATGTTTTCGTGAATATATGCGAGTTCTTGATCCTATCTTGGAAGTCTATAATCACCTATTATGTGTTATGATCCATTAACCCCGAAGTGACAATAATCGGGATACTTACCGGTGATGACCGTAGTTTGACGAGTTCATGTATTCACTAAGTGTTAATGCTTTGGTCCGGTACTCTATTAAAAGGAGGCCTTAATATCCCTTAGTTTCCAATAGGACCCCGCTGCCACGGGAGGGTAGGACAAAAGATATTATGCAAGTTCTTTTTCATAAGCACGTATGACTATATTCGGAATACATGCCTACATTACATTGATGAACTGGAGCTAGTTCTGCGTCACCCTATGTTATAACCGTTGCATGAGGAATCACATCCGACATAATTATCCATCACTGGTCCATTGCCTACGAGCTTTTCATATATTGATCTTCGCTTATTTACTGTTCCGTTGCTACTGTTACAATCACTATAAAACCAAAAATATTACTTTTGCTACCGTTACGATTACTATCATATTACTTTGCTACTAAAATACCTTGCTGCAGATATTAAGTTTCCAGGTGTGGTTGAATTGACAACTCAACTGCTAATACTTGAGAATATTCTTTGGCTCCCCTTGTGTCGAATCAATAAATTTGGGTTGAATACTCTACCCTCAAAAACTGTTGCGATCCCCTATACTTGTGGGTTATCAAGACTATTTTCTAGCGCCGTTGCCGGGGAGCATAGCTCTATTCTTTGAGTCACTTGGGATTTATATCTGCTGATCACTATGAAGAACTTAAAAGATCAAAGAACCAAGATTTTTCCCTCAACTACGAGGGAAGGTAAGGAACTGCCATCTAGCTCTGCACTTGATTCACCTTCTGTTTTGAGTAAACTTGCGACACCTACACCTGCTTTTCATTCTGATATGTCGCATGTTATTGATGATGCCACTTCTGCTTTGCATGATACTTATGATGAAACTACTTCTATGCTTGATAATACTGTCCCACTAGGTGAATTTCTTGATGAACAACTTGCTAGGGCTAGAGAGAATGAAATTATTGAAACTGATAATATTGATGAAAGTGATGATGAAGATTCTCCCCCTAGATATGAATTGCCTGTTGTGCCTGAGGGTTATGTTATGGATGAAGAAACTGCTAAAGACTTTCTTGCTTGCAATGATAGATCTGATCTTAAGAAATTATTAGCTAAGCTTAAAGAAAAGTGTTTGAATGCTAGAATGAAATATGACCCTGCTTTTGCTACTTCACCTATCTTTATTACTGACAAAGATTATGATTTCTCTGTCGATCCTGAGTTAATTACTTTGGTTGAATCTGATCCTTTTTATGGCTATGAATCTGAAACTGTTGTGGCACATCTTACTAAATTAAATGATATAGCCACCCTGTTTACTCATGATGAGGAAACTCGCTATTACTTTATCCTTAAGTTGTTTCCGTTCTCATTAAAGGGTGATGCTAAACATGGTTTAATTCTCTTGATCCCAGTTGTGTGCGTAGTCCCCAGGATATGATTTATTACTTCTCTACTAAATATTTCCCCGCTCATAAAAAACAAGCTGCCTTAAGGGAAATATATAATTTCGTGCAAATTGAAGAAGAGAGTCTCCCACAAGCTTGGGGAAGGCTTCTCCAATTACTTAATGCTTTGCCTGATCATCCTCTCAAGAAAAATGAAATACTTGATATCTTTTATAATAGACTAACCGATGCTTTCAGAGACCACCTGGATAGTTGTGCTGGTTGTGTTTTCAGGGAAAGAACTGTTGATCAAGCTGAATTGCTATTGAATAATATGTTGAGTAATGAAAATGGACACTTCCTGAACCAACTCCTAAGCCAACTCCAAAGAAAAGGGGTATTCTATTTCTTAGCCCCGAAGATATGCAAGAGGCAAAGAAATCTATGAAAGAAAAAGGTATTAAAGCTGAAGATGTTAAGAATTTACCACCTATTGAAGAGATACATGGTCTTGATAACCCGACACAGGTAGTAAAGGTAAATTCTCTCTATAGATTTGATGAAGGTGATATTCCTCGTTATAAGTCTGCTAGCCAATGCTTAGATGAGTTTGATAATTTTATTGTTAAACAAGAAAACTTCAATGCTTATGTTGGTAGACAATTGAAACGCAATGCTGATATGCTTGAACACTTGAGTGATGATATGTCTAGAGTTAAAAGTGAGCTTAAAATTATTAGTAAAAATGCTTCTATGGTTCCCACTCAAGTAGAACAAGTACTTAAAGCTCATAATGATTTGCTCAATGAATTAAATAATAAGAAAAATGATAATGATGTTAGAGTTATGACCAGAGGGGGTAAAATGACTCAGGAACCTTTGTATCCTGAGGGCCACCCTAAGAGAATTGAGCAAGATTCTCAGAGAACTAATATTGATGCACCTAGTTCTTCTAAGGAGAAGAAGAAAAATGATAGGACTTTGCATGCTTCTAGTGAACCTGTTGTTGACACACCTAAGAATCCCAATGATATTTCTATTTCTGATGCTGAAACACAATCTGGTAATGAACATGAACCTAGTGATAATGTTAATGATGATGTTCATGTTGATGCTCAACCTAGCAATGATAATGATGTAGAGATTGAACCTGCTGTTGATCTTGATAACCCACAATCAAAGTATCAACGTTATGATAAGAGAGACTTCGTTGCTAGGAAGCACGGTAAGGAAAGAGAACCATGGGTTCAGAAACCCATGCCTTTTCCTTCCAAACCATCCAAGAAAAAGGATGATGAGGATTTTGAGCGCTTTGCTGAAATGATTAGACCTATCTTTTTGTGTATGCGTTTGACTGATATGCTTAAAATGAATCATTATGCTAAGTATATGAAGGATATTGTTACTAATAAAAGAAAGATACCGGAAGCTGAAATTTCCACCATGCTTGCTAATTACACTTTTAAGGGTCGAATACCAAAGAAACTTGGAGATCCAGGAGTACCAACTATACCATGCTCCATTAAGAGAAACTATGTTGAAACTGCTTTATGTGATCTTGGAGCTGGTGTTAGTGTTATGCCTCTCTTTTTATATCATAACTAGAATTGAATAAGTTGACACCTACTAAAATATCTTTGCAAATGGCTGATAAATCAATTGCTATACCTGTCAGTATTTGTGAGGATGTGCCTGTTGTGGTTGCAAACGTTACTATTTTAACGGACTTCGTTATTCTTGATAATCCCGAGGACGATAGTATGTCGATTATCCTTGGTAGACCCTTTTTGAATACTGCAGGGGCTGTTGTTGATTGCAACAAAGGCAATGTCACTTTTCATGTTAATGGTAATGAGCATACAGTACACTTTCCGAGGAAACAACCTCAAGTCCATAGTATCAATTCTATTGGAAAATTTTCAACGATTATTATTGGAGGTTTTGAATTTCCTCTTCCTACTGTCAAGAAGAAATATGACATTCTTATTGTTGGGGACATGCATATCCCTGTTGAGGTACCTAGTGTTATTCAAAATTTCTCCGGTTTCATGCGATTCGGAATGAGTTTGTTAACAAGACTTGATCAACCTTGTTAGTGGATTCCTTTTGATGAGCATGAGATGGATGAAGTTAGAAAGCACAACCTTCTGTACCCTTCTTTTTTACTTTCTGTTATTTATATTAAATAAAGCGAAAATGGTATTTTCTATCTATTTTCTGAATTATCCTTGCAATAAAAAATACCCCAAAAATAAAAGTTCTCCAAATGCCCTGAAAATGAAATATGACTTTTCCAGAATATTTAAGATTTTTTGGCACTAAGAACACATCAGGGGGACCCACCGTGTGCCCACGAGGGTGGAGGGCGCGCCCCCTGCCTTGTGGACCCCAGGTGGGTCCCCTCCACTTATTCTTGCACCCACACACTTCGTATTCCTCTAGAAAAAATTATCCACCATCTCAAACCCGAGTTCTAGCTCATCTTGCTGCCATTTTCGATCTCCTTGCTCAAAGCTCCATTCACAAAACTGCTTTGGGGGATTGTTCTTCGGTATGTGACTCCTCCAATGGTCCGATTAGTTTTTGTTCTAGTGCTTTATTTATTGCAAAATTTTGTTGCTTAGGTGACCCTGTTCTTGAACTTGCATGTCAAATTTATGTGGTCAAAAGTAGTTTTAATGCATGATATAGCCTCTATACACTTGTAGGAGTAGTTGCTATCAATTTTGTTGAGTTTGGTTCACTTTTATTTTGAGTCACTAAAAATTACAGAAATTTTTTAGAGGAAGAAATATGTTTAGGAAAATGTACCAAGGTAGTTCCTCAAGGAAGCAAGGCCCAAGGCCCGCAATACGCGAGCCGGATAATGAACTACCAAGGGAGGCTCAAGTACGGCCTTGTGAATGGTCGTCAGAGGATTTCATGGTTCGGGTAGGAATCAAGGAAGAATTTGATGCATATGTGCATAACACTGATCTGGAGAGCTTGGAGGCAGATAAGTGCTGGCAATACCTCTACTTAACTGATTCATTTGTGAGAAGGTTTAAATATACATCTTCGCGCAATTCTCACACAGTCCTATTTGATCTTATGATAAATCTTATACTATGGACTTAGAATATTTTAATATTACTTGTAAACTCCCGCAGTGGGGTAGTGCTAGTGAACCTCGCAAATCTGAATTTAAAGAATTTCTTGCTAGTATCACTATGGGGGAATCTAGAGAAATAACACAAGCTACCATAGGGAGCATTCATTTTCCTGCCATACATTATTTTGCTCTCTCTATAGGTAGATGCATTAATGGTAAGGATGAGGCTTGTCACATGTGCGTTCCAGATCTTAGTGTTCTCAAGAGTGCTGTATTAGGAGATAGACAATATAACTTGGGGGCCATTGTTGCACGCAGGTTGCATAACAATAGTACTAACGGAGATTTCCTCGGTGGAATTTATGTAACCCGTTTAGCTGATTTTCTTGGTATACCCATACGTGGGGATGATATTGAGTTGCCTCCTACTTATCTTGATTATAATGCTATGGTTCTTCATCAGTTTGTTGAGAGAAACGATCAGTTCCTCCAGTACCGACTAATCTTTGACACACGGCGCACCTTCCACGTTGCTCTCCCTACTCCTGCTTTCTTTGACTTTTAGAAAAAAGGGAGATATGTTATAAACAGGGAGGAGGCGAGCGAGTACAAGAGGAGGACGAAGGTAGATCGCCTCCAAGTTGCAGCTCATGAGGAAATTGCCGCTGCCTTTCAGTACGACCCCAGCTACAACTTTGATCCTTGGGCATAGACCAACTTAGGCCAAAAGCCTAAGCTTGGGGGAGTATGTATTTCTCACCGACATTACATTCATGTTCACACACTCATGCCAGTTGTCGGTGCTCATACTTTTTCGTTGTATCATCCATGCTAGTTTATTTTCTTTTTAAGCATTCTTCTTGTGTGTTTGAAAAACCTTAAGAAAAACCAAAAAAAAATTAGTTGTAGCTTTTAGTTAGTTTAATTTCCATGCCTGTAGTAGTAATAATTAAAAAGAAAACCCCAAAAGAGTTCTCGTTGTTCTTTTGCTTGTTGGGAGCTTTCGCGTGTAAATAGTTTTGTTTCTTTTCTTTTCTTCAGGGGTCGAGAGGAGAAGACCACGATGAAAATGTTGAGTGGCTCTCTTATGCATTATTGTTGATTTAACAAAGAGCCCACATTACTTTGTCTTCTCTCCTGAGTTGAATGCTTGCAGATTCCAGCTTAGTCCAATGCACGTGCACTTTTATTATTATCCACACTATACGGTCGTGCAAGTGAAAGGCCATAATGACGATATATGATGAACTGATTGAGATGAGAAAAGCTGGTATGAACTCAACCTCTCTTGTTTTTGTAAATATGATTAGTTGATCATTCCTGATTCAGCCTATTATGAATGAAACATGTCTGCAATGACAATTAGAGATTATAGTTGATCATGCCATGCTTAATTTGCTAGTAGTTTATAATGGTTTACCTTGCGTGCCAACATGCTATTAAAATGGTTGTGATGTGGTATGATAGGGTGGTATCCTCCTTTGAACGATTCGAGTGGGTTGACTTGGCACATGTTCACGCATGTAGTTGAAACAAAATCAACATAGCCTCCACGATATTTATTTCATGGTGAATTATATCCTACTTGTTGGGAATATGCCCTAGAGGCAATAATAAATTGGTTATTGTTATATTTCCTTGTTCATGATAATCGTTTATTATCCATGCTGGAATTGTATTGATAGGAAACTCAGATACATGTGTGGATACATAGACAACACCATGTCCCTAGTAAGCCTCTAGTTGACTAGCTCGTTGATCAATAGATGGTTATGGTTTCCTGACCATGGACATTGGATGTCATTGATAACGGGATCACATCATTAGGAGAATGATGTGATGGACAAGACCCAATCCTAAGCCTAGCACAAAGATCGTGTAGTTCGTATGCTAAAGCTTTTCTAATGTCAAGTATCATTTCCTTAGACCATGAGATTGTGCAACTCCCGGATACCGTAGGAATACTTTGGGTGTGCCAAACGTTACAACGTAACTGGGTGACTATAAAGGTGCACTACGGGTATCTCCGAAAGTGTCTGTTGGGTTGGCACGAATCGAGACTGGGATTTGTCACTCCGTGTGACGGAGAGGTATCTCTGGGCCCACTCGGTAGGACATCATCATAATGTGCACAATGTGATCAAGGAGTTGATCACGGGATGATGTGTTACGGAACGAGTAAAGAGACTTGCCGGTAACGAGATTGAACAAGGTATCGGGATATCGACGATCGAATCTCGGGCAAGTATCGTACCGATAGACAAAGGGAATTGTATACAGGATTGATTAAGTCCTTGACATCGTGGTTCATCCGATGAGATCATCGTGGAGCATGTGGGAGCCAGCATGGGTATCTAGATCCCGCTGTTGGTTATTGACCGGAGAACGTCTCGGTCATGTCTGCATGGTTCCCGAACCCGTAGGGTCTACACACTTAAGGTTCGGTGACACTAGGGTTATAGAGATATTAGTATGCGGTAACCCGAATGTTGTTCGGAGTCCCGGATGAGATCCCGGATGTCACGAGGGGTTCCAGAATGGTCCGGAGGTAAAGAATTATATATAGGAAGTGCTATTTCGGCCATCGAGACAAGTTTCGGGGTCACCGGTATTGTACCGGGACCACCGGAAGGGTCCCGGGGGTCCACCGGGTTGGGCCACCTACCCCGGGGGGCCACATGGGCTGTAGGGGGTGCGCCTTGGCCTATATGGGCCAAGGGCACCAGCCCCAAGAGGCCCATGCGCCAAGAATCAAGGGAAAGGAAGAGTCCTAAAGGGGGAAGGCACCTCCGAGGTGCCTTGGGGAGGAGGGACTCCTCCCTGGCCGCACCCTTCCTTGGAGGAAGGGACAAGGCCGCGCCTCCCCCCTCTCCCTTGGCCCTATATATAGTGGGGGGAAGGGAGGGCAACCATACCTAAGCCCTGGCGCCTCCCTCTCCCTCCCATGACACATCTTCCTCCTCCCGCAGCGCTTGGCGAAGCCCTGTTGGAATCCCGCTACTTCCACCACCACGCCGTCGTGCTGCTGGATCTCCATCAACCTCTCCTTCTCCCTTGCTGGATCAAGAAGGAGGAGACTTCGCTGCTCCGTACGTGTGTTGAACGCGGAGGTGCCGTCCGTTCGGCGCTAGGATCATCGGTGATTTGGATCACGACGAGTACGACTCCATCAACCCCGTTCTCTTGAACGCTTCCGCACGCGATCTACAAGGGTATGTAGATCCACTCCTCCCTCGTTGCTAGATGACTCCATAGATAGATCTTGGTGACATGTAGGAAAATTTTGAATTTATGCTACGTTCCCCAACAGTGGCATCATGAGCTAGGTATATGCGTAGTTTCTATGCACGAGTAGAACACAAAGTAGTTGTGGGCGTTGATTTTGTTCAATATGCTTACCGTTACTAGTCCAATCTTGATTCGGTGGCATTGTGGGATGAAGCGGCCCAGACCGACCTTACACGTACTCTTATGTGAGACTGGTTCCATCGACTGACATGCACTAGTTGCATAAGGTGGCTAGCGGGTGTCTGTCTCTCCCACTTTAGTCGGATCGGATTCGATGAAAAGGGTCCTTATGAAGGGTAAATAGCAATTGGCATATCACGTTGTGGTTTTTGCGTAGGTAAGAAACGTTCTTGCTAGAAACCCATAGCAGCCACGTAAAACATGCAAACAACAATTAGAGGACGTCTAACTTGTTTTTGCAGGGTATGCTATGTGATGTGATATGGCCAAAAGGATGTGATGAATGATATATGTGATGTATGAGATTGATCATGTTCTTGTAATAGGAATCACGACTTGCATGTCGATGAGTATGACAACCGGCAGGAGCCATAGGAGTTGTCTTAATTTATTTATGACCTGCGTGTCAACATAAACGTCATGTAATTACTTTACTTTATTGCTAACCGTTAGCTGTAGTAGTAGAAGTAATAGTTGACGAGACAACTTCATGAAGACATGATGATAGAGATCATGATGATGGAGATCATGGTGTCATGCCGGTGATGATGATGATCATGGAGCCCTGAAGATGGAGATCAAGAGGAGCAAAGTGATGATGGCCATATCATGTCACTATTTGATTGCATGTGATGTTTATCATGTTTATGCATCTTGTTTACTTAGAACGACGGTAGTAAATAAGATGATCCCTCATAATAATTTCAAGAAAGTGTTCCCCCTAACTGTGCACCGTTGCGACAGTTCGTTGTTTCGAAGCACCACGTGATGATCGGGTGTTAGATTCTGACGTTCACATACAACGGGTGTAAGACAGATTTACACACGCGAAACACTTAGGTTGACTTGACGAGCCTAGCATGTACAGACATGGCCTCGGAACACAAGAGACCAAAAGGTCGAGCATGAGTCGTATGGTAGATACGATCAACATGAAGATGTTCACCGATGTTGACTAGTCCGTCTCACGTGATGATCGGACACGGCCTAGTTGACTCGAATCATGTAATCACTTAGATGACTAGAGGGATGTCTATCTGAGTGGGAGTTCATAAGATGAACTTAATTATCCTGAACATAGTCAAAAGGTCTTCGCAAATTATGTCGTAGCTCGCGCTTCAGTTCTACTGTTTAGATATGTTCCTAGAGAAAATTTAGTTGAAAGTTGATAGTAGTAATTATGCGGACTAGGTCCGTAAACTGAGGTTTATCCTCATTGCTTCATAGAAGGCTTATGTCCTTAATGCACCGCTCAGTGTGCTGAACCTCGAACGTTGTCTATGGATGTTGCGAACATCTGACATACACATTTTGATAACTACGTGATAGTTCAGTTAAACGGCTTAGAGTTGAGGCACCGAAGACGTTTTGAAATGTCGAAAAACATATGAGATGTTTCGAGGGCTGAAATTGGGATTTCAGGCTCGTGCCCACGTCAAGAGGTATAAGACCTCCGACGATTTTCTTAGCCTGCAAACTAAGGGAGAAAAGCTCAATTGTTGAACTTGTGCTCAGATTGTCTGAGTACAACAATTGCTTGAATCGAGTGGGAGTTGATCTTCCAGATGAAATAGTGATGGTTCTCCGAAGTCATTACCACCAAGCTGCTTGAGCTTCGTGATGAACTATAATATATCAAGGACATAAATGATGATCCTTGAGATATTCGCGATGTTTGACACCACAAAAGTAGAGATCAAGAAGGAGCATCAATTGTTGATGGTTGGTGAAACCACTAGTTTCAAGAAGGGTAAGGGCAAGAAGGGATACTTCATGAAACGGCAAATCAGCTGCTGCTCTAGTGAAGAAACCCAAAGTTGAACCCAAACCCGTGACTAAGTGCTTCTGTAATAAGGGGAACAGCCACTGGAGCAGAATTACCCTAGATACTTGGTAGATGAGAAGGCTGGCAAAGTCGATAGAAGTATATATTGGATATACATTGTGTTAATGTGTACTTTACTAGTACTCCTAGTAGCACCAGGGTATTAGATACCGGTTCGGTTGCTAAGTGTTAGTAACTCGAAATAAAAGCTACGGAATAAACGGAGACTAGCTAAAGGTGAGATGACGATATGTGTTGGAAGTATTTCCAAGGTTGATCAAATATCGCACGCTCCCTCTACCATCGAGATTGGTGTTTGCGTTGAGCATAGACATGATGGGATTATGTCTATCGCAATACGGTTATTCATTTAAAGAGAATAATGGTTACTCTGTTTATTTGAATAATACCTTCAATGGTCTTACACCTAAAATGAATGGTTTATTGAATCTCGATCGTAGTGATACACATGTTCATGCCAAAAGATAGTAATGATAGTACCACCTACTTGTGGCACTGCCACGTAAGTCATATCGGAATAAAACGCATGAAGAAGCTCCATGTTGATGGATCTTTGGGCTCACTCGTTTTGAAAAGTTTGAGACATGTGAACCATGTCTATTGGTGTATATGCATGAAGAAACTCCATGCAAATGGACCGTTTGGACTCACTTGATTTTGAATCACTTGAGACATGCAAATCATACCACATGGGCAAGATGACTGAAAGCCTCGGTTTCAGTAAAATGGAACTAGAAAGAAACTTGTTGGAAGTAATGCATTTTGATGTGTGTAGTCCAATGAGTGCTGAGGCGTGTAGTGGATATTGTTATGTTCTTACTTCACAGATGATTGAGTAGATGTTCAGTATATTTACTTGATGAATCACGAGTCTGAATTATTGAAAGGTTCAAGTAATTTCAGGGTGAAGTTGAAAGATCATCGTGACAAGAGGATAAAATATTTATGATATGATCATAGAGATGAATATCTGAATTACGAGTTTGGCACAGAATTAAGACATTGTGGAAATTGTTTCACAACTAATACAGCCTGGAACACCATAGTGTGATGGTGTGTCCGAACATCATAACTGCACCCTATTGGATATGATGCATACCATGATGTCTCTTATCGAATTACCACGATAGTTTATGGGTTAGGCTTTAGAGACAACCACATTCACTTTAAATAGGGCACCACGTAATTCCGATGAGATGACACCGTATGAACTATGGTTTAGAGAAACCTAAGCTGTCATTTCTTAAAAGTTTGGGGCTGCGATGCTTATGTGAAAAGGTTTCAGGCTGATAAGCTCGAACCCAAAGCGGATAAATGCATCTTCATAGGACACCCAAAACAGTTGGGTATACCTCCTGTCTCAGATCCGAAAGCAATAAGGGATTGTTTCTAGAATCGGGTCCTTTCTCGAGGAAAAGTTTCTCTCGAAAGAATTGAGTGGGAGGATGGTGGATACTTGATGAGGTTATTGAACCATCTCTTCAACTAGTGTGTGGCAGGGCACAGGGAGTTGTTCCTGTGGCACCTACACCAATTGAAGTGGAAGCTTATGATAGTGATCATGAAACTTCAGATCAAGTCACTACCAAACCTCGTGGGATGACAAGGATGCGTACTACTTCAGAGTGGTACGTAATCCTGTCTTGGAAGTCATGTTGCTAGACAACAATGAACCTACGAGCTATGGAGAAGCAATGGTGGGCCTGGATTCCGATAAATGGCTCGAGGCCATAAAATCCGAGAGAGGATCCATGTATGAAAACAAAGTGTAGACTTTGGCGGAACGGCTCGATGGTCGTAAGGCTGTTGAGTACAGATGGATTTTAAAAGGAAGACGGACAATGATGGCAAGTATCACCATTAAGAAAGCTCGACTTGTCATTAAGATGTTTCCCGACAAGTTCAAGGAGTTGACTACGATGAGACTTTCTCACCCGTAGCGATGCTAAGAGTCTGTTGGAATTATGTTAGCGATTACTGCATTATTTATGAAATCTTGCAGATAGGATGTCAAAACATTGTTTCCTCGATGTTTTTTTTGAGGAAAGGTTGTATGTGATACAACCGGAAGGTTTTGTCAATCCTGAAAGATGCTAATAAGTATGCAAAGCTCCAGCAATCCTTCTAAGGACTGGAGTAAGCATCCCGGAGTTGGAATGTACGCTTTGATGAGATGATCAAAGATTTTGGGTTTATACAAAGTTTATGAGAAACTTGTATTTCCAAAGAAGTGAGTGGGAGCACTATAGAATTTCTGATGAGTATATGTTGTTGACATATTGTTGATCAGAAATGACGTAGAATTTCTGGAAAGCATATAGGGTTATTTGGAAAGTGTTTTTCAATGGAAAGCCTGGAATAAGCTACTTGAACATTGAGCATCAAGATCTATAAGGATAGATCAAAACGCTTAATGGTACTTTCAAATGAGCACATACCTTGACATGATCTTGAAGGTGTTCAAGATGGATCAGTCAAAGAAGGAGTTCTTGCCTGAGTTGTAAGGTATGAAGTTAAGACTTAAAGCTCGACCACGGCAGAATAGAGAGAAAGGACGAAGGTCGTCCCCTATGCTAAAGACATAGGCCCTACAGTATGCTATGTTGTGTACCGCACCTGAAATGTGCCTTGCCATGAGTCAGTCAAGGGGTACAAGAGTGATCCAAGAATGGATCACAAGACAGCGGTCAAAGTTATCCTTAGTAACTAGTGGACTAAGGAATTTTCTCGATTATGGAGGTGGTAAAAGAGTTCGTCGTAAAGGGTTATGCCGATGCAAACTTTGACACTAATCCAGATTATTCTGAGTAGTAAACTGGATTCGTATAGTAGAACAGTTATTTGGAATAGCTCCAAATAGAACGTGGTAGCTGCATCTAGGAGATGACATAGAGATTTGTGAATTACATACGGATCTGAATGTTTCAGACTCGTTGACTATAACCTCTCTCACAAGCATATCATGATCAAACCCAGAACTCTTGGGTGTTAGTCACATGGGGATGTGACCTTGAGTGTTAATCACATATTGATGTGAACTAGATTATTGACTCTAGTGAACTCTTTGGATGTTGGTCACATGGGGATGTGACCTGTGAGTGTTAATCACATGGCGATGTGAACTAGATTATTGACTCTAGTGCAAGTGGGAGACTGTTGGGAATATGCCCTAGAGGCAATAATAAATTGGTTATTGTTATATTTCCTTGTTCATGATAATCGTTTATTATCCATGCTGGAATTGTATTGATAGGAAACTCAGATACATGTGTGGATACATAGACAACACCATGTCCCTAGTAAGCCTCTAGTTGACTAGCTCGTTGATCAATAGATGGTTACGGTTTCCTGACCATGGACATTGGATGTCATTGATAACGGGATCACATCATTAGGAGAATGATGTGATGGACAAGACCCAATCCTAAGCCTAGCACAAAGATCGTGTAGTTCGTATGCTAAAGCTTTTCTAATGTCAAGTATCATTTCCTTAGACCATGAGATTGTGCAACTCCCGGATACCGTAGGAATACTTTGGGTGTGCCAAACGTCACAACGTAACTGGGTGACTATAAAGGTGCACTACGGGTATCTCCGAAAGTGTCTGTTGGGTTGGCACGAATCGAGACTGGGATTTGTCACTCCGTGTGACGGAGAGGTATCTCTGGGCCCACTCGGTAGGACATCATCATAATGTGCACAATGTGATCAAGGAGTTGATCACGGGATGATGTGTTACGGAACGAGTAAAGAGACTTGCCGGTAATGAGATTGAACAAGGTATCGGGATACCGACGATCGAATCTCGGGCAAGTATCGTACCGATAGACAAAGGGAATTGTATACAGGATTGATTAAGTCCTTGACATCGTGGTTCATCCGATGAGATCATCGTGGAGCATGTGGGAGCCAACATGGGTATCCAGATCCCACTGTTGGTTATTGACCGGAGAACGTCTCGGTCATGTCTGCATGGTTCCCGAACCCGTAGGGTCTACACACTTAAGGTTCGATGACGCTAGGGTTATAGAGATATTAGTATGCGGTAACCCGAATGTTGTTCGGAGTCCCGGATGAGATACCGGACGTCACGAGGAGTTCCGGAATGGTCCGGAGGTAAATAATTATATATAGGAAGTGCTATTTCGGCCATCGGGACAAGTTTCAGGGTCACCGGTATTGTACCGGGACCACCGGAAGGGTCCCGGGGGTCCACCGGGTGGGGCCACCTACCCCGGGGGGCCACATGGGCTGTAGGGGGTGCGCCTTGGCCTATATGGGCCAAGGGCACCAGCCCCAAGAGGCCCATGCGCCAAGAATCAAGGGAAAGGAAGAGTCCTAAAGGGGGAAGACACCTCCGAGGTGCCTTGGGGAGGAGGGACTCCTCCCTGGCCGCACCCTTCCTTGGAGGAAGGGCCAAGGCTGCGCCTCCCCCCTCTCCCTTGGCCCTATATATAGTGGGGGGAAGGGAGGGCAACCATACCTAAGCCCTGGCGCCTCCCTCTCCCTCCCATGACACATCTTCCTCCTCCCGCAGCGCTTGGTGAAGCCCTGTTGGAATCCCGCTACTTCCACCACCACGCCGTCGTGCTGCTGGATCTCCATCAACCTCTCCTTCCCCCTTGCTGGATCAAGAAGTAGGAGACGTCGCTGCTCCGTACGTGTGTTGAACGCGGAGGTGCCATCCGTTCGGCGCTAGGATCATCGGTGATTTGGATCACGACGAGTACGACTCCATCAACCCCGTTCTCTTGAACGCTTCCGCGCGCGATCTACAAGGGTATGTAGATCCACTCCTCCCTCATTGCTAGATGACTCCATAGATAGATCTTGGTGACACATAGGAAAATTTTGAATTTATGCTACGTTCCCCAACACTACTCATGCTTGCATTCAGTGTTGATTAATTTTAATGCATGTTCATGACTGTTGTCGCTCTCTAGCTGGTCGCTCCCCAGTCTCTTTCTAGCCTTCACTTGTAATAAGAGGGAATATTGCTTGTGCATCCAATCCCATAAACCCCAAAGTTATTCCATATGAGTCCACCATACCTTCCTATATACGGTATCTACCTGCCGTTCCAAGTAAATTTGTATGTGCCAAACTCTAAACCTTCAAATGAAATCCTGTTTTGTATGCTCGAATAGCTCATGTATCAACTAGGGCAATCTGTATCTTCCATGCTAGGCGGGTTATTCTCAAGAGGAGTGGACTCCGCTCCTCACTCACCAGAAAATGGCTGGTCACCGGGATGCCCAGTCCCATGCTCAAATCAAATCAAAATAATTGCAAACAAAACTCCCCTAGGATTGTTGTTAGTTGGAGTCACCCGTTGTTTCGGGCAAGCCATGGATTGATGCTTGTTGGTGGTGGGGGAGTATAAACTTTACCATTCTGCTTGGGAACCGCCTATAATGTGTGTTGCATGGAAGATATTGAGATCTTTGGTTGTTATGTTGACAATGAAAGTATACCGCTCAAAATATTATTCATCTCTATTTCAAATCGAGCTCTAGCACCTCTACAAATCCCTGCTTCCCTCTGTGAAGGGCCTATCCATTTACTTTTATATTGAGTCATCATCCTCTTATTAAAAAGCACCAGTTGGAGAGCACCGCTGTCATTTGCATGTATTATTATTAGTTTACATTGACTATGATTGGATCTCTTTTACTATGAATTACAATTTCCAGTCAGCCCTTGATCTTCAGAGGTGCTCTGCATATCTTTGCTGAAAACTTGAATGCCGACTTTACATATTTACAACAATAAGAGCAAACAGAGTTTGTAAAAAAAATTCTTTATCACTTTCAGTTTGTCAACTGAATTGCTTGAGGACAAGCAAAGGTTTAAGCTTGGGGGAGTTGATACGTCTCCAATGTATGTATTTTTCCAAACACTTTTGCCCTTGTTTTTTTGGACTCTAACTTGCATGCTTTGAATGGAACTAACCCAGACTGACGCTATTTTCAGCAGAATTGCCATGGTGTTATTTTTGTGCAGAAATAAAAGTTCTTGGAATGACCTGAAAATCAACGGAGACTATTTTTGGAATATATAAAAAATACTGGCGAAAGAATCAAGGCCATGCGCCCACACCCTGTCCACGAGGGAGGGGCGCGCCTACCCCCTGGGTGCGCCCCCTACCTCGTGGGCCCCCTGGTGCTCCTCCGACCTCAACTCCAACTCTATATATTCGTGTTTGGGAGAAAAAAATCAGAGAGAAAGATTCATCATGTTTTACGATACGGAGTCGCCGCAAAGCCCTAATCTCTCTCAGGAGGGCTGATCTAGAGTCCGTTCGGGGCTCCGGAGAGGGGAATCCATCGCCATCGTCATCATTAACCTTCCTCCATCACCAATTTCATGATGCTCACCGTCGTGCGTGAGTAATTCCATCATAGGCTTGCTGGACGATAATGGGTTGGATGAGATTTATCATGTAATCGAGTTAGTTTTGTTAGGGTTTGATCCCTAGTATCCATTATGTTCTGAGATTGATGTTGCTATGACTTTGCTATGCTTAATGCTTGTCACTAGGGCCCGAGTGCCATGATTTCAGATCTGAACCTATTATGTTTTCATGAATATATGTGAGTTCTTCATCCTATCTTGGAAGTCTATAGTCACCTATTATGTGTTATGATCCGTTAACCCCGAAGTGACAATAATCGGGATACTTACCAGTGATGACCGTAGTTTGAGGAGTTCATGTATTCACTAAGTGTTAATGCTTTGGTCTGGTACTCTATTAAAAGGAGGCCTTAATACCCTTAGTTTCCAATAGGACCCCGCTGCCATGGGAGGGTACGAAAAAACATGTCATGCAAGTTCTTTTCCATAAGCATGTATGACTATATTCGGAATACATGCCAACATTACATTGATGAACTGGAGCTAGTTCTGTGTCACCCTATGTTATAACCATTGCATGAGGAATCGCATCCGACATAATTATCCTTCACTGATCCATTGCCTACGAGCTGTTCATATATTGATCTTCGCTTATTTACTTTTCCGTTGCTACTGTTACAATCACTATAAAACCAAAAATATTACTTTTGCTACCGTTACCATTACTATCATATTACTTTGCTACTAAAATACCTTGCTGCAGATATTAAGTTTCCAGGTGTGGTTGAATTGACAACTCAGCTGCTAATACTTGAGAATATTCTTTGGCTCCCCTTGTGTTGAATCAATAAATTTGGGTTGAATACTCTACCCTTGAAAACTGTTGCGACCCCCTATACTTGTGGGTTATCAAGAGTACAGGTTGATATACCATGAGATTGTGTATGAATGAGTTAGCCTTTACAGTCTACACCCCTCATCTTATATAGCCATTGGGGTACCTAGGGTTACATAGGTCAGTTGCATCTAAGAATAAACATGTCGAAGATCGTCTTGGAGTATGCACCAAATCTTCGAAGATTCCATCTTGATTCTCCAGAGGGCCCGACGAATGTGGCCCACTGGTTGATTACTTTGGGGGTCCTCGGCATGGCCCATATGTTCGGGAGCCAGCATGGTTCGCACCCCCTTATCCAGGGCACCATCAGTACTCCCCCAACCTTTCTTCAAGCCGAGAACATACTCGGTCGGCCCACTCTATCCTTCATCTTTGGTCTTCGTTCTTGTAAATTGGTTGACAGTGTCATGGGCTAGTGGGTATCAACCTAGTCGGTCCATAGTCCATGGGTCGGGCCTATGGCCCACCAATCATATAAGGACTTCGGAAGCCTTGGCGGCATAATCAAGGTGGACTCAGCCGAAGACTTGGCGTGTACTTCAAGGACTACTCCGGCCGCTAACGTTTATCTTCCTAGATGATAACCGACCATGTGTAACCCTAGATACCCCCGGTGCCTATATAAACTGTGGGGTTAGTCTGTAAAGAGACAAGTACAATCACCTCCATTAGGGTTTAGTACACAACATACGAGCCTGTATTCGTTACTCCATCATCAATATAATCAAGCAGGGCATAGGGTTTTACCTCTTCAAGAGGGCCCAAACCTGGGTAAAACATCGTGCCCTTCGTCTCCTGTTACCATTGTTCTTAGATCCATAGCTTGGGACCCCCTTCCCGGGATATGCTGATTTTAGTACTGACATTGGTGCTTACATTGAGAGTTCCGCCGTGTGATCAAAGAGGATCAATGGAAGCGTTGATCTATGACCAAAACCCTCATGGCGTGGTTCCCATGCCTGAAACCCCCGTTAGCGGATTGCGCCACCTCCATCAAAAGGTGGAGCACGATGAGCTAGAGCTAACACCCGAGCCCTGTGCTCCTTCTCCCATCTCGGTTGAAGGTCTCCATATGGAGAAGGACCAAGGGCTAAGGTATCATCTATCAGAAGACCTCGGCGTCAACCGAGAAGAAGGAGACAAGGACTCGGATCTTAAAACCAATTCGGCCCACTCGTAGTCGGCACACCCTCCTAGGCACAAAGTCGTCAGAGCTTCAAGCCTACGAACAGCTGCGATCGAATTCTTGCTCCCACCCGCCATGCACATCAAGTACTGCCGGATTAACTCAGAGCCTCCCAGGGACCTAATTTACATAAAACAACAAGCTGATGAGCCAGTCAGGCAATTCTGGACAAGATTCCCATTCGCCAAGAATAGGATACCAGATTGTCATGATTCAGATCTCTTAGGAACTTTCAGGCACAACTGCCATGATGAAGGCATCTTAAACACCCTTGCCCGACGATGAGTTCAAACCTTCTCTGAATTGTTGGATATGGTGTGAAAATTTTGCACCATGGAAGACGCTTGGTTGCTCAAAAAGAGCAAGAAGACTTGATCTACATCTATAAATTAAAGCACGACAGAGAAACACGCCGAAAAAGGCATTCTGGACATCCGCGTCAGTCGAGCCATCACGGAAATGAAAAAAGCCGGTCACGGGATCCAAAACCACCCTTGACGGCCTGTTGGACAAGTCGTGCCCATTCCACTCTGTTTTGTTAAACGCAAACCCAACTCATAGACTTCGAGCTTGCTGGGTGGTCAAACAGGTGGCTAAGGGAGGTGAAGCATTCCTCAGAAATACACGCGCATACAGTCATTCAACAAACTCTTCGGACGACGAGAGTAACTTGATGATTTACGGAACTTAGACATCAAGAAATCGGAAGAAAAGATCCCCTCAAGAGCTAAGCCACGTCCAGCATATAACAACTCCAGATACGTGGCTAGACACGTCAATTACCTTTGACCAACAGGACTAGCCGAAGTCTAGCTCAAGCTGATGTCCGACAGCCTTGGTCCATGATCCCATAGTGGACGGATGTAGGCTTTGAAAGGTATTAATGGATGGTGGCAGCAGTTAAATCTCATTACTAGGATACTTGGGACAAAATGCAGCTCGACAGATCGCGCATTGAGCAAAGTCACACCACTTTTAGGGGAATCATCCTCGGAAAAGAGGCGTGATGCAGCAGAAAAAACACCCACGATGTGGTTTTCGGGACTCCCGAGAACTGACGGTCCGAGGAGTTGACCATCCACATTGTACCCTTCCAAAGTGGCTATCACGACCTATTGGGACATGACACCTTCTAATTCTAGGCAATCCCGCACTACGGGTACATGAAGCTTAAAATGCCGGGCCCAAACGGAGTCATTACCATCACAAGCAACCTTGACAGATCACTTAGAGCCGAGAACAAAATATCATCACTTAATATCGAATCATTGTCTAAAGCCCTTGCCGCTGAGGAATTGATGGCACTTCGGGCCACGGTTGGCAAGGATGCCGTCATCCTGGATAAGAGATCTAAATCCACTTCATTCAAGCCAGCAGATGAGATTCAAATTTCAAGTACACCCAACAGACCTAAATAAAACATCGTCCATTGGTGCACAACTTGATCCAGAGATTGAAGAAGCCCTTTGCAATTTCCTTAGAGAAAACTGGGATATTTTTGCTTGGCATCCCTCAGACATGCCAGGAATCCCAAGGAACCTAGCTGAGCATAGCCTCAATATAATAAAAGGCTCAAAACCTGTTAAATAGGTGAGGGAGTCTTGGATTAGGGGGTCCTCGGGTGTGTGTGGACAGTTTGATATGGGCCGGACTGATGGCGGCTGTGAAGATAAAAGCAAAAGACTTTCCCCCATGTCCTGGTAGGACTGCTATATGTGTGGATGACAAGTTTGATGTCCAGATATGTTATTTCCTTCCCCTACAAACCGACTCTGTAGAATCCTAGGCCCCTCCGGCGTGTATATAAATCAGAGGGTTTAGTCCGTAGAGGCTATTAGAATAATCATAGGCTAGATAACTAGGGTTTAGCCATTACAATCTCGAGGTAGATCAACTCTTGTAACTCATATATTCATCTAATACAATCAAGTAGGACGTAGGGTTTTACCTCCTTTAAGAGGGCCCGAACCTGGGTAAACATTGTGTCCCTTTTGTCCATTGTTACCATTGATCCTTAGACACACATTTTGGGACCCCCTACCCGAGATCTGCCAGTTTTGACACCGACATTGGTGCTTTCATTGAGAGTTCCGTTGTGTTGTCAACAAAAGGATCGATGGCTCGCCTTGTCATCAACAAAGATGCTGTTTCCGGGGAGGCCTTTCTCCCTGGTCAAATCTTTGTGTTTGGCGGCTTCGTGCTACGTGCCAACTCAACCGGTCACCTCGAGCAGGTTGACAGCTACGCCCTTGGTCAGCAGATCAGGTTTGGAAGTTTCAACTACATTGCTAATATCCGAGGAGATCTGACCTTCAAGGGGTTTACGGCCTCGGCCACCGCCCCCCCCGTACGAAGAAGGCCCTTCGGATCCACTGTCAGATCCCATCCAGGGGTCGAATCTCATGACCCTGGCCTTAGATCCAGGGCGGACCGCTTTGTCTGAAGACGGGAGTGTGAACCCAACTGGAATTTCTCCCATCAAGGAGCTTCTAGCCGGAGACCCAGATGCGTTCGCGCCATCGGCGGACCCGGACTCAAATGAGACTTTCCCCATCATCGGGAAGCTGAACTCGCCTCTAGACGTCAACTTCGAACTTTCGAGGTCTGCGTCCATCGGGCTCGATCAAGTGGTTATCACCGAGCCTAGCTCTGCAGATCCACAGACTCGTGTCTGGCTTTCGCTCTTGAATGAAATGCTGGACTTAATGTGATCTCTCGCCATCATGGAAGTATCACCTCCGAACTACGCCCGGCTTGGACCGGGGGCTGAGAGCAGGGAAATTTACATCCCACCCACCACCCACTTAATAGCCACTATCGAGGATCTAACTGACATGCTATACTACGCCTCCGAAGACATCGATGGCATGGACGATGATGTCAAGGCCGAGCCAAGATCCAACCCACCCATCACATGGTGTTGGATGACCACTTCGACCTACGATGTATACATGGTGGATACAGCTGAGAAGAAGGACGACGATGGCACTGAAGATCCAGATGAGGACAGGCCTGTCGTTGAACCACCAAAACGTCGGCGCCAATGGCGCCGCTCACGATCGTGTCGGGCAAGGGAAAGCAATACCGACACAGGACATAATGACACTCCAGACATCGCCAAAGACCCCGATCACCCCGTCGAGCCTGCATTCAAGCAGGATGAAAGAGAAGAGGGTCAATACAGCCCCGAACACGCCAATCACGAGGATTCGGAAGATAGTAATTACTTACTCATCTTTGAAGAGGATGTTAGCCTTGGTGACGATGACTTCATCATCCTAGAGGAACCCCTCGAACAAGAACGCTTCAAGCGACAGCTCATCGTCACCGCGCGGAGCCTGAAAAAGAAACAGCAACATCTTCAAGTTGAACATGATACACTCAACGACAGGTGGACCAAGGTCCTAGCCGCTGAAGAATACGGCTTTGAGCGCCCAACAAAGAGTTACCCAAAACGCAGACTACTACCGCAATTAGACGACGAGGCCCTTGAGCCAATACTGTGAAGATACAATCAGGTTGATCAACCGGACCGACCACCATGTGGACGTGACAGAACGACCGATTATGCTGAACACCAGTCCGCACCCCCTTGCCATAGGGGCAAAACAGCGGATCTGGGCTACACGTACGAGCTATGTCAGGACCTGACCAACAGAACTGATCAGACCCGATCAATCCATGGATAAAGAGGACATGCTCCAGCACAAGATGATGGATATCAGGCCTGTCACGACAAACATAACCAAATCCGGGGTCAACCCCGAACACGAATGTCATCTGAACTCCGTCGCGATGTGGCCCGGTATAGAGGTGTTGCGCACCCCATGTGCTTTGCCGATGAGGTAATGCAGCACCAATTTCCGGAAGGGTTTAAACCTGTAAACATTAAACCATACGATGGAACGACAGACCCTGCTATATGGATTGAAGATTTTCTTCTCCACATTCACATGGCTCGCGCAGATGATCTCCACGCTATTAAATACCTCCCTCTAAAGCTAAAAGGACCAGCACGACTTTGGGACAACTTCCAGGGTACTTATGTCCGGCCACAGGACGCTGATGACCTGAGTCACATAGTCCAGCAACCTGGAGAGTTAGCTCGCAAACTTTGGACTCGGTTCTTAATTAAAAAGAACCAATCGTCGACTGTCCGGACACTGAGGCCTTAGCGGCATTTAAACATAGCGACCGAGATGAATGGCTCACCCGACACCTTGGTCAGGAAAAGCCGAATACTATGGCAGCTCTTACTGCACTTATGACCTGCTTTTGTGCGGGCGAAGATAGCTGGTTAGCTCGTAGAAGCAATAGTACCAGCGACCCCGGCACCTTTGAGGCCAGGGATGGCAATGGGAGGCCACGGTGCAGCAAAAATAAGCATCGGAACAACAACAAAGAAACCGAGGATACGACGGTAAACGCCGGATTCAACGGCTCTAAACCCGGTCAGCGGAAGAAGCCGTTCAAAGGAAATAGGGACGGTCCATCCAATTTGGATAAAATACTGGATATGCCTTGCCAGATTTATGGCACCCCTGACAAGCCTGCCAACCACACCAACAGAAACTGTTGGGTTTTTAAACAGGCCGGTAAATTAAATACCGAACATAAGGGGAAAGGACCTCAAAGAGTGGACGATGACGAGCCCCGCCCACCGAACACAGGGGGACAGAAGAAGTTTCCCCCCGAGGTAAAAACTGTGAACATGATATATGTCACCCACATCCCCAAGAGGGAGCGCAAGCGCGCATTAAGGGACGGCTACGCCGTAGAGCCTGTTGCCCCAAAATTCAACCCATGGTCGGCTTGTGCGATCACCTTTGATCGCAGGGACCACCCAACCAGTATCCGTCACGGAGGTTCGGCGGCCCTGGTCCTCGATCCCATCATCGACGGATACCATCTCACTAGAGTCCTTATGGACGGCTGCAGCAGTCTCAACTTGATCTATCAAGACACTGTCCGTAAGATGGGTATCAACCCATCAAGAATCTAGCCTAGTAACACTACCTTTAAAGGAGTGATACCCAGCGTGGAGGCCCGCTGTCGATGTCAAAATCGGCAAATCTCAGGTAGGGGGTCCCGAACTGTGCGTATGAGGATCGAAGGTAACAGGAGGAAGGGGACACGATGTTTACCTAGGTTCGAGCCCTCTTAATGGAGGTAATACCCTACTTCCTGCTCGATTGACATTGATGAGTATAGGGGTTACAAGAGTTGATCTACCTCGAGATCGTAATAGCTAAACCGTTGATGTCTAGCCTGTATGATTTGTGTTCGCCTCTACAGACTAAACCCTCTGGTTTATATAGACACCAGAGGGGGCTAGGGTTGTACAGAGTTGGTTTACAGAGAATCGGATCGCCAAACTTGCCGTCCACGCAAAGGAGAGTCCCATCCAGACACGAGGGAAGGCCTTCTATCTTGTATCTTCGCGGCCCATCAGTCCGACCCATGTCACATAGCCCGACCATCCAAGGACCCCGTAATCAAGGACTCCCTTAGTAGCCCCCGAACTTGCCTTCAATGACGATGTAGTATCCGACTTTATGTCTTCGGCTTTGCAAGGTGGGTTCTTCATTATACTTCGGATTGACGATAGTTCGACTCTTCATTAAATATCACATTCTATCAATTCTTTGCTGCCATCGCCTCGGCTTCCACGTGTCAAACGAATGCGAATGGTCTAGGTGTTTTTTTACAAATAACCCCTTGACCATGCAGGGAAGGAGTCTATTTAGGGAGATTAGATCTCAGATGTCATTCCACACCATGCGGAAATCCTTAGAACTCGCCATAGGAAATCTTCCAAACATGGCCGACGTTCCTAGCTCTTCCTCACGTCCCCACGGCCCTCATAAAGGCGACTAGGAAAGCTGCTCGGTGTCCCGTGCCCATCTGAATGAACTTCAGACGATGGATATCTTCCTCCCGCATATCTAGTCTCCGCTCGGGCTGGATTAACTTCCCTCAATGGCGAAGCCCTGGCAGAGAATTTCCCCAATCATTCTAAAGAGGAGTGTGTGTGCTTCATTTCCTTCCTTTTGAGAGGCGTAGGATTCCCTATCCATCCTTTCCTTAGAGGTCTCCTGGAGTATTAGGGCCTCCAACTGCACAATCTAACGCCAGGATCCATCCTGCATATCGCGGGCTTCGTTGCTCTTTGTGAGCTGTTCCTAGGCTGTGAGGCTCATTTCGAGCTATGGCAGAAATTTTTCTGCCTCGTCCCCCGCTCCCAAAAGGGATCTATATTCGAGGTGGGCGGCGCTGAAGTATGGCGCATAGCCGGGATAGGATACCTGTCCGACACTCTGAAGAAGGCATCCAAAGAGTGGCCCTCAGAATGGTTTTATATCGAAGACATCGTTCTTCTGGACCCAATCCGGCGCGGCCTTCCCAAATTCTCCAATGCTCCTTTAAAGAAGCACACCAGCTGGCGTCCCCAAAGCCTCGAGGAAGAAGATAGTGCGGAGGTCAAGAGGCTAGCAAGCAAGGTCAGAGTACTTGCCAACTTCGGGCTGTCTATAATCGAGGTAATGGCGATTTCAATAACGCAATGCGTTCAGCTGCTCCAAGCTAGAGGTTTTCTTATGTGGAATTACAATGGGGAGGACGATGCATCTCGTTGTCTACCCAAGGGTCTAGACAACTTCACCGCCCTGGCCACCATCTTAGCTGACCTTTACAAAGGGGAGAAGGAAGACTTCACTCGCTTGAAATGTCAGGAAGGTTTTTCCATGTATAACCCCATCGACTGGGTGTGTTTTTCTTCAATTATTGGCCTTTACTCAATCTCTTTCATGAGTTATGCTAGTCGAATTTAATCCAACTATTTTTGATAGGAGTGGAGAAAGGTCGTCGTGGGGGTCTACAGCCCCGCTCCGCAAATTCGGATATATTTATAGAACTTAAGGAGGGGTCTTTTATCACGCGAGCTACGACGGCACGGAAGTGGCCATTATAGCCGATTACCCTGGCCTTCTCCCCTCCTCCCATGTAAGTACCTAGGAGACGTCTCCTCCAAAAGAGTTTTCCCATTGCGCCTCACCCACCGCACTATCTCACGCCCCGAAGGGCCGGTGCTCGTCTCGCCGAGCTGTATCGGAGGCGTCCTCTAAGAAGGCGACGCCCGCGCAGGGCGAGTCTTTGAAAAAAAGGCAAACAGTGATACTACCGGGCCCCCCGCCTTCACCAAAGAGGTATAGTTTTTAACATGCACTCGGCGGATAGACCGAATTGTGATATTTTCCGCTAGGCCATATTTTAGGAAGAGCATACGCCCGATTGTATCCAGGGACCTCGCCGGCCATGCATCGACCAATCCGGCCCCGGACCCTGCCACAAGGACTAGGGTTGATACAGGCACAATTCCGGATTGTAATCTCCAAGAGGATTTAGATAATGTATCCGTCACCAATTCTGAAGTGGAGAGCGCGATGAATCATAAGCGGTGGAAAGACGCCATGTGTGACCCAAGTTTCACCGAAGAGGCATTCAACGCCCTCAGCTCTGCGGGTGCATATATTAGGGCAACTCGGGATGGACTTGCCGGAGCCACCCACCAGCTTTCAAAGGATATGCAGGTAAGGAACTTTGAGTAGATTCAATAATCATATGCTAGTAGCCCCTGAGACTTAAAGCAATTGGCCCATCTAATTTAAGGGTCGTTATATCATCAGGTACTCACGGCGAAAAATAACATGCTGTCCAAGGAGCTTGAAGAGCGTTGGACCAAGCTAACTGTTGTCACCGCCGAATCGGAAAATTGGAAGAAATCCAAGAAGGCACCTGATGGTAAGCACAACAGTGTCTGGAAAATATGATTCTGCGCCAACAATGATTTTTAAATATGCATTGTATTCTTATAGCTGCAGGATCGGTAGATCAGTTGGAGGAGATGCTGAAGGCTGCTCAGGCGAACAAACAACATTCTGAAGGGCAAGAAGCCGCTGGTCAACATGTGTTAACATGGACCATTAATGAGAAGAACAAGCTACATGATGCAAACATCAAGCAAGCCGAAGAGCTAAAGGACATACGAGCCCAAATGTCGGATGCCTTGAAGGAGAACAGATAGCTGAAAGGCGGCATATTCAGTATGTCCTTTAACCTAACTTTCATATGGTCCCCTGATGGAAAGGTTTACGATAGTGTTCCTGTAGGTTTGTTAACTGGGCGGCCCGAGGAAGAAGTGTCCAGATTTCAAGGCGACTGGCTACAGGAGCTATCCAAAGTGCACAAGCGAGCTCGGAAAGCCACGGGGAACATGGCTAAGGCTTTGTGGCCATCTGATTCTCCTCCAGAAATCATGGAGGACCTCATGAATTTATTCAAGGGAGGTTGACGCCGCTTTGCACTATGGAAGGTATTAGCATGTCGAGAAGGCGCACAAGAAGCCTAGGCCATGGTAAAAAACACGGTATACCGGACTTGATCCAAATCATATGGCCCAGGTCAAACCTCGGGGACCAGATGGAGAAGAAATTCCTGTTAGCTTGGTGTATGACCAAGTAAAGACAACCGACAATTTTTCACAACAAGACTATAAACTAGACAACCCGATAGATGGTATAGATAAAGAGTAGGCGTTTGATCCCATGCAATGATGTACTTTATTACCAAACTTATATATCTCCATCCGAACTCGAAAAGATTGTCATGGCAAACCTTCCGCTTCTACCTCCGAAACCCAAGGGTTGGAGTGTTTCTGAATACTATACCCGTGGGAAACACCAAGTATGTTCGGAAACCAGGCAATCCGGTCATAGTGCTTGAACATAAAAATTGTATTCGGGGAGTTATGTTATATTACTTTTTAGCGTAAGAAACATCTTCCAGAGAGAATAGTTCCATTAAGGGTTCCTCTCCCTGGGTCAGTATGCATTATTTATGCATGCCTAAGCCGTGATGCGAAAGAATGACAGGAGTTTTTATATTTTGAGAGTTTATATTGCAATGAAGGCAGTTCATCGTCTGTCTGCTGACCAATTATTCCCTTAAGAATGCTAGCTTTTGGCTTCACCCGTCTGAGGTACATGTCCGGATGACCCGGTTGTAACAATCGTAGAGGTGCTCCCTTTATGCCCTAGCCGAACAAGCGAGAATGTAGGGCATAAGCACAAGAGCCAGGCAACCTAGCTTGGCAAAAACTTAAGTCATAGAGGTGCATATAACGGTGAAGACAAGACGTATATGAGCAAACAACACATATATATGGTGAGCTTTATGCTCAGAATAATAATAAGCTTCTATTGAGAGAAGCCCCCAGTTATGGTGGGGTGTGTACATTTAAGGATGTATACCCCTCAAGTGTGCGGCTTACCCGAACACACGCTAGAAATCATATAAAAACGAGAAAAAGGGAAAAATGAAAAGGAGAAAAAGGGTACGAACAAAGGCATGTGCCCGGACTTAGGCGTAGAATCTTCGGAGTCTAGCAGCGTTCCATGGGTTTGGCTCTAAGCCATTATCCGATGCATTGCGAAGGCGATAGGCTCCTCTAGTGAGAACTTCATCTATAATGAAGGGACCCTCCCATTTGGGTTTGAGCTTGTCCTTTTTCTTCTCTGGTAGGCGTAGAACGAGTTCACCGACATTATAAATCTTTGCCCACACTTCTCTGCTTTGGTATCTTCGAGCTTGTTGTTGGTAGAATGCGGACGGGCTTTTGCGACATCACGCTCCTCCTCCAGGCCATCTAAGTCATCCCGCCGATCGAGCTCGGCCTCTCTCTCCTCATACATGCGCACTCGAGGTGAGTCATGAATAATATCTCAGGGCAAGACAACCTCTGTGCCATACACCATGAAGAATGGTGTGTATCCGATCGTACGTTTGAGCATGGTCCGCGGCCCTCGGATTACGGAGTGGAGCTCCTCGACCCAGTGTTTATCCGACTCCTTTAGGGATCGCACTAGTATGGGTTTGATGCCGCTCATTATCAGGCCATTGGCCCGTTCAACTTGACCGTTTGCTTGGGGTGATACACTGAGGTGTAATCGAGTTTAATACCTAGATTAGCACACCAATTTTTCACCTCATCGGCTGTGAAATTAGAGACATTATCCGTAATAATGCTATGTGGGACACCATAACGGTGTACAACGCTGGAGATAAAATCTATCACCGGTCCGGCTTCAGCAGTTTTTACTGGTTTGGCCTCTATCCACTTAGTGAATTTGTCCACCATAACCAGTAAATATTTCTTCTTATGGATTCCCCCTTTAAGGGGTCCGACCATGTCTAGCCCCTAGACTGCGAAAGGACAGGTAACGGGGATTGTTCTTAGGGCTATGGGCAGCATATGGCTTTGATTGGAAAAGAGCTGGCATCCGACACAATGTTGTACAAGGTCCTTGTCGGTGTCAAAACCGACGGATCTCGGGTAGGGGGTCCCGAACTGTGCGTCTAGGCCGGATGGTAACAGGAGGCAAGGGACACGAAGTTTTACCCAGGTTCGGGCCCTCTTGATGGAGGTAAAACCCTACGTCCTGCTTGATTAATATTGATGCTATGGGTGTTACAAGAGTAGATCTACCACGAGATCAGGGAGGCTAAACCCTAGAAGCTAGCCTATGGTATGATTGTATGTTGTGATTGTTGTCCTATGGACTAAAACCCTTCGGTTTATATAGACACTAGAGAGGGTTAGGGTTACACAAGGTCGGTTACAAAGGAGGAGATATCCATATACGTATTGCCTAGCTTGCCTTCCACGCCAAGTAGAGTCCCATCCGGACACGAGACGAAGTCTTCAATCTTGTATCTTCATAGTCTAACAGTCCGGCCAATGGAGATAGTCCGGCTGTTCGGAGACCCCCTAATCCAGGACTCCCTCAGTCCTGTGCATCTGCTCGGGCAGTGGGCCAAAATAAACCTATACGGAAGGCCTTTCTTATGAGGGCCCGAGCTGCAGCGTGATGGCCGCTGAGGCCAGCATGTATTTCGGCCAAGAGCTACCGCCCCTCCTCTTCGAAGATACATCTTTGAAGAACTCCAGTAGTGCTTTTCTTGTAGAGTTCTCCTTCATGAACTTTGTAGGCTTTGGAGCATCGAACTATGCAACGAGCCTCGTTCGGGTCATCAGGGAGCTCCTGCCTATTAAGGTAGGCTAGGAAGGGTTCGGTCCATCGAGCGATTACCGCCATGATTGCATGGGCGGAAGGTGTTGGCTCGGTGCCCGAGCCCCCGGTGATATCCAAGTCGTCTTCGGCATCCGGGGGTGTGAGCAGCGCCGGACTGGTATTTACGCTCTTGTCCTGCCATACCATGGATGGCTTGAAAAGTCTTTCCACAAAGGTGTTAGGCAGGACGCGGTCGCGTTTAGCTCCTAGTCGAGCAAGGATGTCTGCTGCCTGATTACTGTCTCGGGCCACATGGTGGAATTCAAGCCCTTCAAACTGAGCTGATATTTTGAGTACAGCGTTGTAGTAGATCGCCATCTTCAGATCTTTTGCATCAAATTCTCCATTAAATTGAGATATCACGAGGTTCGAATCCCCACGCACCTCAAGGCGTTGCATGCCCATAGAAGCGGCCATCCGAAGTCCATGCAGCAGTGCTTCATATTCTGCCACGTTATTGGAGTCCGTATATATGATTTGTAATACATAATGAACTATGTACCCTGTAGGGGATGTTAGGATGACACCGGCCCCCAATTCGGCTAACATTTTAGAGCCGTCAAAGTACATCACCTAGTTGGAATATGTGCTATACTCTTTAGGGAGTTTGGCTTCTGTCCATTCGGCGACAAAGTCGGCCAACACCTGAGATTTAATAGCTCGGCGTGGCTTGTATGTTATTTCAAATGGTAAGAGCTCGATAGCCCATTTTGCAATGCGGCGGTGGCATCTCGATTGTTTATAATGTCATTGAGTGGTACCTCGGAGGCTACTGTGATCGAGCACTCTTGAAAGTAGTGTCGTAGCTTTTGAGATGCCATGAAAACCGCATATGCTATCTTTTGATAGTGCGGCTATCGGGATTTGCATGGTGTGAGGACTGCCGATACATAGTATACTGGTTTTTGGAGTGGGAATTTGTGTCCCTCTTCCTCTCGTTCAACGACAAGCACAATGCTCACCACCTGGTGAGTTGCTGATATGTACAGCAACATAGGCTCATCAACGTTTGGTGTGGCAAGGATTGGGTTGTTTGCTCACAAGGTTTTTGTTTCTTCCAATCCAGCTGTTGCCACATCCATCCACTGAAAGTGGTCGGTGCGTCAGAGTAGGTGATAAAGTGGCAGTGCCTTTACTCATAGTCTGGAGATGAAATGCCTCAATGCTGCCACGCACCCCGCTAGCTTGGCGACCTCTTCACCGATGGTCCTTCTCTTCTCTTCAGAGAAACGTCGTAGGGGTAGGCGGACAGGCTTGGCATCCTTGCGGACGTGGATTTTGTGCTCGACGTACTTCCTCGGGATACCAAGCATGTCCTTTGGGGTCCATGCAAAGATATTCCGATTCTCACGGAGGAAGTCGGCAAGCTCGCCTTCCTATTTGCTGCTGAGGCGGGTGCCCGCGACAACGTACTTGCTGCAGCCGGGGCCTTCCGGGTTCAGCTTCACTTTCTTGGTCTCCTCGGAGGGATTGAACGAGACCTTGATGTCTACTACACAACCTTTTTCTTGTAGACATTGTTGGGCCTCCAAGTGCAGAGGTTTGTAGGACAGTAGCAAATTTCCCTCAAGTGGATGACCTAAGGTTTATCAATCCGTGGGAGGCGTAGGATGAAGATGGTCTCTCTCAAACAACCCTGCAACCAAATAACAAGAGTCTCTTGTGTCCCCAACACACCCAATACAATGGTAAATTTCATAGGTGCACTAGTTTGGCGAAGAGATGGTGATACAAGTGCAATATGGATGGTAGATAAAGGTTTTTGTAATCTGAAAATATAAAAACAGCAAGGTAACTAATGATAAAAGTGAGCACAAACGGTATTGCAATACGTTGAAACAAAGCCTAGGGTTCATACTTTCACTAGTGCAAGTTCTCTCAACAATAATAACATAATTGGATCATATAACTATCCCTCAACATGCAACAAATAGTCACTCCAAAGTCACTAATAGCGAAGAACAAACAAAGAGATTATTGTAGGGTACGAAACCACCTCAAAGTTATACTTTCTGATCGATCTATTCAAGAGTCCGTAGTAAAATAACATGAAGCTATTCTTTCCGTTCAATCTATCCTAGAGTTCGTACTAGAATAACACCTTAAGACACAAATCAACCAAAACCCTAATGTCACCTAGATACTCCAATGTCACCTCAAGTATGTGTGGGTATGATTATACGATATGCATCACACAGTCTCAGATTCATCTATTCAACCAACACAAAGAACTTCAAAGAGTGCCCCAAAGTTTCCACCGGAGAGTCAAGACGAAAACGTGTGCCAACCCTTATCCATAAGTTCACGACGTCACGGAACCCGCAAGTTGATCACCAAAACATACATCAAGTGAATCACGTGATATCCCATTGTCACCACAGATAAGCACATGCAAGACATACATCAAGTGTTCTCAAATCCTTAAAGACTCAATCCGATAAGATAACTTCAAAGGGAAAACTCAATCCATTACAAGAGAGTAGAGGGGGAGAAACATCATAAGATCCAACTATAATAGCAAAGCTCACGATACATCAAGATCGTTCCGAATCAAGAACACGAGAGAGAGAGAGAGAGATCAAACACATAGCTACTGGTACATACCCTCAGCCCCAAGGGCGAACTACTCCCTTCTCGTCATGGAGAGCGCCGGGATGATGAAGATGTCCACCGGAGAGGGATTCCCCCCTCCGACAGGGTGCAGGAACGGGTCTAGATTGTTTTTCGGTGGCTACAGAGGCTTGTGGCAGCGGAACTCCCAATCTAGGTTTTTTCTGGAAGTTTGGGGGTTATATAAGAGGTGTTGGAGTCGGGAACAAGTCAGGGGGGTCCCCAAGGCGGCCACGAGGTAGGGGGGCGCGCCCATGTTGGAGATATGCCCTAGAGGCAATCATGTATGATGATATTTCCTATGTGTTTATGAATAAAGATAGTCCTTGGACATTATCAAAGATGTGTATGAGCAAGTACGTGACTTGCTTGTGGGACTATGCATTGTATGATGACTGTCCTAAAAGGTCCCTAGTCGAAAGGGCTGTGTGGACGCGCAGCCAACTAGACTAGCATATGACACGGTCGATGGCTTGGTCTCACTAGCCATGGAGCATTGGATGCTAACCGGATAATATGGACTTGGAAGGATCTGGTCGGTGTCGGAGTAAATAGCCATGGGTAGCCTAGCCGGCTTCCCCTGGCCCTTCTGAAAAAATTACGAGCCCGTCCGGCTCTCAAGAACCCAAGACATGGGGCCGCCTTCCCCTTGTTGGCTGTCATCCAGGCCGGCTTTCGGAAGGCGGCCCGACTTTAGCCCTCATGAAGAAAGCCACGGGAAGGCCAACTTCGAGAAGCCGACCGCGAAAAGGCCGACTCCAAGAAGCCGGCTCCCGTAAAGCGGTCGAGACCGTACCCTCAAAGTTTGCATCCACCTAGCGGCGATGTGACGGGGCGTGGCTACAGTGGAGCCTGCCACCCCTGAATCCCGGAGCACGCCTGGCACAGTGCGCCGTACGGAGTGGGCATGACCCGTCCGGCGCGACACTGTTGCCATGTTGACCCTGGTGTCACCCATGATGGGCCGCCAGCGCGGCCCACAGACGGTGGGTCCCTTTGGGCAGAGAGACACCCAAAGGCGGCCACGCCTCCCCCTAGTCGGCCCAAGACAGAGCCGGCTCCCAGCAGCCGGCTTGCCACCTCCCTCGAAGGAGACGCCCCATTAAGGAGACAAGACGCGGTGAGGCTACAGCGATCGCCCGACGGGCGGCGGCACTGTAGCCGCGCCTACCACGACGAAGCCCACGTCACCAAGATGGAGCCACAGTGATCGACCGCTGACCAGGTCCTGGACAGTGGGGCCTGCCTGTCGACCAAGGGGCCAGCAGCCGGCGGGACCCACCAGTCGGCGGGCCCCAGCAGCCGGCGCAGAAGCCGGCGAGCGCAGTCACAGACGGCTGGGCCCCGCGCCCAGTCGGATTACCATTGTACCTCCGGGGGTGTAGGCCTATATAAACCCCCCGGGCACCCATGCAAAGGGTTCGACCCCCTGCTAGTCCTAGACACCACACAAGGAGAAGAAGCAGGCTAGCCGTGCCCTTCTTCCTCCTCCCACCGAACAGCTCAAGGAGCATTGTGTAGCTACTTGTCCATCTAGTGATCATGCGGAGACCCCGCAGAGTAGCAGTAGGGGTGTTATCTCCACGGAGAGCCCCGAAGCTGGGTAAGATCCACCGGCGTGCATGTCTTCGCCTTATCCCGTTTCTAGGCACCGGCGACGTCTTACTGGATCCCACAATGATAAGCCATCCGTTGGCATATGTCGCACCTACCACCCGACATTTGGCGCCCACCGTGGGGCCAGGTGCACCGTCGTCCGGAGACCTGTTCTGGACGGGAACCCTCTTCCTCCCCCGCGAGTGTAGCCAGCCCGGCACGCCCGATGGCGCTTGCCACGACGCGCTGCAAGGCGTCACCAACGCCTGCGCAGCGAGCAGCCTCGCTGATCTCCTCGACAAGACCCTCATCTTCGACGAGCTCGCCTCCGATGCGCGCACCGACCACCTCGCCAACCTCCTCGGCCAGCTCCATGTCTCCAGCGAGCCCGCTGTGGATCTGGAGTCGGTTGGCTCCACCGATCCGATGCCTGTCGACTCCGACACGGCCTCGTTCGACACCTTCCCCACCAACGTCGCGATCTACAACGACCCGCTTCCCCGAGCCGGTGGCTGCGACGCTGTCACCACCGAGGTGATGGTCATCAGCCATGACGGCGCTGCTGACGAGAGCTCCCACGACTTGTCCACCCCCCTCCCGGCTGATGCCGACGACGAAGCACTGGAGGCGCGCCGCCTCGCCCTCCTCGCAGAGGGCCGGAGGCTGGCTTCCGTGAGACGCCTCACTGAGGCCTACCAGCGCGAGGCTGACCGCGCCGCCTTCGGCACGCCGGCCCCGGGTGGGCCAAGCCGGGCCGGCATTGCCAAGAAACGCGGCGCCGTCATCGCCGACACGCTGGGAGTCGACCGCCCAGTCTACGCCACTCCACTTGAGAACCTACGCGCCGCCCAGGCGGCCGTAGACGAGCTGGACGGACTGGGGGCCGAAGAACTTCCCCACATGGCCCGACGCATCCAGCAGCTGATCGATGCAGCCGCGCAGCGGCACGAAGCCGACGCCCGCGCGGAAAGCCCTCCCCCGCGCCGAGATCACGGCGCGACGTCCCGGACGCCGACTACGGGTAGAGACCGCGCTCGGCGCGAGAAAGAGCCGGCTGCCAGCCGAAGCCAAACCCGAATCTCCATCGAGCGAGACGCGGACGGCCATCCCCGAGCCATGGAATGGCGGGGCAACCCGCCTCCGCCTCGACCCCGTGGAGAGAGATATCCTACCCCGCCACCAGTGGTGCACCCGACTCTCAGCGGCCGACCAGGTCACCGCGAAGGAGTCGGCGAGAACGACGCCCGCCATCGGATCGACCGCCTGGCGCGATCCCTGGTGCTGGAAGAAGAAGACGATGTCGGTCCCCCTTGCTTCGGCCCCCGCATCCGCAACGAGCCCTTCCCCAAAGGGTTCTCGCTCCCAAGAGACATGCCCAAGTACAACGGCTCCGTGAAGCCGGAAGATTGGTTGATCGACTACTCCACGGCGGTTAGCATAGCCAACGGCAACCGGCGTGTTGCCGTGAAGTACGTGCCCCTCATGCTGCAAGGCACGGCGCGGACCTGGCTCAACAGCCTCAAACCGCGCAGCATCAACAGCTGGCTAGATTTCACCGAAGTTTTCATCCGCAACTTCAGCAGCACCTACAAGCGGGCTCCCAAGCCCAGACAGCTCTCCTTGTGCGTACAAGGCCCCGCCGAGTCCACTCGCGACTACCTCACGCGTTGGGCCAAGCTCCGCAACTCTTGCAAAGGGGTGCACGAGGTGCAAGCCATAGAATACTTCACAGCCAGATGCCGAGAAGGCACCCTCCTCAAGCACAAGCTCCTCTACGACGAGCCGACTACCCTCGACGAGCTTCTGGACATAGCGGACAAGTATGCCACCGCCGACTCCTCGATGAAGACCGAGCTTCGGGTAGACGCGTCCGGAAAAGTACTCAACCCGGCGCCCAAGATGACGGCTGGGGATTCCGGCCGATGCCCACACTCGAACGACCACAAGCGCAAGGGCCCCGCGCCGCCTCCTGCTAGTCGGCATGTGGCCACAGTTGAAGACGTGCCGCCTGAAGGGCGACCCGCGCCCAAGAAGCCCAAGGGCGGCAGGCCGGCTTGGCAGCCGGCCTTCTCCTATGAGCAAACTCTCGACGCCCCCTGCAAGTTCCACAGCGGTGCGAAGCCGTCCAACCACACAACCCGGAAGTGCCATTGGCTCACCCGAATCTCCAAAGGCGAGGGGCTCACGCCGCCTCCGCCTGCCGGCCCGCCGCCTCCGGACGCTCGGCCCGCAGTCGGAGCCGTGCACGACGAATTCCCCGACGAGCAAGCAACCTACATCGTCTTTACAAGCCAGCCCGAAGACCGGCGCAGTAGACGCCGAGAGCACCAGGAAGTCAGCGTGGTCGCTGCCAACCCCGCCAGACACATGCATTGGTCAGAAAAGCCCATCAGCTGGAGCCGGGCCGACCATCCAGAGGTGATGCCATCTCCCGGCTCTTATGCGTTGGTCCTGGAAGCCACCCTCGCAACGGACAGACGCGCTGCCCGCTTCTCCCGTGTGTTGATAGACGGCGGGAGCAGCATCAACATCCTGTACCGTGACACCCTGGAGAAGCTAAATGTCAAGACAAAGCAGCTCGTGCCTACTCGGACAGTGTTTCATGGCATCGTACCCGGCCTATCCTGCGCCCCCATTGGCAAGATCAAGATTGATGTACTTTTTGGGGACAAGGAGCATTTCCGCCGGGAAGCAGTCTGGTTTGAAGTGGTGGACCTAGAGAGCCCTTACCATGCATTGCTTGGCCGACCTGCCTTGGCCAAATTCATGGCAGTTCCCCACTATGCATACCTCAAGATGAAGATACCAAGCACCAAAGGCGTCATCACCGTAGCCGGCGATTACAAGAAGTCCTCTGAGTGCGCAGTAGCCAGCAGCCGGCTGGCCGAGTCCCTTGTGATTGCCGAAGAAAAGAAGATGTTGGACCGAGTCGTGGCCATAGCCGGCAAGCAGTCGGCCGTGTCCGCCGACCCCAAGGAGCATGATGCTCAAGGATCTTTCCAGCCGGCCAAGGAGACGAAGAAGATACCTCTTGACCCCGAGCACCCAGAGAGGTTTGCCGTCATCGGGGAAAACTTGAATAGCAAATAGGAAGGCGAGCTCGCCGATTTCCTCCGTGAGAATCGGGACATCTTTACATGGTCCCCCAAGGACATGCCGGGTGTTCCGAGGAAATTCGCCGAGCACAAACTACACATCCAAGAAGACGCGAAGCCAGTCAAACAACCCCTTCGCCGACTATCGGAGGAGAAATGTAGGATTGTATGGGAGGAGATAGCCCGGCTTCTGGCAGCCGGCTTCATTATGGAAGTTTTCTTTCCAGAGTGGCTCGCCAACCCGGTCCTCGTGTTAAAGAAGAACAACAAGTGGCGCATGTGTATAGACTACACAAGCCTCAACAAGGCCTGCCCCAAAGATCCCTTTGCCCTGCCAAGGATTGACCAAGTGATAGACTCCACAGCCGGATGCGAGCTATTGAGTTTCTTGGATGCTTACTCAGGGTATCACCAGATAAATCCGGACGACCGCCTGAAGACCGCCTTCATCACGCCATTTGGAGCCTTCTGCTACCTGACTATGACATTCGGCTTGAGAAATGCCGGTGTTACTTTTCAGCATTGCATGCAGAAGTGCCTCCTCAAGCAACTCGACAGAAACGCTCACGTTTACGTGGACGACATTGTGGTGAAGACGGAGAAGCGCGGCACCTTGCTGGGAGACCTCAAGGAAATGTTTGAGAACCTACGCCGGTTCCAAATCAAGCTCAACCCCGAGAAATGCGTGTTCGGAGTGCCAGCCGGCCAGCTCCTAGGCTTCCTGGTCTCCGAACGCGGCATCGAATGCAACCCGGTGAAGATCAAGGCCATCGAGAGAATGGCGATCCCCACCAAGCTTCGAGACATCCAAAAGTTCACCGGATGCTTGGCCTCCTTGAATGGCTTCATCAGCCGGCTCGGAGAGAAAGCTCCCCCCTCTACCGCCTCATGAAGAAGAGCACTCACTTCGAGTGGAACGACCAGGCCGACCAAGCTTTTCACGAGCTGAAGAAGATGCTGGCCACACCGCCCATCCTGGCGGCGCCGACTGAGAAAGAGCCCATGCTCCTCTACATTGCCGCAACCAGCTGGGTGGTCAGCACCGTCATCGTAGTCCAACGCCCAGAAGAAGGCCGAGCCTAGCCGGTCCAGAGGCCGGTGTATTATTTGAGCGAGGTGCTGTCCGCTTCAAAACAAAACTACCCGCACTACTAGAAGATGTGTTACGGCGTGTACTTCACCGCTAAGAAGCTGAAGCCCTACTTTCAAGAGCATCCCGTCACGGTCGTATGCACCGCCCCGCTGGCCGAGATCATAGGCAGCCGGGACGCATCCGGCCGGGTGGCGAAATGGGCCATCGAGCTGGCCCCTTACACGATCTTCTACCAGCCCCGCACCACCATCAAGTCCCAAGCACTGGCCGACTTCCTCGTCGACTGGGCCGAGACCCAGTACCTGCCGCCGGCTCCCGACTCCACCCATTGGCGCATGCACTTTGACGGGTCCAAGATGCGCACCGGCTTGGGAGCCGGCGTCGTCCTTACCTCTCCCAAAGGCGACAAGCTCAGATACACGCTACAGATCCACTTTGCCGCCTCCAACAACGTGGCCGAGTACGAGGCGCTCATACACGGGCTCCGGCTTGCCAAAGAACTCGGCATCCGCCGGATCCTATGTTATGGTGACTCGGACTTGGTGGTTCAGCAATCATCCGGCGACTGGGATGCCAAGGACGCAAATATGGCAAGCTACCGCTTCCTGGTTCAACAACTCAGCGGATACTTTGAAGGATGCGAGTTCCTCCCCATACCACGAGCCGACAACGAGCCAGCCGATGCCCTGGCTCGAATAGGCTCTACTCGGCAAGCAATACCAACCGGCGTCGCTCTACAATGCCTCCTCAAGCCATCTATCAAGCCGTCTCTAGAGTCCGACTCCATCTTCGTGCCGCCTGACCCCGACGCGGTCGGCTCTGGCCCGAAGAACCAAGCAGGCGACCCCGAGACTTCCGTAGCCGGCCCGGGGACTTTGGCAACCGGCTCGGGGACTGCCACACCTGGCCCGGGGACTGCACCAGCACAACAGCCGGCGGCCGACTCCAGCATTTCACCACCCAGCCCGCCCACCCTGGTGGCAGTAGCCACATTGGCAGTAGAAGAAGTCGCGGCTCCGTCATGGGCTCAGTCCATCCTCAACTTCCTAGTAAACCAAGATCCGCTGGCTGATGAAACAGAGGCAAGACAAGTCCAACGTCGAGCCGGAGCATACACAATCGTCAACAGAGAACTTGTCAAATGCAGTGTCACTGGAGTCCTCCAACGGTGCGTCGAGCAAGAGAAGGGCATTGCAATCCTCAAAGACATTCATCAAGGAGAATGCGGCCACCATGCGGCCTCAAGATCACTCGTCGCCAAAGCCTTCCACCATGGTTTCTTTTGGCCGACTGCTTTGGATGACGCCAAGGAATTAGTTAAAAATTGCAAGGGGTGCCAACTCTTCAGCTCCAAGCAACACATGCCGGCTTCGGCACTCAAGACCATTCCCCTCACTTGGCCCTTCGCCGTTTGGGGACTAGACATGGTGGGCCCATTCAAGACGGCGCGCGGCAGCATGACGCATCTGCTCGTCGCCGTGGACAAATTCACCAAGTGGATTGAAGCAAAGCCGATCAAGAAGCTGAATGGGCCGACTGCTGTGACGTTCATCGCAGACATAACAACTCGGTACGGCGTGCCACACAGCATCATCACCGACAATGGCACAAATTTTGCCAAAGGAGCCTTGGCACGTTTCTGCGCAGCCCAAGGTATCCGGCTGGACTTAGCATCCGTTGCCCACCCGCAGTCAAACGGCCAGGTCGAGCGAGCCAACGGCCTCATCCTCTCCGGCATCAAGCCCCGACTAGTCGTACCACTGGAGCGTTCAGCCGGCTATTGGCTCGATGAGCTGCCGGCTGTCCTCTGGAGCCTGCGCACTACGCCAAACAAGTCAACCGGCTTTACCCCTTTCTTCCTTGTGTATGGTGCCGAGGCGGTCATCCCAACTGACATCAAGTTCGACTCGCCTCGAGTAACCATGTACACGGAAGCGGAGGCTAAGGAAGCACGAGAAGACGGTGTCGACCTGCTAGAAGAAAGCCGGCTGTTAGCCCTCAGCCGGTCTGTCATCTACCAGTAGGGCCTGCGCCGCTACCACAGCCGGAAGGTCAAGCCAAGATCCTTCCAAGAGGGCGATCTTGTGCTCCGGCTGATCCAGCGAATAGCCAGCCAGCACAAGCTCTCGGCCCCTTGGGAGGGCCCCTTTGTCATCATCAGAGCCTTAGGCAACGACTCCTACTACCTGATCGATGCGCAGAAGCCGAAGGCACGAAAGAGAGACGACTCCGGCAAGGAGTCGGAACGACCATGGAACGCCAACCTCCTTCGAAGATTTTACAGCTGAAATGCAGTATGTATCACGCTAACTTTTGTACTAAAGTTCGAGACAATAGGCCCCCTGAGGAGGGTTCGGGGACTGCCATCTTTTATCTATGAATGAAAAGTATCATGCTTATGACCTTGTCATTTCATTTACTTGTTCCGTCCGGCACCGGGTTCGACTAGTCGGCTCGGGGACTGGCCGACTGGAGTTATATTAGAAGTCCTACCCGCAGTCAGACAAGTAGTGTGCCGGCTCCCAAGCCTTATCTTGCCAAAAGTCGCAGTTCGAAGAACCGGCTGTCCGGCTGGCAAGAGTTAAAGGCAGGAACGGGCGCCCACACGAAAAACGGCTAGGGACTAATGGACTAGTATAACAAAAGCCAGTTTTTCTCCCACCGCCGATCGGCTACCAGAGTAGACGGCCGGCTGGTTTCCATTCACTTCACTTCAATCCAAGAAAGCTTGAGTACTTGCCTCCCCAAAGAGGGAAGGCGACAAAGGAAAAAGCCTAAGGATAAAAAGCATGCGCGAATGGAAACCAAACATGTACATAATAATATTTACATAAAAGACCTCCAAGAGGCCAGCATTCAACATAGTTTCGATACACCCCCAGTGGGTGGAACTGCGAAAGCTTAATAAAGATTGTTCAAAAGACAACAAGCAGGAAAAATAAGGACGAGCCGGGCTGGTCGGCGGAGACGGTTGTGCCGGCTGAAGGAGCGGCCGGCTGGCGAACCTAGGCTTGATCACCGCCTCCCGCAGAGGGTGCGCTTCCGTGTGCCTCGTTGCTGGAGGCACGATCGGCTTGAGGCCGGCCGGTTGTTCCACTAGCCGGCTCGACGTCTTCGCCGTCCTCTTCTTCGTCATCCTCGCCCTCGTCGCTGGAGGCGATCTCCTCGGCCGAGTCTTCGCCCACCGCCGGGTCCAGCCCAAACCACTCCTCCGGCTGGGCAACGCCATCATCATTGATCTCAGGTGCAAAGACACTGATGTCGGTGCACTCGACGATCGTCGAAGCGCGCTGGGTGATAGCCGGCCGAACCTCCTCCAGCTCCGCGTCGGCCTCCAGCCGCCAAGTGCGCAGCTGGTCCAGGTTCAGCCCTGGGTACCAAGCCCGAACGAACTCCAATGCCCGCCCGGCTCCAAGACGGGCCGCCGACGCCTTCCAAGCTTCAAAGCGACCGACTGCGACCTCCAGCCAGTCGGCTGTCCGGCTTGGGGTGCGGGGGATCGTCTCGCCGGGCCAGAGGGCGGCCAACACTTGCGCCCCGGCACGTTGGAGCCGGCGAAGCATCCGATGAGCCGGCTGCAACCGCGCTTGGACAGCCAGGAGCTGCTCCTCAAGAGTCTGGTTCGCGTCCGGCGCGATGTTGACCCCCGCCTGACGGCGCGCCTCGCGATGGGCCTCGATGCTTTGGGCGGCAAAGGCGGAGTAGCCGGGAAAGTAGTCTGCACAAGAAACAGGCAGCAGCACGAGTCAGGCCAAAAACCAGGCACCAAGGGGCAGGAGAGGAGCGAGGAAGGCGGCTTACCATCGATCAAGTCCTTGATGCGGCCGAAGCCTTCATCCAGTGCTCGCCGGGTCTCAGCCCAGCTCGCCGCCTCGGTCTCAAACTCTGCCTTCAGGGCGGCCTCGCTATCGTGCACTTTCTGCAGGGCCGCCTTGTGGCTCTTCTCTTGGTCAGCTAGCTTCTTGGCCAGCCAGTCACGCTCCTGGACCAAGGCAGCGTACTCGGCATCCTTGGTATGAAGAGCGGCCTGCGCTTCGCCGAGCTCCTTCCTCAAGTCGGCGTTGGCCCCTGAAAGCACGAAAAGAAAGAAAAACCAATAAGGAAAAAGTCGTCAAGGAAGATCCGACCCGACTGCTCAGCAGTCGGCCCGAATCTCGAGGACTACACCCAGTGGGTGCACTGACGCGCCCCCACAGGAGATAGACAAAATCAAGCACTTACTTCGGCTGTCGGCCAGGTCGTCGGTCCTCCGACCCAACTCCCGAGCCTGGGAGTTGAAGGCGGCAGCACGGGAGTTATGATATTCCTGGAAGATTCAGACAGGAAGCAAAAGTAAGGTAGTCGTCAAGAAAGATTCGACCCGACTGCGCAGCAGTCGGCCTGAATCTCGGGGACTACACCCAGTGGGTGCGCTGACGCGCCCCCACGGAAGAAATCAAGAGACCAAAGCGGCCAAGAATGAAAGACTCACCCGGATGGCGGCCCGCGTCGACAGGAACTCCTGGGTGTACTGCTGCAGCAGGGCGGCCTGAGCTTGAAGCCGGCTCCGGACCTCTTGAGCCGCCATGTTCAGCTCGCCAGTCCCCCCGTTGGGAGTCCACTCGGACGTGGCGGTGCTGGCCGTCTCCAGAGCCTCCGCCGACTGACCGGGGCCCACGACTCGGCGCGACTCCGGCGGAGCGGCGCCTTCCTCTGCGCGCCGGCGCATCACCGGCTGCACCTCGAGGCCGGCTCTGTCCTCCGGCTCACCCCCGGCCGGCTCCTCTGGCGCCGCTGACGATTGGCCGCCTTGGCACGCTCCGGTTGGCGCTGCTGGCGGTGCTCTCCTCGCGAAGGCCACGGGGTCCTCCCCCCTCTCCATCAGCGGCGGGTCTTGGACGATTTCCTCCGCCAAGGGCAATGGGGTGTCAGGGGCCACGGCTCGGAGGGGAATGGCAAGCAGCGGAGGCTGGTTGCGCGAACCCTCCGCCTCCGTCTCCGCGGTCGCCGCCTCCGCCTGGGCCTTGGCTGCCGCGTCGGCCTGCTCCCGCACCGCCTGGGCGGCCGCTTTTTCTGCCGCCTCGCACTCCTCCCGCGCCTCACGGGCATTCCACTCTGTGGCCTCCCTGAGGTCGGCGCGGGGGTCCACACGGCGGGAGCTTGAAGAACCTCCAGTCGGCCCAACTACGGAGCCGCCCGGACCCCGCTCAAGGGAAAGCGGCGCCCTGTCCAGCAAGCGGGAAAAAGTTAAGAAGAATGCTCGAACAAGAAGAGAATGATGAAGAGCATGCGACAAGGCAGTCGACGACTTACGCTGAGACCGCCTGAGGCTGCTTCACCGCCTTGCGGAAGCGGGCCGCTTTCGCGGCCGCCTCGTCTCGCTTGGTCACCGCGGTGGAGGCTTTGGACTTCTTCGGCCGACTGCCGAAGAGGATTGACGCGGCCCGACGCTTCTGCGCGCCGCTGCTGGCAGCCGGCACGGTGGACGAGCCCGCGCCTTGATGGTCGGCCGCCGGCTGGCGACACGGGGCGACTTCGGCTTCGGCGTCATTCGGCCAGTCCTCGAAGCTGGCGGTGAGCCTCGTGCCTCCGGGCTCGGCGTCGTCCCCCACGACGGCGTCTTCCATGGCGGCCGCCCCAAATCCAGGTCGTCGATGTCGTCCGCCGTACGGCCGGGGGCGTACTCGCGCTCTATCCCCGCTGCCCCAGTCGTCGGCGGAAGAAGGGGGTTCTGCTAAGAAGAACCGACCGATCAGAAGCCGGCCATCATAAAGCCGGCTACCAACAGAAAGAAGAAAGAGAGGGAAGCTTACCACGAGCGGAGGGTTGGCGCGAGAATACGGCACCTTGCCGTAGCGCCAATCCTCGGCGAGCTTGCAATTGGAGATATAATTTACCATGTATGATACCTCCGCATGAGGCATCTCCCTGGTGCTCAGCCGGCTTGGGTCGAAGCGGCCGCTCATCTGGCACATCATGTGGGGCCGGCTTTGGAGAGGAGATATCCGGCGCTCCACGAAGGTGGCCACCAAGTCGGCCCCGCTCAGGCCTTCCGACTGGATCATCACCCGAAGCCGGGAGACGGCGGCGTTCCCGGCCTGAGACAGGGACCGGGACCGGAAACTCCATGAGGGCTGCCTCCCAGCCGGCGGGCCGGCTACGTAAGCCGGCAGGTTGACGTGGTCTCCTTGCTGGGCGACGTTCTTCACGTAGAAGTACGACTTCTGCCAGATCTTCACCGACTGGATCAGGGGGATGGGCGGGAACGGATTGTTCTCGCCCGCCCTCCTCATGGCGATGAAGGCCCCGCAGGGGGCGGGCACGCCGGCGACGACGGTGCCGAGTTTGCTCTGGAAGAATTCCCCCCAGAGCTCCAGCGTGGGGAGCAGCCCCAAGAAGCCTTCGCAGAGAGAGACAAAGGCCGACATCAGCATCACTGCGTTGGGCGTGAGATGATGCGGCTGGAGATTGTAGAACTCGAGGAAGGAGCGCAGGAATCCGCTCGCCGGAAGGCCGAAGCCGCGCAGGAAGTGCGAGCAGAAGACGACCCGCTCGCCCTCCTCCGGCGCCGGCGAGACCTCCGTCTCTGGCGCCAGGCGGACCCGCATGAGGTTGGTGTCGGGCAGGCGCCGAGTCTGGCGGAGGAACTCAACATGGTCCTCATGGACGTTGGAGCCGTCCCACGAGCTCGACAGCGCCATGGGAGCAAGACGATGTGGAGGCGCGGCGACGCTGAGACGGGAGGCTGCGGCGGCAACGAGAGGAAGAAACGAGGACGAGAAGGGGCGGAGCGAGAGGGAGCGTGCGAACCTCTGTCGCTCCCCCTCCTCCCCCTACTTATAGGCTCGCGTGGCGGAGCCGAGGAGGCGCGGCGTGGGGAAACGCGGGGATCGATCGTGCCCACTCCCCCACGTCCCGCGCTTATGGCGCCTTAACGGCGAAATAAAATCGCCACGAGAAGGTGAGTGGTGCACCTGGGCCGCAGAAGATCAGTGTTCGGGACGAGGCCAAGGAGTGGCGGGCCCGGGCTTGCGGCGGCGTCCCGTCGCGCGCGTGCGCTGGCAGGGTCCCGCTGCCATGTGGCCCGCGGGAGGGCCCATGGTCAGCACGCGGGTCGACCACTTTCCCGCCCGCGAGACGCAGGGCTCCCCGAAATCTGCATACACCCGCAAAGCCGGCTCTTCAGGATGGGAAGCTGACCAAGCTTCTCGTCCCTTTGTCCGCCTCGAAGCTCGATCAGCTTCGGGGACTACTGTCGGAGTAAATAGCCATGGGTAGCCTAGCCGGCTTCCCCTGGCCCTTCTGAAAAAATTACGAGCCCGTCCGGCTCTCAAGAACCCAAGACATGGGGCCGCCTTCCCCTTGCTGGCTGTCATCCAGGCTGGCTTTCGGAAGGCGGCCCGACTTTAGCCCTCATGAAGAAAGCCATGGGAAGGCCGACTTCAAGAAGCCGGCCGCGAAAAGGCCGACTCCAAGAAGCCGGCTCCCGTAAAGCGGTCGAGACCGTACCCTCAAAGTTTGCATCCACCTAGCGGCGATGTGACGGGGCGTGGCTACAGTGGAGCCTGCCACCCCCGAATCCCGGAGCACGCCTGGCACAGTGTGCCGTACGGAGTGGGCATGACCCGTCCGGCGCGACACTGTTGCCATGTTGACCCTGGTGTCACCCACGACGGGCCACCAGCGCGGCCCACAGACGGTGGGTCCCTTTGGGCAGCGAGACACCCGAAGGCGGGCACGCCTCCCCCCAGTCGGCCCAAGACAGAGCCGGCTCCCAGCAGCCGGCTTGCCACCTCCCTCGAAGGAGACGCCCCATTAAGGAGACAAGACACGGTGAGGCTACAGCGATCGCCCGACGGGCGGCGGCACTGTAGCCGCGCCTACCACGACGAAGCCCACGTCACCAAGATGGAGCCACAGTGATCGGCCGCCGACCAGGTCCTGGACAGTGGGGCCTGCCTGTCGACCAAGGGGCCGGCAGCCGGCGGGACCCACCAGTCGGCGGGCCCCAGCAGCCGGCGCAGAAGCCGGCGAGCGCAGCACAGACGGCTGGGCCCCGCGCCCAGTCGGATTACCATTGTACCCCTAGGGGGTAGGCCTATATAAACCCCCCGGGGCACCCATGCAAAGGGTTCGACCCCCTGCTAGTCCTAGACACCACACAAGGAGAAGAAGTAGGCTAGCCGTGCCCTTCTTCCTCCTCCCACCGAACAGCTCAAGGAGCATTGTGTAGCTACTTGTCCATCTAGTGATCATGCGGAGACCCCGCAGAGCAGCAGTAGGGGTGTTATCTCCACGGAGAGCCCCGAAGCTGGGTAAGATCCGCCGGCGTGCATGTCTTCGCCTTATCCCGTTTCCAGGCACCGGCGACGTCTTACTGGCTCCCACAATGATAAACCATCCGTTGGCATATGTCGCACCTACCACCCGACAGTCGGATTCGACCTAGTCGGATCCGAGTCGAGATAAGGTCCGAGTCGGACAGACCCAACTATGAGACGCAATGATATGTCATCTGTGAGTCTCTAGTACAACATATGTTCTATGTCCTAAGACCTGAGCTGACGCATGTACTCGGGATGGTGACAGACTTGCTTTGGGCCGACCAAACACTACTCCGTAACTGGGTAGTTATAAAGGTACGTTTCGGGTTTGTCCAGAACCATGCTGTGAGACATGGTCGAGCAAGATGGGATTTGCCCCTCCGATCAGGAGAGATATACTCTGGGCCCCTCGTGTGATCCGATAAGGATAAACATGGCCATGCGAAAAGGATTATGAGATAATCCGGTTTGTGGTCGGCATCACTGGAACGAGAAAGAGGTCGGGCTAGCACAAGGATGACAGACTTGCCTTGAGCTCGACAACATATATCGTGTGGAAAAAGGAATGGAAGTGTGATGTATAGGATCACCTCCGAACTGCACGGTTGGTAGCGGCCTCTAGCAAGGCATGCCGAACACCAAGCAGACTATGAAGCTGGTTAGTGAACCTGTACATCACACTTCCATTCCTTTTGCCACACGATATATGTTGTCGAGCTCAAGGCAAGTCTGTCATCCTTGTGCTAGCCCGACCTCTTTCTCGTTCCAGTGATGCCGACCACAAACCGGATTATCTCATAATCCTTGTCGCATGGCCACGCTTAGGTCGGATCCGAGGACACTGGTCGGATGTGATCCGAACTGTATAAGTATTGTGGCCGAGTTGACTTATGGGCTTTAGGGTCCATGCGAGGCCCAAGTGTTGAGCCCGTGACAGACGCCTATATGTAGTGGAGGTGCCACACACTCACGCAGTTGATCGCTTCAGCGCTGTCACTAGGGTTTGCATGTGTTGTGAATAGATACCTCCACTCGCCGCCGGTTGTGTGCTTGGACCTAGCAGTCCACCGCACGACGTTCCTCCTGCACGCGCAGATACCGTTAGAGGCGGTGCACTTGTGCCGCTCCGGCGAACCTGTACGTGGGAACCGACCACCGGTTGTACGCGGGAGATCGGACGAGGAGGAGACGATCCACGCGGACGCGCTGCCCCAACTCTTCTTCCGCTGCACGGCACTACGCGTCTAGTGGTAACTAACTATGATCCATCTCCCATAGCATGTTCTTGGTTGTTCTGCGCGTAGGAAAATTTTAATTTGCAGGCGACGCACCCTACCGTAGATCCCAACAGCCCAGGGGGTAGGGTGCGCCCCACCCTCGTGGTGGACTCGGGACTCTTCTGGCCCATCTCCGGTACTCCGTGGGCTTCTCCTGGTCCAAAAATGATCTCCGTGAAATTTCAGGTCAATTGGACTCCGTTTGGTTTTCCTTTTCTGCGATACTCAAAAACAAGGAAAAAACAGAAACTGGCACTAGGCTCTAGATTAATAGGTTAGTCCCAAAAATCATATAAAATAGCATATAAATGCATATAAAACATCCAAGGTTGATAGTATAATATCATGGAACAATAAAAAATTATAGATACGTTGGAGACGTATCATGCATCCCCAAGCTTAATTCCTACTCGTCCTCGAGTAGGTAAATGATAAAAACAATTTTTTTGATGTGGAATGCTACCTAACATATTTATCCATGCAATTCTCTTTATTGTGGCAAGAATATTCAGATCCATAAGATTCAAGACAAAAGTTTAATATTGACATAAAAATAATAATACTTCAAGCATACTAACTAAGCAATTATGTCTTCTCAAAATAACATGGACAAAGAAAGCTTATCCCTACAAAATCATATAGTTTGGCTATGCTTTATTTTCGTCACACAAAAATCTCTCATCATGCACAACCCCGATGACAAGCCAAGCAATTGTTTCATACTTTAGTAATCTCAAACTTTTTTCAACTTTCACGCAATACATGAGCTTGAGCCATGGACAGGGCATTGTGGGTGGAATACAATATAATGATGGGGGTTGTGTGGAGAATACAAAAAGGAGAAAGTCTCACATTGGCGCGACTAATCAACGGGCTATGGAGATGCCATCAATGGATGTCAATGTGAGGAGTAGGGATGGCCATGCAACGGCTGCACTAGAGCTATAAATGTATGAAAGCTCAACAAAAGAAACTAGGTGGGTGTGCATCCAACTTGCTTGCTCATGAAGACCTAGGGCATTTGAGGAAGCCCATTGTTGGAATATACAAGCCAAGTTCTATAATGAAAAATTCCCACTAGTATATGAAAGTGACAAAACAAGAGACTCTCTATCATGAAGATCATGGTACTACTTTGAAGCACAAGTGTGGAAAAAGGACAATAGCATTGTCCCTTCTTATTTTATATTTTATTTCTCTCTTTTTATTTGGCCTTTCCTTTTTTTTGCCTTCCCCTTTTTTATTTGGCCTTTCCTTTTTTTATTTGTCCTTTCTTTTTCTCTCTCTCTTTTTTTCGGGACAATGCTCTATTAATGATGATCATCACACTTCTACTTATTTACAACTCAAAGATTACAACTCGATACTAGAACAAAGTATGACTCTATATGAATGCCTCCGGCGGTGTACGATGATGGGCAATGAATCAAGAGTGACATGTATGATAAATTATGCATGGTGGCTTTGCCTCAAATACGATGTCAACTACATGATCATGCAAGGCAATATGACAATGACGATGTGTGTCATGATGAATGGAATGGTGGAAAGTTGCATGGCAATATATCTTGGAATGGCTATGGAAATGCCATAATAGGTAGGTATGGTGGCTGTTTTGAAGAAGATATAAGGAGGTTTATGTGTGACTAAGCGTATCATATCACGGGGTTTGGATGTGATGTCTACTACACAACCTTCTTCTTGTAGACGTTGTTGGGCCTCCAATTGCAGAGGTTTGTAGGACAGTAGCAAATTTCCCTCAAGTGGATGACCTAATGTTTATCAATCCGTAGGAGGCATAGGAGGAAGATGGTCTCACTCAAGCAACCCTGCAACCAAATAACAAAGAGTCTCTTGTGTCCCCAACACACCCAATACAATGGTAAATTGTATAGGTGCACTAGTTCGGCGAAGAGATGGTGATACAAGTGGTATATGGATAGTAGATAAAGGTATTTGTAATCTGAAATTATAAAAACAGCAAGGTAACTAATGATAAAAGTGAGCGTAAACGGTATTGCAATGTGTTGAAACAAGGCCTAGGGTTCATACTTTCACTAGTGCAAATTCCCTCAACAATACTAACATAATTGGATCACATAACTATCCCTCAACATGCAACAAAGAGTCACTCCAAAGTCACTAATAGTGTAGAACAAACGAAGAGATTATGGTAGGGTACGAAACCACCTCAAAGTTATTCTTTCCAATCAATCCATTGGGCTATTCCTATAAGTGTCACAAACAGCCCTAGAGTTCATACTAGAATAACACCTTAAGACACAAATCAACCAAAACCCTAATGTCACCTAGATATTCCAATGTCACCTCAAGTATCTGTGGGTATGACTATATGATATGCATCACACAATCTCAGATTCATCTATTCAACCAACACATAGGACCTCAAAGAGTGCCCCAAAGTTTCTACCGGAGAATCACAGCGAAAACGTGTGCCAACCCCTATGCATAGGTTCATGAGCGGAACCCGCAAGTTGATCACCAAAACATACATCAAGTGAATCACGTGATATCCCATTGTCACCACAGATACACACGACAAGACATACATCAAGTGTTTTCAAATCTTTAAAGACTCAATCCGATAAGATAACTTCAAAGGGGAAACTCAATCGATTACAAGAGAATAGAGGGGAGGAGAAAAATAAGATCCAACTATAATAGCAAAGCTCGCGATACATCAAGATCGTGCCAAATCAAGAACACGAGAGAGAGAGAGATCAAACACATAGCTACTGGTACATACCCTCAGCCCCGAGGGAGAACTACTCCCTCCTCATCATGGAGAGCACCGGGATGATGAAGATGCCCACCGGAGAAGGATTCCCCCTCCGGCAGGGTGCCGGAACGGGTCTAGATTGGTTTTCGGTGGCTACAGAGGCTTATGGCGGCGGAACTCCCGATCTATTGTGCTCTCCGATGTTTTTAGGGTATATGGAGATATATAGGCGGAAGAAGTACGCCAGGGGGGCCACGAGGGGCCCACGAGGGTGGAGGGCGTGCCCAGGGGGGTGGGCGCGGCCCCCTACCTCGTGGCCTCCTTGAAGCTTCCCTTACGTGCACTTCAAGTCTTCTGGGCTTCTTTCCTTCCAAAAATGGGTTCCGTGAAGTTTCAGGTCAATTGGACCCCATTTGGTTTTCCTTTTCTTCGAAACCCTAAAACAAGGTAAAAACAGAAACTGGCACTGGGCTCTGGGTTAATAGGTTAGTCCCAAAAATGATATAAAAGTGTATAATAAAGCCCATAAACATCCAAAACAGTAGATAATATAGCATGGAGCAATCAAAAATTATAGATACGTTGGAGACGTATCAGCATCCCCAAGCTTAATTCCTGCTCGTCCTCGAGTAGGTAAATGATAAAAACAGAATTTTTGATGCAAAGTGCTACTTGGCATAATTTCAATGTAATTCTTCTTAATTGTGGCATGAATATTCAGATCCGAATGATTCAAGAAAAAAGTTCATATTGACATAAAAATGATAATACTTCAAGCATACTAACTAAGCAATTATGTCTTCTCAAAATAACATGGCCAAAGAAAGTTCATCCCTACAAAATCATATAGTTTAGTCATGCTCCATTTTTGTCACACAAGAATGCTCTCATCATGCACAACCCCGATGACAAGACAAGCAATTGTTTCATACTTTAGTAATCTCAAACCTATAAACTTTCACGCAATACATGAGCGCGAGCCATGTATATAGCACTTTGGGTGGAATAAAATAATGAGGGGGTTATGTGGAGAAGACAAAAAGGAGAAAGTCTCACATCAACTAGGCTAATCAATGGGCTATGGAGATGCCCATCGATTGATGTTAATGCAAGGAGTAGGGATTGCCATGCAACGTATGCACTAGAGCTATAAATTTATGAGAGCTCAACAAAAGAAACTAAGTGGGTGTGCATCCAACTTGCTTGCTCACGAAGACCTAGGGCACTTGAGGAGGCCCATTGTTGGAATATACAACCAAGTTCTATAATGAAAAATTCCCACTAGTATATGAAAGTACAAAACAAGAGACTCTCTATCATGATGATCATGGTGCTACTTTGAAGCACAAGTGTGGCAAAGGATAGTAGCATTGTCCCTTCTCTCTTTTTCTCTCATTTTTTATTTGGCCTTTTTATGGCCTTTCTCTTTTCTCATTTTTTTGGGCCTTCTCTTTTTTATGGCCTTTATCTTTTTTTTATAATTCCTCACTTGGGACAATTCTCTAGAAAATGATGATCATCACACTTCTATTTATTTACAACTCAATGATTACAACTCGATACTAGAACAAGATATGACTCTATATGAATGCCTTCGGCGGTGTACCGGGATTGAGATGAATCAAGTGTGACATGTATGAAAAATTATGAATGGTGGCTTTGCCACAAATACGATGTCAACTACATGATCATGCAAAGAAATATGACAATGATGAATGTGTCATGATAAACTGAATGGTGGAAAGTTGCATGGCAATATATCTCGGAATGGCTATGGAAATGCCATAATAGGTAGGTATGGTGGCTGTTTTGAGGAAGATATAAGGAGGTTTATGTGTGAAAGAGCGTATCATATCACAGGGTTTGGATGCACTGGCGAAGTTTGTGCCAACTCTCAATGTGAGAAAGGGCAATGCACGATACCGAAGAGGCTAGCAAGGATGGAAGGGTGAGAGTGCGTATAATCCATGGACTCAACATTAGTCATAAAGGACTCACATACTTATTGCAAAAATCTACAAGTCATCAAAAACCTCGGCACTAGGCGCATGGTCCTAGGGGGATATATTGGTAGGGAAAGACCATCGCTCATCCCCGACCGCCACTCATAAGAAGGACAATCAAATAACACCTGATGTTTCAAATTTGTTACATAACGTTTACCATACGTGCATGCTACGGGACTTGCAAACTTAAACACAAGCATTTCTCAATTTCACAACTACTCAACTAGCATGAGTTTGATATTATTACCTCCATATCTCAAAACAACCATCAAGCATCAAACTTCTCTTAGTATTCAAAACACTCATAAGTAAATTTTACTAATCTTGAATACCTAGCATATTAGGATTTTAAGCAAATTACCATGATATTTAAGACTCTCAAAATAATATAAGTGAAGCATGAGAGGTCATCTATTTCTTCAAAATAAAACTACCACCATGCTCTAAAAGATATAAATGAAGCACTAGAGCAAATGACAAACTACTCCGAAAGATATAAGTGAAGATCAATGAGTAGTCGAATAATCATGCAACTATGTGAAGACTCTCTAACATTTAAGAATTTAAGATCTTGGTACTTTATTCAAACAGCAAGCAAAACAAAAGAAAAATAAAATGACGCTCCAAGCAAAACACATATCATGTGGTAAATAAAAATATAGCTCCAAGTAAAGTTACCGATGAACGAAGACGAAAGAGGGGATGCCTTCTGGGGCATCCCAAAGCTTAGGCTCTTGGCTGTCCTTGAATATTACCTTGGGGTGCCTTGGGCATCCCCAAGGTTAGGCTCTTGCCACTCCTTATTCATAGTCCATCGAATCTTTACCCAAAAGTTGAAAACTTCACAACACAAAACTTAACAGAAAACTCGTAAGCTCCGTTAGTATAAGAAAATAAATCACCACTTAGGTACTGTTGTGAACTCATTCTAAATTCATATTGGTGTAATATCTACTGTATTCCAACTTGTCTATGGTTCATACCCTCCGATACTACTCATAGATTCATCAAAATAAGCAAACAACACATCGAAAACAGAATCTGTCAAAAACAGAACAGTCTGTAGTAATATGGATCAAACGTATATTTATGGAACCCCAAAAATTATAAAATAAATTGATGGACCTGAGGAATTTATCTATTAATCATCTTCAAAAATAATTAACTAAATATCACTCTCCAATAAAAAATGAAAGCAATTCTCATGAGCGCTAAAGTTTCTGTTTTTTACAGGAAGATCAACAAGACTTTCCCCAAGTCTTCCCAACGGTTCTACTTGCCACAAATACTAATTAAAAGCATAAAACCATATATAAATAGAGGCTAGATGAATTATTTATTACTAAACAGGAACAAAAAGTAAGGAACAAAAATAAAGTTGGGTTGCCTCCCAACAAGCGCTATCGTTTAATGCCCCTAGCTAGGCATGATGATTTCAATGATGCTCACATAAAGGATAAGAATTGGAACATAAAGAGAGCATCATAAATAATATGACTAGAACATTTAAGCCTAACCCACTTCCTATGCATAGGGATTTTGTGAGAAAACAACTTATGGAAACAAGAATCAACTTGCATAGGAAGGTAAAGCAAGCAAAACTTCAAAATTTTAAGCACATAGAGAGGAAACTTGATATTATTGCAATTACTACAAGCATATATTCCTCCCTCATAATAATTTTCAGTAGCATCATGAATGAATTCAACAATATAACCAGCACCTAAAGCATTCTTTTCATGATCTTCAAGCATAGAAATTTTATTACTCTCCACACAAGCAAAATTCTTCTCATGAATAATAGTGGGAGCAAACTCAACAAAATAATTATCATGTGAGGCATAATCCAATTGAAAACTAAAATCATGATGAAAAGTTTTATAAATATAATCACTACTTTTTATAGCATAAGTATCATCACAATAATCATCATAGGTAGGAGGCTTGCTATCATCATTATAAATTTGCGTATCAAAACTTGGGAGACTAAAAATATCATCTTCATTAAACGTAGCATCCCCAAGCCTGGGACAAACATTAATTGCAGCAAATATATTCTCAAAAACATCATCTTCATAAAACATAGCATCCCCGAGCTTGGGCCTTTTCATATCATAAGCATAATCACTCTCATCATTAATAGTATGGATAGCACCAATAGTATAGCAATTATCATATTCTTCCAAGCAAGTGCCAAAAAGATTTTCAAGATCATAAGAAGTATCATTATCTTCCACAATCATATTTTCATGAGGCACAATAGTAATAGGAGCAGCATTATTTGAGAGAGATTTCTTTTTACCTCTCTTCCTTTTTCTTTTCTTCTTCTTCACCACATCATGTGTGGGTTCAATCCTCTTTTTGGAGCTCCTTATTAATGGGATTGGTTGAATAGGAGGCTCCTCCTCGTTACCTGATTCATCATAAGAAATAATAGGAGGATATTGGGATGTCTCTTCCCTTTCATTAGTATTCTCTTCATCCTCTACTTGTTTTCTTTTCTTTATGTAGTTGGCAATATAAGGATTTTCAATACAATTCACCGCACAATACATATAAATTTCCTGTAGATCAAATCCAAGAAGTTTATAACGGGCAAATTCTGGAAGATAATTAGTTATACGTTTCATTTCTTTGTAACTCATAAGCAAACTAAGTTCATTATGATGTGCAAGGGAAATCAAGTCATCATAATTTTTGGACATGATACGATCATGAAACAATTTGCATTGGGTATTGAAATGATCATGTTCATTACAAAGCTCACAAGTATGGCCAATATAATTTAAATTTTCAGCACATTCATCTAACCTTTCTTGCAACAATTTAGTTGCTAAGTACGTATGCCTCTTGCAATATCTATCTTCCCTATTTGGTGTGTTTGTACAAACCCAATGTACTCCATAGAAATTGACATGTTTATAGGAGACATCATAACTAGTGCAATCATCATTAGTATCATGGATATTCAAAGAATTCGTACTAACAACATTGCAATCATGCTCATTATTCAAAATTTAGTGCCAAACATTTTATAGATTTCCTCTTCTAGCACTTGAGCACAATTATCCTTTCCATCATACTCACGAAAGATATTAAAAAGATGAAGCATATGAGACAAACTCAATTCCATTTTTTATAGTTTTCTTTTATAAACTAAACTAGTGATAAAACAAGAAACTAAAAGACTCGATTGCAAGATCTAAAGATATACCTTCAAGCACTCACCTCCCCGGCAACGGCGCCAGAAAAGAGCTTGATGTCTACTACACAACCTTATTCTTGTAGAAGTTGTTGGGCCTCCAAGTGCAGAGGTTTGACAGTAGCAAATTTCCCTCAAGTGGATGACCTAAGGTTTATCAATCCGTAGGAGGCGTAGGATGAAGATGTTGTCTCTCAAGAAACCCTGCAATGTGTTGACGACCCCTCCTTCTTGCCAGAGCAACCAGGCAAGCCCCCCCCCTTGATCAACCCGATATCGCCTATTCTTCTCTCTACTACTTGCATTAGAGTAGTGTAGCATGTTACTTGATGTCTACTACACAACCTTATTCTTGTAGACGTTGTTGGGCCTCCAAGTGCAGAGGTTTGTAGGACAGTAGAAAATTTCCCTCAAGTGGATGACCTAAGGTTTATCAATCCGTAGGAGGCGTAGGATGAAGATGGTCTCTCTCAAGCAACCCTGCAACCAAATAACAAAGAGTCTCTAGTGTCCCCAACACACCCAATACAATGGTAAATTGTATAGGTGCACTAGTTCGGCGAAGAGATGGTGATACAAGTGCTATATGGATAGTAGATAAAGGTATTTGTAATCTGAAATTATAAAAACAACAAGGTAACTAATGATAAAAGTGAGCGTAAATGGTATTGCAATGTGTTGAAACAAGGCCTAGGGTTCATACTTTCACTAGTGCAAGTTCCCTCAACAATACTAACATAATTGGATCACATAACTATCCCTCAACATGCAACAAAGAGTCACTCCAAAGTTACTAATAGTGGAGAACAAACGAAGAGAGTATGGTAGGGTACGAAACCACCTCAAAGTTATTCTTTCCAATCAATCCATTGGGCTATTCCTATAAGTGTCACAAACAGCCCTAGAGTTCGTACTAGAATAACACCTTAAGACACAAATCAACCAAAACCCTAATGTCACCTAGATACTCCAATCTCACCTCAAGTATCCGTGGGTATGATTATACGATATGCATCACACAATCTCAGATTCATCTATTCAACCAACACATAGGACCTCAAAGAGTGCCCCAAAGTTTCTACCGGAGAATCACGACGAAAACGTGTGCCAACCCCTATGCATAGGTTCATGGGCGGAACCCGCAAGTTGATCACCAAAACATATATCAAGTGAATCACGTGATATCCCATTGTCACCACAGATACGCACGGCCAGACATACATCAAGTGTTCTCAAATCTTTAAAGACTCAATCCGATAAGATAACTTCAAAGGGGAAACTCAATCCATTACAAGAGAGTAGAGGGGGAGGAGAAACATAAGATCCAACTATAATAGCAAAGCTCGCGATACATCAAGATCGTGCCAAATCAAGAACATGAGAGAGAGAGATCAAACACATAGCTACTGGTACATACCCTCAGCCCCGAGGGAGAACTACTCCCTCCTCGTCATGGAGAGCGCCGGGATGATGAAGATGTCCACCGGAGAGGGATTCCCCCCTCCGACAGGGTGCCGGAACGGGTCTAGATTGGTTTTCGGTGGCTACGGAGGCTTCTGGCGGCGGAACTCCTGATCTATTGTGCTCTCTGATGTTTTTAGGGTATATGGAGATATATAGGCGGAAGAAGTACGTTAGGGGGGCCACGAGGGGCCCACAAGGGTGGTGGGCGCGCCCAGGGGGGTGGGCGCGCCCCCCTATCTCATGGCCTCCTTGAAGCTTCCCTTACATGCACTTCAAGTCTTCTGGGCTTCTTTCCTTCCAAAAATGGGTTCCGTGATGTTTCAGGTCAATTGGACTCCGTTTGGTTTTCCTTTTCTTCGAAACCCTAAAACAAGGTAAAAACAGAAACTAGCACTGGGCCCTGGGTTAATAGGTTAGTCCCAAAAATGATATAAAAGTGTATAATAAAGCCCATAAACATCCAAAACAGTACATAATATAGCATCGAGCAATCAAAAATTATAGATACGTTGGAGACGTATCAGGATGCACCGGCGAAGTTTGCACCAACTCTCGAGGTGAGAAAGGGCAATGCACGGTACCGAAGAGGCTAGCAATGATGGAAGGGTGAGAGTGCGTATAATCCATGGACTCAACATTAGTCATAAAGAACTCACATACTTATTGAAAAAATCTACAAGTCATCAAAAACCAAGAACTACCCGCATGATCCTACGGGGATAGATTGGTAGGAAAATACCATCGCTCATCCCCGACCGCCGCTCATAAGGAAGGCAATCAAAGAAACACCTCATGCTTCAAATTTGCCACACAACGGTTACCATACGTGCATGCTACGGGACTTGCAAACCTGAACACAAGTATTTATCAAATTCACAATTACTCAACTAGCATGACTCTATTATTACCATCTTCATATCTCAAAACAATTATCAAGTATCAAACTTCTCATAGTATTCAATGCACTTATATATATGAAAGTTTTTATTATACCCATCTTGGATGCCTATCATATTAGGACTAATTTCATAACTAAAGCAAATTACCATGCTGTTCTAAAAGACTCTCAAAATAATATAAGTGAAGCATGAGAGTTCATCTCATTCTATAAAATAAAACCACCACCGTGCTCTAGAAAGATATAATTGAAGCACTAGAGCAAATGACAAACTACTCCAAAAGATGTAAGCGAAGATCAATGAGTAGTCGAATAATTATGCAACTATGTGAAGACTCTCTAACATTTAAGAATTTCAGATCTTGGTATTTTATTCAAACAGCAAGCAAAACAAAATAAAATAAAATGATGCTACAAGCAAAACACATATCATGTGGTGAATAAAAATATAGCTCCAAATAAAGTTACCGATGAATGAAGACGAAAGAGGGGATGCCATCCGGGGCATCCCCAAGCTTTGGCTCTTGGTTGTTGAGGGAGTCCTAGATTAGGGTGTCTTCGTACAGCCGTACTATATCCTTTGGCCGGACTGTTAGACTATGAAGATACAAGATTGATGACTTCATCTCGTGTCCGGATGGGACTCTACTTGGCGTGGAAGGCAAGCTAGGCAGTACGGATATGGATATCTCCTCCTTTGTAACCGACCTTGTGTAACCCTAACCCTCTCCAGTGTCCATATAAACCGGAGGGTTTTAGTCCGTAGGACAGAACAAGAACATACAATCATACCATAGGCTAGCTTCTAGGGTTTAGCCTCTCTGATCTTGTGGTAGATCTACTCTTGTACTACCCATATCATCAATATTAAGCGAGCAGGACGTAGGGTTTTACCTCCATCAAGAGGGCCCGAACCTGGGTAAAACTTCGTGTCCCTGCCTCATGTTACCATCCTCCTAGACGCACAGTTCAGGACCCCCTACCCGAGATCCGCCGGTTTTGACACCGACATTGGTGCTTTCATTGAGAGTTCCTCTGTGTCGTCGCCGTTAGGCTTGATGGCTCCTTCTATCATCGTTAGCGATGCAGTCCAGGGTGAGACTTTTCTCCCCGGACAGATTTTTGTATTCGGCGGCTTTGCACTGCGGGCCAATTCGCTTGGCCATCTGGAGCAGATTGAAAGCTACGCCCCTGGCCATCAGGTCAGGTTTGGAAGCTTAAGCTACATGGCCGATATCCGTGGAGACTTGATCTTCGACGGATTCGAGCCTCTGCCTTGTGCGTCACGCGGTCATGATGAGTACGATTTAGCTCTACCATCCGATAGTGTTCAGGAGATCGCACCGGCAGCCGAACCGACCCTCAATTCGGAGCCAGTTGCACCGTCCATGGACGGGTGGATGGACCCCGCCACGGAGGCCTTACCCCCATCGGCGATCGAGCCTAACATCGACCTTACTCTGCACGAGAGCCGTGTTGACAAACTGCAGGATCTCTCTCCGGCCACGGACTCCGAACCGCCTGCGCCCGTTCCTAGCGAATCCAATTGGGCGCCGATCATGGAGTTTACCTCCGCGGATATTTTTCAGCACTCGCCCCTTGGCGACATACTGAACTCATCAAGGTCTCTCTCCTTGTCAGGAGAATCCTGGCCAAACTATGTCCGGCAGGATTGGGATGCGGATGGCATCAAAATTCACCGCCCACCCACCACCCACTTAGTAGCCACTGTCGATGACCTAACCGACATGCTCGACTTCGACTCCGAAGACATCGGCGGTATGGACAACGATGCAGGAGACGGACAGGAACCACTGCCCACAGGGCACTGGACACCCACTTCATCACATGACGTATACATGGTGGACACACCAAAAGAAAACGACCACGAGGAACAGAAGGACGCAATGAAGGGTTGTCCCCTCGAGAAGCAGTCAAAGTAGGCGGCGTAAGCGCCGCTCCAAATCCCGCCTCGACAGAAACAATGATCATATAGACCCAGCGTTAGAGCAGGGTGAACCATCGCCAAACCACGGCAACACGGAGAATCAAACCGAACAACCCGATTCTGTTAAAGATAACAGTCCGGATGACATCACACCTGACAGACACCCGGAGCAACAGAATGCCCGTCAAAGGCTCGTTGCCACCGCGAGGAGTCTAAAAAAGCAGAAACAAAGGCTCAAGGCTGTGCAAGACACACTTAAAATCAGATGGAGTAAAGTACTCAATACAGCAGCGAAGTACGGCGGTAATTGCCCCACCAAGAGCTACCCGAAGCGGAAGTTGCTACCTGAATACGATGAGGAGGCCTTAGATCCCCCGCAACCAAAAATTAAAATGGCCACCTGGCCGGATAGACGACCTCACGGCTAACATAGAGCGGCAAACAACGCCGCACATAAGCCAATACGCGATCCACGCGAGGGCTCGCATCAAAAGGACGGCGCAACCAGATCCATCTATGGACCACGCAAGCGCGATCCAGCATACGATGCAACACAACAAACATCCGAACAACACGGTAAACCCAGATACAGGGGTGCCACACACCCCCTATGTTTCACCGATGAGGTGCTGGACCATGAATTTCCAGAGGGATTCAAACCCGTAAACATAGAGGCATACGACGGAACAACAGACCCTGGGGTCTGGATTGAGGACTATATCCTCCATATCCATATGGCTCGAGGAGATGATCTCCACGCCATCAAGTACTTACCCCTCAAGCTCAAAGGGCCAGCTCGGCACTGGCTTAAAAGCCTCCCCGAAAACTCCATTGGAAGCTGGGAAGAGCTAGAAGATGCTTTTCAGGCAAATTTTCAACGGACTTATGTCCGACCTCCGGATGCATATGATTTGAGTCATATAACTCAACAGCCCGGAGAGTCAGCCCGAAAGCTTTGGAACATGTTTCTTACTAAAAAGAACCAAATAGTCGACTGTCTGGGCGCCGAAGCCTTAGTAGCTTTTAAGCATAGCGTCCGCGACGAATGGCTTGCCAGACACCTCGGCCAAGAAAAACCAAGAACAATGGCAGCATTAACAAGCCTCATGACCCGCTTTTGCGTGGGTGAGGATAGCTAGCTAGCCAGATGCAGCACTAGCAACCCAAGTACATCTGAAGTTAGAGATGAAAACGGGAAATCACGAGGCAGCAAAAATAATAAGCGCCGGAATAAAGAAGACAGCCCGAAGAGCACGGCAGTAAACGCCGGATTTAGAAGCTCTCGGCCAGGTCAGCAAAAGCCGCCCCCTAAAGGCGCCAGAGATGAACTATCCAGCGTGAACAAAATTCTGGACCAAATATGTCAGATCCATAGCACCCCCGGTAAACCCGCTAATCATTCCCACAGAGAATGTTGGGTCTTCAAGCAGTCCGGCAAGCTGAATGCCGTACACAAGGGGGAGGATACACCAAGCAAAGACGAGGATGAGCCTCTCAAGCAAGACACTGGGGAACAAAATAAATTTCCACCAGAAGTCAAAACAGTAAACGTGTTACATGTGATCAAGGGGAGAAATAAAGCGGCACTCCCAGAGAAATATGCCCAAGGGCCTATCACCGCGGAGTCCTGCCACTGGTCGGCTCAACCGATCACTTTCGACCATCGGGATTACTCAGCAAATATCCGGCATGCAGGATGGGCTGCCTTGGTATTAGACCCAATAATTGACGGATACCATTTCACACGAGTCCTGATGGACAGTGGCAGAAGTCTAAACCTGATATATCATGACACAATCCGCAAAATGGGGATAGACCCAACAAAAATTTGCCACAACAATACTAACTTTAAAGGAGTAATGCCATGCCCAGGGGCTCACTACACGGGCTCCCTGCTACTAGAAGTTATATTCGGCTTCCTCGATAACTTCCGTAGTGAAAATTTAACCTTCCACATTGCTCCGTTCCAAAGTGGCTATCAAGCACTACTTGGACGCGAAGCTTTCGCTCGCTTTAACGCAATACCGCACTACGCTTCCCTCACACTTAAGACGCCCGGCCCACGTGGCATCATTACAGTAAATGGAAATATGGAGCGATCCCTGCGCGCCGAAGAGAATGCGGCTGCCTGGGCAGCCGCACACTAAAATGGCCTCACCAACTAAAGTATTCAATAGGTCGTCAAGACCACGGACACGGTTAGACGAGTCTGGTGCAGCTGTATGTAATTCGTACAGGTTTGATGGCCACACCCCTATCACAAATACAAGGGGCTCAACGCGCACAGACAAGTGGCAATTTGTACTCATCTTGAATTATACATGGTTTTTTTTTCAAAAAACCTACCTTTTTGCCAGACAACTTTTCACCTAAGTTCCTCTCTTTTACAGATGACCACCGTGCTACACCCGTCTAGGATACGGCACAATGTAGACACAGGCGCAGACGTGCAGCAGGGACCCGTTCCAAGGATTCTTTTTAGATTAAGACCCTGCGTCAACCTTTTTACTGTCTCTTGTTGATACACATCCCTCGGATTCTCAGTACAATTGAGAAGGATGCTAGCGTCTTGGCATGTGGCCACGTCAGAATAATGCACGTACCCGAACACCAGGGGCTTCTCACAAAGGGCACTAATTAGGCCCGGTTCATACCATAAAGACCGAATACCTTAGGGAGTGTTCGGCGTCGCGAGTTTGGCCCTATATGCATCAGCTTCGAATCATGTATTTGGTCAAATGTTGGGTTTGCCCGGCTCCTATGTTTTGGTACCTTATGTTCCGCTCTATCGGCTAAGGTAGCACTAGGAGAACTACTACGATTGTGCCCTGGGTCATCCGGACGAGCACCTCAGTATAGAAAGCTGAAAACTGACTGTCATGATATAGCATGAGACTGGTCAACCACTCGATGACCTATCGGAATGTTAGAATTCCTCCGCCTTAATGAAGGGCCGTTTCCCGGCCAGGCATGTACGCACCCTGAATTCAGGAGAGTGCGGAGCCACCAGGGGCTATATAGTAGCCCCACTGTCAAACTCCTATGGCTAAGTGAAAGTGTTAAAGCATTATAGTCCGGTTGCCTCGTTCACTGCACTATCACCTCCTTAAGAGGACCAAGACGTTGGGTTAAGTGTGAACATGCGTCTTCTGCGAACACCTCCGCATTATATGCGTGGGGGCTGAAGTCGACGACTGCAATCTTTCAGGTTATACACATGTATACATAAACGGCCGCACAGGAGGCATCATATTACTTTCAGGCAAAAGTATAAACACAACCTTAATAAATTTCATAAAAACATTGTGTTTACAATGGGAATACATGTCACTCAAACATAATATTCTTCGAGCACTAGGCCTCTATCAAACGAGCACCCTCGAGAACCTCTTCGAAATAGTACTCGGCAGCCACTCGGCCTATGGCCGAACCCTGCGCCGCAACAGTGGTAGCATCCATCTCCGCTCAGTATGCTTTAACATGGGCAAGGGCCATCTGCGAGCCTTCTATGCACGCCGACCTCTTCATCGCATTGATGCGTGGCACCGCACCAAGGAACTGCTGCACTAAGCTGAAATAGCTGTTCATCTTCGGCTTTTCCGCCCATATCTGGTCCACGACAAACCTCATGGCGAGTCCGGACAAACTATTGAGTTCGGCCCATTCGGCTAGCTGATCAGTCAACGGAAGCGGACGCTCTGGAACGTTAAATTGCGACCAGAACGGCTTGTCCACTTCACGATCTGTTTGATCTATGAAGTATTTGGCCGCATCGACAGCGCTCGCTGCCAAGTCCATATATGTGTCCAACGAACTCCACAACCGATCCAGAGGGGCATAGCGTGGATCTCCGAACTTCCTTCGCAGAATAAAGGGCTTCCCAGCCGCAATATCCCGGCTTCACGCAGCTCCTCCTTCTTCGCTCTCATAGCAGAGCAGGTGTCTTCGTTCGCCATCATGGCCTTTTCAAGGTCCGTTGCCTTCGCTCGGTTTTCTTTTTCAAGGAACTAGCAACGGTCGGTAGTGTCTTTTAACTTTACGGCCATCTTGGCCATCTTCTCTTTGCTCCCGCAATGCACGGCCTTCTCGGCTTTCAACTCTTCGGCCACCTTCAAAGCGGCCGCATTACTAATCCTTGCTTGTTCTTTGGCTCGGGCAAGCTCCGCCCGCAGGGTTTCCACAGTGGCAGCTCCATCCACATTCACAACATATTAAAGATACTGGCATCATGCTGCTCTTACTATGTGGAATTCACCAGAAAATACCACTTACCCTGTGCCTCGTCAAGCCTCTTGTTAACAAGCTCGATGTCAGCATCCGTCGCATCCAGTTGCCGCTTCAGTTCGGCAAACTCATGAGTCCGGCTAGCCACCGGAGCTCCCACTACCTGCACATTAAAGCGGTATGGTTATTGCTTGGGACTACGATCCTCTGTTTGCCGCCGTTCTCGGCGACAACCAGACTCTCAGGGGCTACTATCTACACAGGGCACACCTAGAATGTGCGGTACCATCACAAATGTACATCATTTTACGTACCTCAAAGCCCGTCAGTAGACTCATAAAGGCATCATGCAACCTGCTTTTGGCGGATGAAATCCTTTCCATCACTGTACCCATCAATGTACGGTGTTCTTCTGAGATGGCCGCTCGCTCCAACAGCTCCCTTAGTACGTCTAACCGCATACCAGACGGTGCTGGACTCTTCTGTTTGCTCTCTTCGAGAGCCGGACGCTGGGGACTTCGGGTGACTATAGGATTATCTTCTGGCCTCACCGGATCCGGAGAGGCCCTCCGTGACGACACTTCAAGGTCGCCCGCTTCTTGAGCGGAGGGGGCCGGGGGAGGCGTTTCACTCTCCATCATCTCTGGAAGAAGATCCCCCGAAGACGAGCTCTGCTGAGAAAGGCTAAGATCCGAACTGCAAGATAAATACTTCAGTTATTTTCCTCAGAGGTAAGGTAATATATCTTCACTATTAAAGTACTTTTTAATTCCTTACAGCTCGTTAGAGGGCTGATCCCCGCGCGGACTTTGTGCGGCAAGAGCACCCTCCAAGGCAGGACCCTCTGGTGGAGATTTCTTCTCTCGCTTGGAAACCTTGGTTTCCGGGTCTTCAAAGGTAGTCCTCTTGCTTCCCTCGGGTGAGAGAATGTCAGATTCCTCCCCTCGGTTATCCTCCCTCACGGAGGCGCTCGTTCCCTCGGTCGGAATAGGTTGCGGTGGAGGACCGCTTTCGCCCTCATTATTCCCCCCTTTGTCTTCCTTTGAGGGCTCCGGGCAAGGTGCTAGCTCGAGCATCTTTTCCAGTACCGGATTTTCCAAACCCTCAGGAAGGGGGGCCGAACACCGAATCATCTTCGCCTTTGTTATCCAGTCCTGGTCAAAGAGCGATTTCTCAGAATAACGTCATGATAAATGAAAGACGGTGTGTTCGGCTAGAGGATAACTTACTTGGTCGGAGGTGCGATTGTTGCTCAGGCTCACGTCCTCGGTAGTATCCAAGACACTGTATCTGGGGTCCGAAGAATGATCTATACATCTCCTCGTGCGTCAGGCCGAGGAAATTCTGAATAGCGCGCGGTCCTTCTAGGTTGAACTCCTACATGCGAAGAGGCCGGCGTTTGCATGGCTGGATTCGTCGAACCAGCATGACTTGCATTACCATAATCAAACTGAAATCTCCTTCGAAGAGATTTTGAATGCGGCTTTGCAGTACAGGCATGTCCTTGGCGGGACCCCAGCTCAGCCCTTTGCTAATCCATGACCTCAGTTGTGGTGGAGGGCCTGAGCGGAAAGCAGGGGCAGCCGCCCACTTGGCACTTCTGGGAGCTGTGATGTAAAACCACTCTCGTTGCCATAATCCGGACACCTCTGGAATAGAACCCTTTGGCCATGGAGCTCCGGCGATCCTGCTTATTAATGCGCCTCCGCACGCTTCATGCTGCCCCTCGACCATCTTCGGCCTCACGTCAAAGATCTTGAGCCATAGGCCGAAGTGAGGGGTAATGCGGAGGAAAGCCTCACATACAACAATAAATGATGAGATGTGGAGAAAGGAGTCCGAGATAGATCGTGGAAATCTAGCCCGTAATAAAAAATCAGCCCCCTAACGAAGGGATCCAGAGTGAGGCCTAGACCTCGGAGGAAGTGGGAGATGAACAAGACGTCTTTGTTGGGTTCAGGAGTAGGGAAGACCTGCCCTTGGGCAGGCAGCCGATGCGAAACCTCGGCGGTCAGGTATCTGGCCTCCCTCAACTTCTTGATATCTTCTTCTGTAACGGAGGAGGGCATCCACCGGCCTTGAAGGCTAGATCCGGACATGATTGAAGGTCCGGAGCACCTGACCTAGGCTTTGGGTGTTAGAACTCGAGGCAGGGGAAGGATTCGATTAAGCACAGAGGGAAAAAAGTAAAAGCCTTGTCCCTTTATAAAGAGGGTGAATATCAAGCGTCCTCCCCGTAGCCGTTTGGGACTTGCCTATAATCTAGGAGTCCTAGACACGGTTGGGTTACCCACGCCCGTATTAATGAGAATCCCGTGATAAGGGGACACGATCTCTGCTTTGACAAGACGTGTCAAAAAACTGCCTCGCGTTATGTGCGGGACTAGTTAAAGGAAACGGTTCGAATAATCACCGGGCCATGACATAATGTCGTGTTGCCGAAACAAGTCAGCAAATTAGATTTGCGAAAATATTATTCTCTCTACGGTGGTATGTGGAACTTATTTTGCAGGGTCGGACACTATCCTTATATTCAAATTCTTCCATGATGTATTCGGAGGAGGAACCCGCCTTGCAATGCCGAAGACAATACTGTGCGCCGGACTCATCGTCATTGAAAGCCTGGTTCAGGGGCTACTGAGGGAGTCCTGGATTAGGGGGTCTCCGGACAGTCGGACTATATCCTTTGGCCGGACTGTTAGACTATGAAGATACAAGATTGACGACTTCGTCTCGTGTCCGGATGGGACTCTACTTGCGTGGAAGGCAAGCTAGGCAGTACGGATATGGATATCTCCTCCTTTGTAACCGACCTTGTGTGACCCTAACCCTCTCCGGTGTCTATATAAACCGGAGGGTTTTAGTCCGTAGGACAAAACAACAACATACAATCATACCATAGGCTAGCTTCTAGGGTTTAGCCTCTCTGATCTCGTGGTAGATCTACTCTGGTACTACCCATATCATCAATATTAATCGAGCAGGACGTAGGGTTTTACCTCCATCAAGAGGGCCCGAACCTGGGTAAAACTTCGTGTCCCCTGCCTCCTGTTACCATCCGCCTAGACGCACAGTTTGGGACCCCCTACCCGAGATCCGCCGGTTTTGACACCGACAGTTGTCCTTGAATGTTACCTTGGGGTGCCTTGGGAATCCCGAAGCTTAGGCTCTTGCCACTCCTTATTCCATAGTCCATCGAATCTTTACCCAAAACTTGAAAACTTCACAACAGAAAACTCAACAGAAAACTCGTAAGCTCCGTTAGTATAAGAAAATAAATCACCACTTACGTACTGTTGTGAAATCATTCTAAATTCATATTGGTGTAATATCTACTGTATTCCAACTTCTCTATATTTCATACCCTTCGATACTACTCATAGATTCATCAAAATAAGCAAACAACACAATGAAAACAGAATCTGTCAAAAACAGAACAGTCTGTAGTAATCTGTATCATTCGAATACTTCTGTCACTCCAAAAATTCTGAAATAAATTGGTGGACCTGAGGAATTTGTCTATTAATGATCTGCAAAAAGAATCAACCTAATCTCACTATTCTGTAAAAATGGCAGCTAATCTTGTGAGCGCCAAAGTTTCTGTTTTTCACAGCAAGATCGCAAATACTTCACCCAAGTCTTCTCAAAGGTTCTACTTGGCACAAACACTAATTAAAACATAAACCACATCTAAACAGAGGCTGTATGAATTATTTAGTACTACATAGGAGCAAAAAGCAAAGAACAAAAATAAAATTGGGTTGCCTCCCAACAAGCGCTAACGTTTAACGCCCCTAGCTAGGCATGATGATTTCAATGATGCTCACATAAAAGATAAGAATTCAAACATAAAGAGAGCATTATGAAGAATATGACTAGCACATTTAAGTCTAATGCACTTCCTATGCATAGGGATTTTGTGAGCAAACAACTTGTGGGAATAAGAATCAACTTGCATAGGAAAGCAAAACAAGCATAACTTCAATATTTTAAGCACATACAGAGGAAACTTGATATTATTGCAATTCCAACGAGCATATATTCCTCCCTCATAATAATTTTCAGTAGCATCATGAATGAATTCAACAATATAACCATCACATAAAGCATTCTTTTATGATCTACAAGTATGCAAAGTTGACACTCTTCCAAAATAGTGGGATTAACATTAACTAAAGTCATGACCTCTCCAAACCCACTTTCATAATTACCACAATAAGATTCAACACCCTCCAAAATAGTGGGATCATTACTTCCTAAAGTTGACACTCTTCCAAACCCACTTTCATCAATATAATTATCATAAATAGGAGGCATGCTATCATCAAAATAAATTTACTCATCAAATCTTGGGGGACAAAAAATATCATCTTCATCAAACATAGCATCGCCAAGCTTGTGGCTTTGCATATCATTAGCATCATAGGTATCCAAGGAATTCATACTAACAACATTGCAATCATGCTCATCATACAAAGATTTAGTGCCAAACATTCTAATGCATTCTTTTCTAACACTTTGGCACAATTATCGGAATCCTTATTTTCACGAAAGACATTAAAAAGATGAAGCATATGAGGTATCCTCAATTCCATTTTTTACTTTCTTTTATAAACTAAACTGGTGATAAAACAAGAAACAAAAAGATTCGATTGCAAGATCTAAAGATATACCTTCAAGCGCTAACCTCCCCGACAATGGCGCCAGAAAAGAGCTTGATGTCTACTACACAACCTTCTTCTTGTAGACGTTGTTGGGCCTCCAAGTGCAGAGGTTTGTAGGACAGTAGCAAATTTCCCTGAAGTGGATGACCTAAGGTTTATCAATCCATGGGAGGCGTAGGATGAAGATGGTCTCTCTCAAACAACCCCACAACCAAATAACAAAGAGTCTCTTTTGTCCCCAATACACCCAATACAATGGTAAATTGTATAGGTGCACTAGTTCGGTGAAGACATGGTGATACATGTGCAATATGGATGGTAGATAAAGGTTTTTGTAATCTGAAAATATAAAAACAGCAAGGTAACTAATGATAAAAGTGAGCACAAACGGTATTGCAATGCGTTGAAACAAAGCCTAGGGTTCATACTTTCAATAGTGCAAGTTCTCTCAACAATAATAACATAATTGGATCATATAACTATCCCTCAACATGCAACAAAGAGTCACTCTAAAGTCACTAATAGCAGAGAAAAAATGAAGAGATTATTGTAGGGTACGAAACCACCTCAAAGTTATCCTTTCTAAACGATCTATTCAGGAGTCGTGGTAAAATAACCTGAAGCTATTCTTTCCGTTCAATCTATCCTAGAGTTCGTACTATAATAACACCTTAGGACACAAATCAACCAAAACCCTAATGTCACCTAGATACTCCAATGTCACCTCAAGTATCTGTGGGTATGATTATACGATATGCATCACACAATCTCAGATTCATCTATTCAACCAACACAAAGAACTTCAAAGAGTGCCCCAAAGTTTCTACCGGAGAGTCAAGATGAAAACGTGTGCCAACCCGTACGCATAAGTTCACAACGTCACGGAACCCGCAAGTTGATCACCAAAACATACATCAAGTGGGTCACGTGATATCCCATTGTCACCTTAGATAAGCACATGCAAGACATACATAAAGTGTTCTCAAATCCTTAAAGACTCAATCCAATAAGATAACTTCAAAGGGAAAACTCAATCCATTACAAGAGAGTAGAGGGGGAGAAACATCATAAGATCCAACTATAATAGCAAAGCTCGCGATATATCAAGATCGTTCCAAATCAAGAACACGAGAGAGGGAGATCAAACATATAGCTACTGGTACATACCCTCAGCCCCGAGGGTGAACTACTCCCTTCTCGTCATGGAGAGCGCCGGGATGATGAAGATGGCCACCGGAGAGGGATCCCCCCTCCAGCAGGGTGCCAGAACGGGTCTAGATTGGTTTTCGGTGGCTACAGAGGCTTGCGGTGGCGGAACTCTAGATCTAGGTTTATTTCTAGAAGTTTGGGGTTATATAAGAGGTGTTGGAGTCGGGAACAAGTCAGGGGGGTCCCCGAGGCGGCCACGAGGTAGGGGGGCGCGCCCAGGGGGGTAGGGCGCGCCCCCACCCTCGTGGTGGCCTCGAGACTCTTCTGGCCCATCTCTGGTACTCCGTGGACTTCTCCTGGCCCAAAAATGATCTCCGTGAAATTTCAGGTCAATTGGACTCCGTTTGGTTTTCCTTTTCTGCGATACTCAAAAACAAGGAAAAAACAGAAACTGGCACTTAGCTCTAGGTTAATAGGTTAGTCCCAAAAATCATATAAAATATCATATAAATGCATATAAAACATCTAAGGTTGATAATATATAGCATGGAACAATCAAAAGTTATAGATACGTTGGAGACGTATCAGGCCTCGTCATCTGGCTCCTTAGCCGAAACCGCTGTGGCCGACATTTCGTTGGCCAAGGCGACGATCTGGTCGGGCTGGTGCCGCTCCTCGGCTATGACCAGCGACTCGGCTAGCTTGGCGCCGTCTCGGGCGCACTCCAGGGACCTGCGGTAGTGTCCAGTGATGGTGATGAGGCCCTTCGGACCCGACATCTTCATTTTCAGGTAGGCGTAGTGGGGGACCGCCATACACTTGGCGAGCATGGGCCGGCCCAACAGATGGTACGCGCTGGACAGGTCCACCACCTCAAACCAGAGGGGCTCGCATCGGAAGTGGTTGCTGTCGCCGAACAGGACGTCGAGCTGGACACGGCCGATCCGAGAGCTGGAGAGGCCGGGAACGATGTCGTGGAAGATCCTCTGGGTCGGCTCCGGGTTCTTGGCCTCGAGCCCGAGCTTGGTCATGGTTTCGTGGTAGAGGATGTTGATGCTGCTGCCGCCATCTATGAGGACCCGGGAGAACTTGCACGTGCGTCGAGGCGTGACGAGGGTAGGGTCAAGGACAAGAGCGTAGCCACCCGGGTTCGGCATGACTGCCGGGTGGTCTTCCCGGGTCTAGGTGACCGGGTGGTCTGACCAGTGCATGTACTCCGGCTTGGCCGGGATGACGGTGTTTACTTCTTGCTAGAGCAGGCTCTCGCTACGCTTGTCGTCGCCGAGGCTGTTGAAGCCAACATAGGTCGCGTTCTAGGCCGGGTAGACGTCAGCGCGCATCGCGCCGCCTGCCGGGGGCGGAGGAGGAGGCGGAGGCGGCTGCCCCGCTCCTGGAGCCGGGGCCGGAGGAGGCGGGATGTCGCCCATTATGACGCGCTTGGTGATGGCGCACTATCGAAGCGTGTGCGTGGATGGCCTCACGCCGCTGTGGTGCTTGCAGGGAGCATCGAGCATCTCCTCGAAACTCATGGTGGGCTGCCACACTGTCTTGCCGGTCTGCCTACGCTTGGCGGCCGGGTCGGTCGCTGGCGCCTACTCGTTGGCCGCGACGAGCCGGTTGTCGTAGCGCTGGGTCGGCTGGTCGGCCTTGTGCTTGTTGTTTTGCTGGTTGTGCTGCTGCCGGCCTCCTTCGCCGGCCGGCTTCGGAGGGGGAACCGGCTTTGCCTTGCCGGCTTCGTCCAGTGCCACCTGGATCTTCATGGCGGAGTCGGCGTTGGCGTACTTGTCCGCTGTCACCATGAGCGCGGACATGGTGGCCGGCTCAAAGCGCAAGAGTTTGTGCTTGAGGAGGCTGTCGTCTCGGCAACCGTTGACGAAGTACTGGATTGCTTGGACTTTGTGGACACCCTCCCAGCTGTTCCGGAGCTCAATCCAGCGTGCGAGGTACTCGCGGCCGGTTTCCGCCAGCCCCTACATGCACTTGGTGAGCTGGCTGGGATGGCCAGGTCGCCGGTAGGTCCCGGGGAAGTTGCGCACGAAGGCTTGCTCGAAATCGACCCACATGTTGATGCTGCCCACCGGTAGACTGTTCAGCCACGTGCGGGCCGACCCCTGGAGCACGAGTGGAGCGTAACACATGGTGAGACGGTGGTTGCTGCCGGCGATGCCGATGGCGGCGGTGTAGTCGGTGAGCCAGTCCTCCGGCTTCACGGTGCCGTTGTATTTGGGGGTGTCGCGGGGGAGCGTGAACCCTTTAGTAAAGGGTTCGTCCCGAATGCGTGGTCCGAAGCACGCCAGCTCGACGGGGCCGCTCTCCTCCAGCTCCTGGGAGAGGGCGAGTCGGTCGAGGTGGTGGCGGGCGTCTGTGTCGTCGATAGCGTGCGGGCCCAACCGACCAGCGACCACGCCGCGGGGGGCCGGGTCAACCGAAGCCGGACGTCGACCGGGTTGGAGAGGAGGATCAGGCCGGCGTCAGTCTTTAGGGCCGTCTCGTCGCCCAAGCCGCCAGCATTCGTCGGAGCGGGGTTGCTCCGGGTCCGGGTGCGGCCGGAGTGCGCCTCATCGGGTGGCAAAGACATCGTGTTCTGATGATCGCCGGGTCCGTCGGCGTGGAGGGAGCCAGACCCCATCGGCTTGGCGAGTTGGTTGAGGCGGGCCCGCTGCGTGTTGGCCGCGTCGAGGAGGTCGTTCACCCGCTTGAGGCGATCCTTCAGCTCCTCGCCCGTGAGCTGATCCAGGCTGACCGCGGCCACCTGGGCGGCGCGCGTGTTCTTCACGGGCATCTCGTAAATGGGCGGGATGGCACCGAAGGCTCGACCGATCGCGCCGCCCCGGGCTCGCACGTCGGCGACCCGGCTTGGCTCAGCCGCAGGGGGTGTGAAGCCGTAGGCGGCATTGCGCACCAGCTGAGCGGAGTCCAGGCGATGCTGCATAGCGGCGAGCGTCTCGGTCAGGTCCAGCAGGCGCTGGCGGTCCGCATCGAGCTGAGTCCGGGCCTCGGCGATGTTGGAGGCGTTAACGTCAGTGGCGATGGGAATGCGAAGGCTCTACATCATGGCGCGCAGCGGGTTGGGAGAGCTGGCCCACCCCGCTGCGGCCCTGGCTTCCGCGGCCTTCCTTGGCGCGCTGGATGAGTAAGAGGCGCCGGTGTCGATGACGAAGACCTCCACACAGAGGTCCATCCTTCCGTCGGGAGCGCTGCCGCCGAGGGAGAGGGGGGAGTCGGGGAAATCAAGTACCTCGCTAGGGTACTCGTCGGCCGCAGGTGCATCGGAGATGCGTAGCACTGCGAAGGAAGCGGCGAGCGCGTCGATGACGTCGTCTGCCAGCGTGACGGGCTCGTCGAAGTCGGAGGGGAGCCCCGTCTGGAGCATGCTTCCGGCCATGACCTCGAACTGCCCCACGGTGGGCGCCAACTATCGTGGTGGGTGCACGGCAGATGCCAAGGGATGGCAGAAGAGAGGAGGAGGCTCGAGGGCACTGGTGGGCTCCAGAGGCGAGGTCGGCATGAGCGAGCGCGGGACGCAAGACATACCCTGGTTTGGGGCTCTCCGTAGAGAAAACACCCCTAGTCCTGCCGAGTGTGGTTTATATGTAATAGTACAGAGTTGCTCCTAGAGCTGTATGGAGGAAGAAGGAAGGCAGGCCAAGGCTTAGGCTGCTCCCTCTCCTGGTGTGTGTGTGGCTAGTCTGGTGGCCCTCGTGCTAGAGTGCGTGCCCGTATGCATGAGGGCTCCTAGGGGGTTTTATAGGTCAAGCCCCCAGGGGTACAATGGTAATGTTACAAGGCCGTGGGGCTGGGTTGTCATCGCCCGAGAAGCCGGTGCTGGGACCCGCCGGGTGTTAGGGCTTGCCGGCTTCTCCGGGCGTGGGACCCACCGGGTGTAGGGGCATTGTTTGCCGTCTTGTCGGTCATTAGAGAGTGGCCAGGTTGAGTCGGCTACAGTGGCACTCTGTCACGTCGCCGCTTGCCGGCGTCAGCAGTGACGACGGGTGCACTGTAGCCACGCCAACCCTGGTCAGCGGGTAGGTGGGGCACTATTGCCACGACTGACCAGAGGCATGGAAGGGGCACTGTTGCCTTGCTCATCTCTGAATGAAGACTTGTCCCATCGCACGGGTTGGATGGGACTGGAGTTGACCCGCGGCCAGGTTGGGGAACACGCTAAGGGGGAGCTAGCTTGTTGAAGAAGTCTTGGTGTGCCGGGTTCGGCTGCCTTGCGCTGGCCATTGGGGCCGGGTTGAGGAATTTGGCCGAGTTGAGGGGCTTTGGCCGGGTCGAGTGACCCATCCAAGCGCGAGCCGGCTTGAGGGGCGTTGCTGGCCCCATTGTTTTTGAAATGGATCTAGGTTCTGTTGCCTGCCTGGGGTTCATCCCCCCGACATGGATTGAGTCGGATATCGTATGTCCGGAGGTTGTCAAATGTGAGTCGCAGATCATCCACCAAAGATTCGAAAGGCTTAGTCTTGATGATGACGTCGTCCACATATGCCTCCACCATCTTGCCAATTTGTTTTTTCTAGGCAAGTTTGAATCATGCGTTGATAAGTGGCACCGGCGTTTTCGAGTCCAAAAGGCATAGTGTTGAGCAGAAAGGCCCATACGGAGTAATGAATGCCGTTGCGGCCTGATCGGATTCCTTCATCTTAATCTGATGGTATCTGGAGTATGCGTCGAGGAAACATAGTGAATCGTGTCCTGCAGTTGCATCAATTATTTGGTCAATGCGGGGCAGTGGGAAGGGGTCCTTAGGGCAGGCCTTGTTGAGGTCTTTGAAATCGACACAAAGGCGCCAAGATTTGTCCTTCTTTGGCACCAGGACCAGATTTGCTAGCCAATCCGGGTGTTTGATCTCTCTAACGAACACGTCTTAAAGTAGTTTGGCTAGCTCCTCCCCCATAGCTTGTCGCTTGGGTTCGGAAAATCACTGCAGAATTTGCTTGACTGGCTTGAACCCCTTTATTATGTTGAGGCTGTGTTCGGCCAATCTGTGTGGGATTCCTAGCATATCCGAAGGATGCCAGGCAAATATGTCCTAATTCTCACGCAAGAAAGCTCTTAGAGCGGCATCGACCATCGGATCCAGCTGTGCTCCAATGGCTGCTGTTTTATTATGATCCGTTGGGTGAACTTGGAATTTGACTATTTCGTCTGCTGGCTTGAAAGAAGTGGACTTAGGCCTTTTATCGTGGATTACGCCATCTCTATCCACTATGGAATGCAGAGTGGTGAGCTCCTCGGTAGCAAGGGCCTCGGATAATGCCTTGAGGGCCAAGGATGCGGTTTTGTTTTCGGCGCGGAGTGCTATGTTTGAATCACTGGTGATAGTGATAACTCCATTGGGCCCGGGCATTTTGAGCTTCATGTACCTGTAATGGGGTATGGCTTGAAAGCGTGTGAATGCATATCGTCCCAACAGGGTGTGATGTCCCTGTTGAAAGCTACCACATGGAAGATTAACTCTTCGGACCTGTAGTTCACCAGTGTGCCGAATACCACATCAAGTTTGATTTTCCCCGAGCATCGCACTTCTCGACTGGAGATAATGCCTCAAAATTTTGTACTGCTTTGCTCGATGCAGCTATTGTCTATTTGCATTTTATCGAGCGTGTCTTTGTAGATGAGTTTCAGTCCGCAGCCGCCGTCCATGAGCAGTTTAGTAAGCTGAAAGCCATCGACGATTGGGTTTAAGAACAAAGCAGCTGGTGTGCGGACTGATCGAGCCCTTGGTTCATCATTGGCGGCAAAAGTTATCACCGTATCGTTCCAAGGATTTACTGCGGCTATTTGGTTGATTTCGGCAAGGTCGCGGAGTGCCCTTTTACGTCGATTATTTGAAGAAAAGGTCTCGAAGACCATAAAGACATTGAGATCGTCGTCCTCCGGAGAGTATTTCTCTGAGGTTGTATTGGTGAGGATAGCCTCACCGCTCTTAGCCACCTACCGGAGTACCTAACATGCCCGAAGGTTGTGCGTTGGTTCGAAATTCGGCGTCGTGTGTATCTGACAGGGCTTGTCGAGCCTTTCATCAATGATAGTTCTGTGCCCCGTTAAGGGCTTAATTTTCTTGTCCACGGGATGATGATCGGGTGCCCCGCGAGGGTGCATCCTTTTTGCCCGTCCGGTGGGTGGCTTAAAGGCGGGTGGTTCCCACCGGGTTGTTTGGGCTTTCTATGCGCTTTCCATTGTGCAATATTTCTGTACTATGTGCGCCAATTCTGCAAAGTGCAGTATGCGGCGTCGGTTGAGGGCATTGAGGATCCCCTCGTCTGTACGGTTGCGGCAGAATACTGAAACCGCGTCGCCGTCGCGACAATCTTTGATCTTGTTTTTAACAAGGAGGAATCTGGCCCAAAAGTGATGGACTATTTCCTGAGGTTGCTGCTGTACGTACATTAGGTCGCATATGTCCGAAGGACCAGAATTGCTTGGGGAGTATTCCCTGTGGTGGGTGGGTGGGCTTAAATCCGAACCCTGACCCACTGTGGAATCCAGAGATTGAAGAATTTCCGAGGTTACTTGCCCGGGATCCGAAGTGTCCTGGGAGTTTTCAGGCTCAATGCATGGTTCTATGTTCGGACGATAGGAGGTCTCTTCCCGAAGATGGGTATCCGGCTCGCAAGGCTCAGAAATCCGAACATTGCTTGTTCTCAGCATAGGGGGAGAGGTATCCTCGGCTTGTTCCTCCACAACCGCCATCATATGGGTGATCGGTGGGGACCTGATTTCCCTTTGATCGGGTTTAAGCCTAATCCGGTCATAGTCTATTGCGACCCCCAGGGCGGCGATGTGATCTAGCAGTTCATTCAAAGACGAAATATCTGCCGGATCCATCTTGTCGGAGTGTTCGAGGCCGATGCAGAGATGACTTTTCACAATTTGGGGGACCGCCTTTGGCTTAACGGCCGAGCGGGCACCCATGGTAAAACCGCGGAGCTGGAGGATCTGCCCAGGAACTAGGGCCCATCCAGAGGCGATTTTTTCATTGATGACAAGGCGAGCCTGTCGGGGTTGTGGAGCGACATATGCCAAGGGATGGCTAATCATGGAGAGGGACACGAGTACGTCGTCGGGCTCTAGAAGCGGGAGTGAGCAAGATCGCATACACTTGTGAATCTTACCCAAGTTCGAGGCTCTCCTAGGAGATAACACCCCTAGTCCTGCTTTGCAGGGTCTCCGCATGATCACTATCTCAGCAAGGTAGCTACGAGCTTCCTCCTTGAGCTGTTTGGCTAGAGGAGGAAGAAGAACAAGGCTAGCCCTACTTCCCTTTCTCTATGTGTGTGTTTACTAAGGTTCTGAACCCTTTGCATGGGTGGCCTGGGGTTTATATAAGCCTACCCCGCAGGGGTACAATGGTAATACGGCCGGGTGTAGGACCCGGTCGTCAGTCTCTCTAGACGTCGGCTTCTCCGCCGGCTGCTGGGGCTTCCGCTTGGTGGGTCCCACCGGCTGTCATGTACTCGGCCGATAGGCCGTGCCCGCCGCTTGCGGGTCTGGTTGAGCACTCCGCACTGTAGCCTTGCTACTGATGATGGACGCTTTATCGGGGGAAGCATGACTACAATACCGCCACCTGGTGGGCGTTCAGTATGGCCATTCCCCGTGTCCTCTTGTTAATAACGCACAAACTTTGAGGGGGGAGGGGGGCCGCCTGGTGGGAGGCGTCCCGCCCCCGTTGCCGCCTGCTTGGGTTTTGCCGCCTTCTGGGGCTTGCCGACAAGTAGGGTCCGCCGCCTGCGGGCCGTACCAGCAGGCCGTCGTGGAAGCATAGCTCCCTAGGTAGTAGGTGATGTCATGGGCAGCATGGCTACAGTACCTCGCCGCGTGGGGGGTGTCCGCTGCTACGTCTTGAGCTTGTGTTGGTTTTCCCCGAAGAGGAAGGGATGCTGTAGCAGAGTAGCGTAAGTATTTCCCTCAGTTTTTGAGAACCAAGGTATCAATCCAGTAGGAGCCCACGCTCAAGTCCCTCGTACCTGCACAAAGCGATAGCTACTCGCAACCAACGCGATTAGGGGTTGTCAAGCCCTTCACGGTCACTTACGAGAGTGAGATCTGATAGATAGAATATTTTTTGGTATTTTTGATATAAAGATGCAAAGTAAAAAGTAAAAGAAAAGTAAATAGCAAAACAATATAAAAGTGATGGAGATTGATATGATGAGAATAGACCCAGGGGCCATAGGTTTCACTAGTGGCTTCTCTCAAGAGCATAAGTATTCTAAGGTGGGTGAACAAATTACTGTTGAGCAATTGATAGAATTGAGCATAATTATGAGAATATCTAGGCATGATCATGTATATAGGCATCACGTCCGTGACAAGTAGATCAAAACGATTCTGCATCTACTACTATTACTCCACTCATCGACCGTTATCCAGCATGCATCTAGAGTATTAAGTTAAAAACAGAGTAACGCCTTAAGCAAGATGACATGATGTAGAGAGATAAATTCATGCAATATGAAATAAACCCCATCTTGTTATCCTCGATGGCAACGATACAATACGTGCCTTCCTGCCCCTTCTGTCACTTGGTAAGGACACCGCAAGATCGAACCCAAAGCTAAGCACTTCTCCCATGGCAAGAACTACCAATCTAGTTGGCCAAACCAAACGGATAATTCGAAGAGACTTGCAAAGATAACCAATCGTGCATAAAATAATTCATAGAAGATTCAAATATTATTCATAGATAGACTTGATCATAAACCGACAAATCATCGGTCTCAACAAACACACTGCAAAAAGAAGATTACATCGAATAGATCTCCACAAGAGAGGGGGAGAACTTTGTATTGAGATTCAAAGAGAGAGAAGAAGCCATCTAGCTACTAACTACGGACCCGAAGGTCTGAGGTAAACTACTCACACTTCATCGGAGGGGCTAGGATGATGTAGAAGCCCTCCGTGATGACGACCCTCTTCCGGCGGAGCTCCGGAACAGGCCCCAAGATGGGATCTCATGGATACAGAAAGTTGCGGCGGTGGAATTAGGTTTTTGGATCCTGTTCTGATCGTTTGGGGGTACGTGTGTATATATAGGAGGAAGGAGTACGTCGGTGGAGCACCGAGGGGCCCACAAGGCAGGGGGGCGCGCCCTAGGGGGGGGGGGCGCCCCCCACCCTCGTGACCACCTCTTTGATCCCTTGCAGTAGGGTCCAAGTCTCCTGGATCACATTTGGTGAGAAAATCACGTTTTCGAAGATTTTATTCCGTTTGGACTCCGTTTGATATTCTGTTTATCCGAAACACTGAAATAGGCAAAAAACAGCAATTCTGGGCTGGGCCTCCGGTTAATAGGTTAGTCCCAAAAATAATATAAAATTGGAAAATAAAGCCCAATATAGTCCAAAACAGTAGATAATATAGAATGGAGCAATCAAAAATTATAGATACGTTGGAGATGTATCAGGCATCCCCAAGCTTAATTCCTACTCGTCCTCGAGTAGGTAAATGATAAAAAGAGAATTTTTTATGCGGAGTTCTACTTGGCATACTTTCAATGCAAATCTTCTTAATTGTGGTATGAATATTCAGATTAGAAAGATTCAAGACAAAAGTTTATGTTGACATAGAAAATAATAATACTTCAAGCATACTAAAAAGCAATTATGTCTTCTGAAAATAACATGGCCAAAGGAAGTTATCCCTACAAAATCATATATTCTGGCTATGCTCCATCTTCCCCGCACAAAGTATTTAAATCATGCACAACCCCGATGACAAGCCAAGCAATTGTTTCATACTCTAACTTTTTCAATCTTCACGCAATACATGAGTGTGAGCCATGGATATAGCACTATAGGTGGAATGGAATGGTGGTTCTGGAGAAGACAAAAAGGAGAAGATAGTCTCACATCAACTAGGCGTATCAACGGGCTATGGAGATGCCCATCAATAGATATCAATGTGAGTGAGTAGGGATTGCAATGTAACAGATGCACTAGAGCTATAAATGTATGAAAGCTCAACAAAAGAAACTAGTGGGTGTGCATCCAACTTGCTTGCTCACGAAGACCTAGGGCAATTTGAGGAAGCCCATCATTGGAATATACAAGCCAAGTTCTATAACGTAAAATTCCCACTAGTATATGAAAGTGACAACATATGAGACTCTCTATATGAAGAACATGGTGCTACTTTGAAGCACAATATATGAGACTCGCTATATCATGGTGCTACTTTGAAGCACAAGTGTGGAAAAAAGGATAGTAGCATTGTCCCTTATCTATTTATTTATTTATATTTTTTTGGGCCTTCTTTCTTTTTCTTTGTCTTTTTTTGGGACAATGCTTTATTGAATGATGATCATCACACTTCTATTTATTTACAACTCAATGATTACAACTCGATACTAAAACAAAGTATGACTCTATATGAATGCCTCCAGCGGTGTACCGGGATATGCAATGAATCACGAGTGACAAGTATGAAAGAATTATGAACGGTGGCTTTGCCACAAATACTATGTCAACTACATGATCATGCTAAGCAATATGACAATGATGGATATGTCATGATGAACTAGATGGTGGAAAGTTGCATGACAATATATCTCGGAATGGCTATGGAAATGCCCTAATAGGTAGGTATGGTGGCTGTTTTGAGGAAGGTATATGGTAGGTGTATGATACTGGCGAAAGTTGCGCGGTATGAGAGAGGCTATCAACGGTGGAAGGGTGAGAGTGCGTATAATCCATGGACTCAACATTAGTCATAAAGAACTCATATACTTATTGCAAAAATTTAGAAGTTATCAAAGCAAAGTATTACGCGCATGCTCCTAGGGGGATAGATTGGTAGGAAAAGACCATCGCTCGTCCCCGACCACCACTCATAAGGAGGAAAATCAATAAATAAATCATGCTCTGACTTCATCACATAACGGTTCACCATACGTGCATGCTACGGGAATCACAAACTTGAACACAAGTATTCTGTTAATTCACAACTACTCAACTAGCATGACTTTAATATTATCACCTCCATATCTCAAAACAATTATCATTCTTCAATCTTTTCTTAGTATTCAACACACTCAAAAGAAAGTTTCACAAATCTTGAATACCAAGCATATTATTATTAGGCAAATTACCATGCTAATAAGAGACTCTCAAATTAATTTAAGTGAAGCATGAGAGATCAATAGTTTCTTTAAAACGAATCCACCACCGTGCTCTAAAAGATCTAAGTGAAGCACATAGAGCAAAATTATCTAGCTCAAAAGATATAAGTGAAGCACACAGAGCAAAATTATCTAGCTCAAAGGATATAAGTGAAGCACATAGAGTATTCTATCAAATTTTAATTCATGTATGGCTCTCTCAAAAGGTGTGTACAGCAAGGATGATTGTGGCATACTAACAAACAAAGACACAAATAATACAAGACACTCCAAGCAAAACACATATCATGTTGGTAAATAGAAATATAGCTCCAAGTAAATTACCGATGGAAGTGGACGAAAAGAGGGGATGCCTTCCGGGGCATCCCCAAGCTTTGACTTTTTGGTGTCCTTGTATTATCTTGGGGGTGCCATGGGCATCCCCAAGCTTAGTATCTTGCCACTCCTTGTTCCATGATCCATCAAAATAATTCACCCAAAACTTGAAAACTTCACAACACAAAACTCAAAATAGAAAACTCGTGAGCTCCTTTAGCGAATGAAAACAAAAGGCCACTTCAAGGTACTGTAATGAACTTATTCTTTATTTATATTGGTGTTAAACCTACTGTATTCCAACTTCTCTATGGATTATAAACTATTTTACTAGCCATAGATTCATCAAAATAAGCAAACAACACACGAAAAACAGAATCTGTCAAAAACAGAACAGTCTGTAGTAATCTGTAGCTAGCGCAAGATCTGGAACCCCAAAAATTCTGAAATAAATTTCTGGACGTGAGGAATTTATCTTTTAATCATCTTCAAAAAGAATTAACTAAATATCCCTCTTCAAATAAAAATGGCAGCAGTTCTCGTGAGCGCTAAAGTTTCTGTTTTTTACAGAAAGTTCAACAAGACTTTCCCCAAGTCTTCCCAACGGTTCTACCTGGCACAAACACTAATTAAACACAAAAAACACAACCAAAACATAGGATAAATAATTTATTTATTACTAAACAGGCGCAAAAATCAAGGAATAAAAATAAAATTGGGATACCTCCCAACAAGCGTTATCGTTTAACGCCCCTAGCTAGGCATAACGAGCAATAATAGATCTAGGTATTGCCATCTTTGGTAGGCAATCCATAAGTGGCTCTCATGATAGTTTCATATGGTAATTTTAGTTTATTTCTTGGAAAGTGTTCCATGCCCTTTTTTAATGGAAATTGAAATCCAATATTCCCTTCCTTGATATGAATAATCGCACCAACCGTTATAAGGAAAGGTCTACCAAGAATAATAGGGCAAGAAGGATTGCAATCTATATCAAGAACAATGAAATCTACGGGCACATAATTCCTATTTGCAACAATAAGAACATCATTAATTCTTCCCATAGGTTTCTTAATAGTGGAATCCGCAAGATGCAAGTTTAGAGAGCAATCATCAAAATTACGGAAATCTAGTAAATCACACAAAGACTTGGGAATAGTAGAGACACTAGCACCCAAATCACACAATGCATAAAACTCATGATCTTTAATTTTAATTTTAATAGTTGGTTCCCACTCATCATAGAGTTTTCTAGGGATAGAAACTTTCAAGTCAAGTCTTTCTTCATAAGATTGCATCAAGGCATCTACAATATGTTCGGTGAAGGCTTTATTTCGACTATAAGCATGTGGAGAATTTAGCCCAGATTGCAACAAGGAAATACAATCAATCAAAGAGAAATTTTCATAATTAAATTCCTTGAAATCCAATATAGTGGGTTTAGCAACATCTAGATTTTTATTTCTTTCCATCCCACTTTCATCAATTTCATCATTAAGATCTAAACACTCCGAATTTTTAGAACGCCTTCTAGGTAAAGGAAGATCATATTCAGTTTCATCAAGATTCATATTGCAAAATAAAGATTTAATTGGAGACACATCAATAACTTTTAGATCTTCATCTTGATTTTCATAGGAATTGGAAGAACACGCTTTAATAAAGGCATCTTTGGAAGCACGCATCCTAGCGGTTCTTTCTTTACACTCATCAATTGAAATTCTCATGGATTTTAGAGACTCATTAATATCATGTTTAGGTGGAATAGATCTAAGTTTCAAAGCATCAACATCAAGAGCAATTCTATCAATGTTCCTAGCCAAATCATCAATCTTAAGCAATTTTTATTCAATCATAGCATTAAAATTCTTTTGTGAAGAAATAGATTATTTAATATTAGATTCAAAATCAGAGGACATCTTATTATAATTTCCATAAGAGTTGTTGTAGGAATTCGCATAATTATTAGAAGGATTACTAGGATATGGCCTAGGATTAAAATTCCCTCTATACGCGTTGTTACCAAAATTATTCCTACCAACAAAATTAACATCCATAGATTCGTTATTATCCTCAATCAAAGTAGACAAAGGCATATCATTAGGATCAGAAGAAACACTCTTAGTAGCAAATAATTTCATAAGTTCATCAATCTTTCCACTCAACACATTAATTTCTTCTATTGCATGCACTTTTTTATTAGAAGTTCTTTCAGTATGCCATTGAGAATAATTAACCATAATATTATCTAGGAGTTTAGTAGCATCTCCTAAAGTGATTTCCATAAAAGTGCCTCCCGCGGCCGAATCTAAAAGATTTCTAGAAGCAAAATTCAATCCGGCATAAAATTTTTGTATAATCATCCACAAATTCATACCATGAGTAGGGCAATTACGTATCATTAATTTCATTCTCTCCCAAGCTTGTGCAACATGTTCATGATCAAGTTATTTAAAGTTCATTATATCATTTCTAAGAGAGATGATCTTAGCGGGAGGAAAATACTTAGAGATAAAAGCATCTTTGCACTTGTTCCATGAATCAATACTATTCTTAGGCAAAGACGAAAACCAAGCTTTAGCACGATCTCTAAGCGAAAAAAGGAAATAGCTTCAATTTAACGACATCATTATTGACATCTTTTTTCTTTTGCATATCACATAAATCAATGAAGCTATTCAGATGAGTAGCGGCATCTTCACTAGGAAGGCCGGCGAATTGATCTTTCATAACAAGATTCAACAAAGCAGTATTAATTTCACAATATTCAGCATCGGTAAGAGGAGCAATCGGAGTGCTAAGGAAATCATTATTATTGGTATTGGTGAAGTCACACAATTTAGTAGTATCTTGAGCCATCGCGACAAACAAGCAATCTAACACACGAGCAAACAAAAAGAAAGCGGGCAAAAAGAGGCAAATAGAGAGGGAGGATAGGGAGAGAGAGGGCGAATAAAACGGCAAGGGTGAATTGGGGGGAGAGGAAAACAAGAGGCAAATGGCAAATAATGTAATGCGAGAGATAGGGATTGTGATGGGTACTTGGTATATTGACTTTTTGCATAGACTCCCCGGCAACGGCGCCAGAAATCCTTCTTGCTATGTCTTGAGCTTGCGTTGGTTTTCCCCGAAGAGGTAGGGATGATGCAGCAGAGTAGCGTAAGTATTTCCCTCAGTTTTTGAGAACCAAGGTATCAATCCAGTACGCTCAGTCCCTCGTACTGCACAAAGCGATAGCTACTCGGCAACCACGTAGCGCGATTAGGGGTTGTCAAGCCCTTTCACGGTCACTTATGAGAGTGAGATGTGATAGATACAATATTTTTTGGTATTTTTGATATAAAGATGCAAAGTGAAAAAGTAAAACAAAAGTAAATTAGCAAAAATATAAAGTGATGGAGATTGAATATGATGAGAATAGACCCAGGGGCCATTAGGTTTCACTAGTGGCTTCCCTCAAGAGCATAAGTTATTCTACGGTGGGTGAACAATTACTGTGAGCAATCGATAGAATTGAGTATAATTATGAGAATATCTAGGCAAGATCATGTATATAGGCATCACGTCCGTGAGAAAGTAGCAGAAACGATTCTGCTTCTACTACTTATTACTCACTCATCGACCGCTATCCAGCATGCATCTAGAGTAATTAGTTAAAAACAGCAGAAGTCGCCTTAAGCAAGAATGTAGAGAGATAAATTCATGCAATATGAAATAAACCCCATCTTGTTATCCTCGATGGCAACAATACAATACGTGCCTTGCTGCCCCTTCTGTCACTGGGTAAGGACACCGCAAGATCGAACCCAAAGCTAAGCACTTCTCCCATGGCAAGAACTACCAATCTAGTTGGGCAAACCAAACGGATAATTCGAAGAGACTTGCAAATATAACCAATCATGCATAAAAGAATTCAGAGAAGATTCAAATATTATTCATAGATAGACTTGATCATAAACCCACAATTCATCGGTCTCAACAAACACACCGCAAAAAGAAGATTACATCAAATAGATCTCCACAAGAGAGGGGAGAACTTTGTATTGAGATTCAAAGAGAGAGAAGAAGCCATCTAGCTACTAACTATGGACCCGAAGGTCTAAGGTAAACTACTCACACTTCATCGGAGGGGCTAGGATGATGTAGAAGCCCTCCATGATGACGGCCCTCTTCCGGCGGAGCTCCGGAACAGGCCCCAAGATGGGAGGAAGGAGTACCGAGAGGCCCCAAGATGTGGATACAGAAAGTTGCGGCGGTGGAATTAGGTTTTTGGCTCCTCTTCTGATCATTTGGGGGTACGTGTGTATATATAGGAGGAAGGAGTACGTCGGTGGAGCACCGAGGGGCCCACGAGGCAGGGGGGTGCGCCCTGGGAGGGCACCCTCGTGACCACCTCTTTTATCCCTTGCAGTAGGGTCTAAGTCTCCTGGATCACGTTTGGTGTGAAAATCACGTTTCCGAAGATTTTATTCCGTTTGGACTCCGTTTGATATTCTGTTTATCCGAAACACTGAAATAAGCAAAAAACAACAATTCTGGGCCGGGCCTCCGGTTAATAGGTTAGTCCCAAAAATAATATAAAAGTGGAAAATGAAGCCCAATATAGTCCAAAACAATAGATAATATAGCATGGAGCAATCAAAACTTATAGATACATTGGAGACGTATCATCCGCCAGGTACGCCCGTACTATAGCCGCGCTCAGCCCTGGATTCGGGGGTGGAAGGTTGCACTGTAGCCATGCCCCATCCCGTCGCAGTTATGTGGGTGCAAACTTTGAGGGCACGAGGGGCCACCTGCTTGGAGCCGGCCGCCTCCTAAGCACCTTCTAGTATTCTGCCGCCTTCTAGTAGCCGGCCACGTGGACCAGCTGGCTCAAGGAAGCAGTCGTTCGTTCGGGAGGTGTGAGGGGTGTAGTCAGCCCCGATGTCTTGAAATACCATGGGGGGCTGATGAGGCTACCCGTGGTCATTTACTCCGACCGTAGTCCCTGAAGCTGGTGGGGCGCCGTGGCTGAGAAAGCGAGGAGCCCCAGCAGCTTCCCACTCTGACTTGTCTAGTCAATTTGCTTCGTCCATCTTCTGGGGGCGCCGATAGCTAGGAGCTGGCCATGACCAGGCTGGCCGCTTGGTGAATTCAAAACGTCGTGGTGGGGGCCGAGTGGCACGCCTGTCGGGTGGTAGGCTTGCCGCCCATTGCTTGCCCGCCACGTGGCACCAGCATGCCATGCCGGCCTGTCAGACCACGCGCGAGACGGGGCATCGCCGCAGGCCGGGGCCCGCCATTACAGGGCCTCGGCACGCGTGCGGATCCGATGCGGCCGAGGCGGGTGGTTTCACTTCTGCACACAGTTAATGCATGCTTTTACCGCGCGGTAAACGCGGGGTCGTGGGAGGAGTGGGCGCGGTTAATCCCATGACCCCCACATCATGCACCCTCAGCCTCGCAGCCAGGGGGCTATATGTAGGGGGAGGAGGGGGCGGCAGAACACACGCGCGCCCTCGTCTCCCGTTTCTACCTTTGTTCTTCCTCTCCTCCTCGCTGCCGTCGCGCCCCTTCCTCTACCCGAGGTGCTGCAGTAGTTCGCCGTCGCCAGGCCTCCTCGTTCTTCCTTGCTCCACCGCGGATTTGCTCACTTGTCGCTGCGGCGCGCCTCCGTTTAGCATCCATACTCATGGCGCGTGAACGGGCCGGCGACTGTGACGGCTCCAATATTCATGAAGACCACCTCACCATCCTCCACCGGACGCGCCGGCTGCCTCGTGAGACACGCGTAAAGGTGCGTGTTCCTCCAGAGGCGGAGATCTCGCGGGCGCCGGAGGAAGATGAACGTGTCGTCTTCCGGTCACACTTTCTTCGCGGCTTCGGCCTGCCGGCGAGTAGTTTCTTTCGTTCCTTCCTCACCTTCTACCGACTCCAGCCACGCCACCTCACGTCGAATGCGGTGGTGCTGCTGGCTGCCCTTGTCACTCTCTATGAAGGTTACCTCAGCGTACTCCCCACCCTTGAGCTCTGGGAGTTCTTATACCTCAAGCTTGGGACCGCCGCCAAGAACGAGGCGGCCCGGTATGGATCATGCGTCGCTATGTGGTGGTCGGGTTACGGGGTCTGCTTCCTGGCCCTCCCGTTGCTGCAGTCGGCCAAGCTGTGGCAAAGATCTTACTTCTACATCAAGAACGTACACCCAACGGAGGACTACATCAACCCGCCGGCTTATGTAGCCGGCCCGCTAGCTGGGCCTCGCACCAATTGGCAATTTCGACCGAAGACCCTGTCGGCCGCCTCCTCCGCCGCTCTCGCCCGGCTTCAGGTGATGACAGACCCGGAGGGCCTCAAGACCTCGGATCTGCTGACCACCTTCGTGGCACGCCAAGTGCTTCCCCTCTAGTCTCGGCCCCACATCATCAACCGTATGAGTGGGCACCGGGACCCATGCCGGATGAGAAGTAAGGAGATGCCGGATGTGGAGGTCGTCCGGCTGGTAAACTAATTCTCCAACTGCAAGATCTCAGAGAAGGAGCGGTGGTTCGGCAAGCCGCCGTACAGTCGCGCACACCCTCCGCCTATAGTGAGTCTTTTAATTCTTTTTCCCTTCATTTGTCCATGTGCCTTTTTTGCCGCCTGACCAGTCGGCCATGGTGCAGATCATCTCGACCCAGTCAGTTGCCGACGCCCTGGAGCCAGGTTGTCAATACCAACTAGACCATACGGTGAGCGACGTGGACGGCCCCGACTTGGGGGCGGCCGCGATGGAAGATGACGATGCCACAAGCAGTGGTGGTGGTGGAGCAGGCGGTTCCTTAGGAGGCAGCCTTGAGGATTGGCCGGATGATGACGAGGAGGACAACAAGCCGCGCCAAGTACATCAGACGATGCACCGAAGCGCCGAGCCGCTGCCGGGTTGTACGACAGTCGGCCCAAGAAGCCCAAGTCTTTGGTTGCCGTGACCAGGCGGCAGGAGGCCGCCGTAAAGGCGGCCCAACTCCAGAAGGCCTCGAAGCAATGCCCGGTGGTGTTTGTGTAAGCATTTTAGCCTTTCCGTTGTTGCTTTGCATTTGCTTTTCTTCTTTTCTCGCAAACTTTTTCTCATTTCTTCTTGTTTGGCACGAACAGGGCCCCCCCCTCTCTCGAGCGGGCCCTATCCGTTTCGGTGATTGGGGTGGCAGGCGGCTCTGCGAAACCCCGCCGCGTGGAGCCGCTCGCGACCTCCAGGAGGCGACGGAGAGGAACGCACGGGAGGCGCATGAGGAGTGGGAGCGAGCGGAAAGGGAGAAGGTGGAGGCGGCCAAGGCGGCACAGGCAGAGGCTGATGCCGCGGCCAAAACCCAAGCCGATGCGGCGGCCAGGGCACAGGCGGACGCAGCCGCCAAGGCACATGCGGAGGAGGCCTGTCGTGGCCGAACTGCAGAGATCGTCATCCTGCTGCGTGCGGACCAACCAGCGCCAAAGGGCCAGGCGCCGACTGGAGGGGTTGGAGGCGACCATCCGGCTCTGGAGAGGGAGGGCGGAGGCCCCGCTGTCTTGGGGGCAGAGGTGCCCCTGCATACGCCGATTGTCGACGCCCAGAGCAGTCGGCCTGACGCGCCGCTAGTGCCGCCAGTCGGTGGCGAGTTGGTGGTGGGTCCGATCCCCATTGTTCGGACTCCGGTGCGCTATCGTGCGGAGAAGGCGTCCTCAGGGCCACGGCCGCTGGAGATCGGGGCTGCTAGCTCATCGGCCCCTGATGCCGAGGCTACTAGCGCCGCTCCTCTGGAGTGGACGCATGGGGGCGGGACGGGTATTCTGAATACGGCCGCGTAGGACATCCAAGGCCGGTTCCTGGACCAAGATGCCGATCTCTAGCAGTATAGTGAGGTGTTCTTGGCGACTTAGATGACCGTCCGGGTATGTTTCTTGCTTCTTGTTTTTTATTCCTGTAATCTTCCATGGGGGCGCGCCAGTGCACCCACTCAGTGTAGCCCCCGAGTTCCGGGCCGGCTGCTAAGCAGGCGGCTCAGAACTTCAAGGTAAGTTGCGAGTGCCGACTTGTTTTCTCTTCCACTGTCTTGGTTGCGGGATTACGACAACATCTGCGGATCCGCCTTCAACTCCCATGTCCAGGAGCTGGCCAAGCGGACCACTGACTTGGCTGAGAGTTGGAGTAAGTACTCCGCCTTTTTTCTTGCGGGGGCGCTCTTGCGCACCCGCGGGGTGTAGCTCCCTAGATTCGGACCGACTGCTGAGCAGTTGGGTCGGATCTCCTAGCAACTACTTGTCTTCTTTGTTGATTGTTGATGTCTTTGTTTTCTTATCTTTACAGGGGCAGCCACCGACCTGCAGCAGCGCCTGGGCGAGGCCCAGACCGAGCTGCGCACCAAGGAGGAGGAGCGTAGCAAGGCGGCCCAGGAGTGCAACCGCCTGACTAAGGAATTGGCGGATCAGGTGGAGCGACACAACGTGGAGCTCCAAAAGCTGATGGAGGCAGAAGAATACCTCACGGTCGAGTTCGAGACTCAACGCTCGGACTGGGTCGAGAAGGAGAAAATCCTCGCCAACGGCTATGGCGAGATCGAGGACATGATCGATGGTAAGTCCGTTTCTCGCTTTGAACAGTCGCCAACCACAGCGGGAGTCGGCTTCCGGCTTCTAAGTTTTGATCTTTTTCTCGTGCAAAGTTCTTCCCTGGTTACGCCGTCGCCATGAGCCAGGCCATCGAGGCGTGGCGCGAGCGGCGTAGGAGGGTTGGAGTGGAGATTCCGCCCAACGCGCCTCGAAACCTCAATGAGCAGCTTCTTGCCGTCAGGACGCGTCTCCAGCCGGCCCACCGCATGCTCCATGACCTTCAGCACACCGGATCCCAGGTGCTGACCGCCCTCTGGTCGAACGCCCAAGTGCCGCGCACTCCTAGTCGGACTGCCGACTGGCTGGAGGTAGCAGTCGACCGCTTCGAGGCTTGGAAGGGCGCTACTGCTCGGGCGGGTGGCGGATGGACTTGGATTTCGTTAAGGTGTGATATCCCGGGCTGAACCTGGACCAGCTGGCCACTTTCCGGGCTGAGGCCAGACTGGAGCTGGCAGCGGTGGACCGCGAGCTTTCTCAACGTGCGGCGGCACTTGCCGAGTACGCCAACACCAATGCCTTTGTTCCTGAGCTGGATGAGTGGGGCGCCGCTGTGCCGCCTGACTGGTTCAGCCTGAACCCGGACGATGGGGATGACTCGGCGGAAGAGATCGCCTCCAGTAACAAGGGCGAGGACGAGGAGGGCGAGGATGGCGAAGACGACGTGCCGGAGGATGGAGCGGACGACCAGCCTCAGCTCGATCGAGCCTCAAGCAACGAGCCACGTGCGACTGCTGCTGATGCTGTCGGTGTTCTGGGAACGGGGGTCCCCAGACTTGCCTGCCTACGGCCTGCGGCGTGGCTCAAAGGGGGGCCTAGCACAGCCCATCTTCACCAACACAAACCCAAGACCCTCGCGAGGGGTCAAGCCTCACGGGGCGGACGACACAGAGCTTCCTCAGGCACGGCCTCGTCAGGCTGGCTCACGAGGAGGCGGAGAGACCAAGGCGGGGTACCTCACGAGGTGCCCGTGACGCAAGCCATGACGACCAAGGGCGCCAGGCGGGTGCCACCCCGCGCAGTGTCCTCCTTTCCTCTTTGGTGCAAAGGGGGCAAGCGCAGCCGCGGAGTATCGAGGCATCAGGCAAAGGTTGCCGTTTCGGTGCAACAAGACCAAGACCGGAAGGACTGCAAGACGGAGGTCATCGTGGAGCCCAAGACGGCGTCACCACCAGAGCTTTGTGCAGGCGAAGACTACTTTTGTCAGGATAGCCGATACTAGCTGTCCCCTTTCAAATTAGCCCGCCATTGTTGGCTCCCTTCCCTCTTGATATTTGGGAAGAGGACCAGGGCCTCTATAAATAGGACCAGCCACCCGCAGGGTGAAGGGGAAAGAGTGAAAGGGGTGAAGAGTTAAGAGGTGAGAGGTGAGAGGTTTTGAGAGAGGCATCATCAGAAGAGAGAGAGAGAGAGAGAGAGAGAGAGAGAGGTGACTGAACTCCTCCCAGCGTTTCATCCCCCCAGCCAAGAACAGACCCTCGCGAGGCTGTTCTTCCTTGTATTGTTCATCATCATCAGCCCAAGTGGCAATCCACCACACCACACACTGGAGTAGGGTATTACACCACAACGGTGGCCCGAACCAGCATAAACCTTGTGTCCCTCGTGTTATTCTTTCCATAGCTCAGATCTTAGCAAGGCGGAGGGGCGCGGGTAGGTAGGAGGCGAAATCTCCGCGCGCACCCCAGTGTTCGAACCTCAAGGGTCCGCCGGAACCCGAAATCCGACATTTGGCGCGCCAGGTAGGGGTGCGCCAGGATTCGTCTTCCACCACCCCGTTCTTCTCTGACCATCACGCCCATGTCTGACGCTCGTCGGGCCCGTGCCGAGCGCCGGGCCGCTCTCGCTTCCTGCGTCGCCCAGACGGCCCCTGTCGGCGGGCGTCCTCGCCATTCCCCATCACCTGCCATCAACACCGCCACCGGCCCGGCGGGGGACGAGCAGCAAGCATCGTCTCAGCATCCGTCCATGCGGCAAGACGGCCGCACCGCAACTCCCTCGCTCACCCCAGCTGGTTCTTCGTCCCGCGCGCTCCGCGCGCCCATGAAGGCTCGAGCTGCGCTCATCGCGGCAAACGAGCTCCTGCGCTACCGTCCCGTCGACGACGTCTACGAAGAATGGCTCGACCACATCGCCGAGCTCGTCCGTGCCGCAGGGGGCTCTCCTGCGCCATCCGTTTCGCTGCACCGCACCCCGCCCCGCGCGGGCGATGAAGTTCCGGCGGTGCCTCGGCCGCCTCCTCCTCAGGAAGGCGCCATGGCTCCAAGGCGCGTGGCCCCTGGGTGGAACCCGCTCCCTCAGGTGCCAGCGCGGCAAGAGCAGAGCTGCCAAGAAGTCCCTCGCCCGCAAGAAGCTGCCCGGGCGCTCCCTGCTCCAGCACGTCGCGACCATGCTCTTGCTCCCGCGTGTCAAGACCCCGCACTGCTCCCAGCTACAGCGTGTGGGGACATGCAAGACCAAGCTCTCCATCACCCAAGGCCTCCCGTGGCCATAGTAGGCTGCCGCGCCTTCACCACCGAGCTACGCAGCGTCGCGTGGCCGGGCAAGTTCAAGCCGGATCTGCCTCCTCGTTACGACGGCACGGCTGACCCTGCGGAGTTCCTCCAGCTCTACGAGCTGGGCATCGAAGCTGCCAACGGAGACGAGAAGGTCATGGCGAACTGGTTCCCCATGGCGCTCAAGGACGGGGCCCGCACCTGGCTCCTGAACCTGGCTCCAGGCACGATCTCCTCCTGGGACGAGATGCGCACCCGCTTCATCGCCAACTTCCAAGTTACTCGCGACCGGCCACCCGCCGTGAGCGATATGCGCCGCATCAAGCAACAGCCCGGGGAGACCCTACAGAAGTACATCCAGCGCTTCAACAACGCACGCCTCAAGATTTCCAAGGTGACTGAGGAGGCCATTATCTCAGCCTTCTCCGACGGCGTGCGCGATGTCAAGATGAAGGAGGAGCTGGCGATGCATGAAGACCTATGCACTTCCTTGGAGCTGTTCAACCTGGCAACCAAGTGTGCCAGGGCCGAGGAAGGGCGTCTCTCCCTCCTCGAGCTGCCTGCCGCAGACCCAGAAGAGAAGAAGCCCAAGGCCAAGGATGTGAAGCGCAAGGGGGCTGCCGTGCTCGCGGCAGAACCAGACACCAAGCGGGGCAGAGATCAGCCCGAACCTTCCAAGGGTAGCCGGTACTATGTGTACCACGACCTCCACACCCACAACACAAACGAATGTCAAGAGCTCCGAGCCGTGCAAGAAGGAAGGATCGGCCGTCGCCCTGACCGCGGTTACCAGGGCTACGGTCGAGGAGGAAGGAACGCAGGACGCTGGGAAGACCGTGGCCCGCGCCAAGGGTGGCGCGATCAACCTCGCGAGGATCGCTGGCAAGACCCACCTCACGAGGGAGACTGGAGGGATCAGCCTCGCGAGGATCACCCGCAAGGCAACGCAGGCCTCCCTCCGCTGCCGCCGCAGCCAAGGAGAAACGAGGATCGCCACCAGGACGAGGAGGATGGGGGCTTCCAGGAGCCGCGCGCGATCACCTGCATCCTGGGCGGGGCTCAAGCCCCAGCCTCTCAACGCATCTTCAAGCAGTTCGCCCGCAAAGTGAACGCAGTCCTCCCCAGGCTCGAAGCCACGCGCCCTCTCAGGTGGTTGGCATGCGCCATCACGTTCAGCTCAGCAGATCAGCTCAAGTGTGCGCCTACAGCCAGAGTCCTCCCGATGCTTTGTTCCCCAATCGTCAGCAACGTGGTGGTCACCAAGTCCCTCATCGATGGCGGGGCAGGGCGCAACGTACTGTCCGTGGAAACATTCAACAATCTCCAAGTGCCCTACAGCCAGCTTCAGCCAACCAAGCCTTTCTCCGGTATCACCGACGGCTCCACGGTCCCGATTGGGCAGGTCCGCCTCCCTGTCACCTTCGGGGCACGCGACAACTACCGCACCGAGCTCATCGACTTCGATGTCGCTCACATTCGCCTGCCGTACAACGCCATCCTTGGGTACCCAGCGCTGGCTAAGTTCATGGCCGTAACTCACCACGGCTACAACATCCTCAAGATGCCAGGAAGTGGCGGAGTCATCACGGTGCCCTGTGAAGATAAGGACGCGGTGTGTTCCCTGGAACGAGCCTTTCAGGCCGCGTCACTGGAAGACCCGGATCGCGGAAGCAGGAGGCCTCCCGAGACCGCCCCTAAGAAGAAGAAGACATCGTCCGACCCGACCACTCAGGAGGCAGGCCCCTCTGGGCCCATGCCTGCCCAGGGGGAACCTCCTTCCATTGCATAGGAAAGCGCGCCCAGCGCCCTCCTCAGGCAGGGCTCGGGGGCTCTCCCCTGGAGGGCCACCGACCTAGCTAGGGTCATCAGGGAGGCGCTTGGGCACCACATGGAGGCGTGTTTCGAAGCATGTTTCCCTCAAGAAGGAGCAAAGCAAGGAGAGCCAGACCATCACGAGTTCGTCAGCAAGGCCATTCAGGAGCTACAGGAGTCAAGAGTCATGAAAGGCGGCCGCCGCCTACCAGCAGTGGCTCCCCATCCAGGAGAGGATGGTGGGCTGCGCGTCTGCATCGACATACCAGGGCTCAATCGAGTCGCCTATCTGGAGCGCCTCTGGCCCTCGCGAGTGGGGCGCTGCGGAGGTCCACCCCACAGCTACGTTCGCATGCCTTACGGCTTGCCGAACGCGGCTGCCACGTACCAGCGCCTCATGAGGGGCATCACGGAGGCACGAGAGGCCAGGCGTTCCGCAGCCCTGGCGGGGATGGAGATGGTCCGCGAGGAGCCGCCAGCGCCTCCGGAGCTTCCCGAGGCCCCTGGGCCTGGGGGCTCATGAGGATCGTCTTCCGCAGCCCACCGAGTCTGCTACACTAACGCTCCTTCGTCCTCAACGTCATCAGGTGACATCTTTTGAGTTTCATTTCCAGCTAGGAGCGCCCCCCAGGGCTGCATTATTCCTAGGCCGCGTGGGTCCGTCCCTGCGGCGTGTATCCCTTTTTATTTCATGTTGTTAGCTTACCTTGTTGGGGGCGCCCCTCGGGCTGCATGATCCCCAAGTCGCTCGGGCCAGACCCAGTGATGTCCGCCTTCCGCGGCTAATGTGCTTGACCTAGTTGCCCGCTCAACTGACGGAACTGCTCCCAAACGGCACGACGCTTGCACATGGGTCCGTCCCTGCAACACCGACAAACCTGAATGGCTGAGCTCTGGCCGCGGCAGCCCCGCATGGCGCCACCTCGTCAAAGCCTTCAGTGCCTCATTACCCCCCAGAAGCAACCAACGGCTGACTGTCAATTGTCATGGCAACCCCCTTGTTTTTTCTATGATGGACCTACAGGACCTCCTGAAGGAGCTACGTCAGGCGAGGCCCTTGCGGTGTCTCCTTCACTCTCGTCCGCGCGAACCGCTTGCACGTTAAAGGGGGGGGTGCCTGAGCATCGCAACTCAGGGCTCCTACTGGCTCTCCAGCCCTCTCCCTCTGGCCTTGTCCACGGCATCGCGACCTGGCATACCAGCGACGGCTGAGACTCGCTCGGGGGCCAGGACCCGAGGACGTAGAGCAGAAAGGGGAGCAAAGGCGAGAGGGGAGGGACACGCGAGGAACTAGCCAAGCAACCTCATGCCTGTCGATGCACGGACCCGGCGACACACCAGAAAGCGGCCCCTGACTCTCGAGATAAGTCACCATCCGGAAGCGGCAGCTACCGTGGCATCATCCCCGCACCTAATGCAATCCCATGTTAGCGACGCCGCTCTCCTTTCTCACCGAACGACGGCTGCTTGAGAGCCAAAGGGGACCTCCTGAGCATCGCGACTCAGGGGCTCTTACCGGACTCCGGGTCGCTCACCTCCTGGCCTTGACCACGGCATCGCGACCTGGCATACCAGTGACGGCTGAAGCCGCCTTGGGACTGGGACCTGTCGGCGCAGAGCACCAAGCCCTCGTGAGGTTCGAAAGGGAGGACTGAGCTAAAATGGAACGAGCAACTCGCACAATTTTACGACAAGGGTTATATTAACAAAACAGGATCACATGCACCTTACAAACCCCCACGGGACGCGTCTTTGATTCCTCGCAGGGAACAGATCCTAAAGGGACACAAACTATGGCGTCCCTGCAAAAGACGCCATCATCAACAGTGGGCCGTCAAGCACTGACGCCAACCCCATCCAGATCAGAGTCGGCGGCGGCCTGACGAGCCCGCCCTGCTCCAGGAGCGGCGCCGGCTCGGGGGCTCGTAGCTGTCGTCGCTCGTCTCCGAAGTCGCGAAGAGGTCGCCAGAGTCGCTGGAACCTCCGACGCCTCCACCGCCTGAGGAGCCGCCAAGGGAGCGGTTGGCAGGCCCAGTCCTCGTCGCAGCAGGGTCCTGGCCACCTCCCCCGGGGCAGCACTCCAGCCGGTGCCCGCTCGCATCAAAGACCTTGAAGAACATCATTGAAGCACCGTCGTACTCCAAGTGGATCGTGAGGGCGCCTCTTGTCCTGCAAACCCGGGCGATCTCGCTCCAGCCCCGAGTCATGAAGACCTCGCCGGGGGCAACGACCGCGACCTCTGCCTCGGTCACGAGGGTGCTACAGCCGGCATGCTGCAGCCAAAACTCCAGGAGTTCTCCCTTTGGGATGATGGAGGCGAAGAAGGGAGGAAGGCGAATCCAAGACTGAGGAGGCATGGCGACGTGGAGCACGAACTCTCGGGAGGAGCCCTCGGTGTGGACCCCAGGGGGGACGACCCACACCTTCGTGACTCGTCGGCGCCGACGGCGGCGCCGCCCGTGGCGATCAGCATCAGCTCCTTCAGGGCCCTCTATGTGGGCGTACAACGGAAGCGGGAACCCTAGCGGCGCCCGCTCGCACCAAGGCCTCGACACCACCTGATGGGCCCCCTCATCCGGGCCACGGAGGACGAGCCGTTTCTTTGGCGGGAGCGGGTCTGGTTCCTCTCGGGGAGACTTTCCCTTCTCTGCCATCGAGAACCGGCGGATCGGAGCCATCGCAGCAAGACGGAGCAAGGACCGGGAAGAAGGAGAAGCAAGGACGGATCGATTGGAAGGGCGCGCGCTGTTCTGTACTTATGGCCGGCGAAGGCCAACCGCCGACCTCCACGATTGCAGGTAATCATGACCCACTTTGCATGCAGGGACTTGTCCAGTCCGTGCAGTTGCCGAGGCGCCATGGGGAAGTGGACGCGCCCACGTCCAATCAACCGCCACGCAGCGCCCAAGGCCGCAGGCTGTTAGGGCATGCGGTGCTTCGCTCTTGCCCTTCCACCTCCCTGCACGGCCAAGTCCGGGCGCGTCTTGGGCCCGTGGGCTACTGTCGGCGTTCTGGGAATGGGGGTCCCCAGACTTGCCTGCCTGCGGCCTGCGGCGTGGCTCAAAGGGGGGCCCAGCGCGGCCCATCTTCACCAACGCAAACCCAAGACCCTCGTGAGGGGCCAAGCCTCGCGGGACGGACGACACGGAGCTTCCTCAGGCACGGCCTCGTCAGGCTGGCTCACGAGGAGGCGGAGAGACCAAGGCGGGGTACCTCACGAGGTACCCGTGACGCAAGCCATGACGACCAAGGGCGCCAGGCGGGTGCCAGCCCACGCAGTGTCCTCCTTTCCTCTTTGGTGCAAAGGGGGCAAGCGCAGCCGCGGAGTACCGAGGCATCAGGCAAAGGTTGCCATTTCGGTGCAACAAGACCAAGACCGGGAGGACTGCAAGACGGAGGTCATCGTGGAGCCCAAGATGGCGTCACCACCAGAGCTTTGTGCAGGCGAAGACTACTTTTGTCAGGATAGCCGGTACTTGCTGTCCCCTTTCAAATTAGCCCGCCATTGTTGTCTCCCTTCCCGCTCGATATTTGGGAAGAGGACCAGGGCCTCTATAAATAGGACCAGCCACCCGCAGGGTGAAGGGGAAAGAGTGAAATGGGTGAAGATTTAAGAGGTGAGAGGTTTTGAGAGAGGCATCATCAGAAGAGAGAGAGAGAGAGAGGTGACTAAACTCCTCCCAGCGGTTCATCCCCCCAGCCAAGAACAGACCCTCGCGAGGCTGTTCTTCCTTGTATTGTTCATCATCATCAGCCCAAGAGGCAACCCACCAAAACACACTGGAGTAGGGTATTACACCACAACGGTGCCCCGAACCAGTATAAACCTTGTGTCCCTCGTGTTATTCTTTCCATAGCTCAGATCTTAGCGAGGCGGAGGGGCGCGGGTAGGTAGGAGGTGAAATCTCCGTGCGCACCCAGTGTTCAAACCTCAAGGGTCTGCTAGAACCCAAAATCCGACAGATGCTGACCAGGCTGGGACTCACCAGGATAGACAAGTACTTTGGCCACCTAGAATGTAGCAATTAAAGTGAGGAGCTGGCCAGCCGACTGCTCAGTAGCCGTACGGTGAGGTAAGGAGCCGACTTGTCCTATGCCAATTTTTTCCTTAGTCATTTTTCGTGTGGACACCTTTTCCCGCCTTTAGCTCTTGCTAGCCGGACAGTCGTTCTGCGAGCTGCGGCTTATGGCAAGAGAGGGCTTAGATGTCGGCACACTACTTGTCCGGCTGCAGGTCTTATCAGCATAGGACAAGGCGGCGAGCCCCCGGGCCGATTGGTCGGACCCGGTGCCAGGCGGAAGGAAGGAAAAATAACGCATTCATAGGAATAATCTTATCATACAGCTAAAAGGGTAGCCCCCGAGTCCTCCTTGAGGCACCCGATGTCTTTTCTTTTAATACAGAAGGTAGCATGGTACATACTACATTAACTGTAAAATCTTCGAAGGAGATTTGCGTTCCATGGACGCTCTGTCTCCTTGCCGAAATCGTCCCTCTTGCGCGCCCTAGGCTTCTGTGCATCGATGAGGTAGTAGGAGTCATTGCCCAAGGCTTTGTCGATGACAAAAGGGCCCTCCCATGGGGCCGAGAGCTTGTGCTGGCCGGCTGTTCGCTGGATCAGTCGGAGCACAAGGTCTCCCTCTCGGAAAGATCGAGACCCGACCTTCCGGCTATGGTAGCGGCGCAAGTCCTGCTCGTAGATGGCGGACCGGCTGAGAGCTAATAACCGACCCTCTTCCAGCAGGTCGACGCCGTCTTCTCGTGCTTCCTTTGCTTCCGCCTCCGTGTACATGGTGACGTGAGGTGAGTGTAACTCAATGTCAGTTGGGATGACGACCTTGGCCCCGTACACAAGGAATAAAGGAATGAAGCCAGTTGATTTGTTCGGCGTGGTTCGGAGACTCCAGAGGACGGCCGGCAACTTGTCGATCTAGTAGCCGGCCGAGCACTCAAGTGGATCGAGTAGTCGGGTCTTGATGCCGGACAGGATGAGGCCGTTTGCTCGCTCGACTTGGCTGTTTGACTGCGGATGAGCAACAGACACTACGTCCAGTTGGATGCCCTGCGTTGCGCAGAAACGGGCCAAGCCGCCTTTGGCAAAGTTTATGTAGTTGTCGGTGATGATGTTGTGCGGCACACCGTACCAGACGGTGATATCTGCAATGAATTTCACAGCAGTCAGACCATTCAGTTTCTTGATTGGCTTTGCTTCAATCCACTTGGTGAATTTCTCCAGGCGACCAGCGGATGGGTCATGCCGCCGCGTGCTGTCTTGAATGGGCCCACCATTTCCAGCCCCCAGAAAGCGAAAGGCCAGGTGAGGGGGTGCTCTTGAGTGCGGAATCTAGCAGGTGTTGCTTGGAGCTGAAGCGTTTGCATTCGTTGCACTTCTTGACCAAGTCTTTGGCGTCATCCAAAGCAGTCGGCCAGAAGAATCCATGGCGGAAAGCTTTGGCGACAAGGGATTTGGAGGTCGTGTGGTGACCGCACTCGCCTTGATGAATATCTTTGAGGATTGCCTTGCCTTTTGTAACGCCCGAGACTGATGTGCCAGGTGTCCTCCAGTTTTTCGTTGTTGTTGCCTTGTCTTTGCTTGCGTGTTGCATCTTGTCATGTCATCATGTGCATTGCATCATCATGTTTTCGGAACTTGCATCCGTCCCGGCCTCCTCGTTCTCTCTGTTGTCCGTTCTGAGCCCAGACACACTTGCACGCGCCCGCGGCATGTCCGAAATAGTATTTTATAAGTGGCCAGGAAATGTTCTCGGAATGGGATGAAAGTTGGTGTGTGGTGTTGTTGTGTTGTTAGTAGACCGCCCACCAAGTTTCATCGCGTTCGGAGTTCGTTTGATAGCCTAACCGTTAAACTATAGCGGCATTATAGCCGGTCTAACGTCGGACGTATTCGGTCTCCGGAAACAGTCGCCGGGCCTCCCTCTCTTCTCCTCTCTCAGCTCGAGACCGTCTACACAGCTCACTACCTACCGCCAGGTCCATCCTAACCTCTCTCGTCAGCCCACAGCCCCCCTCGCGCACGCCCGAAAGTTGTCCCGGACCCGACCCGGGCAGTCGTCACCGTCGTATCCGGATCATCCCCAAACGTCTATAAAACATCTCCGTTTTGTTAGTTGGGCTCCCTACCTATTTTTCTCAGACCGAGCATATTTTTGTGAGTCCGGGAAAATTATTCGCGTGTCCAACTTCTTCCCCTAACCTTCCTTTCTTTTCTTTCTTATCTCTGTTTTGTTTTTTTCTTTAGAGTCAGAGAGAGCACCTCCCTGGCCATTTGCTCCTCTCGGCCCAAGGCCTCCCGCGGCCTCCTAGGCCCAGCCGCCTCTACATCCCTAGCCTCGCTCAGCTTCTCTCCCTCTCGATCCCATCCTTCCTCCTGGCGCCGCCACTCACGCATAGAGAGAGGGGCAGCGCCAGAACCCCGCGCCCGATCCCATGGTGTTGTGCTCGATCCCCGCGTCTCTCCCTCACCATGACCTTGGCGCCCCCTGGTTCTCCTCCTAGCATCACGCCTGGAGCCTGCATAGCCGCGCGTCCAAGTGCCGCCGTTCCTGCGCCGCTGCAGCGCCTCCCTCCTGCTGCGAGCTCCACCTCCCATGGCTGCCGCCGCCGTCCTGCCTACCCCACTGGAGCGCCCCGCCACCTCGGGTCTCCTCCGCCCGGGTCCTCTCGCGTCACCACCCACAGGTTTCCGGCACTGCCTTGAGCGCCCCCGCGCCCCTACATCGAGCCGCTAGGGCGTGGGTCGACGGATGCCGCCTCCTTTGTGCGAGCTCGCCTCCGCCTCTACTCCTCCTGCTGCTCAGCCCTGCTTCGCCTTGACACCGCGAGCACCAGATGCTCCGGTGAGCCCGCGCCAGCCAGCAACCTCCTGCTGCCCTTGCCCCATGCTTCTACCACTCCTGCGAGCACCCCATCTGCGAAACCTGCCGCCGTCGGAGGCAACCAGTTCATCGTGTCCTTTTAACGCTATCAACCGAGGCCTTTTTGGTGTTGTTTTGGATCTCGCCAAGGCCTTCTTGTTCTTGAGTTTTCGGCAAGCAGCATAAGGACCGAGGAATCGGAGCAACCGGTCCTTCAAGTTTTTCAGAGACCACACGGAGTCGCCAAGTACCTCGACACCCGGAGCCCCTTGGAAACGTCAAGTTCGTCTATGAACCAAGAACAACTACCATCTCCGAAGAACCGTGTAACGGAACCGTCAAGTTCGAGTATGACTCGTGTACGACTACGCGGGATTCCTCGGACGCCAAGTTCAACGATGCATCAAGTTCCTCGCCGTGACCCCGAACATCTACGGAAACTCATGCAACGATAAACATGTACCACTACCATCGCCGAGATCATGAGAACCTCTACCGTCGACCCTAGAGCATGCGAGAACGACTACTTCCACTACGAACGTCCCGAAAACGTCTACTTCCCCTACACCGCATCGAACTCGAACCGCTCCGATAACGCACGCTTCGAAGGTATAACCCCGAGACGACCGCCCATGAACGAATGCATGTGTGATGTATGAGATGCTCATGCTTGCTCCGTGCTCGAATTGTCGGTGCATGTTGCCCCCCTTTTGCCTTGTCACCGTCGTCGACCCGTGGGAACCCGGTAACCGGGATCACCCCACCATATTTTGCACGCTCCCGTCACACTTCCTTTGCACCGATATCTCCATGAGCTACCGGAACCGTTGTGTTGCCGGGGCATCATTTTCGGAATTGTTGTCATGGCACCCCCTTCGTTTCCGCCACGATGACAAATGCGTTATATCTTATCATGTCAACATTTTCTTAAAATTGCATAAACTTGAACATGTCATCCGCATCATGTTAACAACAACTAAAATGTTTAAATTGTTGTTGCTTTAAATTGATAAATGCTCATGAGGATCTTCCGGACTTGTTGTTTTGTTGTTCCGGCCTCATTTAAACTTGCCTAGATAGGTAGTTTTACTTTGCTTCCCCTCTTGACATGTTAACCAACATTTAATATTGTTGAGTACCTAACCGGGAGTGAACTAAATAAGTCATGTGGTGTTTTCTTCAATATGCAACTCCGTTGCATATTGAGCTCCACTTAATTTGTAGTTTTGTTTGTGCACTTTGCCATGCCATGCTTCATTAAACCGGACATGCATCATACTAGTTTGCGCATCGTGCCATGATTATGTGATGGTTGTTTTACTATATTGTTTGCTTTCTTTCCGGTGTTGCTTCTTTGGGTTGGTTCCGGTAACGTCGCGTTTGTGAGGACCCGTTTGTCTACGTCCGTTTTTCTTCTTCATGGACTCGTTCTTCTTCCTTGCGAGTTCTCAGGCAAGATGACCATACCCTCGAAATCACTTCTATCTTTGCTTGCTAGATGCTCGCTCTTTTGCTATGCCTATGCTGCGATACCTACCACTTGCTTTCATGCCTCCCATATTGTTGAACCAAGCCTCTAACCCACATTGTCCTAGCAAACCGTTGTTTGGCTATGTTACCGCTTTGCTCAGCCCCTCTTATAGCGTTATTAGTTGCAGGTGAAGATTGAAGCTTGTTTCATGTTTGGAACATGGATATTTTGTTGGGATATCACAATATCTCTTATTTAATTAATGCATCTATATACTTGGTAAAGTGTGGAAGGCTCGGCCTTATGTCTGGTGTTTTGTTCCACTCTTGCCGCCCTAGTTTCCGTCATATCGGTGTTATGTTCCCGGATTTTGCGTTCCTTACGCGGTTGGGTTATAACGGGAACCCCTTGACAGTTCACCTTGAATAAAACTCCTCCAGCATGGCCCAACATTGGTTTTAGCGTTCACCACCTAACCTTTTCTTTCCCTTGGGTTCTGCAGACTCAAGGGTCATCTTTATTTAAACCTCCGGGCCAGTGCTCCTCTGAGTGTTGGTCCAAACTGAGCGATGTCCGGAGCTACCAGGGGCAACTCTGGGCTGGCCCACCCGACGTCTGGCTCATCCGGTGTGCCCTGAGAACGAGATATGTGCAGCTCCTATCGGGATTTGTCGGCACATCTGGGTGGCTTTGCTGGTCTTGTTTTACCATTGCCGAAATGTCTTGTAACCAGGATTCCGAGTCTGATCGGGTCTTCCCGCTAGAAGGAATATCCTTCGTTGACCGTGAGAGCTTGTGATGGGCTAAGTTGGGACACCCCTGCAGGGATTTGAACTTTTGAAAGCCGTGCTGGCGGTTATGGGCAGATGGGAATTTGTTAATGTCCGGTTGTAGAAAACCTGAAGTTGACCTTAATTAAAATGCACCAACCGCGTGTGTAACCATGATGGTCTCTTTCCGGCGGAGTCCGGGAAGTGAACACGGTGTTGGAGTTATGCTTGACGTAGGTTGTTCTAGGATCACTTCTTGATCATAGTTTCTCGACCGTGCTTTGCCTTCTCTTCTCGCTCTCATTTGCGTATGTTAGCCACCATAAATGCTAGTCACTTGTTGCAGCTCCACCTCATACCTTTACCTTAACCATAAGCTTAAATAGTCTTGATCGCGAGGGTGCGAGATTGCTGAGTCCCCATGGCTCACAGATACTTCCAAAACCAGCTTGTAGGTGCCGATGAGTCCATGCAGATGACGCAACCAAGCTCAGGAGGAGCTCGATGAAGATCTTGTCCTTTATGTTGTTCCACTTCTAGTTGATCAGTAGTGGAGCCCAGTTGGGGTCGATCGGGGACCTTGTCGCATTTGGGGTTCTTCTTTTATTTTGGTTCCGTAGTCGGACCTTGATTGTATTTGGATGATGTAATGCTTTATTCATGTATTTGTGTGAAGTGGCGATTGTAAGCCAACTATGTATCTTTTTCCCCTATTGTATTACATGGGTGGTGTGAAGATTACCTCACTTGCGACATTGCTTTCAATGCGGTTATGCCTCTAAGTCGTGCTTCGACACGTGGGAGATATAGCTGCATCGAGGGCGTTACACCTTTCTCTGGCTCAACACAGCGCTGGAAGACGCCAGTCACGCTGCGCCTGACAAGCTCTCTGTTTACTATCATGTATGCTGCTGCCCGACGTTACACTTGCCGTGCCAGGATCTCGTCGGCTGGTAGCTCTCCGCTCACGAGGAAGTTGAGCATGGTCTGCGCCCGTGATGGTGCTTCGACCACTGTCATTACGGCCACTGGTACCAAGGTGGTTGGGTTGGGAGGCGGCGGGTTGGAGCTGGCCACCACTTGCTGTGTTGTTGAAGTTCCTCGGCCGACTGTTGCAGCCCCTAGGCCGGGTTCTAAAATCCCCGAGCCAGGTGCGACTGCTGCAGTTCTCGTGCCGCCTGCCAAAGTACCCAGGCTGCCTGCTGCGGCCCCCAAGCCAGGTTCTGAAGTCCCTGGGCCGGGTACGACTGCTGAAGTCCCCGAGATGCCTGCCGAAGTCCCCGGGCCGGCTGCTGCAGCCCCCGAGTCGGATCCGACTGTTCCGGGAGCAGCCGGTACGAAGATGGACTCTGATTCTGGGGAAGGCTTGATAGATGGCTTGCAGAGGCACTGGAGGGAGACGTCGGCTGGTATCGCTTGGTAGGTTGAGCCGATCCGTGCCAGGGCATCAGCTTGCTCGTTGTCGGCCCGTGGCACGTGAAGGAACTCGCACCCGTCAAAGTATCCGCTGATCTGTTGGATGAGGAAGCGGTAGCTTGCCATGTTTACATCCTCGGCGTCCCGGTCGCCAGATGACTGCTGGACCACCAAGTTCAAGTCGTGGTAGCATAGAATTCGGCGGATGTCAATCTCCTTGGCTAGGCGGAGTCCGTGTACGAGCGCCTCGTACTCGTCCACATTGTTCGACGCGGCAAAGTGAATTTGCAGCATGTATCTGAGCTTGTCACCTTTGGAAGAAGTGAGGACAATGCCGGCTCCCAAACCGGCTCGCATCTTCGATCCATCAAAGTGCATCCGCCAATGAGTGGAGTCCAGAGCTGGCGGCAGGTACTGGGTCTCGGCCCAGTCGACGAGGAAGTCGGCCAGCGCTTGGGACTTGATGGCGGTACGTGGCTGGTAGAAGATGGTGTAGGGGCCTGCTCGATGGCCCATTTGGCCACCCGGCCTGATGCATCTCTGTTGCCCATGATCCCAGCAAGCGGGGCAGTGCAAACGACCATGATGGAGTACTCTTGGAAATATTGCTTGAGCTTCTTGGCGGCAAAGTACACGTTGCAGCACATCTTCTGGTAGTGGGGGTAATTCTGCTTTGAGGCCGACAACACCTCACTCAGGTAGTACACGGACCTCTGGACCGGCAGTGCTCTGCCGTCTTCTGGCCGCTCTACCACAATGACAGTGTTGACCACCTGGCTGGTGGTGGCGATGTAGAGGAACATGGGCTCCTTAGCAGTCGGAGCCGCCAAGACAAGCATCATAGTCAGCATTTTCTTGAGCTGGAGGAAGGCCTCGTCCGCCTTGTCATTCCACTCGAAGTGAGTGATTTTCTTCATTAACTAGTACAGTGGAAGAGTCATCTCACCCAGCTGACTGATGAAGCGGGTGATGGACTCCAAGCAGCCGGTGAACTTCTGGACGTCTGCAGTCGGGTGGGTCTCTCCATCCTCTCAATGGCCTTGATCTTCATAGGGTTGCATTTGATGCCATGTTCTGAGACAAGGAAGCCAAGGAGCTGGCCGGCTGGACTCCAATGACACACTTCTCTGGGTTGAGATTGATTTGAAAATGGCGTAGATTGTCAAAAGTCTCCTTGAGATCTTCCAAGAGGGTGCCACGCTTCTCCGTCTTCACCAAAATATCGTTTACGTAGACATGGGCATTTCTGCTGAGTTGCTTGAGGAGGCACTTCTGCATGCAACGCTGAAAGGTGACACCGACATTTCTCAGGCCGAATGTCATGGTTAGGTAGCAGAAGGCTCCGAATGGTGTGATGAAGGCGGTCTTTAGCCAATCGGCCGGGTTCAGCTTGATCTGGTGGTAGCCAGAGTAGGAACCAAGGAAAGACAACAGCTCGCATCGGGCTGTGGAGTCTATCACTTGATCAATCCGAGGCAGAGCAAATGGATCTTTGGGGCAGGCTTTGTTGAGGCTGGTGTAGTCAATACACATGCGCCACTTGTTATTTTTCTTCAGTACGAGGACTGGGTTGGCAAGCCATTCTGGAAAGAACACCTCCATAATGAAGCTGGCTGCTAGGAGTCGGGCTATCTCTTCACCAACAATTCTTCCTTTTTCTTCTGACAGGCGGCATAGGGGCTGCTTGACTGGTTCTGCATCTGATTTGACATGTAGCTTGTGCTTGGCGATATCCATCGGAACACCCGGCATGTCCTTGGGAGACCATGCGAAGATGTCCCGATTCTTATGGAGGAAATTGACGAGCTCGCTTTCCTATTACCTATCGAGGTTGGTACCCACGATAGTGTGCCTCTCCGGGTGGTCGGGGTCCAATGGGATCTTCTTTGTTTCTTTGGCCGGCTAGAAAGAACCCTGAGCTTCCGACTCCTTAGGGTCTAGCGACAGGTCCGGCTGCTTGCTGGCCATGGCCACAACCCGGTCAAGGAGCTTCTTTTCGGCAGCAATCATGAGGGACTCGGCTAGCCTGCTACTAGCAGTAGCACAGGCGGCCGACTTCTTGTAGTCGCCGGCTATAGAGATAATGCCCTTGGTTCCCGGCATCTTCATCTTGAGGTAGGCATAGTGCGGCACCGTCATGAACTTGGCTAGAGCCGGCCGGCCTAGGAGCGCATGGTAAGGGCTCTCCAGGCCAAACACCTCAAACCAAATTAGCTGACAGCGAAAGTGATCTTTGTCTCTGAAGAGGACATCTATCTTGATCTTGCCGATTGGTGAGCAGGAAAGGCCAGGTACAATGCAATGGAAGACAGTCCGACTGGGCTGGAGTTGTCTCTCTTTGATGTGTAGTTTCTCCATGGTGTCACGGTAAATGATGTTGATGCTGCTACCGCCATCTATCAGAACTCGGGAGAAACGAGCAGCTCGCCTATGTGTTGAAAAGGTGGCATCCAGTACCAAGGCATAGGAAACCGGAGAAGGCATTGATGACCCACAAGTGTAGGGGATCTATCGTAGCCTTTTCGATAAGTAAGAGTGTCAAACCCAACAAGGAGCAGCAGGATATGATAAGCGGTGTTCAGCAAGGTATTCTCTGCAAGCACTGAAATTATCGGTAACAGATAGTTTTGTGATAAGGTAATTTGTAACGGGTAACAAGTAATAAAAGTAAATAAGGTGCAACAAAATGGACCAATCCCTTTTGCATCAAAGGACATGCCTATACAAACTCTTATATAAAGGAAAGCGCTCCCGAGGACACATGGGAATTATCGTCAAGCTAGTTTTCATCACGTTCATATGATTCGCGTTCGGTACTTTGATAATTTGATATGTGGGTGGACCGGTGCTTGGGTACTATCCTTCCTTGGACAAGCATCCCAATTAACCCTTATCGCAAGCATCCACAACTACAAAAGAAGTATTAATGTAAACCTAACCATATCATGAAACATATGGATCCAAATCAGCCCCTTACGAAGCAACACATAAACTAGGGTTCAAGCTTCTGTCACTCTAGCAACCCATCATCTACTTATTACTTCCCAATGCTTTCCTCTAGGCCCAAACAATGGTGAAGTTTCATGTAGTCGACGTTCACATGACACCACTAGAGGAAAGACAACATACATCTCATCAAAATATAGAACGAATACCAAATTCACATGACTACTTATAGCAAGACTTCTCCCATGTCCTCAGGAACAAATGTAACTACTCACAAATCATATTCATGTCCATAATCAGAGGGGTGTTAATATGCATAATGGATCTGAACATATGATCTTCCACCAAGTAAACCAACTAGCATCAACTACAAGGAGTAATCATCACTACTAGCAACCCACAGGTACCAATCTGAGGCTTTGGGACAAACATTGGATACAAGAGATGAACTAGGGTTTGGATGAGATGGTGCTGGTGAAGATGATGATGGAGATTGACCCCCTCCCGATGAGAGGATCGATGGTGATGATAATGGTGATGATTTCCCCCTCCCAGAGGGAAGTTTCCCCGGCAGAACATCTCCGCCGGAGCCCTAGATTGGTTCCGCCAAGGTTCCGCCTCGTGGCGGCGGAGGTTCGTCCCGTGAGCTAGCTTATGATTTTTGTCCTCTACGAAAGACTCCATATAGCCAAAGATGGGCATCAGAAGGCTGCCAGGGGGCCCATGAGGCAGGGGCGCGCCCAGGAGGGTAGGGCGGGCCCCCCACCCTCGTGGAAGGTGGGTGGGCCCCCTTTGTTACTTCTTTCGCCCAATATTTTTTATATATTCTGAAACTTGCTCCCATGAAGTTTCAGGACTTTGGAGTTGTGCATAATAGGTCTCTAATATTTGCTCCTTTTCCAGCCCAGAATTCCACCAGCCGGCATTCTCCCTCTTCATGCAAACCTTGTAAAATAAGAGAGAATAGGCATAAGTATTGTGACATAATGAGTAATAACAGCCCATAATGCAATAAATATCGATATAAAAGCATGATGCAAAATGGACGTATCAACTCCCCCAAGCTTAGACCTCGCTTGTCCTCAAGCGAAAGCCGATATCGATAAATATGTCCACATGTTTAGAGATAGAGGTGTCGATAAAAATAAAATAAGAACATGAGGGCATCATGATCATTCTTAGAACAACAACATATACATGTATTGTCATATGATCTTTTATGCTAAAGTAACAATTTAATCACAATTTCAAGTATGAACCAGAAACTTTATTGAGAACAAACAAACTATAATCTCAGTCATTGAAGCAATTGCAATTTATCATAACATCAGAAAGAGTCAATATAAGAGCTTTTCAGCAAGTCCACATACTCAACCATCATTTAGTCTTTCATAATTGCTGACACTCACGCAATATTTATGGTTATGAAGTTTTAATCAGACACAAAGAAAGATAGGGGCTTATAGTTTTGCCTCCCAACCTTTTACCTCAAGGGTAATGTCAACAATAACTGTCATGGAATTGTCACGATAGATGTCCTAGCAAAAGGACTTAGTCGTAGGTCCATCGCAACTAGGAAGCTTAAAGGGGTTAATCGGGACAAAGGACACGGGAGGTGTATACTAGTTCGGCCCCTTACGATGAAGGTAAAAGTCTACGTCTAGTTGTGTTGGAATTGCTGGGGTTTCGATGACCAAGGAGCTAATCCGCTAGCTTGGCTATCGATCTCTTGTTTCTTGTCCTAAGCCGCCGTTGGGTCGTCCCCTTATATACATGGGTTGACGCCTGGTGGCCTACAGAGTCCCGGCCGGTTCATAAAATGTGTCTGACTCGGTGACTTCTTTTATATGCCTTTCTTTACAAGTCTTTCTTTACATAGGGCAGTTTACAATATTGGGCCTTAAGCCGCCTCTAGGCTTAGGCCTTCTACAAGTCTTAATAAACTATCACCTTGAATATTACTGGGCTTCTTTTGTAACCCGCCATTGGGGTTGACCCGGTCCCTCCTAGGCGGGTCTTAAGCTATATTCCCAACATTAGGTCCCAGGTTGACTTGAACTTTGTTCTTTGTCAATCTTCAATACTTAAACAAAATCCATCTTCCTCTCTTTGTAAAAACTCTGTAACCCGCCATGACGTCATCTTCTGAAAACACGAAAGCCTGCTATGATGTCATCTTCAACGGATCTTTATCCTTAAATTTCTTCCGAGAATCGAGGCGTCCGTTTAGTTGGATAATCATTATTTGGATCTTCCTTGATTTTTGCGCCTGCCTGTTCGCTTATCCCCTTATAAATAGGCACGACCTGGTCTTTTCTCATTCTTCCCTCTCTTCGTCTTCTTCCTCTCGCAACCCTACTACTGCCCGAGCTCTGCCGCCATCGCAGAGCACCTCGTCTTCGTCAACCTTGGCCGCTGCATCAACCTGAATCGGTCCAGAGAACGGCGGCGACCCTTCGTAGAAGATTCGTGGCTGTAAGTGTTTTACCTTCCTGCTCCTCAGATCCTCATTAGGTTTTCTAAGTTTCTGCATGTTCTTCATAGTTCATCACAGTTTCTTTGTAGTTCTTCCACTGCAGCTTCTTCTTGATCCAAAAAGAGCATATACTCGTGTGGTAGTTGTTTTGTACCCATTCTTGATACCAATAGATCCCTTTTTCTAGTACAAAGACCTCATTATAACTCACAAACTCATCTGTGCTAGATTTTTAGGTCTAGAAAGTTTTCCATTTTGAACGTCCATTTGATCCAGAATAATATCAAGAAATTAGGAAACTTGTTTGCCTCAACACTTGGCCAATTCTGTTTCTGGCATTTCTCAAATATCTATAGTCATGGCGGCTTATTACGCCGGCTCACTTTTCCCTTATATGACATTAGACCTTACTTAAGCCGCCATTACTCATTTGCACCATCATCATTTAACTTCACCATTGAATTGAACCGACATGTTACTTTCTTTTCAGTTTGTCCTTTGATCATCATGCCGTAAAAAGCCCCACTGTCTGCAACTGGGTCCCTTCCATAGTCACTGAAGATACCTTGAAGGAATTCTTCACCATAGGATTTTTGCCAGGGAAAAATGTTATGTCTGATCGTGCACCTGACCCGGACGAGGAACGACCTAATCGCAAAGACGGTGAAGTTATTGTCTTCTTTGACCACATGAATCGAGGTTTTACACCACCCGGCTCAAAGTTCTTCAGAGAAGTTCTTCATTTTTTTGAAACTTCACCCTCAAGATATTGGACCCAATTCCATATCCAACATCTGCAATTTTCAAGTTCTCTGTGAGGTGTATCTTGAAGAAGAGCCGACTGTGGAACTCTTTAGAGAGTACTTTTATCTGAACCGCCAGAATGAGTGTACCAATGGACCTAGCTTGGAACTTGGTGGAATCTCAATTCAGCGCCGACAGGGCGCCGTCTTTCCCCTAATAGTCTTACCGAGTCATCCCAAAGATTGGAATCAGACCTGGTTCCATTGGCAAGATACGTCTCCAGCCAATGAAAAACCACTGTCGGGTTACCGCGCGGAGCGTCTGAACTCCAAGTTTGTGCTCCCTGATAAGCTTACTGCTGCTGAACGCAAGAAGCTTATTCCATCTATTAAAAGGATCAATGCGCTGGGGAATGGCTTAACCGGCATTGACTTGATCCGCTGCTAGATCTCGTGGTGGGTCATTCCTCTAAGCCGCCGATCCAAATTGATGTATGAACATGGCGGAGGCCCAAATGACTCTCTGCGTTACAACTCTGTACAACTAACTGAAGAAGATACTGTTTCAATGTCAACCATCCTTGTGAACGGCAAGTATGAGGACTGCATTAAGGTTGGGTTAAAGCCCTTCTGTAAACTCAACCCGGCACCAGAGGTGAGAAAACCCCGACCTCCTCTTTTTGTGTTTTTCCTCGGTAGTTTTAAATACTTGCATGACCTTTTATCCTATTTATTTGTTTACAGGCCAAATCCGACTTCTGGAAAGCCAAGTATGACCATGAAGCTGCCAAGAAGGCTAGAGCCGCTGCCATAGCCGCCAAGAAGACGAACCGGAGGTCCAAGAAGAAAAGGAGCACTGCTTCGGACCTGATAAAGCTTGACGATGATTCTGAGTCGGAGGTAGCCCTTGACTCCCTTCGCCAGTTTTTTAATAACCTTATTGACACTGACTATTGCTAGGACGTCACGGGGGCCAGTCGGGCCGTAGAAGAAGAGGTAACTATTTCCTCCGACTCAGCCCATTTGCCAAGACAGAAACTTCGACTGGTAACCCGGAAAGTAAGGTTTTCGCACCCTTTGGCTTATTTGGACCCTCATTTTCTTTTGAAAAAATAGCAACATGAGAGCCGCTAAGGGAGTCCTGGATTAGGGGGTGTCCGGATAGCTGGATTATAACCTTTGGTTGGACTCTTGGACTATGAAGATACAAGATTGAAGACTTCATCCCGTGTCCGGATGGGACTTTCCTTGGCGTGGAAGGCAAGCTTGGCAATACGGATATGTAGATCTCCTCCCATTGTAACCGACTCTATGTAACCCTAGCCCTCTCCAGTGTCTATATAAACCGGAGGGTTTTAGTCCATAGGACGAACAACAATCATACCATAGGCTAGCTTCTAGGGTTTAGCCTCTCTGATCTCGTGGTAGATCTACTCTTGTACTACCCATATCATCAATATTAATCAAGCAGGACGTAGGGTTTTACCTCCATCAAGAGGGCCCGAACCTGGGTAAAACATTGTGTCCCCTGCCTCCTGTTACCATCCGGCCTAGACGCACAGTTCGGGACCCCCTACCCGAGATCCGCCGGTTTTGACACCGACATTGGTGCTTTCATTGAGAGTTCCTCTGTGTCATCGCCATTAGGCTTGATGGCTCCTACTATCATCGATAGCGATGCAGTCCAGGGTGAGACTTTTCTCCCCGGACAGATCTTCGTGTTCGGCGGCTTTGCATTGCGGGCCAATTCGCTTGGCCATCTGGAGCACATTGAAAGTTACGCCCCTGGCCACCAGGTCAGGTTTGGAAGCTTAAACTACACGGCCGATATCCGTGGAGATTTGATCTTCGACGGATTCGAGCCTCTGCCTTGTGCGCCACGCGGTCACGATGAGTATGACTTAGCTCTCCCATCGGACAGTGTTAAGGAGACAGCCGCTCCGACGTTCAATTCGGAGCCAGTTGCGCCTTCCGCGGACGGGTGGATGGACCCCGCCACGGAGGCCTTACCCTCAGCGCGATCGAGACGAACATCGACCTTACCTTGCACGAGAGCCGTGTTGTTGAACTGCCGGATCCTTCTCCGGCCACGGACTCCGAACCGCCTGCGCCCGCTCCTATCGAATCTGATTGGGCGCCGATCATGGAATTTACCTCCGTGGATATTTTTCAGCACTCGCCCTTTGGCGACATACTGAACTCGTTAAGGTCTCTCTCATCAGGAGGATCATGTCCGAACTATGTCCGGCAGGACTGGGATGCGGACGACGAAGAAATTCGCGACCCACCCACCACCCACTTAGTAGCCACTGTCGATGACTTAACCGACATGCTCGATTTCGACTCCGAAGACATCGACGGTATGGACGACGATGCGAGAGACAAAGAGGAACCACTGCCCATAGGGCACTAGACGTCCACCTCAACACATGACGTATGCATGGTGGACACACCAAAGGAAAACGACGACGAGGAACGGAAGGACGCAACGAAGGGCTGTCCCCTCGAGAAGCAGTCAAAGCGGCGGCGTAAGCGCCGCCCCAAATGCCGCCTTGACAGAAATAATGATCATATAGACCCAGGGTTAGAGCAGGGCGAACCACTGCCGGACCACGGCAACACGGAGAATCAAACCGAACAAACCAACTCTGTCAAGGATAATAATCCAGAGGACATAACACCCGACAGACGCCCGGAGCAACAAAATGCCCATCAAAGGCTTGTTGTCACCGCGAGGAGTCTAAAAAGGCAGAAGCAAAGGCTCAAGGCGGCGCAAGACACACTCCAAATCAGATGGAGTAAAGTACTCAACACAGCAGCGAAGTATGGCGGTAATCGCCTCACCAAGAGCTACCCGAAGTGGAAGTTGCTACCTGAATTCGATGAGGAGGCCTTAGATCCCCCGCAACCAAAAATTAAAATGGCCACCTGGCCGGATAGACGACCTCACGGCCAACATGGAGCGGCAAGCAACGCCGCACAGAAGCCAATACGCGATCCACGCAAGTGCTCGCATCAAAAGGAAGGAGCAACTAAATCCATCTATGGACCGCGCAAGCGCACTCTAGCACACGATGCAACACACCAAACATCCGAACACCACGACACGCCCAGATACAGGGGCGCCGCACACCCCCTATGTTTCACCGATGAGGTGCTGGACCATGAATTTCCAGAGGGATTCAAACCCATAAACATGGAGGCATATGACGGAACAACATACCCTGGGGTCTGGATTGAGGACTATATCCTCCACATCCATATGGCTCGAGGAGACGATCTCCACGCCATTAAATACTTACCCCTCAAACTCAAAGGGCCAGCTCGGCACTGGCTTAAAAAGCCTCCCCGAAAACTCCATTGGAAGCTGGGAAGAGCTCGAAGACGCTTTTCGGGCAAATTTTCAAGGGACTTATGTCCGACCTCCGGACGCGGACGATTTGAGTCATATAACTCAACAGCCCGGAGAGTCAGCCTGAAAGCTTTGGAATAGGTTTCTTACTAAAAAGAACCAAATAGTCGACTGTCCGGACGCTGAAGCCTTGGCAGCTTTTAAGCATAGCGTCCGTGACGAATGGCTTGCCAGACACTTCGTCCAAGAAAAACCTAGAACAATGGCAGCATTAACAAGCCTCATGACCCGCTTTTGCGCGGGTGAGGACAGCTGGCTAGCCAGATGCAGCACCAGTGACCCCAGTACATCCAAAGCTAGAGATGGAAACGGGAAATCACTGCGCAACAACAATAACGAACACCGGAATAAAGAAGACAGCACGAAGAGCACGATAGTAAACGCCGGATTCAAAAGCTCTCGGCCAAGTCAGCAAAAGCCGCCCTCTAAAGGCGCCAGAGACGAACTGTCCAGCCTAAACAAAATTCTGGACCAAGTATGTTAGATCCATAGCACCCCTGGTAAACCTGCTAATCATACCCACAGAGAATGTTGGGCTTCAAGCAGTCCGGCAAGCTCAACGCCGTACACAAGGGGGAGGATACACCAAGCGAAGACGAGGATGAGCCTCTCAAGCAAGACACTGGGGAACAAAAGAAGTTTCCACCAGAAGTCAAAACAGTCAACGTGTTACACGTGATCAAGGGAAGCAAAGCGGCACTCCCAAAGAGACATGCCCAAGGGCCTATCACAGCGAAGTCCAACCATTGGTCGTCTCAAACGATCACTTTCGACCATCGTGATTACTCAGCAAGTATCCGGCGTGCAGGATGGACTGCCCTGGTATTAGACCCAATAATTAATGGATACAATTTTACACGAGTCCTGATGGACGGTGGCAACAGTTTAAACTTGATATACCAGGATACAATCCGCGAAATGGGGATAGACCCAATGAAAATCCGCCATAGCAACACTACCTTTAAAGGAGTAACGCTAGGCCCAGGGGCTCACTACACGGGCAACCTGCTACTAAAAGTTATATTCGGCTTCCCCGATAACTTCCGTAGTGAACATTTAACCTTCCACATTGCTCCGTTCTAAAGTGGTTATCAAGCACTACTTGGACGCGAAGCTTTTGCTCGCTTTAATGCAATACCGCATTACGCTTCCCTCACGCTCAAGATTCCCGATCCACGTGGCATGATTACAGTGAACGGAAATATTAAGCGATCTTTGCGCGCCGAAAAGAATGTGATTGCCTTAGCAGCCGCACACTAAAAATGGCCTCACCAACTAAAGCATTCGATAGGTCGTCAAGACCACGGACACCGTTAGACGAGTCCGGCGCAGCTATATGTAATTCATACCGAATTGAGGACCACACCCCTATTACAAATACAAGGGGCTCAACGCGCGCAGACAAGTGGCATTTTTTTACTCATTTTTAATTATACATGGTTTCTTTAAAAAACCACCTTTTTGCACGACAACTTTTTCACCTAAGTTCCTCTCTTTTACAGTTGACCATCGTGCTACACCCATCCAGGATACGGCACAACGGAGACACAGGCACAGACATGCAGCAGGACCCGCTCCAAGGATTCTTTTTAGATTAAGACCCTGCCTAAACCTTTTTTACTGTCTCTTGTTGATACACATCCCTCGAATTCTCAGCACAATTAAGAAGGATGCTGATGTCTTGGCATGTGGCCACGTCAGAATAATGCACGTACCTGGACACAAGTGGCTTCTTACAAAGGGTACTATTTAGGCCCGGTTTATACCATAAAGACCGAATACCTTAGGGAGTGTTCGGTGCCGCGAGTTTGGCCTTATATGCATCAGCTCCGAATCATTGTCTTTGGTCAAATGTTGGGTTTGCCCGGCTCCTGTGTTTTGGTGCCTTACGTTCCACTTTATCAGCTAAGGCAGCACCAGGAGAACTACTGCAATTGTGCCCTGGTTCATCCGGACGAGCACCTCAGTAGAGAAAGCCGAAAACTGACTGTCATGATATAGCGTGAGACTGGTCAACCACTCGATGACCTATCGGAATGTTAGAATTCCTCCGCCTTAACGAAGGGCCGTTTTTCGGCCAGGCATGTATGCACCCTGAGATCGGGAGAGTGCAGAGCCACCAGGGGCTATCTAGTAACCCCACTATCAAACTCCTATGGCTAAGTGAAAGTGTTAAAGCTTATATTCCGGTTGCCTCGTGCGCTGCGCTATCACCTCCTTAATAGGACCAAGACGTTGGGTTAAGTGTGAACATGCGTTTTTTTTGCGAGCATCTCCGCATTATATGCGTGAGGGTTGAAGCCGACGACTGCAATCTTTCAGGTTATATACATATATACATAAACGGCCGCATAGGAGACATCATATTACTTTCCGGCAAAAGTATAAATACAGCCTTACTATATTTCATAAAAACATTGTGTTTACAATGGCAAATCATTTCACTCAAACATAATATTCTTCAAGCACTGGGACTCTATCAAATGAGCACCCTCAAGAACCTCTTCAAAATAGTGCTCGGCAACTACTCGGCCTATGGCCGAACCTTGCGCCGCAACAGTGGTAGCATCCATCTCCGCCCAATATGCCTTGACATGGGCAAAGGCCATCCGCGAGCCTTCTATGCACGCCAACCTCTTCATCGCGTTGATGCGCGGCACCGCACCAAGGAACTGTTGCACTAAGCTGAAATAGCTGTTCGACTTTGGCTTCTTCGGCCACAAATGATCTACAACAGACATCATGGCGAGTCCGGACAACCTATTAAGTTCGGCCCATTCGGCTAGCTGATCAGTCAATGGAAGCGGACGCTCTGGAACGTTAAATTGCGACCGGAATAGCTCGTCTACTTCATGATCTGACTGATCTCGGAAGTATTCGATCGCATCGACAGCGCTTGCCGCCAAGTCCATATATGCGTCTGCCGAACTCCACAGCCGATCCAGAGGGGCATACCGCGGATCTCCGAACTTCCTCTGCAGCAGAAAGGGCTTCCCAGCCGCAATATCCCTGGCTTCCCGCAGCTCCTCCTTCTTCGCCCTCATAGCAGAGCGAGTGTCTTTGGTCGCCATCGTGGCCTTCTCAAGGTCCGCTGCCTTCACTCGGTTCTCTTCTTCAAGGAACTGGCAACGGTCGGCAGTGCCTTTTAATTCTACGGTCATCTTGGCCATCTTTTCTTTGCTTTCGCAATGGGCTGCCTTCTCGGCTCTTAACTCATCGGCCGCCTTCAAAGCAGCCGCATTACTAACCCTCGCTTGTTTCTTAGCTCGGGCGAGTTCCGCCCGAAGGGTCTCCACGGTGGCAGCTCCATCTGCAGTCACAACATATTAAAGATACTGGCATCATGCTACTCTTATTATGTGACATTCACCAGAAAACATTGCTTACCCTGTGATTCGTCAAGCTGCTTGTTAACAAGCTCAATGTCGGCGTCTGCCGCATCCAGTTGCCGCTTTAATTCGGCAAACTCACTAGTCCGGCTAGCCACCGGAGCTTCCACCACCTGCACATAAAGGCAATCTGGTTATTGCCTGGGACTATGATCCTCTGTTCGCCGCCGTTCTCGGCGACAACCAGAGTCTCCGGGGCTACTATCTACACAGGGCACACCTAACATGTGCGGTACTATCAAATATCATTTCGCGTACCTCAAAGCCTATCAGTAGACTCATAAAGGCTTCATGTAATCCGCTTTCGGCGGACGAAATGCTTTCCATCACCGTACCCATTATCGTACGGTGTTCTTCTGAGATGGCCGCTCGCTCCAACAGCTCCCTCAGAACGTCCGACCGCATACCAGACGGTGCCGAACTCTTTTGTTTGCTCTCTTCGAGAGCCGGACATTGGGGACTTCGGGTGACTATGGGATTATCTTCTGGCCTCACCGGATCCGTAGAGGCCCTTTGTGACGACACTTCAGGGTCGCCCGCTTCTTGAGCGGAGGACTCCGGGGGAGGCGTTTCGCTCTCCATCATCTCCGGAAGAAGATCTCTCGAATACGAGCTCAGCTGAGAAGGGCTAAGACCCGAACTGCATGATATATGCGGCGGTTATTCTCCTGAGAGAAAAGGTAGTATACCTTCACTATTAAAGTATTTTTTTTGAATCACTTACGACTCGTTGGAGGGCTGATCCTCCCGCGGACTGTGCGGCAAGAGCACCCCTCGAGGCAGGACCGTCTGTTGGAGACTTCTTCTCTCGTTCGGAGGCCTCAGCTTCCAGATCCTCAGAAGCAGTCCTCTTCCTCCCCCGGTTATCCTCCTTTATGGAGGCGCTCATTCCCTCGGGTGGAACTGGCAGCAATGGGGGCCCGCTTTCGCCCATATTATTCCCCCTTGTGTCTTCCTTCGAGGGCTCTGGGCAAGGTGCGAGCTCGAGCATCTTTTCCAGCACCGGATTTTCCAAACCCTCAGGGAGGGGGGCCGAACACCGAATCATCTTCTCTTTTGTTAGCCAGTCCTGGCCAAAGAGCGATTTCTCAGAGATGATGTCATGATGAATAAAAGACGGTCTGTTCGGCTAGAGGATTACTTACTTGTTCGGCGGCGCGGTTACTGCTCAGGCCCACGTCCTCAGTAGTATCCGGACACTCTATTTGAGGTCCGAAGAATGACTTGTACATTTCCTCGTGCGTCAGGCCGAGGAAACTTTGAATAGCACGCGGTCCTTCTGGGTTGAACTCCCATAAGCGAAGGGGCCGGTGTTTGCAGGGCTGGACTCAACGAACCAACATAACTTGCACTACCACAACCAAATTAAAATCTCCCTCGAAGAGATCTTGAATGCGGCTTTGCAGTATAGGCACGTCCTTGGCTGGACCCCAGCTCAGTCCTCTGCTAATCCATGACATTAGTTGTGGTGGGGGGCCCGAGCGGAAAGCGGGGGCAGCCGCCCACTTGGCACTTCTGGGAGCCGTGATGTAAAATCACTCCCGTTGCCATAATCCGAACACCTCTGGAAAGGAACCTTTCGGCCACAGAGCTCCTGCCATCTTGCTTATTAACGCGCCTCCGCACACTGCATGTTGCCCCTCGATCATCTTCGGCTTCACTTCAAAGGTCTTGAGCCACAGGCCGAAGTGAGGGGTAATGCGGAGGAAGGCCTCACACACGACAATAAATGTCGAGATATGGAGAAAGGAGTCCGGAGCTAGATCGTGGAAATCTAGCCTGTAATAGAACATCAAACCCCTGACGAAGGGATCCAGAGTGAGGCCTAGGCCTCAGAGGAAGTGGGAGACGAACATGACGTTCTCGTTGGGTTCGGGAGTGGGGACGACCTGCCCTCGAGCAGGCAGCCGATGCGAAACCTCGGCGGTCAGGTATCTGGCCTCCCTCAACTTCTTGATATCCTCTTCCGTGACGGAGGAGGGCATCCATCAGCCTTGAAGGCTGGATTCGGACATGATTGAAGATCCGGAGCACCTGACCTAGGCTTTGGGTGTTAGAACTCGAGGCGGGGGAGGCGTTCGATTGAGCACGAGAGGGAAAAAATGAAAACCTTGTCCCTTTATAAAGAGGGTGAATATCAAGCGTCCTCACCGTGGCCGTTTGGACTTACCTATAATCTAGGAGTTCTAGACACGGTTGGGTTACCCACGACCGTATTAATCAGAATCTCGTAATTGGGAGAACACGATCTCTGCTTTGACAAGACGTGTCAAGAAACCGCCTCGCGTTATGTGTGGAGCTGTTTGAAGAAAAACGGTTCGAATAAGCACCGGGCCATGGCATAATGTCATGTTGCCAAAACGTGTCAGCAGATTAAGATTTGTGTAAATATTATTCTCTCTACAACAGTATGTGGAACTTATTTTGCAGATCCGGACACTATCCTTGTGTTCAAAATCTTCTATGAAGTATTCGGAGGAGGAACCCGCATTGCAATGCCGAAGACAATCGGCGCGCCGGACTCGTCGTCATTGAAGCCTGGTTCAGGGGCTACTGAGGGAGTCCTGGATTAGGGGGTGTCCGGATAGCCGGACTATAACCTTTGGCCGGACTCTCGGACTATGAAGATACAAGATTGAAGACTTCGTCCCATATTCGGATGGGACTTTCCTTGGCGTGGAAGGAAAGCTTGGCAATATGGATATGTAGATCTCCTCCCATTGTAACCGACTCTGTGTAACCCTAGCCCTCTCCGTGTCTATACAAACCGGAGGGTTTTAGTCCATAGGACGAACAACAATCATACCATAGGCTAGCTTCTAGGGTTTAGCCTCTCTGATCTCGTGGTAGATCTACTCTTGTACTACCCATATCATCAATATTAATCAAGCAGGACGTAGGGTTTTACCTCCATCAAGAGGGTCCGAACCTGGGTAAAACATTGTGTCCCCTGCCACCTGTTACCATCCGGCCTAGACGCACAGTTCGGGACCCCCTACCCGAGGTCCGCCGGTTTTGACACCGACAGCCGCCGTCAGGCCCGGAATAATGACGACGATGAACCGCCTTCCGTTTTACAACAAACTCCTCGAAAGTGCCAGAGTGAGGTTTCTTTCATCTTCATCTGTTGCTTTCATTAATGAATCTATTCCCTTGCCTCACTGACTTTATTTTACCTTTTGCAGGAGGTTTCTCGCTCTTCTGGCGACTCATCTCAGACTCAGTTTCCGGCTTTCAAAACTGCTCTTGGGTAAGGAAAAACAGTTTTCCTCTGTATCTTTAAAACTGCATCATTGTACTAACTGTCTCATAAAATATTTCTTAGTGGTCAAGCCAAGTCCAAGAAGGCCAAGGTGATTAAACCAGCGGAAGACCCGTCAGTTCTTGCACCTGAACCGGCCATGCCAACTTCTCCCCCTCGAACTGAAGCACGAGAAGACCCAGCTGTTTATACTCAATTGGATCCTCCTGAGCCGGCAGCTGATGATACCATTGTTAATCCCTCTACCGCCAGACCATCCAGTTCAGCTAACCCGCCAACATCTTCTGATCATGATGGTCTGATCACTGGCAGCAGATTTGTTGCGCCGGGTAATGCAACTGTGCTAGCCAGGCACTCTGCCAAACAGGAGGCCTTAGAAAGGCAGAAAGTACTGTTTGATATCTCTCGCTATACTCATCTGAATGCTAGTGACATACTGTCCGGCTATCTCAGTCATGTGCATTCCAGCCATGAGTCGGAAATTGAGATGGTCAAGCAATTGCAGCTAAAGTATGAGGTATCTTTTCTGGCTTATTTATACTCTGTCAGCCCCCAAGTCTTTAGATGATGATCCTGAATGATCTATAGACTTTATGGTATAGGTTGAAACTTTGCCTCTGAAAGTCCAATAGAGTAGCATAAACTTGACCTGTAGTCCCCAAGGGCTGGCTCAATTTATCATAAATGAACCGATACTTAACTTTATAACTGTCTTTTACTAGTCCCAATAAGTACTGCACTCCGACTCAATCTTGAAAAACTTTCTGAATATCATGCATTAGCCCCCAAGTGCCAAGTGTTGTTACTTTGTAAAACACTTGGGACTTGAAACATATAAGAGTCATAAATTTTTCTCTTTGGCAGACATTAGTCCCCAAGTGTCAAGTGGTATTGCGGTGCAAAGTACTTGAGACTTGAACCTTTATAAGTTTTAGTTCAAACCTTGACATATCTGTGTATGTCTTGCAGAACACCCTATCTGAATTGGGCTCCCAATTAACTGAAGCAAAGACCCGGCTGGCGGATTAAGAGGCAGAAATCAAAACTGCTGACTCTAAACTCCAATTGAGTCTTTTTGAGACAGAAAAATTAAAGACCAGCTTGACTGCAAACAAGAAATCCTGGGCCGAAGAAAAGACGCTGCTGGTTCAACGTGTTGAAACGGCCGAGGCGTCTCTTGAAGAGGTTACCTCAGAGCTCAGCGGCTTAAAGAACCATGTCTCTCAAATGGTCTCCGCCATCTTCGGTAAGTCATTTGTATTAATCACTTATACCTTATTGTGACTAGGAATATAAACCACCTGCTGAACCTTTGTTGAAAATAACTCGTAGGTCCACGAAGCCAAGATCTGAGCCAAGATAGTGTGACCAAACTGAAGGCGATTTATACCTTAGTGGAGCAGTTGTATACTGGTGCTCAACGAGCACTTGCTGCTATCTCCCCTGCCAACCAAGGACCCAACCGGCTGAGTGACATTTTGAAGAAATTATCGATCTTACCCGCCAGGTTTCAAGAGGTTAAACGATCCCGTGCCAGAGCCGGAGCCCTGACTGCCCTGAGCTGCTCCAAAGCCTGGGTGCCAGATCTAGACCCAGCGGATGTAGCTAAGGGGTACCCTACCGTGAAGGAAGACGAGACTCTATTTGAGCAAGATGACTTCATTGCCTACGTGAGGGGAGTTTGACCTCAAGCCATCGTCCTTGGAGATGAGACCAACATCGATAAATATCAGCCGGGTTTTGATATGGAGAATAAGAAGATGGCGACTCCCTCTTATAAAGTGACGGATCTTATCCTGTCGGTTCGCCCACATACATTTGCCCCAGAGATTGACCCGACCGGCTTAATTGATGATGAGGCTGAATTCATTGCTCTGAACAGCTTTATTGGTCCAATCCCGGCTTTCAACCAGTGGAGGGAGGTGAACCGGCCAGGGGGAGTCATAACCATCTGAACAACCCAGCTTTTAGCTTAGGACCTGTCTTAAGAGAGAGAAATGGTAACCTTTTGGGCTCTTAATGCCTTGTAATAGGTTTTTTTAAAAAACTGCATATTTTGCCTATGCCATCCTGCATAAGATGCCATGTGTGACTCTTTGCTCCTGATGTCAATATATGCGTCACATCTATGGTTACATCTGTAATATTTCAACTCTGTTCGTGTAGAAAAGGAAAAAAACTGGCTTGGCGGTTTAGCACCGGACGGGTCAGAACACCTGGTACAGGACCAATGATTTTATCATAGTAGAAAAAACAGAACTAGACGTGAAATAAACAAGGTTGAAACAACCTTTGATTAATGAAAAAACACAGAAAAATCTGTTCATGAATAACACAGTCATACCTGTGTTCTTTGCATCTAGACTACCAGTCTATATGACCCGGGTGATGAGGTTGATGACCCAGTTTTTTTTTGAGAAGTCAATGCTTCTATATGCCTGATGACTATCATGCCTTGGCGGTTTATTGTCAAATAGTCAAGCCGGTGAAAAAACCATGCTGATCGTTTAGATTTGAGACAACAAGGACCAGTAAAACAAAATAGCAGATTTCAAACAACATAAATTAACTTTTTAACTGAAATTTGGGGGTTTCTGATTCGAATACAATCAGTAAACCGGACCAAAGGGGTTAAGCTAAGATTCGAATATGATCATATAGCCCCCAGTGGCTTTGGCGTTGCGCCGATCAAGTGGGTACCGACATCTATGTTCTCTTTGGTTCGAATACGACCTATGTTTGAATAGGAAGCCCCCAAATGACCTTGAGAGGTTTTTAACGACCCTGATTCGAATACGATCCAAGTCGGACCCAAAAGGGGTTAAGCTATGATTCGGATACGATCAAGAAGCCCCCTAGTGAGTTTGGCTTTGAGCCGATCATGAGGGTTACGGCAGCTATGTTCTCTTTGGTTCGAATGCGACCTATGTTTGAATAGGAAGCCCCCAAGTGATCATGAGATTTACAGCTAGATTCGAATACGATCATAAGTCGGATCAAAAAGGTTAAGCTAGATTTAGATATGATCAGCTCCTTAATAGTCATGAAAATAGTAAAGATATATGATCTTTGAAGAGGAAAAAGGCAGAGGTCCTGCTTTATTACTTATCATAATATATACAATGTCAAAGTATGTACATGACGAGAGCCGATAGCTCAGGTGTAGTATGGCCGAAGCTGAGCAATGTTCCACAACTGGCGGGTCTCCTCCTCTGACTTACATGAGTCTTTGTGCTCTCAAACGTCAATGAGGTAATATGACCCGTTGTTTAAATTCTTACTGACCGCAAAAGGTCCTTCCCAAGGCGGGGATAGTTTGTGTACATCCGACAGATCCTGAATGAGCCGGAGCACCAGGTCACCTTCTTGAAAGGTCTTGGACTTAACCCGGCGGCTGTGATAACGGCGCAGGTCCTGTTAATAAATTGTTGATCGAGCCGCCGCCAAGTCTCTCTCCTCATCTAACAAGTCAAGTGCATCCTGTCGGGCTTGTTCATTATTAGCTTCAACCTAAGCCGCCACGCGAGGCGAGTCATGACGGATGTCACTGGGCAGCACTGCTTCCTCTCCATAAACCATGAAGAAAGGTGTATAACCTGTAGACCTGTTAGGAGTGGTGTTGATACTCCACAGCACCGAGGGTAATTCCTCTACCCAATTACCCGGCGTCCATTGTAAGGGAACCATAAGCCGGGGCATGAGACCTTTTAAGATTTCCTGATTTGTTCTCTCAGCCTGACCATTAGATTGAGGGTGAGCTATGGAAGAAACATCAAGCCGGATATGCTCACGTTGACAAAACTCCTCCATAGCATCTTGGGAAATATTTGTGCCATTGTCAGTGATAATGCTGTGTGGAAAACCAAAGCGAAAAATCACCTTTTCATGAACTGAACCGCCGTGGCTGCATCACACTTACTCACTGGCTCTGCCTCAACCCATTTTGTGAATTTGTCAACTGCCACTAAAAGATGTGTCTTTTTATCCTTAGACCTTTTGAAAGGTCCAACCATGTCAAGCCCCCAAACTGCAAACGGCCAAGTGATTGGAATCATCCACAACTCTTGAGCCGGCACATGCGCTCATCATGCAAATTTTTGACATCCAGCACACCTATTGACCAGATCCTCTGCACCAGCGTGAGCCGTTAACCAGTAAAAACCATGATGAAAAGCTTTGGCCACAAGAGACTTTGACCCGGCGTGATGACCACAATCCCCTTCATGGATCTCATGAAGTATTTCTTAACCTTCTTCAGGAGAAACACAACGCTGAAACGCTCCAGTGATGCTGCGATGATACAACTCTCTGTCAGAAATCGTCATTGACTTGGACCGCCGAGTTATCTGTCAGGCCAGGGTCTCGTCCTCTGGCAACTCGCCCCAGGTCATGTAAGCCAGGAACGGTATTGTCCAATCTGGAATAACATGAGTAGCCGCCACTAACTGTGCCTCCAGGTCAGGAATGGCCAAAGCTTCCTCTGTAGGCAACTTAACAGACGAGTTATGTAAAACATCCAAAAAGGTGTTAGGGGGTACTGGCTTACGCTGAGATCCTAATCGGCTTAAGGCATCGGCCGCTTCGTTCTTTCTGCGGTCAATGTGTTCCACTTCATAACCCTTAAAATGCCCTGCAACAACGTCAACCTCGCGGCGATAAGCCGCCATGAGAGGATCCTTGGAATCCCACTTGCCTGACACCTGTTGAGCCACCAAATCTGAATCACCAAGGCATCGGACCCGGCTCAGACTCATCTCTTTAGCCATTCGATGACCATGGAGCAAGGCTTCATATTCTGATGCGTTGTTAGTACAAGGAAACATCAATGGCAACACATAACAAAACTTGTCCCCTCGAGGAGAAGTTAAAACAACTCCAGCCCCCGAGCCTTCCAACTGTCTGGACCCATCAAAATGAATCGTCCAATATGTGTTGTCTGGTTTCTCCTCTGGCATCTGCAACTCTATCCAGTCTTTAATGAAGTCAACTAGCGCCTGAGATTTGATCGCAGTACGTGGCATATACTTCAAACCATGAGACCCAAGTTCAATAGCCCACTTGGCGACTCATCCTGTGGCTTCTCTATTTTGAATGATGTATCCTAGAGGAGCAGAGATAACCACCGTGATTGGGTGACCCTGAAAGTAATGTTTGAGCTTCCGGCTTGCCATGAACACCCCATAAATGAGCTTCTGCCAATGTGGATATGTTTGTTTAGATTGAATCAGCACCTCACTGATGTAGTAAACCGTCCGTTGGACCGGATGTTCTTTGCCAGCCTCCTTGCGCTCCACAACAATGGCCACACCGACAGCACATGAGTTAGCAGCTACATATAATAACAACAGCTCTTTCTCAACCGGAGCAGCAAGAACCGGCGGCTCAGGGAGCTGTTTCTTCAGATCCTCAAAAGCAAAGTTAGCAACATCACTCCGGACAAAGTCATCCGCCTTTTTCATCATTTGATACAAAGGCATCGCCTTCTCCCCTAACCGGCTTATGAACCGGCTTAAGGCAGTGACGGGACCCGGCAGCCGCTGAACGTCATTGATGCACACCGGTTTGGCCAGAGATGTGATTGCCTTAATTTTCTCCGGGTTAGCCTCAATACCTCTGTTAGACACCAAAAACCCAAGAGTTTGCCAGCTGGGACTCCAAAAACACACTTGGCCGGGTGAAGCATCATCTTGTAGACCCGGAGGTTATCAAAGGTTTCCTTCAGATCTTTTACCAAGGTTTCCTTCTCTCTGGACTTCACCACTATATCATCCACATAAGCCTGAACATTACGCCCAATCTGACTATGAAGGCAATTCTGCACACACCGTTTATAAGTTCCCTGGGCACTCTTAAGCCTAAAAGGCATAGAACATAGCAGAAGGCTCCGAACGGAGTGATGAAAGTTGTATTCTCCTGGTCCTTGACTGCCATCTTGATCTGATGATAACCTAAATAGACATCCAGAAAACTCAAACGCTCACAACCCGCCGTAGCATCACTGATCTGATCAATACGAGGGAGAGCAAAAAGGTCAGCCGGACAAGCTTTATTCAAATCGGTGTAATCCACACACATACGCCAGGTGCCGTTTTTCTTGAGTACAAGCACCGGGTTAGCCAACCACTCTGGGTGAAAAACTTCCACCGGTCCACCTCTTCTCCGATGGCCTTGCACCTTTCCTCGTTAAACTGCCGAAGGAACTTCCTAACCGGCTTAAACTTCAGATAAATGTGAAGAGTGTGCTCAGCGAGTTCTCTCGGGACACCCGGCATGTCAAAAGGTTTCCATGCAAAGATGTCCCGGTTCTCACGGATGAACTCGATGAGCATGCTTTCCTATTTTGGATCCAAGTTGGCACTGATGATGAACTGTTTGGATGAGTCGCCAGGCACAAAATCAACCATCTTGGTGTCATCAGCTGACTTGAATTTCAACACCGGTTCATGCTCCGTAGTTGGCTTCTTCAAAGACGTCATGTCTGTCGGGTCAACATTATCTTTATAAAACTTTAACTCCTCCGTCGCACAAACAGACTCAGCATAAGCGGCATCTCCTTCTTCACATTCCAGGGCTATTTTCCGGCTTCCATATACTGTGATGGTGCCTTCATAACCCGACATCTTGAGCTGTAGATACACATAACACAGCCGAGCCATGAACTTGGCATAAGCCGACCGTCCAAACAGAGCATGATATGGGCTTTTGATCTTAACCACCTCAAAAGTTAACTTCTCAGCCCTGGAATCATATTCATCCCCAAAGGCTACTTCCAGTTCAATCTTACCAACTGGGTATGCCGACTTACCAGGCACAACACCATTAAAAACAGTGTTGGATTGTTTAAGACTCTTATCAGTCAACCCCATCCGACGAAACGTCTCATAATAGAGGATGTTGATGCTACTTCCTCCATCCATGAGCACCTTAGTGAATTTATATCCACCAACCTGAGGTGCCACCACCAAGGCCAAGTGACCCGGATTATCAATCCGGGGAGGGTGATCTTCCCTGCTCCACACATACGTTGTTCTGACCACCTCAAATAATGTGGAATCGCCGGCTCCATGGCATTGACAACCCTCTTATGAAGCTTCTGGTCCCTCTTGCATAAACTAGTGTGAAATACATGGTACTGCCCACTATTCAACTGTTTTGGGTTGCTCTGATACCCGGATTGTTGCTGATGTTGCTGCTGATTACTTTGGCCGGGTTGCTGATTATAACCACCCTGGTTATCTGGATGGCCTGACCATGAAAGTCGCCTCCGCCTGAACCGGCGCCCGGGCCATGAAAGTCGCCTCCGCCTGAACCACCGCCAGGTCTGTGGCTACCATCAAACATGTTGGAATTTTTAAATGCCTTCATGATCGTACAGTCCTTCCATAGATGGGTAGCTGGCTTCTCCCGGGTGTCGTGTCTTGGACAAGGTTCATTCAGTAGTTGCTCGAGGGTGGGACTTGACCCACCTGACCGAGGAGGTGGCCTACCCTTGCACCGTTGGTTGTTGCCCTGCGTATTGGTGTTAGCCACAAACTCGTCAGCCTTACGTTTATTACCTCCTTGATTCGCCGGGTTATGTTGGTGACCCTTGCCGTTGCCGTTCTTCTTTCCCTTCCCTGTCTTCTCTTCATCTGACGCGGGATCCTTGATACTAGAATCAGCATATTTGACCAGAGCCGCCGTTAACTAGCCCATGTCATGACAATCACGCTTGAGCCGTCCAGCTTCTGCTTCAGAGGTTCAGAACGGCAATTTTTCTCCAACATTAAGACCGCATAGCCGGCATCCATCTTATCAGATGAACGTATTATCTCCTTGACTCGGCGCACCCAATGGGTCATGGACTCACCTTCCTCTTGCTTGCAATTAGTCAGGTCCACGAATGACATAGGTTGTTTACATGTGTCCTTGAAGTTCTGAATGAACCGGCCTTTTAACTTTGCCCATGAGCCGATGGAATTGGGTGGCAACCCTTTCAACCAAGTACGAGCTGTTCCATCCAACATCATAGTGAAATATTTAGCCATTGCTGCATCGCTGACCTCCAACAACTCCATCACCATCTCATAACTTTCAATACATGCCCCAGGCTGCAAGTCGGCCGTGTAATTAGGCACCTTGCGAGGCCCCTTAAAGTCTTTTGGCAAGCGCTCATTACGTATATCCGACACCAGGCAAGGGACACCTCCTGTTCTCGTGGCTACTCCTGCCTCAACAGAGGTTGCCGGATAAACGGGAAAAGCCTAATGAGCCGCCTGCTTAGTTGCCAGTTGAAACGCCCGCTCCACCTCTTGACGGATTCTCTCCTGATCCGCCAAGTTAAGGGCTCCACCCTGCGCTGGCTCATGCCTGCACGGTTGGTTAGGGCGTTGAGCGTTTCTCGACATAGCGGCTGAGTCCATATGTCTGCTATAGCTCGGGCTCTGGCTTGGGCGAGAGGTTGAATGGATTCTATCGGGGGTTGGGTGCGACATATGCCAAAGGATGGCTTATCATGGTGGGGGAGAGTAGAACGTCGCCGGTGCCTAGAAACGGGATGAGGCAAATGTCGGCGTTCTGGGAACGCGGGTCCCCAGACTTGCCTGCTTGCGGCCTGCGGCGTGGCTCAAAGGGGGGCCCAGCACGGCCCGTCTTCACCAACACAAACCCAAGACCCTCGCGAGGGGCCAAGCCTCGCGGGGCGGACGACGCGAAGCTTCCTTAGGCACGGCCTCGTCAGGCTGGCTCACGAGGAGGCGGAGAGATCAAGGCAGGGTACCTCACGAGGTGCCTGTGACACAAGCCATGACGACTCAGGGTGCCAGGCGGGTGCCAGCCCGCGCAGCGTCCTCCTTTCCTCTTTGGTGCAAAGGGGGCAAGCGTAGCCGCGGAGTACCGAGGCATTAGGCAAAGGTTGCCATTTCGGTGCAACGAGACCAAGACCAGGAGGACTACGAGACGGAGGTCACCGTGGAGCCCAAGATGGCGTCATCACCAGAGCTTTGCACAGGCGAAGACTACTTTTGTTAGGATAGCTGATACTTGCTGTCCCCCTTCAAATTAGCCCGCCATTGTTGGCTCCCTTCCCGCTCAATATTTGGGAAGAGGACCAGGGCCTCTATAAATAGGACCAGCCACCCACATAGCAAGGGGTCGGTCGGTCGGTCGGTTGGTAGGACGCAGAGAGAGAGAGAGAGAGAGAGAGAGATAGAGAGAGAGAGAAAGGTGACTGAACTCCTCCGAGCAGTTCATCGCCCTAGCCAAGAACAGACCCTCGCGAGGCTGTTCTTCCTTGTAGTGTTCATCATCATCAGCCCAAGAGGCAATCCACCACACCACACACTGGAGTAGGGTATTACACCACAACGGTGGCCCGAACCAGTATAAACCTTGTGTCTCTTGCGTTGTTCTTTCCGTAGTTTAGATCCTAGCATGGCGGGGGGTGCAGGTAGGTAGGAGGAGAAATCTCCACGCGCACCCCAGTGTTCGAACCTCAAGGGTCTGCCGGAACCCGAAATCCGACATTTGGCGCGCCAGGTAGGGGTGCGCCGGGATTCGTCTTCCACCACCCCGTTCTCCTCCGACCATCACGCCCATGTCTGATGCTCGTCGGGCCGCACCAAGCGCCGGGCCGCGCTCGCTTCCCGCGTCGCCCAGACAGCCCCTGTCGGCAGGCTTCCTCGCCGTTCCCCGTCACCTGCCGTCAACGCCGCCACCGGCCCGGCGGGGGACGGGCAGCAAGCATCGTCCCGGCATCTGTCCGTGTGGCAAGGCGGCCACGCCGCAATTCCCACGCTCACCCCAGCTGGTTCTTCGCCGAGCGCGCTCCGCGCGCCCATGGAGCCCCGCAACCTCTCCCCCGTCTATCGCGCTGTGTCAACACCCCCGGTCGTCGCGGCCCTCTTGGGCAGCTCGCAGGCGCCGCCGACAAGTCACCACGTCAAGCCGTTCATCCGCCGGGTCAGCGCCGCTTCCACGCGGCAGGGGGCTCCCCTGGATCGGGCGGCGCCCGAGACCGGCCTGACCTTCAGCTCGGAGGACCACCCCTCCAACTCGGCCTGCTCGGGTGCGCTCCCCATGCTGTGCACCCCCACCATCTGCCAGGTGACCGTCACCAGAACCCTCATTGATGGCGGCGCGGGCCTCAGCATGCTCTTGGTCAAGGCCTTCAATCTCCTCTGCATACCCCAGGAACGGCTGCGACCCAGCCGGCCCTTCTCAGGCGTTGGGGGCGGATCGTCCAGCTCCTTGGGACAGATCCAGCTCCCAGTAACCTTCGGCACCTATGACAACTTCCGCACGGAGCTGGTCGACTTCGACATCGCCCCCATCGGCCTGCCCTACAACGCCATCCTCGGCTACCCAGCGCTGGCCCAGTTCATGGCAGCGACGCACCCGGCGTACAACCTCATGAAGATGCCCAGGAGCAGCGGTGTCCTCATAGTGCACGGGGACACTGGGGACGCTCTGCGGGTGCTCAAGCTCGTCTTCAAGACAGCGGCGTCGGCACAGCCCGCCGACTTGGAGGCCCCCGAGCCCAAGGGAGCTGCGCCCGCCAAGAAGAAGCAGTTGTTCACCCAAGACAAGGCAGAAACCAAGCAGATACCCGTCGATGAGGACGGGTCCACCAACGCCACTTTCACCATAGGCGCCCACCTCAAACCCGAGCAGGAAGAGGCCCTGGTCGGGTTCCTGCGCGCAAACAAGAAGGTATTCGCTTGGGAGCCAGACCAGTTGGCAGGGATCCCCAGGAGTGTAATCGAGCATCACCTCAACGTGTGCCCCAACGTGCGCCCTGTGATGCAGAAGGCCAGGCGGTAGTCCACAGAAAAGCAGGCCTTCATCGTCCAAGAGACCCGCAAATTAGAGGCCGCTGGGGTCATTCGCGAGGTCCGATACCCAGATTGGTTGGCCAACCCTGTCGTTGTGCCAAAGAAGGGAGGGAAGGAGCGCATGTGTGTCGACTTCACCAACCTCAACAAAGCGTGCCCGCAAGATCCGTTCCCGCTCCCCCGCATCGACCAGATCGTCGATTCCACTGCGGAATGCGACCTGTTATGCTTCCTGGATGCCTTCTCTGGGTATCACCAGATCAAGATGGCGGTAGAAGACGTCGAGAAGACAGCCTTCCTAACCCCGTGTGGGGTATACTGCTACACATGCAAGCCATTCGGGCTGCGTAACGCGGGGGCGACCTTTCAGCGGCTGATGCACATCACCCTGGGCCCGCAGCTCGGGAAGAATGTCGAAGCTTACGTCGATGACATCGTGGTAAAATCTCGGGAGGCTAGGACCTTGATACAAGACCTGGAGGAAACCTTCGCGAGCCTCGATGCAGTGAACCTACGGCTCAACCCAGAGAAGTGTGTGTTCGGAGTCCCCTCGGGCAAGCTCTTGGGTTTCCTCATGTCCCACCGAGGCATCGAGGCTAACCCGGAGAAGGTCAAGGCAGTGGAAGACATGAGCCCGCCAAAGACCCTCAGAGAAATGCAGAAGCTCACGGGGCGCGTGACCACGCTAGGGTGCTTCATCTCCAAGTTGGGGGAGCGAGCGCTACCTTTCTTCCAGCTAAAGAAGAAAAAGGGGCCCTTCGAGTGGACTGAAGAGGCCGACAAGGAGTTCCAGGATCTCAAGAGATACCTGACCAGTCCACCGGTCATGGTGGCTCTGCGCCCTCAAGAGCCCCTGGTGCTTTACCTCGCCGCCACTCCCTACTCCGCCAGCGCAGCCTTGGTGGCAGTCAGAGAGGAGCGTCGAATCAAAACCGCAGCAGCGGCCCGGGACGAGGCGGAACAGGAACGGGGAAGGCCCACAGAAACCGCTACAGCGGCTGAGGAGGATCAGCCGCCGCAGAGGGGCGCACGGGAAGCGGAAGAGGCCCCACTCCCAGATGGCCAGTCTCAGGAGTCCTCATTGCCTCAAGAGGCGCCAAGGTATTCGAAGGGAGCCACCAGCACTGACGCACTCCACCTCGTTGAGCACCCAGTGTACTTCGTCAGCACGTTGTTGCGGGATGCAAGGGCATGGTACCCCATGCCTTAGAAACTCCTCCTCACGCTACTGGTGGCCTCGCGCAAGCTGCGGCACTATTTTCAGGGTCACCCCATCAAGGTCGTCTCATGATACCCCCTGGAGAGAGTGCTCAGGAGCCCCAATTCAGCTGGGAGGGTCGCCGAGTGGAACATAAAGCTGCAAGCATTTTAGCTCGAATTCAGCACAACCAGAGTCATCAAGGGAGCAGCATTGGCGGATTTTGTGGCAGAATGGACGGAGGCGCCAGGCCTCAAGGCCGACGAGGATCGGTCCCTGTCCCCGAGAAGCGAGGCGCCAGAAGGCTGGGTCATGTACTTCGATGGGGCGTTCTCCAGGCACAGCGCTGGGGCTGGGCGGTGCTTATATCGCCCACTCAGGACAAGCTCTATTACGCCGTGCAGCTCTGTTTCCAGCAAGGTGAAAAGGTCTCCAACAACATAGTGGAGTATGAAGGTCTAATAGCAGGCTTGAAGGCCGCAGCTGCCCTGGGGGTGAAACGCCTCACCATCAAGGGCGATTCGCAGCTCCTTGTCAACTTCTCCAACAAGGTGTACGAGCCGAAGGATGAGCACATGGAAGCCTACCTTGCGGAGGTCCGCAGGATGGAGAAGCAGTTCTGGGGGTTGGAGTTGCAGCATGTGCCCCGTGGCACCAATCAGGAAGCTGATGACATCGCCAAACGCGCGTCCAGGCGGTTACCTCAGGAGCCTGGCGTCTTCGAGGAGCGGCTCTTCAAGCCTTCAGCCCTGCCGTCATTATCAAACATGGCACAGCCCCAAGAGGAGCTCCCCCAGCCACCTGCCTCAGGAGCTCCGGCCAGCGGCCTGGCCTCGGGAGCACGCCTGCTCCTGACGATGGAACCTCAGGAGGGATGTTGGATCGCAGAGCTCTGGAGCTACTTAACGCAAGGGACCCTGCCGTAGAAGGAGGAGGAAGCAGAGCGAGTGGCACGCCAGGCCACGGCATACTGCATCAAAGATGGAGAGCTCTACCGGAAGCGACCAAACGATGTATCCCTGCGCTGCATCTCCAGGGAGCAAGGGAAGGAACTACTGGAAGATATACACGGCGGAGACTGTGGACATCATTCATCGTCACGGACCCTCGTCGGCAAGGCGTTCCGCAGTGGGTTCTATTGGCCCACCGCGCTCAATGACGCCGTGGAACTAGTGAAAGCTTGTGAAGCCTGCCAGTTCCACACCAAGCAGATCCATCAGCCAGCAGGAGGCTTGCAGACTATCCCCCTTTTGTGGCCATTCGCAGTCTGGGGGCTAGACATCTTGGGCCCGTTTCCTCGGGCGCCAGGGGGCTACCGCTACCTTTACGTTGCCGTGGACAAGCTCACCAAGTGGGCTGAACTAGAGGCTGTCCGCACCATTCCCGCGGGTTCCACGGTCAAGTTCATCAAGGGCATCGTGAGCCGGTTCGGGGTGCCGAATCGCATCATCACGGACAACGGTTCGCAGTTCACCAGTAACCTGTTCAAAACATACTGTGCTAACCTTGGAACGCAGATATGCTACGCTTCAGTGGCGCACCCCCGAAGCAACGGCCAGGCCGAGCGGGCAAACGCGGAGGTCCTGAGGGGCCTCAAGACCAGGACGTTCAAGAAGAAGCTGGAGGCCTGCGGCAGAGGTTGGTACGGCGAGCTTCAGTCCGTGTTGTGGTCCATCCGCACCACCGCGACCAAGCCGACTGGAGAGACCCCGTTCTTCCTGGTCTACGGAGCGGAAGCGGTCCTCCCTCACGAGGTGAGACGTCGCTCCGCGCAGGTCCTGGCGTTCGACGAGGCGCAGCAGGACGCCATGCGGGGGATGGACCTCGTGCTGGGGGAGGAACGTCGCCGAGAAGCCGCGCTGCGAGCGGCGAGGTACCAACAAGCGCTGCGGCAATATCACTGCCGCAACATCCGCCCCAGGACTCTTGAGGTAGGAGACCTCGTGCTCAGGCGGGTTCTCTCCAGGGAGGGACTGCACAAGCTCTCTCCCATGTGGGAGGGCCCGTTCAAGGTTGTTCATGTTTCTAGGCCCGGCTCCGCGCGCTTGGAGACTCAGGAGGGAGTGCCGGTCCAGAATGCATGGAACATCCAGCACCTCCGGAGGTTCTACCCCTAAAAAGGCCCAGAGCCTGTGAAGCAAGGCGAGTGCCTGTGAAGCTATCGCGTTTTGGAAAAGGCCCAGAGCTTGTGAAGCAAGGCAAGTGCCTGTGAAGCTATCGCGTTTTGGAAAAGGCCCAGAGCCTGTGAAGCAAGGCGAGTGCCTGTGAAGCTATCGCGTTTTGGAAAAGGCCCAGAGCCTATGAAGCTATCGCGTTTCGGAAAAGGCCCGGAGCCTGTGAAGAAGGCCAACGCCTGTGAAGCTCGCCGCCCGTGACACTCTCACGTAATAATGAGTTGGGGATGTACACGCCCAGGAGTCTCAGGAGTGCCGGCCTCAGGCCCTGGGGCTCCCTCCCACGCCCAGTGGCAGCACTTAGCTCCGCGTTGGTGAGAAGACATCAAAGACTAGATTAGGTGTCGGACGCGGCTTTTCATTTGCTTTCCGCAGTTGGCTTGTTCCTTCTCATTCGGAGTTTTATTGAAGTTGTTGCCGTCTTTGGCTTGCGGTTCTTCGACCTTTCATTCTCCTGCCTCGATTTCTCTGGTGCAAAGCGTCACGAGGGGGGGGGCAGCCGGGCGCCCTCGCGGGAGTCCCTATCCTAGTCATTCAAAGGGTTCGCGACATGGGCCCCTTTCAGGAGCACCCCTCCAATCCATTCTCCTCGGGCACCGCGACACAGACGCAGGGCTTGGGTCGGTCGCCCCCACGGCTGGGCCCGGGAACCATCCACGCGTGGGCACATAGCCGGAAGGTACGATAAAGAAAGCAAAACGATGATTAACAGCAATAACCCATACACGCCCCCACGGGGCTCCACACTACTGTCCTTTTTAGGCAGGAAAAAGGAAAAGGAAGAACAAATCTGGTGCAGCTCGCCTCGCACCGGCCCAGAGGGAAGCCCGACCTGCCTCCGGAGCTCAGGCGGACTCCCTCTCGCGCTTCACCAGGGCGCGACGGTGGGCGGACACGCTACCACCTCCCAAGCAGATGCGACGGCGTGCAGGCTGACCACGACCACCGCTAGAAGAGTCGCCGCCTGAAGGAGAACCGGAGAAGCTTGAGGAACCCTGAGCGCCGCTGGCCGCGCGAGCGCTGCCCTCTCCATCATCGCCGGAGCCAGGTTCCCAGCCGCGGTCATCACCCTCGGGGCAGCACCCTGCGTGGCGACCATCTTCCCCAAACACCCTCACATAGAGGGTGGCATCACCGTCGAACTTGAAGTGTAGGGTGCACCGACGGCCCAGGCCGCGCGCGCGGGCAAACGACTGCAAACCGCGGGCCAGGGCGAAGCTCCCGGCTGCAGAGACCTCCAGTGAAACCCATGAGGCCCGGCTGCAGCAGGCGTCGGCCTGAAGCCAGAGGCCGCCCGGGGCGCCGGCCGGGAGCTCGCCAAGGAGGAAGGGAGGAAGAGGAAGCCGGGTGCTAGTCGGCTCCGCCGACCACACGACGAACTCCGGCACCACCTCGGCAGCGCGGAAGCGCGGCATGGGGGGACGCGCAGCCGGAGCGCACCCCCTGGTCGCAGTAATCCGCCCGCCACCGTGCGGGAAAGCGTCTCCGCGGCCGCGGGGAGCTGTCGTGGTGGCCACAGGATGTTTGCTGGGGCGCCCTCGGCCGCGCTTGGGCGGAGGAGAGGCACGCCCAGCCTAGCAAGCCTTCCCCTTCTCCGCGGCCGAGAACCTCCTCGACGGGGCCATGAAGAAGAAGGAGAAGCGAGGGGAGATAAACTGGAAGGGCGCGCGTCGATCAGTACTTATAGCTGGCGAGGGCCAACCGACGGCCCCCACGATCGTAGGTAATCATGACCCGTTTTTGCATGCAGGGACTTGTCCCATCCGTGAAGTTGCCGAGGCGTCGTGGGGAAGTGGAGACGCCTACGTCCAATCAACCGCCACGCGGCACCCAAGGCCGCAGGATGTTAGGGCCCGCGGCGCTTCGCTCTTGCCCTTTCGCCTCCTTGCACAGCCAAGTCCGGGCGCGCCTTGGGCTTGGGGGCTACTGTCGGCGTTCTGGGAATGGGGGTCCCCAGACTTGCCTGCCTGCGGCCTGTGGCGTGGCTCAAAGGGGGGCCCAGCACGGCCCGTCTTCACCAACACAAACCCAAGACCCTCGTGAGGGGCCAAGCCTCGGGGGGCGAACGACGCAAAGCTTCCTCAGGCACGGCCTCGTCAGGCTGGCTCACGAGGAGGCGGAGAGATCAAGGCAGGGTACCACACGAGGTGCCCGTGATGCAAGCCATGACGACTCAGGGTGCTAGGCGGGTGCCAGCCCGCGCAGCATCCTCCTTTCCTCTTTGGTGCAAAGGGGGCAAGCGCAGCCGCGGAGTACCGAGGCATCAGGCAAAGGTTGCCATTTCGGTGCAATGAGACCAAGACCAGGAGGACTACGAGACGGAGGTCACCATGGAGCCCAAGACGGCGTCATCACCAGAGCTTTGCACAGGCGAAGACTACTTTTGTTAGGATAGCTGATACTTGCTGTCCCCCTTCAAATTAGCCTGCCATTGTTGGCTCCCTTCCCGCTCAATATTTGGGAAGAGGACCAGGGACTCTATAAATAGGACCGGCCACCCACATAGCAAGGGGTCGGCCGGTCGGTCGGCTGGTAGGACGCAGAGAGAGAGAGAGAGAGAGAGAGAGAGAGAGAGAGAGAAAGGTGACTGAACTCCTCCGAGCAGTTCATCGCCCTAGCCAAGAACAGACCCTCGCGAGGCTGCTCTTCCTTGTAGTGTTCATCATCATCATCCCAAGAGGCAATCCACCACACCACACACTGGAGTAGGGTATTACACCACAACGGTGGCCCGAACCAGTATAAACCCTGTGTCTCTTGCGTTGTTCTTTCCGTAGTTTAGATCCTAGCATGGCGGGGGGGGGTGCAGGTAGGTAGGAGGCAAAATCTCCGCCTGCACCCTAGTGTTCGAACCTCAAGGGTCTGCCGGAACCCGAAATCCGACAGCGAAGACATGCACGCCGGCGAATCTTACCCAGCTTCAGGGCTCTCCGGGGAGATAATACCCCTACTGCTGCTCTACGTGGTCTCCGCATGATCACTATGGCAAAGTGTTTACACGGTTGCTCCTTGAGCTGTTTCCTGGAGGTCGGAGAAGGCAAGGCTAGCTCTCTCCTTCCTATATGATCTGGTCTAGTGCTAATGGATTCCAACCCTTTGCATGGGTGCCCTGGGGGGTTTATATAGGCCTACCCCCCAGGGGTACAATGGTAATCCGGCTGGACGCGGGCCCAGCCGTCAGTCTCTCTGGCCGCCGTCCGCCGACTCCTGGGGCCCGCCGACTGGCTCGGTATGGAGCCGACAGGCCGCGCCCGCCGCGGGCGGGTCTTGCCTGTCGTAGATTACTGTATTCGTGCTTCTAATGACGCGTGCTCGGTCATGGGATCGTGGCAACAGCTCCGCCGGCTGGCGGGCGATCACTGTTGCCACTCCCTATCGCGTCTGGTTAATGGCGTGTGGGGCCTGTGGGAGGGGCCAGCCGACTCCTGGGGCCCGATTCCCAACTGGGCCGACTGGTAGCGCTCTCGCCGTCTTTCGTACGCCCGCCGACTGGTGGGACCCGTTGTCCCTGGGTCGTACCGGCAGGCCATCGTGGGCACAGGACTCCGCCCATTGGGGCTGACGTTAGGGCCGGCATGGCAACAGTGTCGCGCCGGGTGGAGATCTCCGTGGGTACGGCGTACTGTGGCCACGCCTACCCTTGGAAAAGGGTGGGAGTGGACCTTACTGTGGCCACTCCCCGTCTCGTCCCTCTTTATGAGGGCATGGGGGTTGTGGCCAACTCTCCAAGGCTGGCTTCTCTGGAAGTCGCCAGTCAGGAGTCGGCTCATCCTGAAGTCATCCCTGGGACTCGGCCGCGAGTGGGCTGCCGGCCGCCTCGCCGCCGACTCTCAGAAGGCGGCTCTTCGTCCTGGGGCCTCGAGGGGCGCATTCTGCCTCAATGTCTTGAAAGGTTCTGGACCTGGGTTATCCTACCCATGGCCCATTATTCCGACAGTAGTCCCCGAAGCTGGTGAGGCTCCGAGAGCGACATGTCATGGAGCCTCAACAGTTTCTTCTCTCCGGCGGTCGGATCTGGGCTTCGCTAGCCGTCTTCTGTCAAGCTGACTAGTTGGAGTCGGACCTGCTCAGGGCTGTCTTGCCCCTAAAAAAGTTTGAACGCTGCAGCGGAGTTCAGGTGGCGTGCCTGATAAGCTTCTGGGTTGCCATCCATGGTTGACCTGTCGCGAGGCGCCACGTGGCGGAGCTAGTCTGATCACCCTCGCGCGCGACAGGACAGGCCTACAGGTGGGACCCGCTACTACCATGCCCCGGCATGCGAACGGATCTGTTGCGGCCGTGCGGACGGTTGGGGTTCCCGCGCGGTTATTGCGCGTGGTAACTTCGTGTGGTTAATCGTGGGGGTTGTGGGGTTCCGGGCGCAGTTAATGCCACGTCCGCCCCCTCGACTTCTCAGCCCACGAGCCTACAAGTAGGCAGGGGGAGGGGGCGGCGAAGCACGCGCGCCCATTCTCCCCACTTCCTTTCGCTCCTTCTTGCTTCTTCTTCTTCTTGCCGCTGCTGCTCCGAACCACGCCGTGCCCGCAGCAATGAGCTCCTCCGCCGCCGCCGCGCCTCCTGCTGTTCGCTCCGGAGTGTGGGATGGCTTCGAGGTTGACGACAACGACATCGAGATCCTCCGCCAGACACAGCGGCTGCCTGGCAGGGACTTAGTGCGGGTCCGCCTTGTGCCGGAGGGAGAGATATCGCCGACACCGGAGGAGGGCGAGCGGGTCATATTCCGCTCGCACCTCATGCGCGGCCTGGGACTGCCGGCGAGCGGCTTCTTCCACTCCTTCTTGGAGTTCCACGGGCTCCAGCCGCACCACCTTACTCCGAATACGGTGGTGCTGCTGGCTGCCTTCGCCACCCTGTGCGAAGGCTTCCTCGGCGTTCTCCCCACCATCGAGCTCTGGGGTGAGTTCTTCCAATCCAAGCTTGGCACGTACGTCACCGGTGTGCCGGCCCAGTGCGGTGCATTCATCGCGATGCGGAGATCAGTGGCCGACAATCCATTTCCCACCATCACACTGATTAAGTCGGTGAAGATGTGGCAGCGGTCATATTTTTATGTGAAGAACGTCGCCCCAGAAGGCGACTGGGTCAACCTACCGGCTTATGAAGCCGGCGCGCCGGCTGGAAGGATCCCCAGCTGGTCACACTGAGCCAGGACGCTGTCTCCCGCTGGTGCCGCCGCCGTCACGCGACTCCGACTGCTGACGCAGTCAGAGGGCCTGACCTGGGCCGACTTGCTGGCCGCCTTCGTGGCGTGCCAAGTCCTCCCACTCCAAGGCCGACCTCAGATGATCTGCCAGATGAGCGGTCATCGGGACCCGAGTTGGATGTGCTCCAAGGACATGCCTCACGCGGAGGTGGCGAACAGGGTGAACTACATCGCGAACTGCGGTCTCTTAGTGGACCGGCGGTTCGGCAAGGAGCCGTATTCACGCGCCAACCCCCCGCCTATTGTAAGTCGTCTTGCTTCTTCTTCTGTTTCTTTTGCTACCGAGTTCGACTTGTCAAGTCTGACCGTTTTTGTCTTGAATCAGAATCCTCTCGTCCCTCCCTCAGCTGGCACCGCGGGGCCGGCTCGTCAGTTTGTCCCCGATCAGGCGGAGAGCGACGTCGACGATCCCGACTTGGGGGCGGCAGCCATGGAAGGCGACGCTGAGGGAGGAGGAGGAGAGGCAGGCGGCTCCAGGCCTTCGGCCACTTTCGCCGACTGGCCTGACGACGATGCCGAGGGAGAAGTCGCCCCGCGTCACCAGCCAAAAGCCGGCCAGCCAAGCGCGAGTTCCTCCGCCGGCTTGGATGCTCAAGGCGGTGCGAAGAAGCGCCGGGCTGGGCCAAGTACGCTTGGTGGCCGGTCGAAGAAGTTCAAGGGAGCGGCCGCCGCGACCAAGTAGGAAGAGGCAGCCGCGAAAGCCAACCGCTTCCGCAAGGAGGTGAAGAAGCCGCCGCTGGTCTCTACGTAAGCGCCTCCGTCCCTTATCTTTATTTTCTCTTTGTTAATCTTGTCTGAGTTTTTCATATGCTTTCCTCGCCTTAGGGCTCCCCTTACTCTTGATAGGGTTGCCGCCGCCTTCGTCATGGGGTCAGTGGAGACGTCTGCCACCACTCGGCGGATTGACCCTGCCGCCGACCTTCGGGAGGCGACGGAGCGGAACACGCGGGAGAAGCGCGAGGAGGACGAGGCCGTCCGTCGGGAGAAAGCGGAGGCCAAGAAGGCGGAGGCCTCCGCCCTGAAGAAGCTGGAGGCGGCCGAGGCCACCATTGCGGCAAAGCAGCCGGCTAAGGAAGTCGTGCCCCGGCGGTCGGCGGTGTTTGTCACCCCTTTGAACTCCGCGCCGCCGCCCTCGGAGTTCACGGGGCAGTCAGGGGAAGCCGGCGGCGAGTTCCCGATCATGGAGAGAGGAGGCGGTGACACCCCCGTGCTGGACGTGGTCGCGCCGCCACAGCCGCCCCCGCCGCCGTCTAGAAGCGCGCAAGGCAAACAGCTGGCGGATCTGCCCTTGCCGCCGACTGAAGACGAGGCCGTGGCGAGGCTACTCCTTCAAGTCGGGTCGCCAACGCGCCGCCGTCTTGGGAAGGCGACTTCGGCGCCACGCCCCTTGGAGACCGGGACCGCCAGCTCGACGATTCCAGACGCCGAGGCGACGAGTGCCGCGCCCATTGGGTGGGTGCAAGGAGGCGGCACGGGCCTGCTGAACCAGTCACTTCTGGATGTCCAGATGAAGCTGCGAGCCAGAAGCGACGCCATCCAGAACTGCACCAAGGCGCACCTGGCGTCGCGGGCAGCCATCCGGGTATGCTTTCTCCTTTGTCCCTGTTTTCTTGTTTCTCTCTGTGGGGCGCGCCAGCGCACCCACTGGGTGTAGTCCCCGAGTTCTGGGCCGGCTGCAGAGCAGGTGGCCCGGAACTCCAGGTAAGTTCTGGGTACTAACCTTTGTTCTGAAATACTTGTTGCAGGACTATCACAACCTCCATGTCACCGCCTTCAACCGTAATGTTGAAGAGCTGGGCAAGCAGACTGCCGACTTGTCAGAGAGCCGGAGTGAGTCCTTTTTCATCTTTGCGGGGGCGCGCTGGCGCACCCGCGGGCTGTAGTCCTCGAGATTCGGGCCGACTGCTGAGCAGTCAGGCCGGATCTCCCCAGCGACCTTCTTTGTTGATGACTTAACTCCTTCTTTCTTCTTTCTCTTCAGAGGCCAACGCCGCTCTTGAACAGCAGCTGAGCGAAGTCAACTCCGCGTTGCGCGCCAAGGGGGAGGAGTGCAGCAAGCTCGCTGCAGAGCGCGATCTGCTAGCCACACAATTGGCATAACAGAGGGAGCTGCTTACGAAGACGCAGAAGGAGGCGGAAGAGGCGGAAGCCGCCCTCCTGGCTGAGTTCGCGAGCGAGCACTCCTCCTGGACCGACAAGGAGGCAATGCTGGTCTCCGGCTTCCATGAGATCGAGGACCTCGTCGACGGTGAGCTTCTTTGCTTTCCTTCTTCGAGCCGCCGACTATATGTCGGGCCGACTCCTGGTTTTTTTTGACTTGTTCTTCAATCCTTCCGTCTTGGCAGACTTCTTTCCTGGCCACTCGCAAGCTGCCATTCAAGCTATCGAGGCCGACCACGAGGAGCGGAGGGCGGGTGGCACGGAGATCGCCGCTGATTCCCCTCGGACTCTTGATGAGCATATTCTGAGCATTGGGGCTCGCCTGCAGCCGGCCCACCAGATGTTGCGCCGACTTCAACGTGTCGGCGCCCAAGCGATCGCCGCCCTGTGGCCAGACGTGCAGGCTCCACGCACCCCCAGTCGGACTGCCGACTCGCTGGAGGTTGCGGCTGGCTGTCTTGAGGCCTGGAAGGGATCCTCGGCCCGGGCCGTAGCGCGCCGAGCCTTGGAATTCGTCAAGGCGGTGTATCCAGGGCTGGACCTAGACCGGCTGGCCACACTCCGGTCAGAGGCCCAGCCGGAGCTGGCAGCCGCGGAAGATGCCCTTGTCAAGCGTGCGGCGGCGATCGCCGAGTACACCGACACCAGCATCTTTGTCCCCAAGCGGGCTGAAGACGGCGAGGAGGTGCCGCCGGAGTGGTTTGGGCAGAGGTGATCGACTCCAGCGTCGAGGAGGAAGACGAGGCGGAGGACGGGAGCGAGACGGAGGCACCGGAAGACGGAGCGGACGGCCAACCTCAGCTCGACCGCGCCTCCAGCAACGAGCCGTGCCTGCCCGAGCCGACTGCTGCCAGCGGTGATCAAGCCGAGACCGCCCAGACGGCCACCCCAACATCCAACACCGCCGTCTCCTCCGATCCTCCAAACCCGTCTGCCGCCCTCTAGGCTGCCACCTTGTCTTTGTTTTATCTGTTCTAATAGTTTTTGAAGAACTTGTTAATTCGCACAATTCCACCCACTTGGTGTATTTTGAATTTCTGCTCGAAGATTCGGCCAAGGGCCTTTGTTATGTAAATGTTCATCCGACTTCTATCTTTCTTGCTCATTGTTCTTTTGGCTTTTTCCTTTGCCGTCTTCCCTCAGTTGCCATCTTTGTCAGTCAGATAGCCGCTCCGCGGACTGCTGCTGGATCAAATTCTTGGTCACTTTGGGAAGGCAAGTACTTAGCCATTTTAGGGTTGTTTTAACATGTCGGATAGAAGGCGGCAAGCCGACTATTCAAGAGTCGGTTTGCGAAAAAAGGCTGGAAGCCAGCCTTAAGCTATGTTTGTGCTTTGAGTCCTTAGCCATTTTTTCATGTGGACGCCCATTCTTCCTTACTCCTGCCCACCAGACAGTCGCTCTGCGAGTTGCAGCTTCTGGCAGGAGACGGTTTAGACGCCACACACTACTTGTCCGACTGCAGGAAGCATTTCATAGTGCAGGTCGGCAAGTCCCCGGGCCGACTAGTCGAACCCGGTGCCAAACGGCATAACAAAGAGTAATATACTCGACGGCATATTTCTTATCATATAGATAAAAGAGGGCAGTCCCCGAGCTCTTCTCGGGGGGCCCGAAGTCTTAGTACTTTTAATACAAAAGGTAGCATGATACATACTGCATTTAACTTTAAATTTTCGGAGGAGATTTGCATTCCATGGCCGCTCTGTCTCTTTGCCGGAGTCGTCCCTCTTGCGTGCTCGGGGCTTCTGAGCGTCGATCAGGTAGTAGGAGTCGTTGCCCAGCACTTTGCTGATGATGAAGGGGCCTTCCCAAGGTGCCGACAGCTTGTGCTGGCCGGCTGTTCGCTGGATTAATCGGAGCACGAGGTCGCCCTCCTGGAAAGATCTCGGCCTGACCTTCCTGTTGTAGTATCTGCGCAGGCTCTGCTGGTAGATGCTGGACCGGCTGAGTGCCAACAGCCAGCCCTCTTCCAGCAGGTCGACGTCGTCTTGTCGTGCTTCTTCTGCTTCTTCCTCGGTGTACATGGTGACTCGCGGGGAATCGAACTCTATGTCCGTTGGGATGACGGCTTCAGCACCGTAGACGAGGAAGAAAGGCGTGAAGCCGGTTGACTTGTTTGGAGTCATGCGCAGACTCCAGAGGATGGCTGGCAACTCGTCGAGCCAGCAGCCAGCCGAGCGCTCCAGAGGCTCGATCATTCAGGGCTTGATGCCGGACATGATGAGGCCGTTTGCTCGCTCCACCTGGCCGTTTGACTGTGGATGGGCGACGGATGCTAGGTCCAGTCGGATGCCCAGTGTCGCACAGAAATGGGCCAAGGCGCCTTTGGCAAAATTCGTGCCATTGTCGGTGATGATGCTATGTGGTATGCCGTACCGAATTGTGATGTCAGAGATGAAAGTCACGGCAGTCGGACCATTCAGTTTCTTGATTGGCTTCGCTTCTATCCACTTGGTGAACTTGTCCACTGCGACAAGTAAGTGAGTTAAGCCACCTCATGCCGTCTTGAATGGTCCCACCATGTCTAGACCCCAAACTGCGAAAGGCCAGGCAATGGGGATGGTCTTGAGTGCAGAAGCCGGCTGATGCGGCTTGGAGCGGAACTTCTAGCACCCTTTGCATTTTAGGACCAATTCCTTGGCCTCTTCTAAGGCTGTTGGCCAAAAGAAACCGTGTCAGAAATCTTTGGCGACGAGTGCTCTTGAAACCACATGGTGGCCGCACTCGCCTTGATGGATGTCTTGGAGAATTGCTTGGCCTTGCTCTGGCTCTACGCAGCGCTGGTAGACACCAGTGACGCTGCGTCTGACCAGCTCTCTGTTGACTATGGTGTAGGCTGCCGCTCGGCGTTGTACTTGCCGAGCTAAGGTCTCATTAGTCGGGAGCTCTTTGCTCACCAGAAATTTGAGGATGGGCTAGGCCCATGAGGGTGCTGCTATTTCTTCGACTACCAGAACTGCGACTTGGATGAGGACGGCTGGGCTGGGAGGCGGCGGATTGGAGTCAACAACCGCTTGCTGGGTTAATGAAGTCCCCGGGCCGACTGGCGTGGCTCTTGGGCCGAGCTCTGGAGTCTTCGGGCCGGCCGCCACAGTCCCCGGGCCAGGTTCTGTAGTCCCTAGGCTGGCCTCGACTATGGCGGCTTTGGAGCCATCTGCCAAAATCCCCGTATTGTCTGCCGGAGCTCTAGAGTTGGATCTGACTTCTTCGGGAGGAGCCGACACGAAGATGGAGTCTGATTCTGGTGAAGGCTTGACAGACGGCTTGAGGAGGCGTTGAAGGGCGACGCCAGATGGTATTGCTTGGCGGGTAGAGGCGATTCGTGCCAAGGCGTTTGCTTGGTCGTTGTTGTTTCTTGGCACATGGAGGAACTCGCACCCCTCGAAATACCCACTGAGTTGCTGCACGAGGAAACGGTCACTCACCATGTTTGCATCTTTGGCGTCCCAGTCGCCAGACGACTGCTGGACCACTAAGTCCGAGTCGCCATAACACAGGATCCGGCGAATGCCGAGTTCATTGGCAAGCCGGAGCCCGTGAATAAGCGCCTCGTACTCGGCGACGTTGTTGGAGGCGGCAAAATGCATTTGCAGTGCGTATTTGAGCTTGTCGCCTTTAGGAGAAGTGAGGACAACGCCGGCTCCCAAGCCGTTGCGCATCTTGGAGCCGTCAAAATGCATCCGCCAATGGGTGGAGTCGGGCGCTGGAGGTCGGTACTGGGTCTTGGCCCAGTCGACGAGAAAGTCGGCCATTGCTTGTGACTTGATGGCGGTGCAGGGCTGGTAGTGGATGGTGTAGGGAGCCAGTTCTATGGTCCACTTGGCCACTCGGCCAGAAGCATCTTGGCTTCTGATGATCTCGGCAAGTGGGGCCGTGCAGACCATAGTGATTGGATGCTCTTGAAAGTAAGGCTTCAATTTCTTGGCGGCAAAGTGCACGCCATAGCACATCTTCTGGTAGTGGGGGTAGTTCTACTTGGAGGCCGATAGTACTTCGATCAGGTAATATACCGGTCTCTGGACAGGTAGTGCCTTGCCTTCCTCCTTGCGCTCCACTACAATGACCATGCTGACTACCCGGCTGGTGGCGGCGATGTACAGGAGCATAGGTTCCTTAGGAGTCGGAGCCACCAGAACGGGTGGAGTAGTCAGCATCTTCTTCAACTGGAGAAAAGCTTTGTCCGCCTTGTGGTTCCACTCAAAAAAAGTGGTCTTCTTCATGAGCTGGTATAAGGGGAGAGCTTTCTCGCCCAGCCGACTAATGAATCGGCTGATGGACGCCAAGTAGCAGGTGAACTTTTGCACGTCCAGCAGTCGGCTGGGTACCTCCATCCTCTCAATGGCCTTGATCTTTACAGGGTTGCATTCTATGCGCGTTCAGAGACCAGGAAGCCAAGGAGTTGGCCGGCTGGTACTCCGAAGACGCACTTCTCGGGGTTGAGCTTGATCTGGAATCGGCGCAGGTTCTCAAAGGTCTCCTTGAGGTCTTCCAGCAGTGTTCCACGCTTTTCCGTCTTCACCACCACATCGTCCATGTAGAAGTGGGCGTTTCTCCCGAGTTGCTTGAGGAGGCACTTCTGCATGCAACGCTGAAAGGTGGCGCCGACATTCCTCAAGCCGAACGTCACGGTGAGGTAGTAGAAGGCTCCAAATGGCGTGATGAAGGCGGTCTTCAGTCTGTCAGCCGGGTTCAGCATAATCTGGTGATATCCTGAATATGCATCCAAAAATCTCAACAGCTCGCATCTGGCGGTGGAGTCTATCACCTGATCAATTCTTGGTAGAGCAAACGGGTCCTTGGGGCAGGCCTTGTTGAGGCTCGTGTAGTCAATACACATTCACCACTGCTTGTTCTTCTTCAGTACCAGGACCGGGTTGGCTAGCCACTCTAGAAAGAATACTTCCATAATGAAGCCGGCTGCTAGGAGTCGGGCTATCTCTTCTCCGACAACTCTTATCTTTTCTTCTGACAAGCGGCGCAAGGGCTGCCTGACCGGCTTTGCATCAGATCGGACATGTAACTTGTGCTCGGCGAATTCTGTCGGTACACCTGGCATGTCTTTGGGGCACCATGCGAAGATGTCCCGATTCTCACGGAGGAAATCGACGAGCTCGCCTTCCTATTTGCTGTCGAGGTTTGCGCCTACAACAGCGTACCTCTCGGGGTGCTCCGGATCCAAGGGTATCTTCTTTGTCTCCTTGGCCGGCTTGAACAAACCCTCAGCTTCCGACTCCTTTGGGTTGGGCGACACCTATAGCTGCTTGTCGGCCATCGCCACAACCTGGTCAAGGAGCCGCTTCTCAGCCGCGATCACCAGGGACTCGGCCAGCCGACTACTCTCAGCCACACAGGCAGACAACTTCCAGTAGTCGCCGGCTACGGTCAGAATCCCCCTGGAACTGGGCATCTTCATTTTGAGGTAGGCGTAGTGGGGGACCGCCATGAACTTGGCCAGGGCGGGTCGGCCAAGTAGTGCATGGTATGGGCTCTCGAGGTCCACCACCTCAAACCAAACTGACTCTCGACAGAAGTGATCTTTGTCTCCAAAGAGGACATCCATCAGGATCTTGCCGATTGGTGAGCAGGAAAGCCCAGGAACAATGACGTGGAACACAGTCCGGCTGTTCTGAAGCTGTCTTTACTTGATTCCTAATTTCTCCATGGTGTCCTTGTACAGGATGTTGATGTTGCTGCCTCCGTCTATCAGAACTCGCGAGAAACGAGCAGCTCGTCTATCCGTGGCAAAGGTGGCATCCAAGACCAAGGCATAAGAGCCCGAACTCGGCATCACCTCTGGGTGATCAGCCCTGCTCCAGCTGATAGGCTTCTCGGACCAGTGCATGAACCCTGGCGTCTCTGATGCTACTGCATTCACCTCTTGTCGCTGCAGCCGCTTGCTGCATCGATCATCAGCCATGCTGGTAAATATCACATAGGCTCCGTGCTCTTCGGGGTACTTGTCGGCGTTCTGGGAACGGGGGTCCCCAGACTTGCCTGCCTGCGGCCTGCAGCGTGGCTCAAAGGGGGGCCCAGCGCGGCCCATCTTCACCAACACAAACCCAAGACCCTCGCGAGGGGCCAAGCCTCGCGGGGCGGACGACGCGGAGCTTCCTTAGGCACGATGTAGGATCGAAAGTATGTCTAGAGGGGGGGTGATTAGACTACTTGACCAAATAAAAACTTAACCTTTTCCCAATTTTAGTTCTTGACAGATTTTAGCTATTGTAGGACAAGTCAAGCAATCATCACACAATTCAAGCAAGCATGCAAAGAGTATATTGGCAGCGGAAAGTAAAGCATGCAACTTGCAAGAATGTAAAGGGAAGGGTTTGGAGAATTCAAACGCAATTGGAGACACGGATGTTTTTCCCGTGGTTCGGATAGGTTGTGCTATCCTACATCCACGTTGATGGAGACTTCAACCCACGAAGGGTAACGGTTGCGCGAGTCCACGGAGGGCTCCACCCACGAAGGGTAATGGTTGCGCGAGTCCACGGAGGGCTCCACCCACGAAGGGTCCACGAAGAAGCAACCACCCACGAAGGGTCCACGAAGAAGCAACCTTGTCTATCCCACCATGGCCATCGCCCACGAAGGGCTTGCCTCACTAGCGGTAGATCTTCACGAAGTAGGCGATCTCCTTGCCCTTAAAAACTCCTTGGTTCAACTCCACAATCTTGTCGGAGGCTCCCAAGTGACACCTAGCCAATCTAGGAGACACCACTCTCCAAGAAGTAACAAATGGTGTGTAGGTAATGAACTCCTTGCTCTTGTGCTTCAAATGATAGTCTCCCCAACACTCAACTCTCTCTCATAGGATTTGGATCTGGTGGAAAGAAGGTTTGAGTGGAAAGCAACTTGGGGAAAGCTAGAGATCAAGATTCATATGGTAGGAGTGGAATATCTTGGTCTCAACACATGAGTAGGTGGTTCTCTCTCAGAACATATGAGTTGGAATTGTGTATGTGTTCTGATGGCTCTCTCCACGAATGAAGAGGAGGTGGAGGGGTATATATAGCCTCCACGCAAAATCCAACCGTCACACACAGTTTTCCAATCTCGGCGGGACCGAATCAACAAACTCGGTCGGACCGAAAAGGTAAACCTAGTGACCGTTAGAGATTTTCGGTGGGACTGACATGCAACTCGGTAGGACCGATATGGTTAGGGTTTGGGCATAACGTAATCTCGGTGAGACCGATTACACAAACTCGGTGAGACCGATTTTGGTAATTAGCTAACCAGAGAGTTGGTCAGGCAAACTCGGTGGGACCGATTTGCTCTTTCGGTGAGACCGAAAAGTTACAAAAAGGAAACACTGAATTTACATTGCAATCTCGGCGGGACCGATCCGCTCTTTCAGTGAGACCAAAAAGTTACGAAAGGGAAACAGAGAGTTTGCAATCCCATCTCGGTGAGACCGAGATCCCTATCGGTAGAACCGAATTGCTAGGGTTTGGCAGTGGCTTATGACAAGTGAAACTCGGTGGCGCCGGATAGAAAGAATCGGTAGGACCGAGTTTGGCTTAGGGTTTAGGTCATATGTGGATATGGGAAAGTAGTTGAGGGTTTTGGAGCATATCACTAAGCACATGAAGCAAGAGGCTCATTAAGCAACACCTCATCCCTCCTTGATAGTATTGGCTTTTCCTAAAGACTCAATGTGATATTGGATCACTAAAATATAAAATGAAGAGTCTTGAGATTTTGAGCTTGAGCCAATCCTTTGTCCTTAGCATTTTGAGGGTTCCACTTTCACATCCATGCCATGCCAATCATTGAGCTTTCCTGAAATAGTCATCTTGGAATAGCATTAGCTCAATGAGCTATATGTTGTTATGAATTACCAAAACCACCTAGGGATAGTTGCACTTTCAATCTCCCCCTTTTTGGTAATTGATGACAACATATAGATCAAAGCTTCGACAAATGATAATAAGCATGAAATATATCGTCGCTTTGAGAAGTATGTGACAAGTAAGAGCTCCCCCTAAATTTTTGCATATTTAAAATTTGCTTTGGACTGCAAATGCACAAAGAGTTAGAGTCATGGGTTACTCTTCCATGTCACATACATCTTGGTGGAGCGCTTAAAATGATAAGAATGAAATACATGCACTCATCACCAAGAATAGTAAATGATCACATAAGATAGATAAGATGATAATATTAAGCAAACATTAAGTGTAGCTTATGATCAAACACATGATCATCAATGTCTCACGAGCAATGACATAGTATCTCACACAAAAGCAAACAAAGTTCGAAAAACCACCAAATAAAACAAGAGAGAATAAAAGCAACACTCTCTCTCGAAGCCTATGATCTATACATTTTCTCCCCCTTTGGCAACAAGTTACCAAAAAGTTCCTAGAAAATGCATAGTGCTAGATCGACACTCAGGCTTGATCTTTAGGTGGTGGTGGAGTCCGGATCACTCCAAGGACGAAGGCTTCTATAGACGTGGTTGGAGTTGAGGCTGAAGTAGATGCTAGAGCTGGTGGAACTGAAGCTGTAGCTGGTGCAGAAGTGGTGGCTCTGGTGTCAGCAACTGGCACTGCATGTGATCTCTGAGCTCTTGGCACTCTGGCAAATGCATCAGTTGTAGTCTTTCCTCTCCTCTCATGCATGTCATCCTGAAGTTGTTCCACTGCAGACTGAATCTCTGTTACTTTGACATCCAAGTCACAGAACTTTTGTTCCATGATCCTCTCTAAGCTCTGCTGATTCTGAGTGAGGGTGGCCAGTCCTTGCTCAATCCTCGGTGTGGATGCAATCAAGTAACCAAGCTGCTCTTGTTTGGTTTTCAAGAAATACTCAGATGCCTCCTCTTGAGTTGGCATCTTGGCAGCTTTCTCCTTCCTCACCTTCTGTAGCAACTGGCTCAATGGGAGTGGGCTTCTCAGTTGAAGCTCTGGCCTTTGACATAGGCTGCCTGCCTGCTGGCATTTGATCTTCATCCCTGGTTTTATGCCCTGTGCTGGCTCAACTCTCTTGGAAGTTTCTTCCTCTTCTGCCACATAATCCTCATCTTCTGAGTCTGAGGTTCTCTTCTTTCTCTATCTTGTGGCAGCTTTAGGCAGATTGCTAGGGGTGCTCCTGCTGCCATCATCTGAGGAACTTGAGGGACTAGTGCCCTCACTCATCTGCACTTGCTGCTCTAACAAGTTCTGGCTATCACTTTGGTCTGACATGATGCAAACTCTGACTGCTGACCCTCTGAATAGGTTATAGATGAGATAGAGTGGATGAGCATCACAAAATGCAGAGATTTTTGCAAAAGAATAATTCAAAAACTTAGTTTTAGTTTCCCACTGAAAGCATCTCGGATCTACCGATTTCTAAACTCGGTGATAACGAAGCAGTTTTGGCACCTAAACTAGTGAACTCGGTCAAACCGAGTCACAGTTCGGTGGCACCGAGACTGCTAGGGTTTCACAGAGTTCCAAAATCGGTCACACCGATAAGTAATTCTCGGTCAGACCGAGTCTCACTTGTGCAATGGCATAAGCCAAATCCGTGGGACCGAGTTTTTCAACTCGGTGGGTCCGAGATGGTTTCGGCGGAAACCTAACCATAAAATTTTCGAATTAAACCTAATCTATGAGTTCATTGACTGGATAGAAGTTTAACAAACGTGGCAAGAATCATGATGATCACAATGTGCTAAGAATCGGATTGGGGAATAGCATAAAGATCGAGTCCATACCCTAGTTCGGCGGAGACTCGCTACGGCGGCAACGGCGGGGTTGAATTTCCGTTGACAGCGACGGAGACCAGCGACTGGAGGTGGCTGGCGGCGAGGAGACGATCCGGAGACCAAGTTGGCAGAGCAGGCTATCGCGCGGGTGAAGGGGTTCGGAGAAATTTCCAAATTTTTGCCCGTGACTATATATAGCCCGACCCTGTCGGTGTGACCGAGTGGAACAACTCGGTGGCACCGAGATGCAAAACTGTATACAGTTGTTGCAACTCGGTGTGACCGAATGGTTCAAATCGGTTGCACCGAGATCGAAAACCTAGATCAACTTAATGATCTCGGTAGGACCGAAAGTGGGGTATCGGTCAGACCGAGAATCATAAAGAGGTTTTGGGAAGTTTAAGTCTATGACGAATCGGGGACTCCGAGCGCTCCTCACACAGAGTGGTTCGAATCTGACTTGATCAAATTTTGTGATGCAGCATGAATAGAGTTTGAGACGAGAAAAGCATAGATAGCTAGAGGAGGTTCTTAGGCATTCTTGTCCATCCACTTGGCAAAAGGAAATAAAACCAAACAATCAAAACAACAAGTGGATGTCCTCGAATGAGTAAAATATGCAACCAGCATGCTCACACAATAAGATGGCAAATGAAATATGTGACAAGGCATGCACAACCAATTCTAGCATCTATCAAGCAATTTGCGATGACAAGGTCATCTATATATGAGTATATTGACTTAGGAGTCAAGTGAGAACACTTGATCATAGGTCATACTCATCGTTTAAGCTCAAGTGGGGTTACCACTTTTACATAAAGCATTGTTGTGTTCACATCTTTAGAGTTGCTTTAGCTCAAGTCTTAGAGTAAAGCTCCCCTAGATGTGATATCCCCCCTTAGAGGGATGAACTAACCTCGGGTTTTGTCGATGATGACTTCATGTAGATGTTGAAGATGTGGATGCTCAATGTTGATGTAGATCACTTGGAGCTATCCATTTGAGTGAATTGCACTTTCAATACCTACATGGGTTAGTCCCACAAGGAACAAACAAGGATATCCATAGACATAGAGTGATGCACACACAAGATGATGTCCATGAAAACTTTTAGGTTACCTTGTCCCTTGTCTTACCAACAAGAGGGTTTGTGACTCCTTGAACTAGTGCAAGATGTGGAAGTTGATTGCACTTGTTCTTGCCAAAATGATAAGAGTGAAGTATGTTGGCGGAGTCACCCTCAAGAACTCTCTAGTTCTTCTTCTTTTGGATCCACACCATCTTGATGGGAATCCTTGGAGTTGTAGTCGTACTTGATGAAGTGGAACTTGAAGTAGTCTTGGGAATCCACTTGACTAAGGTCTTAGGAGCTTCTTCAAATGCATCAATTTCCTCTTGAAGCTTGTCCTTGCCTTTTTGCTTGTAGTCTTGTGGTGGAAGATCATCTTGAGCTTGTGTCCCCTTGAAAGAAGTATCATACTTCTCTTGTTGAGGAACAAACTTTGTCTTGGGGTATTGATCTTCTTCCCACTCAACTCCATTGGCATTGAACTTTCGTTCAAAACCAACACCTTGATTCTTCCGGTGCATTCCTTGCTTGCGCACAATTTCCTCGAATTGCTTACTCCCGGCAAGGCTTTTGTACACTCCTTTCTCTATAATTCCCTTCAATAAGCTATTTTCTTGCTCAAGTGTAACTTGGCTAAGAGAATCATTAGTGGAATCAAGAGAACTACTAGAAGCAACAATATTGGATTTAGCATGATCATTGTTACTGCTAGAGGAAGAATCTTTCTTGTTCTTGTTACTAGACTTGACTTGAGGCATGTAAGTGGATAAGAGTAAACGCTTGGCAATGTAAGAAGAACTTTTCTTGCGGAGATCATCATTGATTGCTTTTAAGAACTCATGCTCTTGCTCAAGATTGAGCTTTTCAAAGCGTAATTTCTCATGAGCTCTTAAAAGTTCTCGATGATCTTCGAAGATAGTTTCATGAGCTAACTTAAGAGTGTTTAGTTCTTTAGTTAGAGCCTCAATCTTCTCCTTATCATTGTCATTCGTTTTATCTTGATTAGCATGATTAATTGACGTTTCATCATAGTATTCATCACTAGAGTTGTCAACAAGCAAATCATCACCTAACAAGTCATCTTCATCACTATTGAAATCAACATACTCGGGGTGTGTTACCTTAGGACCTTTGGCCATGAAGCATCTTCCAATTCCTTCATTTGGTGAGTCAAATATGTCGTAGGAGTTGGTTGACACAAGTGCTAGACCGGCAACACCTTCATCTTGAGTATCTTCGGAGTCGGAGTGATAACTTCTCTCGGAGTGGCTGTCGGAGTCGGAGCCGGATACCCATTCACCAACATGAGCTTGATGTCTTCGTCTTGTGTAGCTCCTTGATGATTTTTCCTTCCTTTCCGAATCCTTGCTTCTCCGTGAGTATCTTCGTTCATAACGATCATCTCTACTCCTTCTCTCTCTTGGTGGTGATTCTTTGCTTCTTCTTTTTGGAGAATCTTCTCTTCTCTTGTAGGGAGCCGTACACTCATTGGAATAGTGTCCGGGTCTTCCACAACTGTAGCAGTTTCGCTCTCGACTAGAAGATCTTTTGTCATTGTAGGACCTTGACTTGAAGCTTCTATCTTTGCTTCTACTCTTGTAGAACTTGTTGAAGTTCTTCACCATTAAGCTCAATTCTTCATTGAAGTTTTGTTTCTCACTTGATGATGTAGGGGCTTCACATGAGGCTTTGTAGGCACCACTTGATTTGTTGTGAAGTTCCTCTTTATCCTGAGTGACATCTCATGAGCAACAATTCTTCCAATCTCCGTTGGCTTGAGATCTTTGTAATTGGGCATCATTTGGATCAATGTGCACACGGTATCATATTTTCCATCCAAGGCTCTTAGATCTTCTTGATGATGAATCTATCGGTCATCTCTTCACTTCCTAAGCCGGCAATCTCATTTGTGATGAGAGCAAGCCTAGAGTACATTTCAGCGACACCTTCACCATCCTTCATTTTGAACTTGTCAAGTTGACTTTGAAGCACATCCAACTTGGATTCCTTGACGGAGTCGGTACCTTCGTGCATATCAATCAAAGTGTCCCAAATTTCCTTTGCATTCTCAAGACGGCTGATTTTGTTGAATTCTTCGGGGCACAATCCGTTGAAGAGAATATCACAAGCTTGAGCATTGTATTGCAACATCTTCAACTCATCCGCGGTAGCTTCACGGTTTGGTTCTTTCCCATCAAAGAAGTCACCTTGCAAACCAACACACACAATAGCCCAAACGGCGGGGTTATGTCCAAGAATATGCATTTTCATTTTATGCTTCCAACTAGCAAAATTAGTACCATCAAAGTAAGGACCTCTACGGTGATAATTTCCCTCGCTAGACGCCATACTCTCCTAGGTTGTGAAACCAAGGCTATGACCACCAAAAGCTATGGAGATCAAAGCAAATGGAGACCAAAGCTCTGATACCACTTGTAGGATCGAAAGTATGTCTAGAGGGGGGGTGATTAGACTACTTGACCAAATAAAAACTTAACCTTTTCCCAATTTTAGTTCTTGGCAGATTTTAGCTATTGTAGGACAAGTCAAGCAATCATCACACAATTCAAGCAAGCATGCAAAGAGTATATTGGCAGCGGAAAGTAAAGCATGCAACTTGCAAGAATGTAAAGGGAAGGGTTTGGAGAATTCAAACGCAATTGGAGACACGGATGTTTTTCCCGTGGTTCGGATAGGTGGTGCTATCCTACATCCACGTTGATGGAGACTTCAACCCACGAAGGGTAACGGTTGCGCGAGTCCACGGAGGGCTCCACCCACGAAGGGTAATGGTTGCGCGAGTCCACGGAGGGCTCCACCCACGAAGGGTCCACGAAGAAGCAACCACCCACGAAGGGTCCACGAAGAAGCAACCTTGTCTATCCCACCATGGCCATCGCCCACGAAGGACTTGCCTCACTAGCGGTAGATCTTCACGAAGTAGGCGATCTCCTTGCCCTTAAAACTCCTTGGTTCAACTCCACAATCTTGTCGGAGGCTCCCAAGTGACACCTAGCCAATCTAGGAGACACCACTCTCCAAGAAGTAACAAATGGTGTGTAGGTAATGAACTCCTTGCTCTTGTGCTTCAAATGATAGTCTCCCCAACACTCAACTCTCTCTCATAGGATTTGGATCTGGTGGAAAGAAGGTTTGAGTGGAAAGCAACTTGGGGAAAGCTAGAGATCAAGATTCATATGGTAGGAGTGGAATATCTTGGTCTCAACACATGAGTAGGTGGTTCTCTCTCAGAACATATGAGTTGGAATTGTGTATGTGTTCTGATGGCTCTCTCCACGAATGAAGAGGAGGTGGAGGGGTATATATAGCCTCCACGCAAAATCCAACCGTCACACACAGTTTTCCAATCTCGGCGGGACCGAATCAACAAACTCGGTCGGACCGAAAAGGTAAACCTAGTGACCATTAGAGATTTTCGGTGGGACTGACATGCAACTCGGTAGGACCGATATGGTTAGGGTTTGGGCATAACGTAATCTCGGTGAGACCGATTACACAAACTCGGTGAGACCGATTTTGGTAATTAGCTAACCAGAGAGTTGGTCAGGCAAACTCGGTGGGACCGATTTGCTCTTTCGGTGAGACCGAAAAGTTACAAAAAGGAAACACTGAATTTACATTGCAATCTCGGTGGGACCGATCCGCTCTTTCGGTGAGACCGAAAAGTTACGAAAGGGAAACAAAGAGTTTGCAATCCCATCTCGGTGAGACCGAGATCCCTATCGGTAGAACCGAATTGCTAGGGTTTGGCAGTGGCTTATGACAAGTGAAACTCGGTGGCGCCGGATAGAAAGAATCGGTAGGACTGAGTTTGGCTTAGGGTTTAGGTCATATGTGGATATGGGAAAGTAGTTTTGGAGCATATCACTAAGCACATGAAGCAAGAGGCTCATTAAGCAACACCTCATCCCTCCTTGATAGTATTGGCTTTTCCTAAAGACTCAATGTGATCTTGGATCACTAAAATATAAAATGAAGAGTCTTGAGCTTTTGAGCTTGAGCCAATCCTTTGTCCTTAGCATTTTGAGGGTTCCACTTTCACATCCATGCCATGCCAATCATTGAGCTTTCCTGAAATAGTCATCTTGGAATAGCATTAGCTCAATGAGCTATATGTTGTTATGAATTACCAAAACCACCTAGGGATAGTTGCACTTTCACACGGCCTCGTCCGGCTGGCTCACGAGGAGGCGGAGAGATCAAGGCGGGGTAACTCACGAGGTGCCCGTGACGCAAGCCATGACGACCGAGGGCGCCAGGCGGGTGCCAGCCCGCGCAGTGTCCTCCTTTCCTCTTTGGTGCAAAGGGGGCAAGCGCAGCCGCGGAGTACCGAGGCATCAGGCAAAGGTTGCCATTTCGGTGCAACGAGACCAAGACCATGAGGACTACAAGACGGAGGTCATCGTGGAGCCCGAGACGGCGTCATCACCAGAGCTTTGTGCAGGCGAAGACTACTTTTCTCAGGGTAGCTAGTACTAGCTGTCCCCCTTCAAATTAGCCCGCCATTGTTGGCTCCCTTCCCGCTTGATATTTGGGAAGAGCACCAGGGCCTCTATAAATAAGACCAGCCACCCACAGAGCAAGGGAGGTTGGATGGAAGGAGAGGGATCGAAGGATAAAGAAGATCAGGTAGAGAGAGAGAAGGGTGACTGAGCTCCTCCCAGTAGTTCATCGCCCCTGCCAAGAACAGACCCTCGTGAGGCTGTTCTTCCTTGTATTGTTCATCATCATCAGCCCAAGAGGCAATCCACCACACCACACACTCGAGTAGGGTATTACACCACGACGGTGGCCCGAACCAGTATAAACCCTGTGTCTCTTGTGTTGTTCTTTCCATAGTTTAGATCCTAGCACGGCAGAGGGGTGCAGGTAGGTAGGAGGCGAAATCTCCGCATGCACCACAGTGTTCGAACCTCAACGGTCTGCCGGAACCCGAAATCCGACATTTGGCGTGCTAGGTAGGGGTGCGCCGGGATTCGTCTTCCACCACCCTGTTCTCCTCCGACCATCACGCCCATGTCTGACGCTCGTCGGGCCCACGCCGAGCGCCGAGCCGCACTCGCTTCCCGCGCCGCCCAGACGGCCCCTGTCGGCGGGCGTCCTCGCCGTTCCCCGTCACCTGCCATCAACGCCGCCACCGGCCCGGCGGGGGACGAGCAGCAAGCATCGTCTCAGCATCTGTCCGTGCGGCAAGACGGCCGCACTGCAACTCGCTTGCTCACCCCAGCTGGTTCTTCGTCCCGCGCGCTCCGCGCGCCCATGGAGCCCCGCAACCTCTCCCCCTCCCATCGCGCTGCACCAACACCCCCGGTCGTCGCGGCCCTCTTGGGCGGCTCGCAGGCGCCGCCTACAAGTCACCACGTCAAGTCGTTCATCCGCCGGGTCAGCGCCACTTCCACGCGGCAGGGGGCTCCCCTGGACCGGGCGGCGCCCGAGACCGGCCTGACCTTCAGCTCAGAGGACCACCCCTCCAACTCGGTCTGCTCGGGTGCGCTCCCCATGCTGTGCACCCCCACCATCTGCCAGGTGGCCGTCACCAGAATGCTCATTGGCGCGGGCCTCAGCATGCTCTCGGTCGAGGCCTTCAACCTCCTCTGCATACCCCTGGAACGGCTGCAACCCAGCCGGCCCTTCTCAAGCGTTGGGGGCGAGTCGTCCAGCTCCTTGGGACAGATCCGGCTCCCAGTAACCTTCGGCACCTACGACAACTTCCGTACGGAGCTGGTCGACTTTGATATCGCCCCCATCGGCCTCCCCTACAATGCCATCCTCGGCTACCCAGCGCTAGCCCAGTTCATGGCCGCGACGCACCCGGCGTACAACCTCATGAAGATGCCCGGGAGCAGCTGTGTCCTCACTGTGCACGAGGACACCGGGGACGCGCTGCGGGTGCTCAAGCTCGCCTTCAAGACGGCGGCGTTGGCACAGCCCGCCGACTTGGAGACCCCCGGGCCCAAGGGGGCTGCACCCGCCAAGAAGAAACAGTTGTTCACCCAAGACAAGGCAGAAACCAAGCAGATACCCGTCGATGAGGATGGGTCCACCAACGCCACTTTCACCATAGGCGCCCACCTCAAGCCCGAGCAGGAGAAGGCCCTGGTCGGGTTCCTATGCGCAAACAAGAAGGTATTCGCTTGGGAGCCTGACCAGTTGGCAGGGATCCCTAGGAGTGTAATCGAGCATCACCTCAACGTGTGCCCCAACGTGTGCCATGTGAAGCAGAAGGCCAGGCGGCAGTCCACAGAAAAGCAGGCCTTCATCGTCCAAGAGACCTGCAAATTAGAAGCCGCTGGGGTCATTTGCGAGGTCCGATACCCGGATTGGTCGGCCAACCCTGTCGTTGTGCCAAAGAAGGGAGGGAAGGAGCGCATGTGTGTCGACTTCACCAACCTCAACAAAGCATGCCCGCAAGATCCCTTCCTACTCCCCCGCATCGACCAGATCGTCGATTCCACTGCAGAATGCGACCTGTTATGCTTCTTGGATGCCTTCTCCGGGTATCACCAGATCAAGATGGCGGTAGAAGACGTCGAGAAGACAGCCTTCCTAACCCCGTGTGGAGTGTACTGCTACACATGCATGCCATTCGGGCTGCGTAACGCAGGGGCGACCTTCCAGCAGCTGATGCACATCACCTTGGGCCCGCAGCTCGGGAAGAATGTTGAAGCTTACGTCGATGACATTGTGGTAAAGTCTCGGGAGGCCAGGACCTTGATACAAGACTTGGAGGAAACCTTCGCGAGCCTCAACGCAGTGAACCTACGGCTCAACCCAGAGAAGTGTGTGTTCGGAGTCCCCTCGGGCAAGCTGTTGGGTTTCCTCGTGTCCCACCGAGGCATCAAGGCTAACCCAGAGAAGGTCAAGGCGGTGGAAGACATGAGCCTGCCAAAGACCCTCAGAGAAATGCAGAAGCTCACGGGGCGCGTGACCGCACTAGGGCGCTTCATCTCCAAGTTGGGGGAACGAGCACTGCCCTTCTTCCAGCTAATGAAGAAAAAGGGGCCCTTCGAGTGGACTGAAGAGGCCGACAAGGCGTTCCAGGATCTCAAGAGATACCTGACCAGTCCACCGATCATGGTGGCTCCGCGCCCTCATGAGCCCCTGGTGCTTTACCTCGCCACCACTCCCTACTCCGCCAGCGCAGCCTTGGTGGCAGTCAGAGAGGAGCGCCGAATCAAAACCCCGGCAACGGTCCGGGACAAGGCAGAACAGGGACAAGGAAGGCCCACAGAAACTGTCACCGCGGCTGAGGAGGATCAGCCACCACAGAGGGGCGCACCGGAGGCGGAAGAGGCCCCTCTTCCAGATGGGCAGTCTCAGGAGGCCTCATTGCCTCAAGAGGCGCCATGGTCTCAGAAGGGAGCCACTAGCACTAACGCACTCCACCTCGTTGAGCACCCAGTGTACTTCGGTAGCACGGTGTTGTGGGATGCAAGGGCATGGTACCCCATGCTTCAGAAACTCCTCCTCACGCTACTGGTGGCCTCACGCAAGCTGCGGCACTATTTTCAGGGTCACCCCATCAAGGTCGTCTCGTCATACCCCCTGGAGAGAGTGCTCAGGAGCCCTAATTCAGCTGGAAGGGTCGCTGAGTGGAATATAGAACTTCAAGCGTTTCAGCTCGAATTTAGCACGACCAGAGTCATCAAGGGAGCAGCGTTGGTGGATTTTGTGGCACAATGGACGGAGGCGCCAGGCCTCAAGGCCGACGAGGATCGGTCCCTGTCCCCGGGAAGCGAGGCGCCAGAAGGCTGGGTCATGTACTTCGATGGGGCGTTCTCCAGGCATGGCGCTGGGGCTGGGGCGGTGCTTATATCGCCCACTCAGGACAAGCTCTATTACGCCGTGCAGCTCTGTTTCCAGCAAGGTGAAAAGGTCTCCAACAACATAGCGGAGTATGAAGGTTTAATAGCGGGCTTGAAGGCCGCGGCTGCCCTGGGGGTGAAACGCCTCACCATCAAGGGCGATTCGCAGCTCCTTGTCAATTTCTCCAACAAGGTGTTCGAGCCGAAGGATGAGCACATGGAAGCCTACCTAGCGGAGGTCCGCAGGATGGAGAAGTGGTTCTGGGGGTTGGAGTTGCAGCATGTGCCCCGTGGCACCAATCAGGAGGCCGACGACATCGCCAAACGGGCGTCCAGGCGGTTACCTCAGGAGCCTGGCGTTTTTGAGGAGCCGCTCTTCAAGCCATCAGCCCTGCCGTCATTATCGAACACGGCTCAGCCCCGGGAGGAGCTCCCCCAGCCACCTACCTCAGGGGCTCCGGCTTGTGGCCCGGCCTCAGGAGCACGCCTTCTCCTGACGATGGAACCTCAGGAGGGATGTTGGATCGCGGAGCTCCGGAGTTACCTAACGCAAGGGACCCTGCCGGATAAGGAGGAGGAAGCGGAGCGAGTGGCACGCCAGGCCACGGCATACTGCATCAAGGATGGAGAGCTCTACCGGAAGCGGCCAAACGATGTATCCCTGCGCTGCATCTCCAGGGAGCAAGGGAAGGAACTGCTGGAAGATATACACGGCGGAGACTGTGGACATCATTCGTCATCACGGACCCTCATCGGCAGGGCATTCTGCAGTGGGTTTTATTGGCCCATCGCGCTCAATGACGCTGTCGAACTAGTGAAAGCTTGTGAGGCCTGCCAGTTCCACGCCAAGTAGATCCATCAGCCAGCAGGAGGCTTGCAGACTATACCCCTTTCGTGGCGATTCGCAGTTTGGGGATTGGACATCTTGGGCTCGTTTCCTCGGGCGCCCGGGGGCTACCGCTACCTCTACATCTCCGGGGACAAGTTCACCAAGTGGGCTGAAGTAGAGGCTGTTCGCACCATTCCCGCGGGTTCCGCGGTCAAGTTCATCAAGGGCATCGTGAGCCGGTTCGGGGTGCCGAATCGCATCATCACGGACAACGGTTCGCAGTTCACCAGTAACCTCTTCAAAACATACTACACTAACCTTGGAACGCAGATATGCTACGCTTCGGTGGCGCACCCCCGAAGCGACGGCCAGGCCGAGCGAGCCAACGCGGAGGTCCTGAGGGGCCTCAAGACCAGGACGTTCAAGAAGAAGCTGGAGGCCTGCGGCAGAGGTTGGTACGATGAGCTTCAGTCCGTGTTGTGGTCCATCCGCACAATTGTGACCAAGCCGACTGGAGAGACCCCGTTCTTCCTGGTCTACGAAGCCGAAGCGGTCCTCCCTCACGAGGTCAGACGTCGCTCCGCGCGGGTCTTGGCGTTCGACGAGGCGCAGCAGGACGCCATGCGGGGGATGGACCTTGTGCTGGGGGAGGAACGTTGCCGAGAAGCTGCGCTACGAGCGGCGAGGTACCAACAAGCACTGCGGCGATATCACTGCCGCAACATCTTCCCCAGAACTCTCGAGGTAGGAGACCTCGTGCTCAGGTGGGTTCTCTCCAGGGAGGTGCTGCACAACCTCTCTCCCATTTGGGAGGGCCCGTTCGAAGTTGTTCATGTTTCCAGGCCCAGCTCCGCGCGCTTGGAGACTCAGGAGGGGGTGCCAGTCCAGAATGCATGGAACATCCAGCACCTCCGGAGGTTCTACCCCTAAAAAGGCCCGGAGCCTGTGAAGAAGGCGAACGCCTGTGAAGCTATCACGTTTTGGAAAATGCCCAGAGCCTGTGAAGAAGGCGAACGCCTGTGAAGCTATCGCGTTTTGGAAAAGGCCCGGAGCCTGTGAAGAAGGCGAACGCCTATGAAGCTATCGCGTTTTGGAAAAGGCCCAGAGCCTGTGAAGAAGGCGAACGCCTGTGAAGCTATCGCGTTTTGGAAAAGGCCCGGAGCCCGTGAAGAAGGCGAACTCCTGTGAAGCTATCGCGTTTTGGAAAAGGCCCAGAGCCTGTGAAGAAGGCAAACGCCTGTGAAGCTATCGCGTTTTGGAAAAGGCCCGGAGCCTGTGAAGAAGGCCAACGCCTGTGAAGCTCGCCGCCCGTGACACTCTCATGTAATAATGAGTTGGGGCTGTACACGCCCTGGAGTCTCAGGAGCGCCGGCCTTAGGCCCTGGGGCTCCCTCCCACGCCCAGTGGCAGCACTTAGCTCCGCGCTGGTGAGAAGACGTCGAAGACTAGATTAGGTGCCGGACGCGGCTTTTCATTTGCTTTCCGCAGTTGGCTTGTTCCTTCTCATTCGAAGTTTTATTGAAGTTGTTGCCGTCTTTGGCTTGTGGTTCTTCGACTTTTCACTCTCCTGCCTCGATTTCTCTTGTGCAAGGCCTCGCGAGGGGGGCAGCTGAGCGCCCTTGCGAGTGTTCCTATCCTACTCATTCAAAGAGTTCGCGACCTGGGCCCATTACAGGAGCACCCCTCCAGTCCGTGCCCCACGGGCACCGCGACACAAACAAAGGGCCTGGGTCGGTCGTCCCCCACGGCCGGGGCCGGGAATTATCCACGCCCGGGCACGTAGCTGGAAGGTACGATAACGAAAGTAAAATGATGATTAATAGCAATAACCCAAACACGCCCCCGCGGGGCTCCACACTACTGTCTTTGTTATGCAGGAAAAAGGAAAAGAAAGAACAAATCTGGTGCAGCTCGCCTCACACCGGCCCGCGGGGAAGGCCCGAGCTGCCTCCGGAGCTCAGGCGGACGCCCTCTCGCGCTTCACCAGGGCGCGACGGCGGGCGGACACGTTGCCACCTCCCAAGCAGATACGACGGCGTGGAGGCTGACCGCGGCCACCGCTAGAAGAGTCGCTGCCTGAAGAAGAACCGGAGAAGCTTAAGGAACCCTGAGCGCCGCCAGCCGTGCGAGCGCTGCCCTCTCCATCATCGCCGGAGCTGGGTTCCCAGCTGCGGTCGCCACCCTCGGGGCAACACCCTGCGCGGCGACCATCTCCCCCAAACACCCTCACATAGAGGGTGGCATCGCCGTCGAACTTGAAGTGTAGGGTGCACCGATGGCTCAGGCCACGCGCGTAGGCAAACGTCTGCCAGCCGCGGGCCAGGGACAGGCTCCCAGCCGTGGAGACCTTCAGTGAGACCCATGAGGCCCGGCTGCAGCAGCCGTCGGCCTGGAGCCAGAGGCCGCCCGGGGCGCCGGCCGGGAGCTCGCCAAGGAGGAAGCAAGGAAGTGGAAGCCGGGTGCTAGTCGGCTCCGCCGACCACACGACAAACTCTGGCAGCACTTCAGCAGCGCGAAAGCACGGCCTAGGGGGACGCGCAGCCGGAGCACGCCCCCCGGCCGCAGCAATCCGCCAGCCGTTGTGCTGAAGATCGCCTCCACGGCAGCGGGGAGCCACCATGGTGGCCACAGGATGTTTGCGAGGGCGCCCTCAGCCGGGCTTGGGCAGGGGAGAGGCGGGCTCATCCTGGCGAGCCTTCCCCTTCTCTGCGGCCGAGAACCTCCTCGACGGGGCCATGAAGAAAAAGGAGAAGCAAGGGGGGATGAACTGGAAGGGCGCGCGCCGGTCCATACTTATAGCTGGTAATGGCCAACCAACGGCCCCCACGATCGCAGGTAATTATGACCCGCTTTTCATGCAGGGACTTGTCCAATCCGTGCAGTTGCCGAGGCGCCATGGGGAAGTGGAGACGCTCAAGTCCCATAAACCGCCACGCGGCGCCCAAGGCCGCAGGCTGTTAGGGCCCGCGGCGCTTCGCTCTTGCCCTTCCGCCCCCCTGCACGGCCAAGTCCGGGCGCGCCTTGGGCCCGGGGGCTAGTGTCGGCGTTCTAGGAACGGGGGTCCCCAGACTTGCCTGCCTGCGGCCTGCGGCGTGGCTCAAAGGGGGGCCCAGCGCGGCCCATCTTCACCAACACAAACCCAAGACCCTCGCGAGGGGCCAAGCCTCACGGGGCGGACGACGCGGAGCTTCCTCAGGCACGGCCTCGTCAGGCTGGCTCACGAGGAGGCGGAGAGATCAAGGCGGGGTACCTCACGAGGTTCCCATGACGCAAGCCATGACGACCGAGGGCGCCAGGCGGGTGCCAGCCCGCGCAGTGTCCTCCTTTCCTCTTTGGTGCAAAGGGGGCAAGCACAGCCGCGGAGTACCGAGGCATCAGGCAAAGGTTGCCATTTCGGTGCAACGAGACCAAGACCATGAGGACTACAAGACGGAGGTCATCGTGGAGCCCGAGACGGCGTCATCACCAGAGCTTTGTGCAGGCGAAGACTACATTTGTCAGGGTAGCTAGTACTAGCTGTCCCCCTTCAAATTAGCCCTCCATTGTTGGATCCATTCCCGCTCGATATTTGGGAAGAGGACCAGGGCCTCTATAAATAGGACCAGCCACCCACAGAGCAAGGGAGGTTGGAAGGAAGGAGAGGGATCGAAGGATAAAGAAGATCAGGTAGAGAGAGAGAGAAGGGTGACTGAGCTCCTCCCAGCAGTTCATCGCCCCAGCCAAGAACAGACCCTCGCGAGGCTGTTCTTCCTTGTATTGTTCATCATCATCAGCCCAAGAGGCAATCCACCACACCACACACTGGCGTAGGGTATTACACCACGACGGTGGCCCGAACCAGTATAAACCCTGTGTCTCTTGTGTTGTTCTTTCCATAGTTTAGATCCTAGCACGGCGGAGGGGTGCAGGTAGGTAGGAGGCGAAATCTCCGCGCGCACCCCAGTGTTCGAACCTCAAGGGTCTGCTGGAACCCGAAATCCGACAGTACTCGTCTTGTACTGCGCCGACTGGCCTGACAGCCGGCTGCTGGGGCGAAAGCGGAGGCGGCTACCCAGCAGGCGGGGGAGGTAGGAGGCCGTCTCCTTTGGCGATCCTAGTGAGCCAGTGGCACTTCCGGGTGGTGTGATTCGACGGCTTCGCGCCGCTATGGAACTTGCAAGGACCATCCAGAGTTTGCTCGTATGAGAAAGTCGGCAACTAGTTGGGCTTGCCACCTTTCTGTCGCTTGGGTGGAGGCTGCCCATCCGGCTGCTGGTCTTCAACTGTCGCGACCTACCGGCTGCTGGAAGCCGGCTGCGGGGCCTTGCGCTTGTGGTCGTTCTACTGTAGCCGCCGACTGGCGTCTCCTGCCAGAGTTCTTGGAGCCTGAGGGGCCACTTTGCCAGTTGCGCTAACTTGAATCTCCGCCTTCATGGAGGAGTCGGCCGTGGCATACTTGTCTGCTATGATCAGCAGCTCGTCGAGGGTTTCTGGCTCGTCGCAGAGGAGCTTGTGCTTGAGGAGGGTGCCTTCTCTGCACCCGGCGGTGATGTACTCGATAGCCTGCACCTCGTGCACGCCCTCACAGGAGTTTTGAAGCTCGGCCCAACGCGTGAGGTAGTCGCGGGTCGACTCGTTGGGGCCTTGCATGCACAAGGAAAGCTGACGAGGCTTGGGAGGACGTTTGTACGTGGTGGTGAAGTTACGGACGAATGCTTTGGTGAACTCAACCCAGCTGTTGATGCTGCAGGGCTTCAGGCTGTTCAGCCATGTCCGGGCCGTGCCCTGGAGCATGAGCAGAACGTATTTTACGGTGACGCGCTTGTTGCCGTTCGCTATGTTGACAGCCGTGGAGTAGTCAACTGGCCAGTCCTCCGGCTTCACGGAGCCGGTGTACTTGGGCGTGTCTCTTGGGAGCGTGAACCCTTTGGGAAAGGGCTCGTCTCGAATGCGGGGCCCGAAACAAGGCGGACCCAACTCGTCTTCTTCTTCCAGCACGAGGGATCGGTGAAGTCGATCGATCTGGTGGCGGGCGTTGTTCTCCCGACTCCCTCTCGGCGGCCAAGGCGGTCGCCGAGAGTCGGATGATCAACAGGCGGCGGGGAGACTCGCCTTTCCTTGCAAGGAGGAGGAGGCGGACAGTCGTCCCATCGCTCTACTGCTCTCTCGAGCGGCCGTCTTGGTCATGCTCTATGGTAATGTGAGTCCAACTGTGGCTGACAGTCTGATCCTTGTTTTTCCTTCCTCGGGCGCCGCCAGTCGGCGTCCGAGACGTCGCGCCTTGATCTCGGCGAAGGTCGTCGTTTTGCCGCTGTGGCGCCTCCGTGCAACAGCCGGCCTCGTTCTGCGTGGCAGCTGCGTCGAGGAGCCGCTGGACTCGCTCCATCATCAGGCGGCGCTCTTCGCCCTCGAAGTTGTCCAGCTCGTCCACCGCCGCCTGGGCGGCTTGAATGTTCTCCGCAGGCGTAGCGTACACAGGGCGACTTACCCCGAACAGGTTGGCGATGGCTACGCCGCGCTGCTGGACCACACCGAGGCGGCTGGGCCTAGCTGGGGCTGGCGAGCCACCCACGGCGCGATCCATCTCACGCTGGTAGGCTTCTGACAAGCGTCTCATGCTAGCCAGCTTCTTCGCGCCTTCGACGAGCTGAAGGCGGCGCGCCTCCAACGTCTCCATGTCAGCGTCTTCCGGAATGGGCGCAGTCAGGTCTTGTAGTGTCGCGCCAAGTGGGTCATGCGCTCCTCCGCCGGGAGGCTCGTCATGACCGATGACGAGCACCTCGGTGACGGTGCTTCCGTTGCTCTCCGCGCGAGGGAGAGGTTCGTCGTAGACCACCACGTTGGTGGGGAACGCGTCGAGCGACACGGTGTCGGAGTCGACCAGCATCGGGTCGGTGGAACCTACAGACTCCAAGTCCACGGCAGGCTCACCAGCGACGTGGAGTTGGTCAAGGAGGCCCGCGAGGAGGCTCTCGGGGCCGCCCATGCCTGCGTTGGATGCAGGTTCGTCGGAGAGGCGAACCACGCCGACAAGATCGGCGAGGCAGCTGGCTGCGTAGGCGATCTCAACATCGCACAGCGCGTCAGCGCAAACTCCGTCTGGCGTGCCTGGCTGGCTGCGCTCGCCAGGGAGGAAAAGGGTTCCCGTCCAGAGCAGGTCTCTGGACGACGGTGCACCAGGCCCCACGGTGGGCGCCAAATGTCGGGGGTTGGGTGCGACATATGCCAAAGGATGGCTTACCATGGTGGGGGCGAGTAGAACGTCGCTGGTGCCTGGAAACAGGATGAGGCGAAGACATGCACGCCGGCGAATCTTACCCAGCTTCAGGGCTCTCCGGGGAGATAATACCCCTACTGCTACTCTACGGGGTCTCCGCATGATCACTATGGCAAAGTGTTTACATGGTTGCTCCTTGAGCTCTTTCCTGGAGGTAGGAGAAGGCAAGGCTAGCTCTCTCCTTCCTATATGATCTGGTCTAGTGCTAATGGATTCCAACCCTTTGCATGGGTGCCCTGGGGGGTTTATATAGGCCTACCCCCAGGGCTACAATGGTAATCCGGCTAGACGCGGGCCCAACCGTCAGTCTCTCTGGCCGCCGTCTTATCCGCCAACTCTTGGGGCCCGCCGACTGGTGGGCCCGCCCGACTGGCTCGGTATGGAGCCAACAGGCCGCGTCCGCCGCGGGCGGGTCTTGCCGGCCGTAGATTACTGTAGTCGTGCTTCTAATGACGCGAGCTCGGTCATGGGGTCATGGCAACAACTCCGCCGGCTGGCGGGCGATCACTGTTGCCACTCCCAGTCGCATCTGGTTAATGGCGCGTGGGGCCCGTGGGAGGGGTCGGCCGACTCCTGCGGGCCGACTGGTAGCGCTCTCGCCGTCTTCCGTACGCCCGCCGACTGGTGGGACGCGTCATCCCTGGGTCGTACCGGCAGGCCATCGTGGGCACAGGACTCCGCCCACTGGGGCTGACTTCAGGGCCGGCATGGCAACAGTGTCGCGCCGGGCGGAGATCTCCGCGGTTACGGCGTACTGTGGCCACGCCTGCCCTTGGAAAAGGGTGGGAGTGGACCTTACTGTGGCCACTCCCCGTCCCGTCCCTCTTTATGAGGGCATGGGGGTTGTTGGCGTCACGGGCCGACTCCCCAAGGCCAGCTTCTCTGGAAGTCGCCAGTCAGGAGTAGGCTCATCCTGAAGTCGTCCCTGGGACTCGGCCGTGAGTGGGCAGCCGGCCGCCTAGCCGCCGACTCTCAGAAGGCGGCTCTTCGTCCTGGGGCCTCGAGGGGCGCAGTCTGCCTCAATGTCTTGAAAGGTTCTGGGCCTGGGTTAGCCTACCCGTGGCCCATTACTCCGATAGATTCTGTCTCGACTATAAGAGTACGCATCCTGCTGCGCCAGAGCTGTCTGAAGAAGTTCCCTCACCCTTCGTGTTTCAATTGCTGTCGGAGAGTCGCCTTCCATCGGGAGAGCCACCAAACGAGCCGACGCAGCAATGAGATTCTCCAAAGGGTTAGAAAAGTGACCCGGTGGTACTGGTGTGTAATGAGGTGGAGCGGTATTCATACGAGGTGGCTCCATGGCCCGCGGTTGAGCCGGCGCCCCAGCCCCGGGTGTCGTGATCCGGTTTGCCTCCGGTGGGTTATTTGGACCAGCCCCGGGTGTATGGAAAAGGTTCCTAGGATCGTACGTCAGAGGCAGATGTGACTGAGTTTTCTGGTGCCTTCTCCTCATGACCTCGTTTGACGTGTTCAGATCCACTGAGGGCTAGAAATTCTCCGCTTGAAGCTGCTGAGCACGAGCATCCAAAGCCGCCCGCTCTGCGGCCATCCTGACCTCTTCTGCTGCTAAATTTTCCTTGGCCTGTGCCATCTCTTCGCGTAGCCGGGCCACCTCCGCGTCATGCTGAGCCTTATCCGCCGGCTCCACTACAGCAGTCAATAGAGCCGTCAACTTATCCATGAGGTCCATTAGTACCTGAGCCGGGGGCGCGCGGGGTCTCCTGACCAGGCTGCTACCGACCTGGTGGTTATTGCTGCTACAGCCGTAGAGTTCTGCCCGGGTTGAGTGCCAGCCATGAAGACACCGGTTCGATTCGGCGGCTCAGAGAGGTCCGGAATACTGCTGCCATCGGAACAGCCCCCAAGCACGCCATCTTGTAGCTGATACAAAGAATCTGTCTCGCCTGAGGACGACTCACCGCCGGAACAGATGGCCGTCTCACCACCATCCACTGATCCTTCAGAAAACTCACCTCCATGGATGCAACCCACGAAGGCATGCCTTACGGCAGGTTGGGCCCGGGCGGATCTCGCGCGCTGAGCCATCTCGATGAGGTTGGTGCAAACGTCCGGCTCAGGGCCCGACTCGCCGATCCGGCTGATGAAGGCATGGATTCCGCCAAAGGGGACCCGGTACCCATACTCAATTGAGCCGGCCTCAGGGCCCCAGCCTTCGTCGTCGATGTAGAGCTTGCTGCGACAACTCTTGGTCATCCGGCCCATAGTGTATCCCTTGAGCCCTTCAAAGTTGCCCTTCAAGAACTCAAATCCACCGTTGCTGGCCCCACGGTGGGCGCCAACTGTCGTGGAATTGTCACGGCAGATGTCCTAGCAAAAGGACTTAGTCGTAGGGCCATCACAACTAGGAAGCTTAAAGGGGTTAATCAGTACAAAGGACATGAGAGGTTTATACTAGTTCGGCCCCTTACGACGAAGGTAAAAGCCTATGTCTAGTTGTGTTGGAATTGCTGGGGTTTCGATGACCAAGGAGCTAATCCGCTAGCTTGGCTATCGATCTCTTGTTTCTTGTCCTAAGCCATCGTCGGGTCGTCCCCTTATATACATGGGTTGAAGCCTGGCAGCCTACAGAGTCCCGTCCGGCTCATAAAACGTGTCCGGCTCGATGACTTCTTTTATATGCCTTTCTTTACAAGTCTTTCTTTACATACGACGGTTTACAATATTGGGCCTTAAGCCGCCTCTGGGCTTAGGCCTTCTACAAGTCTTAATAAACTATCACCTTGAATATTACTGGGCTTCTTTTGTAACCCGCCACTTGGGTTGACCCGACCCCTCCTGGGCGGGTCTTACCTCGTAGCTATATTCCCAACAATAATAGTTCATGAAAACTTACATCCAATTAGCTATATATATCAGGATCTTTCCAACACATTGTGCTTGCCAAAGGATAAAATGTAAAAAGGAAAGGTGAAGATCACTGTGACTCTTTGCATGAAGAATAAGACAAGAATAAAATATATGCCCTTCGCAGAGGGAAGCAGAGGTTGTCATGTGCTTTTATGGTTGGATGCACGGAGTCTTAATGCAAAAGAACGTCACTTTATATTGCCACTTGTGATATGGACCTTTATTATGCAGTCCGTCGCTTTTATTTCTTCCACGTCACAAGATCGTATAAAGCTTATTTTATCCGCACTAATAAATCATACATATTTAGAGAGAAATTTTTATTGCTTACAACAATGACAACTTACTTGAAGGATCTTACTCAATCCGTAGGTAGATGTGGTGGACTCTCATGGCAAAACTGGGTTTAAGGATATTTGGAAGCACAAGTAGTATCTCTACTTGGTGCAAAGAATTTGGCTAGCATGAGAGGGAAAGGCAAGATCAACATGTTGGATGATCCATGACAATATAATTTATCTTAGATGACCCATTATGTTGTCTTCCTTGTCCAACATCAACTCTTTAGCATGTCATATTTTAATGAGTGCTCACAATCATAAAAGATGTCCAAGATAGTATATTTATATGTGAAAACCTCTCTTTCTTTATTACTTCCTATTAATTTCAACGATGCCCAAAACTATGTTTGTCAACTCTCAACAACTTTCATTCATCATACTCTTTAAATGTGAAGTCATTACTCTCCATAAGATCCATATGATCCCTTTATTTCTTTTTATTCTTTCTCTTTTAGTTTATTCCCTCAAGATCATAGCAAAATAATCAAGCCCTTGACTCAACACTAATCTTTATTATATACAGCTCACAGACTCGATTACATAGAAGGATCATAAAGAAAGACTCAAAACTAGATCATACTAAAACTTTATTCTACTAGATCAAGATATTACCAAAAGGATCGCACTAAGAAAAGAGGTAAATATAAAAGTGATGGTGATACGATACCGGAGCACTCCCCCAAGCTTGGCGGTTGCCAAGGGGAGTGCCCATACCCAATACTCAGTTCTTCTTTGTTGGTGATGAAGGTGTTGGTGATGATGGATAGTCGCACATCGAGCGTAGGAGATCCTCCAATTTGTGGATAATGCCCTTGAGTGCGATGATATGCTCCTTCAACAAAATATTTTCACTTGTGAGATACTTGTTTGGAATGCGAGCTAACTCAATCATCTTGAAAGCTTCAATCTTCGTTGGGGCAAAGAGATTGTGATGAGGTTGAAGGATGTCTTCTTCTACTACTGCCGGAAGTTGATCCCCCGTGGCCTTCTTGATCCCATCATCCTTGTTGATCTCTCCGGGCTCTTCTCTCTTCAGCTCTATCTTAATTAGCCAAGAATCGTTGCCCTCATTATTGGAGGAGGAGGGAGACGACATGATGCATGGCCTTGACAACCCTGGCAGAAAATAGCTCGAAACAAAAACAGGAGATATTTGCGTGGTACAGTGATCAAAACCTTCAGGAGATTATATAATGAATTTTTATCGACCAAAAGAAGTATCGTGCGAGAAAACGAAGTCTGGAGAGCACACGAGGTGCCCACAAGTAAGGGGGGCGCGCCCTCCACCCTCGTGGACGCCTCGTGTCCTTCCCGGACTACTTCTGATTTTCCTATTTTCTTAAATATTCGAAAATGAAGAAAAATTGCTATTAGAACTGTTTTGGAGTTGGTTTACTTACCATACCACATACCTATTCCTTTTCAGAGTTTGAAACATTATGGAAAGTGTCCCTTATGTATTCCTCTGGGGTTACGGTTTCAATAACATTAGTTTCAACATTTATATGATTACCTGAGATATAATGTTTGATTCTTTGACCATTCACTACCCTCAGATTTGTGCCTTCGAAGTTGTTGATTTTTATGGCACCGGAACTATAGACCTCCTCGATGACGTAAGGACCTTCCCATTTAGAGAGGAGTTTTCCTGCAAAAAATCTTAAACGAGATTTGTATAATAATACATAATCACCTACATTAAACTCACATTTTTGTATCCTTTTGTGATGCCATCTTTTAACTTTTTCTTTAAACAGTTTGGCATTTTCATAGGCATGGGTTCTCCATTCATCAAGTGAGCTAATGTCCAAAATCCTCTTCTCACCGGCAAGTTTGAAATCATAATTGAGCTCTTTAATGGCCTAATGTGCCTTATGTTCCAGTTCGAGAGGTAAATGACATGCTTTTCCATAAACCATTTTATACGGAGACATACCCATAGGATTTTTATATGCAATTCTATAAGCCCATAATGCATCATCAAGTTTCTTGGACCAATTCTTTCTAGATCTATTAACAGTCTTTTGCAAAATTAATTTAAGATCTCTATTGCTCAGTTTTACTTGACCGCAAGACTGTGGGTGATAAGGAGATGCAATTCTATGATTAACATCATACTTATCAAGCATTTTACGAAAGGCACCATGAATAAAATGTGAACCACCATCAGTCATTAAGTATCTAGGGACTCCAAACCCCAGAATAATAACTTCTTTAAGCATCCTAATAGAGGTGTTATGATCAGCACTACTAGTTGGAATAGCTTCTACCCACTTAGTAACATAATCAATGATGACCCACAAGTATAGGGGATCTATCGTAGTCCTTTCGATAAGTGAGAGTGTCGAACCCAACAAGGAGTAGAAGGAAATGATAAGCGGTTTTCAACAAGGTATTCTCTGCAAGTACTGGAATAAATGGTAACAGATAGTTTTGTGATAATATAGGTTGTAACGAGCAACAAGTAGCAAAAGTAAATAAAGTGCAGCAAGGCGGCCCAATTCTTTTGTAGCAAAGGACAAGCCGGAACAATCTCTTATAGTACGAAAAGCGGTCCCGAGGACACATGGGAATATCGTCAAGCTAGTTTTCATCACGTTCATATGATTTGCGTTCGATACTTTGATAATTTGATATGTGGGTGGACCGGTGCTTGGGTGCTGTTCTTACTTGAAAAAGCATCCCACTTATGATTAACCTCTATTGCAAGCATCCGCAACTACAACAAAAGTATTAAGGTAAACCTAACCATAGCATGAAACATATGGATCCAAATTAGCCCCTTACGAAGCAACGCATAAACTAGGTTTTAAGCTTCTGTCACTCTAGCAACCCATCATCTACTTATTACTTCCCAATGCCTTCCTCTAGGCCCAAATAATGGTGAAGTGTTATGTAGTCGACGTTCACATAACACCACTAGAGGCTAGACAACATACATCTTACCAAAATATCAAACGAATACCAAATTCACATGACTACTCATAGCAAGACTTCTCCCTTGTCCTCAGGAACGAACGTAATTACTCACAAAGCATATTCATGTTCATAATCAGAGGGATAATAATATGCATATAGGATATGAACATATGATCTTCCACAAAATAAACCAACTAGAATCAACTACAAGGAGTAATCAACACTACTAGCAACCTACTAGCACCAATCCCGGACTTTGAGACAAGAATTGGATACAAGAGATGAACTAGGGTTTGGAGATGAGATGGTGCTGGGGAAGATGTTGATGGAGATTTCCCTCTCCCGATGAGAGGAGCGTTGGTGATGACGATGGTGATGATTTCCCCCTCCCGGAGGGAAGTGTCCCCAGCAGAACAGCTCTGCCAGAGCCCTAGATTGGTTCCGCCAAGGTTCCGCCTCGTGGCGGCGGAGTCTCGTCCCGAAAAGTTCCGTCCTATTTTTTTCTCATTGAAAGACCTCATATAGGAGAAGATGGGCATCGGAGAGCCACCAGGGGACCCACGAGGTAGGGGGCGCGCCCCAGGGCGCGCCCCCCACCCTCGTGAGAAGGGTGTGGGCCCCCTGGCCTTCATCTTTGGCGAGGATTTTTATTTATTTCTTTTAAGATGTCCCGTGAAGTTTCAGGACTTTTGGAGTTGCGCAGAATAGGCCTCTAATATTTGCTCCTTTTCCAGCCCAGAATTCCAGCTGACGGCATTCTCCCTCTTTATGTAAACATTTTAAAATTAGAGAGAATAGCCATAAGTATTGCGATATAAAGTGAAATAGAAGTCCATAATGCGATAAATATCGATATAAAATCATGATGCAAAATGGACGTATCAATCAACAGCACCTAAAATATGTGTATACACATTAGAGGAAGGAAATGGTCCCATATAATCAAAGCCCCAAACATCGAATGGTTCAATAAAAGTGAATAGTTCATAGGAATTTCTTGACATCTACTAATATTACCAATTCTTTGACATTCATCACAAGACAAGACAAACTTACGGGCATCTTTGAAGAGAGTAGGCCAATAAAAACTGCATTAGAATACCTTGTGTGCAGTTCTATCTCCAACATGGTGTCCTCCATAAGCCTCGGAGTGACACTTGCGTAGGATCTGTTCCTGTTCATGCTCAGGTACACAACGTCTAATGACACCATCTACTCCTTCTTTATAAAGGTGTGGGTAATCCCAAAAGTAATGTATTAAATCATAGAAGAACTTTTTCTTTTGCTGGTATGTGAAACTAGGTGGTATAAATTTAGCAACAATATAATTAGCAGAATCAGCTTACCATGGAGCAGTACGAGAAGCATTTATCACAGCTAACTGTTCATCAGGAAAGCTATCATCAATAGGTAGTTGGTCATCAAGAACATTTTCTAACCTAGACAAGTTGTCTGCAACGGGGTTCTCAGCTCCCTTTCTATCAATAATATGCAGATCAAATTCTTGTAGTAGGAGAACCCATCTAATAAGTCTAGGTTTAGCATCTTTCTTTTCCATAAGATATTTAATAGCAACATGATCAGTGTGAACAGTTACTTTAGAATCAACGATATAAGGTCTGAACTTATCACAAGCAAATACAACTGCTAAAAACTCTTTTTCAGTAGTAGCATAATTTCTTTGGGCACTGTCTAGAGTCTTACTAGCATATTGGATAACATTTAATTTCTTATCAACTCTTTGTCCTAAAACAGCCCCTACAACATAATCACTAGCATCACACATAATTTCAAAGGGTAAATTCCAATCAGGAGGCTGAACAATAGGTGCATAAATCAAGGCTTTCTTAAGTATTTCAAATGCTTCTACACAATCATCATCAAAGACAAAAGGAACATCTTTTTGTAAGAGATTAGTAAGAGGCCTAGAAATTTTTTAGAAGTCTTTAATGAACCTCCTATAAAAAACTGGCATGACCAAAGAAACTTCTTATACCTTTAATGTCCTTAGGACATGTCATATTTTCAATAGCATCAACTTTAGCTTTATCAACTTCAATACCTTTTTCAGAAATTTTATATCCCAAGACAATACCTTCATTAACCATAAAGTGGCACTTCTCCCAATTCAAGACAAGATTAGTTTCTTCACATCTCTGCAAAACTCGATCAAGGTTGCTTAAGCAGTCATCAAAAGAAGTTCCATACACGAAGAAATCATCCATGAAAACCTCAACAATCTTTTCACAAAAATCAGAGAATATAGCAGTCATACATGTTTGAAAGGTAGCAGGTGCATTACATAAACCAAAAGGCATACGTCTATAAGCAAAGGTACCGAAAGGGCAAGTAAAAGTGGTCTTTTCCTGATCCTCTTTCGACACAGGTATTTGAGAGAAACTAGAATAACCGTCTAGAAAGCAAAAATGTGTATGTTTGGATAATGTTTCTAGCATTTGATCAATAAAAGATAGAGGGTAATGATCCTTTCTAGTAGCCTTATTTAATTTGCGGAAATCAATTACCATTCTATAACCTGTAACAATTCTTTGTGGGATCAATTCGTCTTTATCATTAGGAACAACAATAATACCTCCCTTCTTAGGGACATAATGGGCATGACTTACCCACTGACTATCAGCAACGGGATAAATTTTACCTGCCTCCAGAAGCTTTAGTATTTCATTCCTTACCACTTCTTTCATCTTAGGATTTAACCGTCGTTGGTGATCAACAGTCGGTTTAGCGTCTTTCTCCAATTTTATTTTATGCTGGCATAGAGTTGGACTAACGCCCTTAAGATCATCAAGAGTATATCCAATAGCAGCACGGTTCTTCTTCACAGTTTTTAATAATTTCTCTTCTTCCCGCTCTCAAAAGTTAGCACTAATAATAGGGTGTATCTTCTTTTCATCAAGATAAGCATATTTAAGAGTATCAGGTAATTGTTTAAGCTCAAACACAGGATCACCCTTGGGTGGAGGAGGATTCCCTGGAATTTCAATAGTCAAGTTGTGTTTCCAAATAGGTCCCTGTTTAAAGAATACTTCATCTATTTCCCTTCTTTCATTCATAAACATGTCATTTTCATGGTCTAGCAAATATTGTTCTAAAGGATCATTAGGAGGCATGGCAATAGAAGCAAGACCAATAATTTCATCTTTACTAGGCAATTCTTTATCATGGGGTTGTCTACGAAATTTAGCAAAATTAAAATCATGAGACATATCCCCTAAACCAACAGAAACAATATCCTTATTGCAGTCTATTTTAGCATTAACAGTATTCAAGAAGGGTCTACCAAATATAATGGGACAAAAGTCATCTCGTGGAGAACCGAGAACAAGAAAATCAGCAGGGTATTTAACTTTCCCACACAAGACTTCAACATCTCTAATAATCCCAACTGGTGAAATAGTATCTCTTTTAGCAAGCTTAATTGTAACGTCAATTTCTTCTATCTCAGCAGGTGCAATATCATGCATAATTTCTTTGTATAAGGAATGAGGTATTGCACTTGCACTAGCACCCATATCACATAAGCCATGATAACAATGATCTCCTATTTTAACAGAAATAACAGGCATTCCTAGAACAGGTCTATGTTTATTTTTAGCATCAGGTCTAGCAATTCTAGCAGCTTCATTGCAGAAGTAAATAACATGCCCATCAATATTTTCAGACAAGGGATCTTTAACCATAGCAATACTAGGTTCAACTTTAATTTGCTCAGGGGGTTTAGGTGTCTTAATATTACTTTTGTTAACCATAGTTGAAGCTTTAGCATGATCCTTTATTCTAATAGGGAAAGGTGGCTTCTCAATATAAGCAACAGGAACAACAGGATCATCATAAGTGATAGTCTTTTCTTCAACTTTAATAGGTGCAACTACTTTTACTTCAATGGGAGGATTATATTTAAACCACTTCTCCTTAGGGAGATCAACATGAGTAGCAAAGGATTCACAGAAAGAAGCTGCTATCTCAGAGTCAAGTACATATTTAGTGCTAAATTCACGGAAAACATCGGTATCCATAAAATATTTAACACAATCAAACTTAGGTGTTATACCTGACTCCTTACCTTCGTCGAGGTCCCAATCTTCAGAATTGCATTTAATTCTTTCCAATAAATCCCATTTGAATTCAATAGTCTTCATCATAAAAGATCTAGTACAAGAAGTATCGAGCGTGGAGTGATTACTGAGAGAAAGCCGAGCATAAATTTTTTGAATAATCATTTCTCTTGAGAGCTCATGATTGGGGCATGAATATAACATTGACTCAAGCCTCCCCCAAGCTTGAGCGATGCTTTCTCCTTCGCGAGGCCAAAAATTATATATATAATTACGATCACGATGAACAAGATGCATAGGATAAAACTTCTGATGAAATTCCAATTTCAATCTCTTGTAGTCCCATGATCCCATATCATCACATAGCCTATACCATGTCAATTCCTCTCCCTTCAGAGATAAAGGGAAGACCTTATTCTTGATAACATCCTCGGGCATACCTGCAAGCTTAAATAATCCACAAACTTCATCCACATAGATTAAGTGTAAATCAGGATGCAATGTTCCATCTCCTACAAAAGGATTAGCTAGCAGTTTCTCTATCGTACCTGAAGGAATTTCAAAGTAAAAAATTTCAGTAGGTTCATTAGGATGAGGAGCAACTCTTTTCTCTACTAGTCGGGGTGAAGATACCCCGAACAAGCCCCTCAAAGGATTATGTTCCATAGTAACAAGTGACAGTAAATTTCAACACACTATATAAATTTTTCCTTACCAAATTCCACCTACCAAAGGCGCTTCACTCATCGGCAACAGTGCCAGAAAAGAGTCTTGATGACCCACAAGTGTAGGGGATCTATCATAGCCTTTTCGATAAGTAAGAGTGTCGAACCCAACGAGGAGCAGAAGGAAATGATAAGCAGTTTTCAGTAAGGTATTCTCTACAAGCACTGAAATTATCGGTAATAGATAGTTTTGTGATAAGGTAATTTGTAACGAGTAGCAAGTAATAAAAGTAAATAAGGTGCAGCAAGATGGACCAATCCTTTTTGTATCAAAGGAAAAGCCCGGACAAACTCTTATATGAAGGAAAGCGCTCCCGAGGACACATGGGAATTATCGTCAAGCTAGTTTTCATCACGCTCATATGATTTGCGTTCGGTACTTTGATAATTTGATATGTGGGTGGACCGGTGCTCGGGTACTGTCCTTACTTGGACAAGCATCCCGCTTATGATTAACCCCCATTTCAAGCATCCACAACTACAAGAGAAGTATTAAGGTAAACCTAACGATAGCATGAAACATGTGGATCCAAATCAGCCCATTGCGAAGCAACGCATAAACTAGGGTTTAAGCTTCTGTCACTCACGCAACCCATCATCTACTTATTACTTCCCAATGCCTCCCTCTAGGCCCAAACAATGGTGAAGTGTCATGTAGTCGACATTCACATGACACCACTAGAGGGATGGCAACATACATCTCATCAAAATATCGAACGAATACCAAATTCACATGACTACTTATAGCAAGACTTCTCCCATGTCATCAGGAACAAACGTAACTAATCACAAAGCATATTCATGTTCATAATCAGAGGGGTATTAATATGCATAATGGATCTGAACATATGATCTTCCACCAAGTAAACCAACTAGCATCAACTACAACGAGTAATTAACACTACTAGCAACCCACAGGTACCAATCTGAGATTTGGATACAAAGATTGGATACAATAGATGAACTAGGGTTTGAGATGAGATGGTGTTGGTGAAAGTCTTGATGGATATTGACCCCCTCCCGGTGAGAGGATCGTTGGTGATGATGATGGTGATGATTTCCCCCTCCCAGAGGGAAGTTTCCCCGGCAGAACAGCTCTGCCGGAGCCCTAGATTGGTTCCGCCAAGGCTCCGCCTCGTGGCGGCGGAGTTTCTTCCCGAAAGCTTGCTTATGATTTTTTCCAGGGTAAAAGACTTCATATAGCAGAAGATGGGCATCGGAGGGTCACCAGGGGGCCCACGAGGCAGGGGCGCGCCCAGGGGGTAGGGCGCGCCCCCCACCCTCGTGGACGGTGGGTGGCCCCCCTCTGGTACTTCTTTCACCCAATATTTTTTATATATTCTGAAACGTGCTCCCGTGAAGTTTCAGGACTTTTGGAGATGTGTAGAATAGGTCTCTAATATTTGCTCCTTTTCCATCCCAGAATTCCAGCTTCCGGCATTCTCCCTCTTCATGAAAACCTTGTAAAATAGGAGAGAATAGGCATAAGTATTTTGTGACATAATGTGTAATAACAGCCCATAATGCAATAAATATCGATATAAAAGCATGATGCAAAATGGACGTATCAATATGCATGTCCTCATCCACAGGATGATCATCATTGTGGTCTGGAATCTTGGGTTTCAGTTTCCTCAATACAAGGGATTCATCATCCTCTTCTTCAGCTTCAGGCACTGGGGCCTTGTTCTTCTCTTTAGCTGGGATATTTCTGGTGCTTCTCTTGGTCTTAGACTTCTCTTGATCTGTTGCTTTGGGAGCAGTTTTGGGCTTTGATGTGGCAGCCCCTGACTTGATAGCATCTCCCATAAGCTTTTGTGACTTGGGAGCTGGTGCAACATCCTCTTCCTCTTGCTCTTCTCCTGCTGGATCTTTAAACATGGAGGATCTCCCAAGGACTCTAGAAGTGGTCTTCTTGACCCTCTCCTTCCTCTCCTTGCCATCTACAGCCTCTTTGGGTTCAAGAGTGAACTCCATAGTTTCTTGAGTGGAGGCTCTGGCCTTAGACATAGGGATCCTTTTTACTGGTGCCTTCTTGTTCAAGCCTGGATTTGTTGCAGCAGTTGTGCCATACTCCTTCTTAAAGACTTCCTTCTTTGAGCTGACTTCTTCTTCTACAACCACATAATCCTCATCCTCAGAATCTGAGGTTCTCTTCTTCCTTGACCTGGTGGCTGCCTTGGGCAAGTTACTAGGTGTGCTCCTGCTGCCCTCATCATAGCTGCTTGAGGGATCAGAACCCTCACTCAATTGCACTTGTTCTTCAGATCTATTCTGACTGTCACTTTGGTCGGACATCTTGGCAAACACATTGAAAGCAAACCCTGTGAATAGATATAGATGAGGTAGAGTGGATGAGCATCACAAAGGGCGGAGTTTTTGCAAAACAAATGACTCAAAAACTTAGTTTTAGTTCTCCACAGAAAGCATTTCGAAACTACCGATTTGTTAGACTCGGTGATACCGAAGCAATTTTGGAACCTAAACTAGTGAACTCGGTCAGACCGAGTCACAGTTCGGTGGCACCGAGACTGCTAGGGTTTCACAGAGACTCGATCTCGGTTACACCGATTTGCAATTTTTGGTCAGATGGAAAACGCATGTGCAATGGCCTAAGACAAATCAGTGAGACCGATTTCTACAATTCGGTCGGTCCGAGATGAGTTCGACGGAGACCTAACCCTAAATTTTCAAATCAAATGTAACCTAATGGATATTTTCTCTGGATAGAGTGTTCTCATACATGGTAAAGATCATGGGAAAGCAATGTGCTATGACTCGGAGTAAGGAAATAGCACAAAGAGTCGAACCCATACCCTAGTTCGGCAGGAGTTCTCTACGGCGGCAACATGGGAGCAGATTTCTGTTGACGGTGATGGAAACCAGCGGCGGGAGGTTGCTGGCGATGAGGAGACGATCCGGAGACCCGAGGAGGTAGAGCAGGACACTCGCGGGCTGAGAGGTTTTGAAGAAATTTCCAAAATCTCACCCGTGGGTTTATATATCCCGACCCTGTCGGTGTGACCGAGTGGAACAACTCGGTGGCACTGAGATGGAGAATCGCAAGCGGTTACTGCAACTCGGTGTGACCAAAAAATTCAAATCGCTTGCATCGAGAATGAAAACCTAGATCAACTTAGTGAACTCGGTGTGACCGAAATGGATGAATCGGTCATACCGAAATGGACAAAGAGGTTTTGGAGGTTTAAGTCTATGACGAATCGGGGACTCCGAGTGCTCCTCACACAGAGTGGTTCGAATCTGACTCGATCAAACTTTTTGATGTAGCATGAATAGAGTTTGAGATGAGAAAAACATAGATATCTAGAGGAGGTCCTTAGGCATTCTTGTCCATCCACTTGGCAAAGGGGAAAACGCGAAACAATCAAAACAACAAGTGGATGTCCTTGAATGACTAAAATATGCAATCAACATGCTCACACAATAAAATGGCAAATTGAAATATGTGACAAAGCATGCATAAACACTCTAGAATCTATCAAGAAATTGGCGATGACTAGGTCATCTATATATGAGTATATTAACTGAGGAGTCAAATGAAAACATTTTATCGTAGGTCATACTCATCGTTTAAGCACAAGTGGGGTTACCACTTTTACATAATGCATTGTTGTGTTCACACCATTAGAGTTGCTTTAGCTCAATTGGTTAGAGTAAAGCTCCCCCTAGATGTGGTATCCCCCCTAAGAGGGATGAACTAACCTTGGGTTATGTCAATGATGACTTCATGTAGGTGTTGAAGATGTAGATGCTCAAAGTTGATGTAGATCATTCGGAGCAATCCATTGGAGTGAGTTGCACTTTCAATACCTACACAGGTTAGTCCCACAAGGAACAAACAAGGATATCCATATACATAGAGTGATGTTCACACAAGATGATGTCCATGAAAGCATTAGGTTACCTTGTCCCTTTTCTTACCAACAAGAGGGTTTGTGACTCCTAGAACTAGCGCAAGATGTGGAAGTTGTTTGCACATGTCCTTGCCAAAAGATATGAGTGAAGTATGTTGGCGGAGTCACTCTCAAGAACTCTCTAGTTCTTCTTCTTCGGGATCCAGGTCATCTTGATGGGAATCCTTGGAGTTGTAGTCGTATTTGATGTAGTAGAACTTGATGTAGTCTTGGGAACCCACTTGACCAAGGCCTTGGGAGCTTCTTCAAATGCATCAATCTCCTCTTGAAGCTTTTCCTTGCGTTTTAGCTTGTGGTCTTGTGGTGGAAGATCATCTTGAGCTTGTGTCCCTTCAAAAGAAGTAGGATCATACTTCTCTTGTTGAGGAACAAACTTTGTCTTGGGGTATTGATCTTCTTCCCACTCAACTCCGTTGGCATTTAAATTCCATTCAAAACCAACACCTTGATTCTTCCGGTGTCTTCCTTGCTTGTGTACAATTTCCTCAAATTGCTTACTTCCGGCAAGGCTCTTGTAAACACGTTTCTCTATAATTCCCTTCAATAAGCTATTTTCTTGCTCAAGTGTAACTTAGCTAAGAGAATCATTAGTGGAATCAAGAGAACTACTAGAAGCAACAACATTGGATTTAGCATGATTATTGTTACTACTAGATGAAGAATCTTTCTTACTTTTGTTGCTAGATTTAACCTGTGGCATGTAAGTAGACAAGAGTAAACGCTTGGCAATGTAAGAAGAACTTTTCTTGCGAAGATCATCATTGATTGCCTTTAAGAACCCATGCTCTTGCTCAAGGTTGAGCTTTTCAAAGCGTAACTTTTCATGAGTCTTTAGAAGCTGTCGATGATTTTCCAAGGTAGTTTCATGAGCTAACTTAAGAGTGTTTAGTTCTTTAGTTAGACGCTCAATCTCCTTGTTATCATCATCATTCGTTTTATCTTGATTAGCATGATTAATAGCAAGTTCATCATAGTTTTCATCACTAGAATTGTCAACAAGTAAATCATCATCACCTAGCAAATCATCTTCATCACTATTGAAATCAACATACTCGAGGTGTGATACCTTTGGGCCTTTAGCCATGAAGCATCTTCCAATTCCTTCATTTGGTGACTCAAATATGTCGTAGGATTTGGTTGACACAAGTGCTAGACCGGCAACACCTTCATCTTGAGTATATTCGGAGTCGGAGTGATTGTCGGAGTCTGAGCCAGATACCCATTCACCAACATGAGCTTGATGTCTTTGTTTTGTGTAGCTCCTTGATGATTTGTCCTTCCTCTCTGAATCCTTGCTTCTCCGTGATGTTCTTCGTTCATAACGGACATCTCTACTCCTTCTCTCTCTCTTGGTTGTGATTCTTCTCTTCTACTTCTCCTTTTGGGTGATTCTTCTCTTCTTTTGTAGGGAGCCGTACACTCATTTGAGTAGTGTCCGGGTCTTCCACAATTGTAGCAATTACGTTCACGACTCGAAGATCTTTTGTCATTGTAGGACCTTGACTTGGAACTTCTTTCCTTGCTTCTACTCTTATAGAACTTGTTGAAGTTCTTCACCATTAGGCTCAATTCTTCATTGAAGGCTTGTTTCTCACTAGATGATGTAGGAGCATCACATGAGGCTTTGTAAGCACCACTTGACTTGTTGTGAAACTCTTCCTTATCCTTGAGTGACATCTCATGAGCAACAATTCTTCCAATGACTTCCATTGGCTTGAGATCTTTGTAATTGGGCATCATTTGGATCAATGTGCACACGGTATCATAATTTCCATCCAATGCTCTTAGGATCTTCTTGATGATGAATCTATCGGTCATCTCTTCACTTCCTAAGCCGGCAATCTCATTTGTGATGAGAGCAAGCCTAGAGTACATTTCTGTGACCCCTTCACCATCCTTCATTTTGAACTTGTCAAGTTGATTTTGAAGCACATCCAATTTGGATTCCTTGATGGATCGGTACCCTCGTGCATATCAATAAAAGTATCCCAAATTTCCTTTGCATTATCAAGACGGCTAATTTTGTTGAATTCTTAGGGGCACAATCCGTTGAAGAGGATATCGCAAGCTTGAGCGTTGTATTGCAGCATCTTCAACTCTTCCGTGGTAGCTTCACGGTTTGGTTCTCTCCCATCAAATATTACACCTTGCAAGCCAATACACACAATAGCCCAAATGGCGGGGTTATGTCCAAGAATATGCATTTTTATCTTATGCTTCCAACTAGCAAAATTAGTACCATCAAAGTAAGGACCTCTATGGTGGTAATTTCCCTCGCTAGACGCCATACTCTCCTAGGTTGTGAAACCAAGGCTATGATCACCAAAGCTATGGAAATCAAGGCAAATGGAGACCAAAGCTCTGATACCACTTGTAGGATCGAAAGTATGTCTAGATGGGGGGGTGATTAGACTACTTGACCAAATAAAAATCTAGCCTTTTCCCAATTTTAAATCTTGGCAGATTTTTACAACTTAGCACAATTCAAGCAATCAACCTACACATGCAAGTCTAAGAGTATAGGAGAGGAATGTAAAACATTGCACATGAAGGTAAAGGGAGGAGTTTGGAGGGAGCAAACGCAATGTAGACACGGAGATTTTGGGCGTGGTTCCGATAGGTGGTGCTATCGTACATCCACATTGATGGAGACTTCAACCCACGAAGGGTAACGGTTGTGGGAGTCCATGGAGGGCTCCACCTACGAAGGGTCCACGAAGAAGCAACCTTGTCTATCCCACCATGGCCATCGCCCACGAAGGACTTGCCTCACTAGGGTAGATCTTCACGAAGTAGGCGATCTCCTTGCCCGTACAAACTCCTTGGTTCAACTCCACAATCTTGACGGAGGCTCCCAAGTGACACCTAACCAATATAGGAGACACCACTCTCCAAAAGGTAATATACGGTGTGTTGATGGCGAACTCCTTGCTCTTGTGCTTCAAATGATAGTCTCCCCAACACTCAACTCTCTCTCACTGATTTAGATTTGGTGGAAAGATGATTTGAGTGGAAAGCAACTTGGAGAAGGCTAGAGATCAAGATTCATATGGTTCGGATGGAATATCTTGGTCAACACATGAGTAGGTGGTTCTTTCTCAGAAAATGAATGTTGGAAGTGTAGGCATGTTCTGATGGCTCTCTACTAGAATGAAGAGTGGGTGGAGGGGTATATTGTAACACCCACAATGCGGCTATATCTCCCACGTGTCGGGGCACGACTTAGAGGCATACTCACATGGTAGTTTTGTCGCAAGAGGGGTAATCTTCACACAATCCCATGTACTAAATAGAAAGGGATAAAGAGTTGGCTTACAATCGCCACTTCACACTGTACATAAATAATTCATACATCATCCAAATACATTCAAAGGTCTGACTACAGAACCAAAATAAAGGAAGACAACCCCAAATGCTAGATCCCTGATCGTCCCAACTGGGCTCCACTACTTATCATCAGGAAACGAAACGTGGTTACGGCACAAATCCTCCTCGAACTCCCACTTGAGTTCGATAGCATCACCTGCACTGGCATCACCGTCACCTGCAACTGTTTGGAAGTATCCGTGAGTCACGAGGACTCAGCAATCTCACACCCGTGGGATCAAGACTATTTAAGCTTATGGGTAGGAGAAGGTAGTGAGGTGGAGCTGCAGCAAGCACTAAGCTTATATGGTGGCTAACATACGCAAATAAGAGCGAGAAGAGAAGCAACGCACGGTCGAGAAGCTAGAAGTGATCAAGAAGTGATCCTGAAGCTACTTACGTTCAAGCATAACACGAGACCGTGTTCTCTTCCCGGACTCTGCCGAAAAGAGACCATCACGGCTACACATGCGGTTGATTCATTTTAACTAAGTTAAGTGTCAAGTTCTCTACAACCGGATATTAACAAATTCTCATCTGCCACATAACCGCGGGAACAGCTCTCGAAAGTTTATACCCTATAGGGGTGTCCCAACTTAGCCCATCACAAGCTCCCACGGTCAACGAAGGATATTGCTTCTCCGGGGAAGACCCGATCAGTCTCGGAATCCCGGTTACAAGACATTTCGACAATGGTAAAACAAGACCAGCAAAGCTGCCCGATGTGCCGACAAATCCCGACAGGAGTCGCACGTATCTCATTCTCAGGGCACACCGGATGAACACTACATAAGGCAACCGAAGATACCCCAAGTTGCCTAGGGGCGGCACCGCAAGTGGCTCTGTTTTGGACCAACACTCAAAGGAGCACTGGCCCGGGGGTTTAAAATAAAGACGACCCATGAGTCCGCGGAACCCAAGGGAAAAAGGCTTAGGTGGAAAATGTTAAAACCAAGGTTGGGCCTTGCTGGAGGAGTTTTATTTAAAGCAAACTGTCAATGGGTTCCCATAACACCCAACCGCATAAGGAACGCAAAATCAAGGAACTTTACACCGGTATGATGGAAACTAAGGCGGCAAGAATGGAACAAAACACCAGGCATAAGGACGAGCCTTCCACCCTTTACCAAGTATATAGATGCATTAAAGTAAATAAGATATAATAATGATATCCCAACAATATCGATGTTCCAACATGGAACAAACTTCATCTTCACCTGCAACTAGCAATGCTATAAGAGGGGCTGAGCAAAAGCGGTAACATAGCCAAACAACAGTTTGCTAGGAAAGGTGGGTTAGAGGCTTGAAATGGCAATATGGGAGGCATGATATAGCAAGTGGTAGGTAGCGCGACATAGCGATAGAACGAACAACTAGCAAAGCAGTGATAGAAGTGATTTCGAGGGTATGGTCATCTTGCCTGCAAAGTTCTCAGAGTTGTCAAAAGCTTGATCCTCGTTAGCGTACTCAACAGGTTCCTCGGTCACGTACTTGTCTCCCGACTCTACCTAAAGTAAGAACACAAGAAATGGAACAACAATCAATCATGGTGCAATGCACAAGCAACATGATGCAATACATGGCATGATGCAAGATGTGATATGCAATGCATATGAGTGCTCCGGAAGGGAAAGAATGATCAAGGCATCAACTTGGCAAAACAAGTATGATGCTAGAAAGATGAGATGATTTCGGTCAAAATCGATATAAGGATCACCGAAAACGGATGCAGGTTTGCAAATGGCAAGCAAAACAAGAATGACATAATTCTGCGATTAACAGCACGATGCCATATAGAATGCAACAAGTAACTAAGCTACTGCACTCCAACATAGCAACAAAGCATATGGCAGTGATGTACAAGAGATGCTTGACAAAACATGAACACTGAGCTACGGCTAAATCACACTAGAGCAGGTTCAAACAAGCATGGCAGAAGTGCAAAAGATATCAGCATCACAGACTTAGTGAAAATACTAACATGTCAAAAATAACATCAGGAATCAATGTTTAGAGCAAGAAAACATCATGCTACAAGAACATATCATAGCAAACCAAGGCATGGCATGATTCTACTAAAAGCATAGATCAAAAGTTACTTGATGAACATGAGCCCAAAAGGCACAGAAAATATGGTGGCACCCATGTAAACATAGCAAATTTTATTAACAGATTCAGACAATAGAAAAACAGAGCATGTCATAAATAGAATTACATTAGCAACTTTGCGAGCTCATGCCACTTACCACAAAGCATTGCATGACGATATAAGCATACCAATAGCAAGATGACATGTTCCTGAAGCTAACCATGGCAAGAGCAAGTTCATAGTATGCATGGATCACTAACAACAACCATGGCAATTTTGATTAACATGTTAATATTCTGCCAGGAACATTTTATAGCAAAAGTAGAGCAAGAAAATGACATACTAGACAACTCCATAATTGCAAAAAGGGCATGGATGGATAGAGAAAAACCAAATGTTCAAAAAACCCTTACTGAAGTATCTCAAAATAAGCATGGATCTCACTATAGCATCAAGTTTACATGGCATCAAAATAACAACAGGAAAAAGACTTAGCAAACTCCTAAGCCCCTGAAAACAGCAACATCACGAAGCCTAGTTTGCATGCTTGTGCTAGTCACCACATAGATCACAAAGATACAAGACAAGCACCCCTGTAAATATGGCATGTTGTAGTTTAAAACACATGTAGACCTCATGCTCAAAGGATGGTCACATCAAATGTAACAAAAATGACAAATCACCATGATCTGATAAGTACCAGCAGTTAACATTGTATAACACTTTTGCATCAATGATAATGGCATCATAATCAACACAAACATGCATGGAAATGCTTCTATCATGAAGAGCTCAACGAGATGAACAATTTGACATATCATATGCATGAATCGGATCACCGAGCACGAAGATACGACATGTTGAACAGGGCATGAAAATAAAACAGAAAAAGACTTAGTAGAAAAAATGAGGGGGGGTTAGACCTTCAGATCTAGGGTTCCAATGGCACGGGACCCGAGGTGGAGGCGCGAGCTCGCCGGAGTCTCGCCAGACCTTCACCGGACGAGGGAGGAGACGGGGCCGGGCGGAGGAGGAGGTCGCCGGAGAGCTCGCCGGCGTGGAGGTGAAGGGGCGCCGGGCGGCAAGCGCGCGGGGCGGCGCGCTCGGGCCTGGGGGGCTGTAGGCGTCGAGGCGACGACCGGCGGAGGAGCCCGGCGCCGGCGCGCGGGTAGGCGCGGGCTGAGCGGGCGGCGGCCGACGGACGCATGGGCCGGAAAGGGTCAGCCCCGGGCCTCGGCGGGCCGGCGGCGATGTGGGCGCGGGCGCTGGGTGATGTGGCACCGTGTGATTCACCGAGGGGACAGCGGCGGACGTGTCCGGCGCCGGGCGGACGTGTCCGGCGCACGGAGGAAGGGGAAGACTAGGGTTTCGCCCGAATTTTCGGAGGAGAAGGCCTTTTTATAGGTAGAGGGGGTTTGGAGTGTCCAAATGAGGTGTAGTTTTCGCCCACACGATCGTGATCCGACGAGGAGGACATGGAGATGGTTTAGATGGGTTATTGGGCTGTTTTGGAGGGGTGTTGGGCTGCAACACACAAGAGGCCTTTGCAGTTTCCCGGTTAACCGTTGGAGCATCAAGCGGCCTCCAAATGGAACGAAATTTGATTGGCGGTTTTCCGGTGGTGTACCAAGGCCACTTGGCAAATCTCGGCCCATGCCGAGAATGTTTAACCCCCGCTCACGAAAAGAGACAAGAGGGGTGCACCGATGCATGTGGGAGTGTCGGATTGTGAAACGGACAACATGGAAAATGACCAGATGCATGAGACGAACACGTATGCAAACGCGATGCACATGATGACATGATATGAAATGCGTGACATGAACAAAATGCAAAACAAAGACAAAACCCAACCACGAAGGGAATCTCATAACTTAAAGCCGAAAATGGCAAGAGTCGGAGTTACAAATATGGCAAGTTACATCCGGGGTGTTACATATATATAGCCTCCACACAAAATCTAGTCGTTACACACAAATCACCAAACTCAGTGGGACCGAATCATGAAACTCGGTCAGACCGATTTAGTTCAAAATGTGAACGTTAGGATTTTCGGTTGGACCGACATGTCAGCTCGGTGGGACTGATTTCATTAGGGTTAGGGCATAACATAATCTCGGTGAGACCGATTACACAAACTCGGTGGGACCGATTTTGGTAATAAGCTAACCAGAGAGTTGGTCGGGCAAACTCGGTGGGACCGATTCACTGATCTCGGTGAGACCAAAACATTATGAAGGGGAAACAGAGAGTTTGCATTGCGAACTCGGTGGGACCAATCGCTCATCTCGGTTGGACCGAAACATTAAGAAGGGAAACAGAGAGTTTGCAATCCCATCTCGGTGAGACCGAGATCCCTATCGGTGAGACCGAAGTGACTAGGGTTTGTGGCAGTGGCTATGTCAAGAAACCTTGGTGGCGCCGGATGGAATGTTTCGGTGGGGCCGAGTTTGACTTTTAGTTTGGGACATATGTGGATATGAGAAAGTGGTTGAGGGTTTTTGGAGCATATCACTAAGCATTTTGAGCAAGCAACCCATTAAGAAACACCTTTTCCCTTTTAATAGTATTGGCTTTTCCTATGGACTCAATGTGATCTTGGATCACTAAAAGTAAAATGTAGAGTCTTGAGCTTTAGAGCTTGAGCCAATCTTTTGTCCTTAGCATTGAGGGGTCCACATTTCTAATCTATGCCATGCCGATCATTGAGCTTTCCTGAAATATTTATCTTGAAATAGCAATAGCTCAATGAGCTATATGTTGTTAATAATTACCAAAACCACCCAGGGATAGTTGCACTTTCAGCTCTCCTCTGCATGAGCGCATACCTGGCCACGACCCCAACCGGCTGACCCCTATGACATGTGGGGCCCGGCCGCTAACCATATAATTAGCCCCACTAATTAACCCCTAACCCTCACTAACAGTTGGTCCCGCACCTAATTAACCCCTGGATTTAAAACTAACTCTAATTAAGTGGTTAGTCAATGACACGTGGACCCAGTGCACTATTTAGATAGATAAGGTTAATTTAATCTACCAGCCACTAACATGTGGGTCCTCTTGATCCCTTTGACCAGTCAACGGTCCCAGTTGACTGCTGACTGGGCAATCAACTGGACCCCACCTGTCAGCCTCTTTGCACACTGTTTGGTACACTTCTCTGTGTACCCGTAGCAGTTTAGGTATTTTTTATTTTCGAACTAATATAATTTTAGAAAGTGTTTAAAAACTTTGAAAAATCATATAAAATAAACCGTAACTCCGATGAAAATAATTTATATATGAAAGTTGTTCAGAATGACAAGACGAATCTGAATATGCAGTTTGTTTGTTCACCACACGTCCATAGCATAGCGAACCTGCAACCACCCCTCCGGTCCGTCTGTCCGAAAACGCAAAACACCAGGAATACTTTCTCGATTGTTTCCCCCCTTTGCCAGTAGCACCTACTACCGCGTTAGGTCACCTCTAGCATCGCGTATTACCATGTCATACTTTGTGATGCATTTGTTTTCTCTATTATTTATTGTGTTCCCCTTCCGTTACTTCTTTTCGGTAGACCCCGAGACTACTGTGATCCGGTGATCGACTACTTCACCGTCGAGGGTCCGTATCTGTCTGTCGAGCAACCAGGCAAGCCAACCCCCTTGTTCATCCCGATATCGCCTACTCTTTCCCTCTACTACTGCATTAGAGTAGTGTTATTATTTCATCGGTTTGATCATATACTGCTGCATAGCCTGCCATTGTTGCTACAGTTGTTACCCTTACCTGCAATCCTAAATGCTTACTATAGGATGCTAGTATTCCATCAGTGGCCCTACATTCTTGTTCGTCTACCATGTTGTACTACCGGGCCGTGATCACTCGGGAGGTGATCACGGGTATATACTTACATACATATTATATGATACATGTGGTGACTAAAGTCGGGTTGGCTCGTAGAGTACCCGCAAGTGATTCTGATGTGGGGTCTGAAAGGACAGGTGGTTCCATCCCGGTAGTGGTGGGCCTGGGTTCCCGACGGCCCCCGACTGTTACTTTGTGGTAGAGCGACAAGGCAGGTTGAGACCACCTAGGTGAGAGGTGGGCCTGGCCCTGGTCGGCGTCTGTGGTTACTTCAAAAAAACACGCCTAACGAGATCTTGGTATTTGATTTGAGTCTGGCCACTGGCCTATACGCACTAACCGACTACGCGGGAACAGTTATGGGCACTCGACATCGTGGTATCAGCCGAAGCCTTCTTGACGTCAGCGACTGAGTGGCGTGCGCCGGATTGGACCGTAAGTATGCGCTTGTATTAAGGGTGCTAGGTCTGCTTCCGGACGCGTACGCAACATGCAGGTGTGCAATGGGCGATGGGCCCAGACCCCCGCGCGCATAGGATTTAGACCGGCGTGCCAACCTCTCTATTGTGCATGGGTAGGGATGCGATGTGTTGATCTTCCGAGGCCGGGTATGACCCAGGAAAGCGTGCCCGGCCAGAGGGATCGAGCGTGTTGGGTAATGTGGTGCACCCCTACAGGAAAGTTTATCTATTTGAATAGTCGTGTCCCTCGGTAAAAGGACGACCCGGAGTTGTATTCCTACCTTATGACAAATAAACTGGATACTTAATAAAACACACCTCTTACAAGTTCCGGATACAACCCGATGATCTCTTTCCTACAGGGTGACAAGGGGAGAATCGCTGGGTAGGATTATGCTATGCGATGCTACTTGATGTTGCACTTGCTACTCTCTTCTACATGCTTCAAGATGGAGGCTGCCAGAACCGTAGTCTTCGATAGGACTAGCTACCCCCCCCCTCTTATTCTGGCATTCTACAGTTCAGTCCATAGATACTACTCATTTCATTGATAACAATGCATATGTAACAACCCGGATGTAACCTACCATATTTGTACTCCAACTCTTGCCGTTTCCACCTCTAAGTTATGATATTTCCTCGTTGTTGGGTTTTTGCCTTCGTGTGCTTTTGTCTCTGTCATGCATCTCATATCATGTCATCATGTGTATTGCATTTGCATACGTGTTCGCCTCATGCATCCGAGCATTTTCCCCGTTGTCCGTTTTGCATTTCGGCGCTCCTATGTCCTTCGGTGTCCCTTTCTACCTCTTTTCGTGTGTGGGTGTTAAACGCTTTCGGATTGGACTGAGACTTGTCATGTGGCCTTGATTTACTACCGGTAGACCGACTGTCAAGTTTCCTGCCATTTGGACTTCGTTTGATACTCCAACGGTTAACCGAAGGACCGAAAAGGCCTCGTGTGTCTTGCAGCCCAACACCCATCCAAAGTGGCCCAAAACCCACCTAAACCCCTTCTATCATCTAGATCGTTCGATCACGATCGCGTGGCCACAAACCACACCTCATTTGGAGCTCCCTAGCTCCCTCTATCTCTATAAATAGATCCCCACCCGAAAATCCCGGGTCTTCTCCCTCGAAACCCTAGAAAAATCCCCTCTCCGCCGCCGGACGATGTCTGCCGCACCGGACACCCCAGCCGCCGCCGCCCGCAGCCACTTAGGGGCTGCCACGTGGCAGGCCGCCTCCTCCCACCGCCGAGGCCCGCTCGGCCTGAGGCCGGCCCTCCTCGCCGCCGATCCGGGCCGCTGCCTCCTCACGCCCGCGCCGCCCATCGCCTCCAGCTCCGGCGAGGAGCCCCGTGCCGGCCACCGCGCACCATCGCCAGACTTCGCCGCGCCCTGCTCTGCCTTGCCGCCCAAGAACTCTGGCGAACGCCCCGGCTTCCACTCCGGCCGGCGAGCCCCTACAAATCTGGCCCCGGCGACCTCCCCTCCGACGATGCCGACGAGCAACTCTGGCAATCTCCTCGGGCTGCGTGCGTGCTACAGTGCCGGTCGATCTGAGATCCAGATCCACTTCTCGGTTGACCCCAAACCCTAATTCCCAACATGTTTTTTGCAATCTTTGACCTTCCATAACTCTGTCACCATTGCTCTGATTCGCGCGTGTAGCATATAAAAATGTTCGTCTCGACGAGTACATCATTTCATCTCATTACATCATTTTCATTTGAGCTCATCTTGATGCCCAAAATGGTGTTGGAAGAGGGCTATGTGAGGATAGTTTCAGATTTGTTTCAGCAAATGCACTTTTGTCATTTTTGCCATGATTAATGTGTGCATGCTATGATCCTGAGCTCTACATGTATTTTCATGTATGCCATGCTATCTTTACAGGGATGTATGCCATGTATTTTTGTGATCTTTGTGGTGACTAGCACAAGCATGCAAATTAGCCTACTCAATGATGCTAATTTCAGGGACTTAGAATTTCACTAAGCCCTTGCCCTGTCATTATTTTTATGCCATATGTTCATGTTGTTTCCTAGTGATCCGTGCCTCTTTTGAGCATGATCAGTAAGGATGTTTTGTAGATAATGTTGTGATCTGTCCATCCATGTCTTTGTTTGCAATTATGGGGCACCCTATATTGAGTCAATCGAGCTCTACTTTTACTATAAAAATGTTCCTGGCAGATTGTTAACATGTTTTGCAATTTTGCCAAGCTTGTTGCATTTGATCTGTGCATGCTATGTTGTTGTTCTTGCCATGTCTATTTGCTGGGTGTATGCTTAGCTTGTCATGAAATGCCTCGTAGTGAGTGCATCGAGCTCGTAAACATGCCTACTCGTTAATCTGTTTTGCATGCTCCAGTTTTTCACTAAGTCTGAATCTGTTTATGTTTTTGATATGTTCACATGCTTGCAATTGTATTTTCTGATCCCTTTTGGCTCATGGTCACTAAGGGACTTTTGTTATATGATTTGATTAGCTTCATGACATGCCTTGCTTTGCCATGATATGTTCCTTTAGCATGTAGTTATCGTGCTCTAAACATTGCTTCCTGATGATAAATTCCTGACATGCTGTCAATTTCACTAAGTCTGAAACCTGTTATCTTTTGCACTTTTGCCATGCTTGTTTGAACCTATTAATGAGTGAATTAGCCGTAGCTCAGTGTTCATCTTTTGTCAAGCATCATGAGTGGATCCCTGCCATGTATTTTGTTGTCATGTTTGAGTGTTGTAGCATGTTGTTCTTGTTGCATTTAGATGGCTACTTATTGTTAATCGCAGACCGGTGCCATATTTGTTTTGCTTGCCATTTCCAAACCGTGCATCCAATTCCGGTGATCTTTATATCTATTTCGACCGAACTCAACTCACCTTTCCAGTGGCACTCTTGGATTTCCAAGTTGAGGCCAGGTTCAATCATCCCTTTGCAAATCATGCATATGCATCCCATATCGCATCTCGCATATCATACCATGTTTGCATCATGTTGCTTGAGCATTGCACGTTGTTGATTGTGTTCCTTTTGCTTGTTGTTCTTGTTTGGGTAGATCTGGGAGATGAGTATGTGAACGAGGAGCCCGTTGAGTTCGCTTACGAGGATCAAGGCAACTCTGAGAACTTTGCGGGCAAGATGACCATACCCTCGAAATCACTTCTATCTTTGCTTGCTAGATGCTCGCTCTTTTGCTATGCCTATGCTACGATACCTACCACTTGCTTATCATACCTCCCAAATTGCCATGTCAAACCTCTAACCCACCTTGTCCAAGCAAACCGTTATTTGGATATGTTACCGCTTTGCTCAGCCCCTCTGATAGCGTTGCTAGCTGCAGGTGAAGATTGGTGATCGTTCCTTGTTGGGACATGTTTATTGTTGGGATATCACCATATTATCTTGTTTATCTTAATGCACCTATATACTTGGTAAAGGGTGGAAGGCTCGGCCTTATGCCTGGTGTTTTGTTCCACTCTTGCCGCCCTAGTTTCTGTCATATCGGTGTTATGTTCCCAGATTTTGCGTTCCTTACACGGTTGGGTTCTAATGGGAACCCCTTGAAAGTTCGCCTTGAATAAAACTCCTCCAGCAATGCCCAACCTTGGTTTTACCATTCGCCACCTGCCTCTTTTTCCCTTGGGTTTCCGGAGCCCGAGGGTCATCTTTATTTAAACACACACACACACACACACACACACCCGGGGCCAGTGCTCCTCTGAGTGTTGGTCCAAACTAGAGCCCTATGCAGCGCCCCCTCGGGGAAACTCAAGGTTTGGTTTTAGTTGTATGGAGCACTCATCTGAGTGTGCCCTGAGAACGAGATATGTGCAGCTCCTATCGGGATTTGTCAGCACATTCGGGCGGTGTTGCTTGACTTGTTTTACCATTGTCGAGGGTGTCTTGTAACCGGGATGTCGAGTCTGATCGGAATGTCTTGGGAGAAGGAATATCCTTCATTGACCATGAGAGCTTGTGATGGGTTAAGTTGGGACTCCCCAGCAGGGATTTGAACTTTCGAAAGCCGTGCCCGCAGTTATGGGCAGATGGGAATTTGTTAATGTCCGGTTGTAGATAACCTGAAACTTAACTTAATTAAAATGCATCAACCGCGTGTGTAACCATGATGGTCTCTTCTCGGCGGAGTCCGGGAAGTGAACACGGTGTTGGAGTAATGCTTGACGTAGGTTGTCTAGGATCACTTCTTGATCATAGTTTGTCGCTCGTGCCTTTGCCTTCTCTTCTCGCTCTCTTTTGCGCATATGTTAGCCACCAAATATGCTAGTCGCTTGCTGCATCTCCACATCATACCTTTACCCTTCCTATAAGCTTAAATAGTCTTGATCACGAGGGTGTAAGATTGCTGAGTCCCCGTGACTCACAGATTACTTCCAAAACCAGATGCAAGGACCGATGATGGCGCTCCAGATGATATGACCGAGCTCAAGTGGGAGTTCGATGAAGATTCTAGTCGTTACTACGTGTCTTTCCTAGTTGATCAGTAGTGGTGCCCAGTTGGGGTGATCGAGGACTTTGTCGCTTTTGGGGGTTGATCTTTATTTTGGTTCCGTAGTCGGACCTTGAGTGTATTGGATGAATGTAATGACTTATTTATGTATTTGTGTGACGTGGCGAGTGTAAGCCAGCTATGTACCTTTCCCCTTTATTTATTTACATGGGTTGTTGTGAAGATTACCTCACTTGTGACATTGCTTTCAATGCGGTTATGCCTCTAAGTCGTGCTTCGACACGTGGGAGATATAGCCGCATCGAGGCGTTACAAGTTGGTAATCAGAGCCTTCCCCGACCTTAGGAGCCCCCTGCTTGATCAAATCGTTGGCGTTGTTGAGTCTAGAAAATGTTTTGAGTCATTTAGGATTATATATATCGGAGAGTTAGGAATTATTTTTACTCCTCAGTCCCTTCGTCGCTCTGGTGAGGCATCCCGACGTAGAGTTTTGACTCTTCTCTTCTCAAATTTCACTAAAAAAATTTAGGATCATGCGGGTATCTTGGAATCGTTCTGATGGTTTTGTGAGGAGAACATTGTTCTTGGTGCCTCCTGACATTTAGGGGTTGTGGCAGTGTCCCGGGGAGTTGAGCTCCGAGGTGTTTTCGTCACAATTTTATCGTTGAGATTCTGGAATACCTGAGTTTCGCCGACATTGAAAACCTCTTTTATGCAGTTGTTGGTGAGATAACCTCGACGCCACCCAGTACTGGGGCGGGAGTTCGGGAGTATTGCCATAACTCGTATAACGGATGCTTTTCGAAGGTTGAGGTAAATGATTTCCGAAGGTTTCTTGGTTACGTGTTGAAGGATGGATACAGCTGGATGTAGGATTTGCTAGCTTTGGGTGAGATATTATGCTTCCCCTGTATCCCCAACACCTGATTGCATAACCGGAAAGGTTCGGGAGTTTCATAGGTGGTAATTCATGTAGCTCTAGTTCTTCTTCTGCGGATATTTGGTTTGGGATTGGGTAATCCTCACCAAGTATTTGTTCTTGTCCGTACTTTGTTGTTTTATTCTTCTACCTCTATCTAAGTGGCTTCTCAATTTATGGAAATGTGACCATTTCAATTGGAATTCATTCGTTCATGTTGTTCGGATTTGAAGACTATATGTTGCAATTTCAATCCGTTTGATTCAGCTTGAATATTTGTCTGTCAATATGCTAACGGATGTCATCCTCTTCAGGATGGCTCCTGCTAAGGGTCAGAATCAGAATCAGGATCCGCCACCACCACCTCCACCTCCGGAGGCATGGCAAGCTGTGATGGCCGCTACCAATGCAAACACGCAGATGATCATGCAAATTTTGCAAGAGTACAACCAAGGCCATGGCAACAATCAGAATCAGTTTGCAACACTCAACCAGTTCCTTGCTAACCAGCCAAAGACCTTCAGTAACTGTGTCGAGGCCTCAGACGCTGATGATTGGCTCGTGGATATATGCAAGCATTTCGAGTGCAGTAACGTTAGTCCTGAGGACTTTGTCAAGTTTGCCTCCTTCCAACTCAAAGACCAAGCTGCAGAATGGTTTCAGCAGTACAAAGATTCCAGAGGAGGCCGTGTAATTTCCTGGGATGAATTCCGTCAAGACTTCAAAGCTCATCACATTCCTTAGAGTGTTGTTGAAATCAAGCGTGAGGAATTCCGCAACCTGAATCAAGGCAGCTTGTCTGTTTACCAGTATAACATTCTGTTCCAGAAGCTCGCTCGTTTCTCCAAGCAAGACGTCCCTGACGAGAAGAGTATGATTCACCAGTTCAGGGGTGGCCTCATAGAATACCTTCAACTTGCTCTCGTGATTTTCGAGCCTCAAAAGTACGATGAGTTTTACAACATGGCACTGAAATAAAATACTGCTCAACTCAAGTGCGATGCTTCCAAGAAGCGAGTCAGAGATGCAACTCCTTCTTCCTCAACTCAAGTGGCTTCTAAGCAGCAAAAGTATTGGCTGCCTCCTCCTCTGTTCCGTCAGCCTTATCAGCAGAAGAGCAAAGGTGGCAGTGGATCTTCCCACCCGCCCAACCCTGGCTTTCAGAACAAGACTTTGTCTCAAGCTCCAAGATCAAGTGCTCCATATCACCGTCCGCTCTCGGAGGTCACGTGCAACAAGTGTCAGCAGAAGGGTCACTATGCCAACAAATGCTTCAATCAGAGGCGTCTTCCTCCTCCTCCTCCTCCTGTGAGATCTGCTAGCAATGCAGTGGTCAAGCATAACCCCAAGCACGCCAAGGTCAACTTGATGAATGCAGCTCAGGCAGAGGACTCGTCAGATGTCATCATGGGTAACCTTCCTATTAACGATGTTCCTGCAAAAGTTCTTTTTGACACTGGTGCATCACATTGCTTCATTTCTAAACCTTTTGCATCAAAGTATGAGTGTGATTATCAGTATTTGCAAAGATCTTTACAAATCATGTCCCCGGGCAAGCAAATGACAGCTAATATCTGCGTCCCGGATGTTACTATCACGTTGGGCGACTACAAATTTCTAGCTTCTCCTATTGTTCTGGGCGACTCGGATATTGATCTTATTCTTGGAATGGATTGGCTTTCTAAGCACAAGGCTCATCTTGATTGTGTTGCCAGGCAGATTTAATTGACTCATTCGTCTGAGGATGTTATTGTCTTTACCGCAAGGGATGATACCATCTGACTGTTTTCTCTCAATGAGAAGGGCGAGCTGGATGCCATCTCTCAAATTCCGGTCGTTTGCGAATATCAAGACATCTTTCCGGAAGAGCTTCCAGGAATGCCTCCGCACCGGCCAGTTGAATTCGTCATCGATCTTGAGCCTGGCATGGAACCTGTTTGCAAATGTCCTTACAAGCTTGGACCTGAAGAGTTGAAGGAGCTAAAGAAGCAACTCGATATTCAAGAGCGAATAGGTCTCATCCGACCTAGTTCTTCTCCGTGGGGTTGTGGAGTTCTTTTTGTGAAGAAGAAGGATGGAACGGACCGACTCTGTGTCGACTATCGTCCATGAACAAGAAGACTATAAAGAACAAGTACCCACTTCCCAACATCAACGAGCTGTTTGAACAACTCAAAGGTGCTCAAGTATTCTCCAAGCTTGATCTCCGTATGGGCTATCATCAGATTCGCATTCGTGAAGAGGATATCCCCAAGACAGCATTTAGAACAAGCTATGGCTCATATGAATACACTGTCATGTCTTTCGGCCTCGTCAACGCTCCGCCAACACTCTCTCGCATGATGAATTTCATCTTCAACGCTTACACAAATTACTTCGTCTTGATCTACCTCGATGACATTTTGGTCTTTTCCAAGAACAAGGGAGATCATGCCAAGCACTTGCGTTTGGTGCTGGATAAGCTCAGAGAACATCAGTTCTATGCCAAGTTTTCAAAGTGCGAGTTTTGGCTCGATGAGGTTCTCTACCTTGGGCATATCATTTCCGCCAAGGGCATAGCGGTTAATCCTGAGAAGGTGTCTGCAATTGTGAATTGGGAACCACCTCAGAACGTGAAGCAACTCCGCAGCTTCCTGGGTCTCGCAAGCTATTGTCGAAGGTTCGTCGAGAACTTCTCTAAGATCGTGAAGCCTCTTTCCAACCTTCTCCAGAAGCATGTCAAGTACATCTGGTCTCCTGAATGTGACATCGCTTTCAACACCCTGAAAGAGAAGTTAGTCACTGCTCCAGTTCTGACACCTCCTGATGAATCCAAACCGTTTGAGGTCTTCTGTGATGCTTCCCTTCAAGGTCTTGGTGCAGTGTTGATGCAAGAGAAGAAAGTTGTGGCTTATACCTCTCGCCAGTTGAAGCCCAATGAAAAGAACTACCCCACTCATGACCTCTAGTTGGCGGCAGTTGTGCATGCTCTTTTAACTTGGAGACATCTCTTATTGGGACGAAAAGTGGACATCTTCACTGACCAAAAGAGTCTCAAGTACATCTTCACTCAGCCTAATCTCAACCTCAGGCAGACTCGTTGGGTCGAAATGATTCAAGAGTATAATCCGAGTATTGAATATACTCCAGGCAAGGCGAATGTAATTGCTGACGCATTGAGCAGGAAGGCTTACTGCAACAGTTTGATTCTCAAGCCTTACCAACCCGAGCTTTGTGAAGCTTTCCGCAAACTCAATCTACAAGTTGTTCCTCAAGGTTTCCTCGCCAACCTCCAAGTCTCTCCTACTTTGGAAGATCAGATTCGCGAGGCTCAACTTCTTGATGCTATGGTGAAGAAGGTGAAGATTGGGATTGCCAAGAGTCAACCCAAGTACAAGTGCTATCGTCTTGACGACAAGGATACTCTATTCTTCGAGGATCGCATTGTTGTGCCTAAAGGTGATCTTCGTAAAGTCATTATGAACGAGGCTCACAATTCACTCCTCTCTATCCACCCTGGAAGTACAAAGATGTACCATGACCTCAAGCAGTCGTATTCGTGGACTCGAATGAAGCGCGAGATTGCTCAGTTCATGAATGAATGTGATGTCTGCAGAAGAGTGAAGGCAGAACACCAACGACCAGCTGGTCTCCTCCAACCTCTTGCCATTCCAGAATGGAAGTTTGACCACATTGAGATGGACTTCGTGACTGGATTTCCAAAGTCCAAGCGTGGTAATGATGCTATCTTCGTTGTCATCGACAAGCTCACTAAAGTGGCTCATTTCCTTCCTATCAAAGAATCTATCACAGCAGCTCAATTGGCAGAGCTATATACCTCCCAGATTGTCTCCTTGCACGGCATTCCGCATTTGATATCTTCAGATCGTGGCAACATCTTCACCTTGAAGTTTTGGGATTCTTTTTAGAAGGCCATGGGCACCAACATCCGTTTCAGCACAGCTTTTCATCCCCAAACTAGTGGCCAAGTCGAGCGTGTCAATCAGATTCTTGAAGATATGCTCAGGGCTTGCGTCATCTCTTTCGGTATGAAGTGGGAAGATTGTCTTCCATATGCCGAGTTCTCCTACAACAACAGCTTTCAAGCAAGTTCGGGCAAGGCCCCATTTGAAATTCTCTATGGCAGGAAGTGTCGTACTCCTCTTAACTGGTCAGAGACTGGTGAACGTCAACTTCTTGGCAATGACTTGATCACAGAGGCAGAAGAGATGTGCAAAGTCATTCGTGATAATCTCAAAGCCGCACAATCGCGCCAGAAGAGTTACTATGATAGTAAGCATGGTGACTTGGCTTTCGAGATCGGAGACCATGTCTACCTCCACATCTCTCCAATGAAAGGTACTCGTCGCTTTGGTATCGATGGGAAGGTTGCCCCTAGATACGTGGGTCCTTTCAAGATCGTCAGCAAGAGAGGCGATCTCACCTATCAACTTGAGCTTCCCTCTAACTTTGCAAACGTGCACGACGTGTTTCATGTCTCTCAGCTTCGCAAGTGCTTCAAGACTCCTGACCGCACCGTCAACTTCGAAGACATTGATCTCCAAGAAGACCTCTCTTATCGTGAGCACCCTGTGGCTATTCTTGAAGAAACTGAGCGCAAGAATCGCAACAAGTCAATCAAATTCCTCAAAGTCAAGTGGTCACATCATTCCGACCATGAAGCCACCTGGGAACGCGAGGATCACCTCCGTTCTGAGTACCCAGAGTTTTTCCAGTCCTAGATCTCGGGACGAGATCCTTTCGTAGTGGTGGAGCGTTGTAACACCCCGGATGTAACCTACCTTATTTGTACTCCAACTCTTGCCGTTTCCGGCTCTAAGTTATGATATTTCCTCGTTGTTGGGTTTTTGCCTTTGTGTGCTTTTGTCTTTGTCATGCATCTCATATCATGTCATCATGTGCATTGCATTTGCATATGTGTTCGTCTCATGCATCCGAGCATTTTCCCCGTTGTCCGTTTTGCATTCCGGCGCTCCTATGTCCTCCGGTGTCCCTTTCTACCTCTTTTCGTGTGTGGGTGTTAAACATTTTCGGATTGGACCGAGACTTGTCATGCGGCCTTGGTTTACTACCGGTAGACCGTCTGTCAAGTTTCGTGCCATTTGGACTTCGTTTGATACTCCAATGGTTAACCGAGGGACCAAAAAGGCCTCGTGTGTGTTGCAGCCCAACACCCTTCCAAAGTGGCCCAAAACCCACATAAACCCCTTCTATCATCTAGACCGTTCGATCACGATCGCGTGGCCGCAAACCGCACCTCATTTGGAGCTCCCTAGCTCCCTCTATCTCTATAAATAGATCCCCTCCCGAAAATCCCGGGTCTTCTCCCTCGAAACCCTAGAAAAATCCCCTCTCCGCCGCCGGACGATGTCCGCCGCGCCGGACACCCCAGCCGCCGCCGCCCGCAGCCACTGAGGGGCTGCCACGTGGCAGGCCGCCTCCTCCCACCGCCGAGGCCCACTCGGCCCGAGGCCGGCCCTCCCCGCCGCCGATCCGGGCCGCCGCCTCCTCACGCCCGCGCCACCCATCGCCTCCTCACGCCCGTGCCACCCATCGCCTCCAGCTCAGGCGAGGAGCCCCGCGCCGGCCACCGCACGCCATCGCCGGACTTCGCCGCGCCCTGCTCCGCCTCGCCGCCCTCGCCGCCCAAGAACTCCGGCGAACGCCCCGGCTTCCACTCCGGCCGGCGAGCCCCTCCAAGTCCGGCCCCGGCGACCTCCCCTCCGACGATTCCGACGAGCAACTCCGGCGATCTCCTCGGGCTGCGTGCGTGCTACAGTGCCGGTCGACCTGAGATCCAGATCCACTTCTCGGTTCACCCCAAACCCTAATTCCCAACATGTTTTTTGCAATCTTTGACCTGCCATAACTCTGTCACCGTTGCTCCGATTCGTGCGTGTAGCATATCAAAATGTTCGTCTCGACGAGTACATCATTTTATCTCACTGCATCATTTTCATTTGAGCTCATCTTGATGCCCGAAATGCTGTTTGAAGAGGACTATATGAGGATAGTTTCAGATTTGTTTCAGCAAATGCACTTTTGTCATTTTTGCCATGATTAATGTGTGCATGCTATGATCCTGAGCTCTACATGTATTTTGATGTATGCCATGCTATCTTTACAGGGGTGTATGTATTTTTGTGATCTTTGTGGTGACTAGCACAAGCATGCAAAGTAGCCTACTCAATGATGCTGATTTCACGGACTTAGAATTTCACTAAGCCCTTGCCATGTCATTATTTTTATGCCATATGTTCATGTTGTTTCCTAATGATCCGTGCCTCTTTTGAGCATGATCAGTAAGGATGTTTTGTAGATAATGTTTTGCTCTATCCATCCATCTCTTTGTTTGCAATGATGGAGCACCCTAGCTTGAGTCAATCGAGCTCTACTTTTGCTATAAAAATGTTCCTGGCAGATTGTTAACATGTTTTGCAATTTTGCCATGCTTGTTGCATTTGATCCGTGCATGCTATGTTGTTGTTATTGCCATGTCTAGCTTCTATTCCATGTCTATTTGCTGGGTGTATGCTTAGCTTGTCATGCAATGCCTCGTAGTGAGTGCATCGAGCTCGTAAACATGCCTACTCGTTAATCTGTTTTGCATGCTCCAGGTTTTAACTAAGTCTGAATCTGTTTATGTTTTTGCTATGTTTACATGCTTGCAATTGTATTTTCTGGTCCCTTTTGGCTCATGTTCATTAATGGACTTTTGTTATATTATTTGAGTAGCTTCATGCCATGCCTTGCTTTGCCATGATATCTTCCTGTAGCATGTAGTTATCGTGCTCTAAACATTGCTTCCTGATGATAAATTCCTGACATGCTGTCAATTTCACTAAGTCTGAAACCTGTTATCTTTTGCACTTTTGCCATGCTTGTTTGAATTTTTTAATGAGTGAATTAGCCATAGCTCGGTGTTCATCTTTTGTCAAGCATCATGAGTGGATCCCTGCCATGTATTTTTTTGTCATGTTTGAGTGTTGTAGCATGTTGTTCTTGTTGCATTTAGATGGCTACTTGCTGTTAATCATGGACCGGTGCCATATTTGTTTTGCTTGCCATTTCCAAACCGTGCATCCGATTCCGATGATCTTTATATCGATTTCGAACGAAATCAACTCACCTTTCCAGTGGCACTCTTGGATTTCCAAGTTGAGGCCAGGTTCAATCATCCCTTTGCAAATCATGCATATGCATCCCATATCGTATCCCGCATATCATACCATGTTTGCATCATGTTGCTTGAGCATTGCACGTGGTTGATTGTGTTCCTTTTGCTTGTTGTTCTTGTTTGGGTAGAGCTGGGAGACGAGTACGTGAACGAGGAGCCCGTTGAGTTCGCTTACGAGGATCAAGGCAACTTTGAGAACTTTGTAGGCAAGATGACCATACCCTCGAAATCACTTCTATCTTTGCTTGCTAGATGCTCGCTCTTTTGCTATGCCTATGCTACGATACCTACCACTTTCTTATCATGCCTCCCAAATTGCCATGTCAAACCTCTAACCCACCTTGTCCTAGCAAACCGTTGTTTGGCTATGTTACCGCTTTGCTCAGCCCCTCTTATAGCGTTGCTAGCTGCAGGTGAAGATTGGAGATCGTCCCTTGTTGGGACATGTTTATTGTTGGAATATCACCATATTATCTTGTTTATATTAATGCACATATATACTTGGTAAAGGGTGGAAGGCTCGGCCTTATGCCTGGTGTTTTGTTCCACTCTTGCCGCCCTAGTTTCCGTCATATCGGTGTTATGTTTCCGGATTTTGCGTTTCTTACACGGTTGGGTTATAATGGGAACCCCTTGACAGTTCGCCTTGAATAAAACTCCTCCAGCAATGCCCAACCTTGGTTTTACCATTCGCCACCTAGCCTCTTTTTCCCTTGGGTGTCCGGGGCCCGGGGGTTTTCTTTATTTTCCCCCCCCCCCCCCCGGCCAGTGCTCCTCTGAGTGTTGGTCCAAACTAGAGCCTTGTGCAGTGCCCCCTCGGGGAAACTCGAGGTTTGGTTTTAGTTGTATGGAGCGCTCATCTGAGTGTGCCCTGAGAACAAGATATGTGCAGCTCCTATCGGGATTTGTCGGCACATTCGGGCGGTGTTGCTGGACTTGTTTTACCATTGTTAAGGATGTCTTGTAACCGGGATGTCGAGTCTGATCAGAATGTCTTGGGAGAAGGAATATCCTTCGTTGACCGTGAGAGCTTGTGATAGGCTAAGTTGGGACTCCCTTGTAGGGATTTGAACTTTCGAAAGTCATGCCCGCGGTTATGGGCAGATGGGAATTTATTAATATCCGGTTGTAGATAACCTGAAACTTAACTTAATTAAAATGCATCAACCACGTGTGTAACCGTGATGGTCTCTTCTCGGCGGAGTCCGGGAAGTGAACACGGTGTTGGAGTAATGCTTGACGTAGGTTGTCTAGGATCACTTCTTGATCATAGTTTGTCGCTCGTGCCTTTGCCTTCTCTTCTCGCTCTCTTTTGCGCATATGTTAGCCACCAAATATGCTAGTCGCTTGCTGCAGCTCCACATCATACCTTTACCCTTCCTATAGGCTTAAATAGTCTTGATCGCGAGGGTGTAAGATTGCTGAGTCCCCGTGACTCACAGATTACTCCCAAAACCAGATGCAGGGACCGATGATGCCGCTCCAGATGATATGACCGAGCTCAAGTGGGAGTTCGATGAAGATTCTCGTCGTTACTACATGTCTTTCCCATTTGATCAGTAGTGGTGCCCGGTTGGGGCGATCGGGGACTTTGTCGCTTTTGGGGGTTGATCTTTATTTTGGTTCCGTAGTCGGACCTTGAGTGTATTGGATGAATGTAATGACTTATTTGTGTTTTTGTGTGACGTGGCGAGTGTAAGCCAGCTATGTACCTTTCCCTTTATTTATTTACATGGATTGTTGTGAAGATTACCTCACTTGCGACATTGCTTTCAATGCGGTTATGTCTCAAAGTCGTGTTTCGACACGTGGGAGATAGTCTCATCGAGGCTGTTACAGCATATGTAGTGTAGATCCTTGCTTGCGAGTACTTTGGATGAGTACTCACGGTTGCTTTGCTCTCTCGTTTCCACCTTTTCCAATTTTCTCGGATGTCGCAACCAGATGATGGAGTTCAGGAGCCAGAGGATCCCGAGGATGTTTCTACGTGGAGCTCGGCTTCGAGGAGTAGTTAGGAGGTCCTAGGCAGGAGGTCTTGCCTTTTCGATCGTTGCTACTTTTGTGCTAGCCTTCTTAATACAAACTTGTTTAACTTATGTCTGTACTCAGATATTATTTCTTCCGCTGACTCTTGTATATTCGAGGTTACGTATTCGAGCCCTCGAGGCCCCTGCCTTGTAATATAAAGCTTGTATTTTTTTAATTTGTGTCTAGAGTTATGTTGTGATATTTTTCCCGTGAGTTTTTATTCTTGATCGTATACATTTACGTGTATGATTAATGTACGGTCAAATCAGGGACATCATAGTAACATGGGCATTCTACTAGTGATCCATGCGGTGGACTATCGCAGACGTGCAGTGAAACACAAATGTGTCGAGGTGTTCCAAAATGTAAGAAGCAAAAGTATGCAAAGTAACAAAGAAAACCGAGACCAACCACCTTTGGCGGCATATTTTTATATTAGTTTGTCTAATTCACATCTAGATGTTTTTTAAGAATGTCATATCTAAACTCACACAAACATATAATGCAGCAATAAAAAATAAAAAATAGGACAAAAAAATTGACCACAAACAGAGTGGACATTAACTTAGATGTCACATCTAGATGTGTCATATACAAACCTCAGTTTGTCTAATTCACAACTAAATGTTTTTCTAAGGATGTCGCATCTAAGCTCCCATAAATAAACGCAACAACAACAAACAAAATAAAGTAAACAACAAACATAATGAACATCAGATTAGACGTGACATAACATTTAGATGTGTCCTACACACACCTTTCTATGTACTGAGCCCCAAATATTCATGTGATTAATCAAGAGTCTCGCCCTGCAGCTCGCGTCCTGTGTCCCGGGGGCAGCATCTTCTGCCTCCGGCCCCGTGTCGGTCATGCCGAACAGACTGCCCATCTCCTCCAGCGTCCGGCCGCGCGTCTCCGGGAGACACGTGAAGAAGAACACCCACGCGAGCACGGCGACGCCGGCGTAGAGGAAGAAGGTTCCGCCGAGCGTGATGGCGCCGGACAGCGAGAGGAAGGCCATGGACATGACGCCGCTCACCACGCGGTTGCCGGCCGCCCCGACCGCGAAGCCCAGCGCGCGCACCCGCAGCGGCAATATCTCCGTGGTGTACACGCCCGTCACGGGCCCGAGGCCGACGGAGAAGAATGACACGTAGGCCAGGACGGACGCCACGCACAGGCTGACCGCCCACGGGACCCTCGCGTCCGGGTTCTGGTCCACGACGGTGAGGCCCGTCGCGAGGCCGACGAGCGAGACGATCATGCCGCCAGTGCTGCATAACAGCAGCGGCCGCCGGCCGACGCGGTCGAGGAGGAACATGGCGACCAGGATGACGAGCGTCTTGGCGACGCCCATGGCGCAGGTGGCGGCCAGGAGTTGGTCGTCGCCGGTGATGCCGGCGCTCTCGAACACGCGCGGGCTGTAGAGCACCACGGAGTCGGAGCCCGTCAACTGCTGGAACAAGAAGACGCCGAGCGCCGCGAGCAGCATTCGCCGCATGGAAGGGGTCGGCGACAGGATGAGCTCTCTCCACACCTGCTTCTCCTCGCCGCCTCTCTTCCTGGGCACGACGACCACGTCGCCATCGAGGTCCTCTGGGATGCCGGCGGCGGTCTTGATGTCAGCGAGGCGCTCCTCGGCCTCCTCCGGCGTGTCGGTGATCTTCTCCAGCACGACCCTCGCGTCCGCGAGGCGGCCTTTCATGACGAGCCACCGGGGAGACTCCGGCATGCCGGACACCAAGAGGGCGAGCAGGACGGACGGCACCGCGCCGATGCCGAGCATGAAGCGCCAGCCGAGGTGGAGCGGCAGGCGAGCGAAGGCGTAGTTAGAGACGTAGCCGAAGAGGATACCAAGGTTGATGAAGACCTCCGCGAAGGACACGAGGAAGCCGCGGGCCGATGCCGGGGCGATCTCAGCCGTGTACAGGGGCGCGATCACGATGGCGTAGCCCACGCCGATGCCAGCCACGAAGCGACCAAGCATGAGCATGGTGTAGCCGCTCGCGAAGCCCATGAGCAAGGCACCAGCAAAGAAGAAAGCGGCGACAAAGATCACCGTGAAGCGGCGGCCGATCCAGTCGGACGTCATGCCGGCCGCGAAGGAGCCGACGATGGAGTAGATGCTCAGGATGCCCATCAGGATCTCCACCTGCACGTCCGTGATCTCGAGGTCTTTCTGGATGTACAGCGACGCCCCGCTCATCACACCGATGTCTGCATGCGGCCATGAAAGGAACAGTTCATGCAGCAATCATCATCGCTGGTAGACACGAGACAGAATCAGACGACGAGGTGATAATGTCAACATGTGTACCGTAGCCGAGGACGATGGAGGCCATGGAGGCGACGACGGCGCAGGTGGAGGCATACTTGATGTTGCTCTTCTTCGTCTTGGGTGCTACTGCCTCTGGGAGCCCATCAGAAGCCATTGGGAACGTTACTCTTCTCTGCTCTGTCCTTACAGAGGGATGCCACTGACCATGGTCTACTGATTGCTGAAGTTTGTTTCCTAATTAAACATGAGGGATGGTGGAGCTTGACATGATGGATAGGTGAGGACGTTTTCCTTGTTTACTATATATGCTTCTGCGTGCAAGCAAGTTCATAAATCCTGACCTTGTTGGATTTCTTAATTTCCATGATATCTCCAGGACCTTTTATACTAGTACATTTAATCGAGGATTAAGGCATCTTTTGGTATGCGCTCAGTCATCCTATTGACCATTTGATCAACCAACTATCTGATTATTGTTATTTTTCAAATAGGCTCAAATGTATGATTGTTTCAGCACATGGCCACCGATGGCAGCGTAAGCTTCATCAGTTAGTGTATTAGGCAAATGATGGTACCAACGCCCACCTGCTGCAACAAATTTTCTATTTACTGTCTCTGATGACATAGTATGCTGAGCCCACCCACTTTTTGGGGTGAAGCATCCACGTTAACTTTGAGGAGCCGGATCATCTGACGTACAGCCTCATGACGTTGAGCCACTGATGTGTGGGTCTGGGGCCACATGTCAGTGGGCGCCACGACATGTCAGGGGAGCCGCGTCCTAACTTTAAGTACTGTTCGTGGTCTTTGTCAAAGTGGACTGTGTATATTAGAATATCATAAAATTTGTTTTTCTAGGAAATTGCACAAATACACAAATTATGGACTGAGGTAATCCAAAACCACAACTATAAGTTGTTTTAACATAAAACCACAACTATGGGACTAATTGATTACAAAATAAAAAACTACCCGTTAAACACAAACCTGACAATCGGACCCACTAGCCATAGACACAAAGTAGTGGAGAGCTAATTTTTAGAGCCCGATAATCCAAGCCTGCCTGTCTACATCTCTTCTCGAGCTCGTCGACTGAACCCTCCAACTCCATTATCCATTAACCACAGGGTCCACGCCAACGGCGCGAACACAAACTAGAAGAGGCGTCTCCTCCTTCCAGTCTGATTGACCCGGGTTTGGAGAAACCCGGCCAGGTCCAGGGCCTCCTGGTCGGTCCCCAGAGCCTCAAGTGCAAAGCACCAAAGAAATTGACTAGCCGGACATGAGAAGATGTCGGTCCTAGTCTCTAGGACCACACAAACTAAGCATGGGCCATCCGCAGGGCCATTCCTCTTTATCACCTCCTTCCTCGATGGGAGGGGATCTCGCAACAGCTGCCAAATGAAGATATTGATCTTCAATGGTAATGGTGCTTTCCACAAAGGAAAGGTCCAGTAAAGAGACGGGCACCGGCATAAGGCATGATACTCCGAGAGCCAACAGAAAAAATCCCCGAAGAGGTCAAACACAAAGATATATCGTCCGGATAGTTCAGAAGCATTGGCAGGAGGGCCACCCGATAGTTGGTCCAAGCAACGGTTTCCTCTGGCCCAAATGTCCGTAGGAACTAGATGTTCCAATGTTCGTTATGGGCGCCCGAGGAAACCAACAAGAATGGATCCGAACAGATAGCAAACAAGTTTGGGAACTACATACACAGAGGAGACCTGCCCACCACGGGTCCAGCTAGAAGAGGATCCCATGGAGATGGAAAGCCATCGAATCTCATTCTTATCAGTTGTACATACTTTGCTTGGATAAGCTGCAACAGAAGCCTCATCCTCGTGGAGGATCTGTGATGGATTACAATACATATAAGGTTGAGTGGAACCTTTGTGTAAGTAAAGTATCCCAATAGTTAGTGTCCCAACGAACATTATGTACCGCATTTTGTTGCGGAACGCGGTAATTTCAAAAAAATTCCTACGCACACGCAAGATCATGGTGATGCATAGCAACGAGAGGAGAGAGTATCGTCTACGTACCCTCGTAGACCATAAGCGGAAGCGTTATGACAACGCGGTTGATGTAGTCGTACGTCTTCACGATTGACCAATCTAGCACCGAAGGTACGGCACCTTCGCGATCTGCACACTTTCAGCTCGGTGACGTCCTGCGAACTCACGATCCAGTAGAGCTTCGAGGGAGAGTTCCGTCAGCACGACGGCGTGATGACAATGATGATGATGCTACCGGAACAGGGCTTCGCCTAAGCACCGCTATGATATAACCGAGGTGGATTATGGTGGAGGGGGGCACCGCACACGGCTAAAAGATCAATGATCAACTTGTGTGTCTATGGGGTGCCCCCTGGCCACGTATATAAAGGATGGAGGGAGGAGGAGGCCGGCCCTGTACTATGGCGCGCCCTGGGGAGTCCTACTCCCACCGGGAGTAGGATCCCCCCCCTTCCAAGTAGTAGGAGTAGGAGAGAAGGAAGGGGAAGAGAGAAGAGAAGGAAGGAGGGGGAGCCGCCCCTCCCCCTAGTCCAATTCGGAATAGGCCTTGGGGGCGGCCTGCCCTAGGAAGCCCCTCTTTCTCTCCTCTAAAGCCCAATAAGGCCCATATACTCCCCGGCTAATTCACGTAACTCTCCGGTACTCCGATAAATACCCTAACCACTTAGAACCTTTCCGATGTCCAAATATAGCATTCCAATATATCGATCTTTACGACTCAAACATTTCGAGACTCCTTGTCATGTCCATGATCTCATCCTGGACTCCGAACAACCTTCGGTACATCAAAACACATAAACTCATAATATCGATCGTCACCGAACGTTAAGCGTGCGGACCCTACGGTTGGAGAACTATGTAGACATGACCGAGACTCATCTCCGGTCGATAACCAATATCGGAACTTGGATGCTCATATTGGATCCCACATATTCTACGAAGATCTTTATCGGTCAAACCGCGTAACAACATATGTTGTTCCCTTTGTCATCGGTATGTTACTTGCCGGAGATTCGATCGTCGGTATCTCAATACCTAGTTTAATCTCATTACCAGCAAGTCTCTTTACTCATTCCGTAATGCATCATGCCGCAACTAACTCATTAGTCACGTTGCTTGCAAGGCTTATAGTGATGTGCATTACCGAGAGGGCCCAGAGATACCTCTCCGACAATCGGAGTGACAAATCCTAATCTCGATCTATGCCAACTCAACAAGTACCATTGGAGACACCTATAGAGCACATTTATAATCACCCAGTTATGTTGTGACGTTTGGTAGCACACAAAGTGTTCCTCCGGTATTCGAGAGTTGCATGATCTCATAGTCAGAGGAACATGTATAAGTCACGAAGAAAGCAGTAACAACAAACTAAACGATCATCGTGCTAAGCTAACTGAATGGGTCAAGTCAATCACATCATTCTCTAATGATGTGACCCCGTTAATCAAATGAAAACTCATGTCTATGGCTAGGAAACTTAACCATCTTTGATTCAACGAGCTAGTCAAGTAGAGGCATACTAGTGACACTCTGTTTGTCTATGTATTCACACATGTACTAAGTTTCCGGTTAATACAATTCTAGCATGAATAATAAACATTTACCATGATATAAGGAAATAAATAATAATTTTATTATTGCCTCTAGGGCATATTTCCTTCAGTCTCCCACTTGCACTAGAGTCAATAATCTAGTCCACATCTTTATGTGATTAGTTCACATCTCCATGTGACTAACACCCAAAGGGTTTACTAGAGACAATAATCTAGTTCACATCGCTATGTGATTAACACCCAAAGAGTTATCATGTTTTGCTTGTGAGAGAAATTTAGTCAACGGGTCTGCCACATTCAGAGCCGTATGTATTTTGAAAATTTTCTATGTCTACAATGCTTTGCACTGAGCTACTCTAGCTAATTGCTCCCACTTTTAATATGTATCCAGATCGAGACTTGGAGTCATCTAGATTGATGTAAAAAGCTTGCATCGATGTAACTCTTTACGACGAACTCTTTTATCACCTCCATAACCGAGAAATATTTCCTTAGCCCTCTAAGGATAATTTTGACCATTGTCCAGTGATCTACTCCTAGATCACTATTGTACTCCCTTGCCAGAATCATGTTAAGGTATACAATAGGACTGGTAATCAGCATAGCATACTTTATAGAACCTATGACTAAGGCATAGGGAATGACTTTTCATTCTCTTTCTATTTTCTGTTGTGGTCGGGTTTTGAGTCTTTACTCAACTTCACACCTTGCAACACAGCCAAGAACTCCTTCTTTGATTGTTCTATTTTGAACTACTTCAAAATCTTGCCAAGGTATGTACTCATTGAAAATATATCAAGCGCCTTGATCTATCTCTATAGATCTTGATGCTCAATATGTAAGTAGCTTCACCGAGGTCTTTCTTTGAAAAACTCCTTTCAAACATTCCTTTATGCTTTCTAGAAAATTCTACATTGTTTCTGATCAACAATATGTCATTCACTTTCTTGTAAATATACTTATCGGAACTGCTGTAGTGCTCCCACTCACTTTCTTGTAAATACATGCTTCACTGCAAGTCCGTATAAAACCATATGCTTTGATCACTTTATAAAAGCATATATTCCAACTCCAAGATGCTTGCACCAGTCCATAGATGGACCGTTGGAGCTTGCTCACTTTGTTAGCACCTTTAGGATCGACAAAACCTTCTGGTTGTATCATATACAACTATTCTTTAAGAAATCCATTAAGGAATGCAGTTTTGACATCCATTTGCCAGATTTCATAAAATGCGGCAACTGCTAACATGATTGGACAGACTTTTAAGCATCGATACGAGTGAGAAAATATCATCGTAGTCAACACCTTGAACTTGTCGAAAACATTTTTTTGACAATTCGAGCTTTGTAGATAGTAACACTACTATCAGCGTCCGTCTTCCTCTTGAAGATCCATTTATTCTCAATGACTCGCCGATCATCGGGCAAGTCAATCAAAGTCCATACTTTGTTCTCATACATCGATCCCATCTCAGTTTTCATGGCCTCAAGCCATTTTGCGGAATCTGGGCTCATTGATACGTCTCCAACGTATCTATAATTTTTTATTACTCCATGCTATATTATCTACTGTTTTGGACTATATTGGGCTTTACTTTCAACTTTTATATTATTTTTGGGACTAACCTATTAACCGGAGGCCCGGCCCAGAATTGTTGTTTTTTGCTTATTTCAGTGTTTCGGATAAACAGAATATCAAACGGAGTCCAAACGGAATAAAATCTTCGGAAACGTGATTTTCTCACCAAACATGATCCAGGAGACTTAGACCCTACTGCAAGGGATAAAAGAGGTGGTCACGAGGGTGCCCCCCCTAGGGCGCGCCCCCCGCCTCGTGGGCCCCTCGGTGCTCCTCCGGTGTACTTCTTCCTCCTATATATACACACGTACCCCCAAACGATCAGAAGAGGAGCCAAAAACCTAATTCCACCGCCGCAACTTTCTGTATCCACGAGATCCCATCTTGGGGCCTGTTCTGGAGCTCCGCCGGAAGAGGGCCGTCATCACGGAGGGCTTCTACATCATCCTAGCCTCTCCGATGAAGTGTGAGTAGTTTACCTCAGACCTTCGGGTCCATAGTTAGTAGCTAGATGGCTTCTTCTCTCTCTTTGAATCTCAATACAAAGTTCTCCCCCACTCTTGTGGAGATCTATTCGATGTAATCTTCTTTTTTGCGGTGTGTTTGTTGAGACCGATGAATTGTGGGTTTATGATCAAGTCTATCTATGAATAATATTTGAATCTTCTCTGAATTCTTTTATATATGATTGGTTATCTTTGCAAGTCTCTTCGAATTATCCATTTGGTTTGGCCAACTAGATTGGTAGTTCTTGCCATGGGAGAAGTGCTTAGCTTTGGGTTCAATCTTGCGGTGTCCTTACCCAGTGACAGAAGGGGCAGCAAGGCACGTATTGCATCATTGCCATCGAGGATAACAAGATGGGGTTTATTTCATATTGCATGAATTTATCTCTCTACATCATGTCATATTGCTTAAGGCGTTACTCTGTTTTTAACTTAATACTCTAGATGCATGCTGGATAGCGGTTGATGAGTGGAGTAATAGTAGTAGATGCAGAATCGTTTCGATCTACTTGTCACGGGCGTGATGCCTATATACATGATCATGCCTAGATATTCTCATAACTATGCTCAATTCTGTCGATTGCTCAACAGTAATTTGTTCACCCACCGTAGAATACTTATGCTCTTGAGAGAAGCCACTAGTGAAACCTATGGCCCCCGGGTCTATTCTCATCATATCAATCTCCATCACTTTAATCTTGCTTTGCTTTTTTACTTTGCTTTTACTTTTTACTTTGCATCTTTATACCAAAAATATTATATCTATCAGATCTCACTCTCGTAAGTGACCGTGAAGGGATTGACAACCCCTAATCGCGTTGGTTGTGAGTAGCTATCGTTTTGTGCAGGTACGAGGGACTTGAGTGTGGCCTCCTACTGGATTGATACCTTGGTTCTCAAAAACTGAGGGAAATACTTACGCTACTCTGCTGCATCATCCCTTCCTCTTCGGGGAAAACCAACGCAAGCTCAAGACGTAGCAAGAAGGATTTCTGTCGCCGTTGCCGGGGAGTCTACGCAAAAAGTCAACATACCAAGTACCCATCACAATCCCTATCTCTCGCATTACATTATTTGCCATTTGCCTCTCGTTTTCCTCTCCCCCCAATTCACCCTTGCCGGTTTATTCGCCCTCTCTCTCTCTATCCTCCCTCTCTATTTGCCTCCTTTTGCCCGCTTGCTTTTTTTTTGCTCGTGTGTTAGATTGCTTGTTTGTCGCGATGGCTCAAGATAATACTAAATTGTGTGACTTCACCAATACCAATAATAATGATATCCTTAGCACTCCTATTACTCCTCTTACCAATGCTGAATCTTGTGAAATTAATACTGCTTTGTTGAATCTTGTTATGAAAGATCAATTCGTCGGCCTTCCTAGTGAAGATGCCGCTACTCATCTGAATAGCTTCGTTGATTTATGTGATATGCAAAAGAAAAAAGATGTCAATAATTATTTCGTTAAATTGAAGTTATTTCCTTTTTTGCTTAGAGATCGTGCTAAAGCTTGGTTTTCGTCTTTGCCTAAGAATAGTATTGATTCATGGAACAAGTGCAAAGATGCTTTTATCTCTAAGTATTTTCCTCCCGCTAAGATCATCTCTCTTAGAAATGATATTATGAACTTTAAACAACTTGATCATGAACATGTTGCACAAGCTTGGGAGAGAATGAAATTAATGATATGTAATTGCCCTACTCATGGTTTGAATTTGTGGATGATCATACAAAAAATTTATGCCGTATTGAATTGTGCTTCTAGAAATCTTTTAGATTCGGCCGCGGGAGGCACTTTTATGGAAATCACTTTAGGAGATGCTACTAAACTCCTAGATAACATTATGGTTAATTATTCTCAATGGCATACTGAAAGATCTTCTAATAAAAAAGTGCATGCGATAGAAGAAATCAATGTGTTGAGTGGAAAGATGGATGAACTTATGAAATTATTTGCTACTAAGAGTGTTTCTTCTGATCCTAATGATATGCCTTTGTCTACTTTGATTGAGAATAACAATGAATCTATGGATGTGAATTTTGTTGGTAGGAATAATTTTGGTAACAACGCTTATAGAGGGAATTTTAATCCTAGGCCATATCCTAGTAATCCTTCTAATAATTATGGGAATTCCTACAACAACTCTTATGGAAATTATAATAAGATGCCCTCTGAATTTGAGAATAGTGTTAAAGAGTTTATGAATTCACAAAAGAATTTTAATGCTTTGCTTGAAGAGAAATTGCTTAAAGTTGATGAACTGGCTAGAAACGTTGATAGAATTTCTCTTGAGATTGATTCTTTAAAGCTTAGATCTATTCCTCCTAAGCATGATATCAATGAGTCTCTCAAAGCCATGAGAATTTCCATTGATGAGTGCAAGGAAAGAACCGCTAGGATGCGTGCTTCCAAAGATGCCTTTATTAAAGCATGTTCCTCCAATTCCTATGAAAATCAAGATGAAGATCTAAAAGTTATTATTCTGTCCCCTATTAAATCTTTGTTTTTCAATATGAATCTTGATGAAACTGAATATGATCTTCCTTTACCTAGAAGGCGTTCTAAAAATTCGGAGTATTTAGATCTTAATGATGAAATTGATGAAAGTGGGATTGAAAGAAATAAAAATTTAGATGTTGCTAAACCCACTATATTGGATTTCAAGGAATTTAATTATGAAAGTTGCTCTTTAATTGATTGTATTTCCTTGTTGCAATCCGTGCTAAATTCTCCACATGCTTATAGTCAAAATAAAGCCTTCACCGAACATATTGTTGATGCTTTGATGCAATCTTATGAAGAAAAACTTGAGTTGAAAGTTTCTATCCCTAGAAAACTCTATGATGAGTGGGACCCAACTATAAAATTAAAATTAAAGATCATGAGTTTTATTCTTTGTGTGATTTGGGTGCTAGTGTCTCCACTATTCCCAAGACTTTGTGTGATTTGCTAGATTTTCGTAATTTTGATGATTGCTCTCTAAACTTGCATCTTGCGGATTCCACTATTGAGAAACCTATGGGAAGGATTAATGATGTTCTTGTTGTTGCAAATAGGAATTATGTGCCTATAGATTTCATTGTTCTTGATATAGACTGCAATCCTTCTTGCCCTATTATTCTTGGTAGACCTTTCCTTAGAACGGTTGGTGCGATTATTGATATGAAGGAAGGGAATATTAGATTTCAATTTCCATTAAAAAGGGCATGGAACACTTTCCAAGAAAGAAAATAAAATTAACATATGAAACTATCATGAGAACCACTTATGGATTGCCTACCAAAGATGGCAATACCTAGATCTATCCTCGCTTTTATGCCTAGCTAGGGGCGTTAAACGATAGCGCTTGTTGGGAGGCAACCCAATTTTATTTTTATTCATTGATTTTTGCTCCTGCTTAGTATTAAATAAATTATTTAGCCTCTGTTTTGGTTGTGTTTTTTGTGTTTAATTAGTGTTTGTGCCAAGTAGAACCGTTGGGAAGACTTGGGGAAAGTCTTGTTGAACTTGCTGTAAAAAACAGAAACTTTAGCGCTCACGAGAACTGCTGTAATTTTTATTTGAAGAGTGCTATTTAGTTAATTATTTTTGAAGATGATTAATAGATAAATTCCTCACGTCCAGAAATTTATTTTAGAATTTTTGGGGTTGCAGATGTTGCGCTAGCTACAGATTACTACAGACTGTTCTGTTTTTGACAGATTCTGTTTTCGTGTGCTGTTTGCTTATTTTGATGAATCTATGGCTAGTAAAATAGTTTATAATCCATAGAGAAGTTGGAATACAGTAGGTTTAACACCAATATAAATAAATAATGAGCTCATTACACTACCTTGAAGTGGTGTTTTGTTTTCTTTCGCTAACGGAGCTCACGAGTTTTCTATTTTGAGTTTTGTGTTGTGAAGTTTTCAAGTTTTGGGTGAATTCTTTTGATGGATCATGGAACATGGAGTGTCAAGAGCCTAAGCTTGGGGATGCCCATGGCACCCCCAAGATAATCCAAGGACACCAAGAAGTCAAAGCTTGGGGATGCCGCGGAAGGCATCCCCTCTTTCGTCCACTTTCATCGGTAATTTACTTGGAGCTATATTTTTATTCACCAACATGATATGTGTTTTGCTTGGAGCGTCTTGTATTATTTGTGTATTTGTGTCTTAGTATGCCACAATCATACTTGCTGTACACACCTTTTGATAGAGCCATAAATGAATTAAAATTTGATAAAATACTCTATGCGCTTCACTTATATCTTTTGAGCTAGATAATTTTTCTCTATGTGCTTCACTTATATCTTTTGAGCTAAGTAGTTTTGCTCTATGTGCTTCACTTATATCTTTTGAGCGTTATAATTTTGCTCTATGTGCTTCACTTAGATCTTTTAGAGCACGGTGGTCGATTTGTTTTAAAGAAACTATTGATCTCTCATGCTTCACTTAAATTATTTTGAGAGTCTCTTAATAGCATGGTAATTTGCTTAATAATAATATGCTTGGTGTTAAAGATTTGTGAAACTTTCTTTTGAGTGTGTTGAATACTAAGAAAAGATTGAAGCATGATAATTGTTTTGAGATATGGAGGTGATAATATTAAATTCATGCTAGTTGAGTAGTTGTGAATTTAAAGAATACTTGTGTTAAAGTTTGTGATTCCCGTAGCATGCACGTATGGTGAACCATTATGTGATGAAGTCGGAGCATGATTTATTTATTGATTGTCTTCCTTATGAGTGGCGGTCGGGGACGAGCGATGGTCTTTTTCTACCAATCTATCCCCCTAGGAGCATGCGCGTAATACTTTGCTTTGATAACTTCTAGATTTTTGCAATAAGTATATGAGTTCTTTATGACTAATGTTGAGTCCATGGATTATACGCACTCTCACCCTTCCACCTTTGCTAGCCTCTCTAATACCACGCACCTTTCGTCGATATCATACACCTACCATATACCTTCCTCAAAACAGCCACCATACCTACCTATTATGGCATTTCCATAGCCATTCCGAGATATATTGCCATGCAACTTTCCACCATCTAGTTCATCATGACACACTCCATCATTGTCATATTGCATATCCCGGTACACCGCCGGATGCATTCATATAGAGTCATATTTTGTTCTAAGTATTGAGTTGTAAGAAAAATATAAGTGTGATGATCATCATTATTAGAGCATTGTCCCAGTGAGGAAAGAATGATGGAGACTATGATTCCCCCATAAGTCGGGACGAGACTCCGGACGAAAAAAGGCCAATGAAGCCCGAATAAAAAGAGGCCATAAAAAAAGATAAAAGGCCCAAATAAAATAAGAAAAATGAGAGAAAAAGAGAGAAGGGACAATGTTACTATCCTTTTACCACACTTGTGCTTCAAAGTAGCATCATGATCTTCATAGTAGAGAGTCTCTCATGTGATCACTTTCATATATTAGTGGGAATTTTTCATTATAGAACTTGGCTTGTATATTCCAATGATGGGCTTCCTCAAATTGCCCTAGGTCTTCATGAGCAAGCAAGTTGGATGCACACCCACTTAGTTTCTTTTTAAGCTTTCATATACTTATAGCTCTAGTGCATCCGTTGCATGGCAATCCCTACTCACTCACATTGATATCTATTGATGGGAATCTCCATAGCCCGTTGATACGCCTAGTTGATGTGAGACTATCTTCTCCTTTTTGTCTTCTCCACAACCACCATTCTATTCCACCTATAGTGCTATATCCATGGCTCATGCTCATGTATTGCATGAAGATTGAAAAAGTTTTGAAAAAGTTAGAGTATGAAACAATTGCTTGGCTTTTCATCGCAGTTGTGCATGATTTAAATACTTTGTGTGGTGAAGATAGAGCATAGCCAGACTATATGATTTTGTAGGGATAACTTTCTTTGGCCATGTTATTTTTGAGAAGAGATAATTGCTTTGTTAGTATACTTGAAGTATTATTATTTTTTATGTCAATATAAACTTTTGTCTTGAATCTTTCCAATCTGAATATTCATACCACAATTAAGAAGATTTGCATTGAAATTATGCCAAGTAGCACTCCGCATCAAAAATTCTCTTTTTATCATTTACCTACTCGAGGACGAGCAGGAATTAAGCTTGGGGATGCCTGATACGTCTCCAACGTATCTATAATTTTTGATTGCTCCATGCTATTGTAACATCCCAAAATTCTAAATTTTGGAATGTTATAATAAATAGATAGATCTGATTGATTGTCTGAAAGTGGGTGAATTTGAAACTTTTTGAAAGTTAAATGAGAGGGAATAAAAGGACTTTCCCAAACTTTCATATTTGCTTTCTGATCTCCATGAATTCAAATTCTTTTCAAATACAAAACCCTTGAGCAAAGATGATATGACTTCCCCCATTTAAATTAAATGAAAGGGTATTTGAAAATAATTGAATTTTATTTGGAAATATTTCAATTCATAAACTTCATGAAGCTCAATGATTTTCATGAGAGAAGATAAAATGACTTCTTCAAATTATATGAAATATGAGTTGGGAGTTTCAAAGAACTAAATTCAAAGTTCTTTTAAATTAATTTTCAATTTGGAGTTATTTGGATTTTATTCAAATCATTTTTCTCCAAAAATAAAATACATGGAAAATAGGGTAACATGATCCCCTACAACAGAAAATTGGAGAGAAATAAATTTGATTTCATTTTGGTATTTTTAAAATGATTTTTGTTGGATCTTATTAGAGCAGGAGCACTGTTGGAATTATTAGAATTTGTGTGTATTTTATTTAATGCTAGAAATATGTTCATGTCGTAAAAAATCTTTTTTTGAAAATTTTGATATATAATATGCCTATATAAAGTTTTTATTTATTTTTGTTATTCGGTTTTCCTTCTGTTTCTATTTAAAAAAACTGTACGTGCGGCCCATATTTATTTATCGCCTACATGCGCAGTATAGTAGCTTCTGACGCCCCATTGTTTTTTTTCTCTCTTAAATGGGTCAGGCCCAGCCTGCCTTTTCATTTTTTTAGGCCGAATTTTGTTTAAAAAAAATGCAGCCGCAGCGTGTGCGCGCGGCCGGCCGAAGGCCTTTAGTCCCATCCCATCTCTTTTCTTCTCTGTTTCGTATATTTTCGTCTATGTTTAGTCCCACATTGCCTAGCCTTTGACCCCTAAGCCTTTTTCCCTCAATAAATATAGACCCATAGAGCCTCCAAAAATCATCCGATTCGGGTTAAATCAATATTTTGGTTTGACTAGATTCATTTAAAATGTTTTTCTCCTCTCCGGCGCGACTTCTGAAAAATTGTCTCTATTCTCCAAAGTCATCTTTTCTCTGTCTTATACAGGTATCTTTATTTATTTATTTTCTTATACTTCCGTAGTTTTTATTTTTAGACTAATACGATAGAATAATTAAATAACCAATTAGTCTACGTATTTATACATTAGACCTTAGCCGTAACTATTTTTCTTCCATAAAACAGCTTGACCCTGATTTTTCAAATAGTCATAACTTTTCACTCGTTTATCCAAATTAGATGAAACCAACGCCCACTTCTTCGCTACGATCACCTCTATCCAGTAATCCAACTCAAACATCTTTTTTGAAGTTTAATATTTGAATTAGATCAGATTTTAATTTGAACTTCGTTTGATCATAACTTGAGTTTCGTAACTCCGATTTAGTTGATTCTTTTTGCAAATCGAAGCTCTTGACCTAAACTTTCTGATAAGGCCAAATTCACATAATTTTGGTACTGTTAGAAATTGTTTTATGTTGCAAGAGTTAATTGCTTGGTTTTGATATTTTCCAAACTGTCTTCTTCGTTCTTCCCGATCTTCTGAGTGATTGCTTATGTGTGGTTACTATTGCTTGCTCACGATAGATTGAACGGAGTGTGACGAGTAGAACTATCAAGAGTTTTGAGTGCGAATCATTAGTTTCACCCCTCAAACATTGCATGATTAGGATGTCATTAACATTTGGGTTGGGAAGTAGTTGATGAGGTAGGAACCTATTGCCCTGTTACTATCAAAACCTTGGGAGTTACTTCTACGCGTTGCTTATATTGCTATGCCATGCTCGTAGACGTGGTTTGGGTTTGAGTGAAATCCATGTCATATGTGAGATTGTTAATTAATGGTTCAACTTAAGGTGGCAACTTTAATACATATCTGGGTGGATTGCTAGGGGCACCCTGGGATATACCAGTGGACTTGCCCGAACACCTGGGGAAATACCAGTGTTGGTCCTAGGAGATCCCAGGGGATATACCAGTGGACTTGCCCGGACACCTGGGGATATACCAGTGTTGTCCTAGGAGATCCCGGGGATATACCGTGTGATCATCCTACGGTCCGCCACCCAGGCTCAAAGGGATCATAAGATTATTCATGCTAGAAACTTCCGTGTGCAGCCACAAGCTATTATGGGCTCTAGCATAGTTGAGTAGTGGTTACATGAGGCTCTTGAAGAGGTGGATCAGCAGGTAGAGGGTTGTAGGTTTGGTATGGTCTGCCGGAGTAGAGAGTTAATGTTTCTGAAAGACTGTGTCTCGGTCATCCGTTTCTCAAACACCATGTAGTGCGAGAAATCCAACGGAGGATCGAGTCTTGTGGGGAAAAGTGTGCAAACCTCTGCAGAGTGTACAAACTAATCATGGTTAGCCGTGTCCCCGGTTATGGACAATCTTGAGTATCTGGTTCTTGGATTATCATATTGATCTCATCACGTTACTTAAATAATTTGTTGGGTTTGATGTTAATTTGGGATTGAGTTGGAGGAACCTTCTCAATATTTTCAACCAACTTTGTAGTTAAATAAAATATATTCCTTTGCAGTAGGGAAAAATTGGCTTTTCGCAAAAACATTATAACCATAGAGCTTTTCCACCAGCCAAATATGCATGTAGTGATAGCCATTATTCATCATTATCCTCTGGTGTGAATTTGCCAGTACATTCAATGTACTGACCCTTTGTGGCTGCAACGTCTCATGTTGCAGGAATCTTACGACGAGTAAGTGATACGTTAGGGTTACGATTTCTACACTCAACTTTGCCGTTGGTGTTGATGGGAATCCACAACCTTGTTACTTCCGCTATTTGGATGGTTGAGGTAATAGTATTTACGTTACTTTTACATGTGATTTACCTCTGTTATAAATCCTCGAGTACTGTGTGTGTCAGCATACCGATCCAGGGATGACACTTAAGCACAGAGACTTGACCATTCTGAGGTCGGGTCGCTACATGGTATCAGAGCATATGTTGACTGTAGGACGTGACCCCTAGAAATTGGCAAGCCCATAGGAAAGATTTTCTCTAAAACTTTCTTTTCAAAAGGATCTTTTACCTTTCTTCTCTTTTGAGCTTATTCAAAAAAAATTCTTTTAGTGAGACTATACCCCCCCTTTTTCCCCTTTTGACCATGCAAAGATTCAGCTGATGAGACCACTCCGAGAAGGACAAGATATCGGACAAGTAAGATCATTTTGGAATGAAGAGGATTTTACCATGCATTATAATAATGGAAAATGCAACGGTTGAAGACTCCGAAGACTAGGAGAATTTGAAGGCTCTGAAGAATTCCCAGATTTGTATGACCTAGGAAGGCTACCCTTATGGAACTTGAAAGACTATGGAAGCTGTCAATACCGAGATCAAGGTGTATCGGAGAAAGACTGAAACAAGGAGCATGAGAACTCGAAGTTTTGTCAAGAAAACCCTAAGGCAGGAGATATCAACTATGGAATAATAGCTCATGGAAATGACAAGAGCAGAAACACGGTTATCTGTGATGTTATCGCCCGCTTATGCTATTGTCACCGTGCTGAGTTAAGCATGCATATGCATGGAAGGATTGGATGGTAGAAGGCTGATGGAGCATCTATCAGCAAGAGCTGAAGTTTTAACCTTAGCTAGTGTATCACCAGGATCTGGAGTGTTACATCAAGAAGTTAAGATGGACCTTTAGGAAGCTATATTTGACAAGGAGCATTTCATGGAGAACTCAGGATCCAGAAGCTGAAAGTAGCCAAGCTGGAGGAGCAAAACTTTGAGATACAGGAGATCCGTCAAGAACTGAAGGACAATAGGACCGTGGTTCATGCCAAGGATGTTGAAACCCAGAAGTTTGGAATGCAACTCCATAAATATTAAAGGACATCACGAGAGACGTCGCGTCAACAGAGATGATCTCGCAAAAGAAGTTGAGAAAGACAAGCATGATCGGAAGAAGCCATTGGAGGCATGAACAAGGCTTGAAGAGTTTGGAGACGTTGAAGATTTATTGACCTTTAGAAGACCAAACCCCTGTTATATACCTACGCTAGATGCGACGTTTGTGAGCTGTCATTTGTTTGATGTTTTTCCGACAGCCACAGATAAAATCTATCTTTTCAAAACCATTGTTTGTATTGTGCATCCCTCTCCCTCTCTCTCATCTCACCCCAAAACCCTTGGACCCAATAGAGGATGAATGGAGATGAGCTTGTATTTTCCAGACCAATGAGTCAATTGGAGACAGACCGATGGATTCAGAACATGGAGGATCACATGGAGAATAACCCTATAGTTGGAAATGATATGACCCAGCATGCTCTTCAGTGCTTTGAAAGAGGTGCTGCTACTTGGTGGAGGATATACCAAACCATGAATGGATGGCAAGGAGTAACCACTTGGAGAGAATTAAAGTTGACTCTGCAAAGATCTCACCTTGTGTCCCAGAAGTTGAAGCCTTATGGAAAGGATATGAGGAAACCTTGTGCATGCAAAATTTGTGGAGAAATAGGACACACCCATAAAGAACACAAGGATGAATGCCCTAATTGTGAAGGAAGTCACCCAGTTGAAGAATGCCCAACTAGGTAGATTACTTGTTTCTTGTGTGAAGGGATTACCCACTATCCTACCAAGTGTCACATTTACCCCATGGTACGAAGAACCGTACAGCAGAAGAAAGAAGTAAAGAAAGGAGCCCTTATGGAAATTTTAGAATAACCCATGATGAAGGAAGATGTGGAGGACACACTTAAAGAGGACCCGAGTAAACCCTGCACTAAGTCTTACTATTCATGTGGAGAAGAAGGACACATCTCCCAAAATTGTTTGAATGGGGATCTAGTAGAATTCCCGATGGAGGAAGTAGAGTATGACCCACAAGAAATAGAAGCCATGATTGGCATGGAAAGGTCCAGGAAGAAAAGCAGATTGGACTCCAGGAAGGACCTGAGTCATATCACTTGTTACAGGTGCAAGGAGTCAGGGCACTACCTCAGCAGTTACCCCAAAAGGAAACCTCGAGACTTGTCAGAAGTAATATGTTTTTGTTGTAATAGAGCAGGGCACTTTGCCAGAGGATGCCCCAAGGAGAAGGAGACTTGTGCTAGATAGTGAGTTTGCAACAAAAGAAATGGAGTAGTAGAAGTGAGAACATTTTCTTTTATATTGAGGTGTTGAGTTGAGGCATGTAATGGAAAAGTGAGAGATTGTAATCAATTGAGAGTGAATAAAGTTAGCATCGTTGGTACTGATATGGATTTTATGAGTTGTTACTCTATGAAGAAGGATTTTGATCATTTCTGAGGATATGAGAAATATGGTCTATGGAAGATTTGTGCATTTTAAGGGTGGTAGTACCCTGTAAGAACCCTTGACCCCTGGAAAAGATAAGGATACTCCACTGAGTGGATTTCGGAAAAAATGAATATGAGTTTTGTCTCGATATGTGTGATACCCCAAGACTATGTGGGATGAAGTTGGAGACCGTCAGTTGTTTGGACCAAATGTGATCAAGGAGTCAGAAGAGAATGTTAAGTTGATTCGAGATAGACTGAAGGTATCTCAGTCCAGGCAGAAGAGTTATGCAGACTAAAAAACGCAAGGAGGTTGTATATGAAATTGGAGACAGAGCATGTCTTCGTGTGTCCCCTCTGCGAGGAGTTAAACGAATTGGAGTTAAGGGAAAGTTAGCCCCTAAATTTGTAGGACCATACCGAGTTTAGGAGCGTATAGGAGAAGTGGCCAACAAGTTGGAGTCACCCGAAGGACTGTTAGGAGTTCATGATGTGTTTCACATTTCCCAGTTGAAGAAGTGCCGTGCAGAGATGGCCAATATTCCCCTGTAAGGACGCTTGACCCTGGAAAGGATAATGATGTTCCACGAAGTGGAGTATGGACTCCATAAGTATAAGTTTATATCTCGGTATGTGGGATAACCCACGAGGATGAAGAGATGAATTACTATTGGATATAAAGGAGGTATGATGTTGGTATTATGGAATGATTATAACTCCATGATGAGTTTGAGTAATCACGTCTTAGTCTTGTACAAATAGAAGGAAGGGAGACAATACAATTGGATGGATTTTAAGTATGCTAGGAAGCTGGAAGTTGGATGTTGGAATAATGATAAGTTGCCCAGAGGATAAGTTCAAGGTTTACAAGTGATGAGATGGGCCATAACCCACAGGCCCCAGGACCTGCCAAGAATCAAGCACACTATTGCCGAAGGAGAAACCCTGGAAGAAGTTACGTTTATCGGCAGACGATCTTATAGGAGTTTACGCAAAACCTGAGAGATGTGAAGGAACGATAGATGTTTGTTTGTCTTGCAGAATCAATGGATTTATCAAAACTTAGTTCGTTGACAAGAGAAATTCTGCAATGCTTGTGAGGATGACCGAGTGTTAGAATGCGAGATTCACTAAACCGTATACAGGGTAATGATTTGGGTGCGGGGTGGATTGATCACCATACCGACTTACTCTTATTATTCGCCTTGCTATATGGGATGGTAAATCTGAGTGACTTACCTATAGTAGAGAGAAGACGATATTAAACCTTGTTTAAACCTTAGAATGGAATAAGTATTTTCCTTTGTACAAGGTAGCTTTTGCCAATCGTAGGTTATACGGTGAGGATCAACCCAGACCCATTTCCTGCAGGAGAAACCATAAATTGTTGACCACCATGAGATATCGATTAGTTGTTTAGTACTGGCGCCAGACCCGTCAGGTAAGAAGACCCAGTCTCAGAATAACCTTACCAAGATGAAAGGACAAAAGAATTGAGGAAAAGGTTATGTCGTTACCGGAAGAGCCCAGAGAAAGGAATTATACTGAAGATCTGAGAAGACCGGCCCTGTCAAGAATAAGGATGGAGTATATGAGTATTGATGGGACCGTAACAATCTTTCTAAGGGTGGTAGCACCCGAGACCCCAGAGACGATCGATGGATTTTGAGAAGACCCCGAACCTAACCTATTTCTTTCTAGCCTCTCCAAATCTCGAGGACGAGATTCATTTTAAGGGTGGTAGGTTTGTAACATCCCAAAATTCTTAATTCTGGAATGTTATAATAAATAGATAGATTTGATTGATTGTTTGATTGATTGTCTGAAAGTGAGTGAATTCGAAACTTTTTGAAAGTTAAATGAGAGGGAATAAAAGGACTTTCCCAAACTTTCATATTTGCTTTCTGATCTCCATGAATTCAAATTCTTTTCAAATACAAAACCCTTGAGCGAAGATGATATGACTTCTTCCATTTAAATTAAATGAAAGGGTATTTGAAAATAATTGAATTTCATTTGGAAATATTTCAATTCATAAACTTCATGCAGCTCAATAATTTTCATGAGAGAAGATAAAATGACTTCTTCAAATTATATGACATATGAGTTGGGAGTTTGAAAGAACTAAATTCAAAGTTCTTTTGAATTAATTTTCAATTTGGAGTTATTTGGATTTTATTCAAATCATCTTTCTCCAAAAATAAAATACATGGAAAATAGGGTAACATGATCCCCTGCAACAGAAAATTGGAGAGAAATAAATTTGATTTCATTTTGGTATTTTTAAAATGATTTTTGTTGGATCTTATTAGAGCAGGAGCACTGTTGGAATTATTAGAATTTGTGTGTATTTTATTTAATGCTAGAAAAATGTTCATGTCGTAGAAAATCTTTGTCTGAAAATTTTGATGTATAATATGCCTATATAAATTTTTATTTATTTTTGTTATTCGGTTTTCCTTCTGTTTCTATTTAAAAAAACTGTACATGCGGCCCATATTTATTTATCGCCTACATGCGCAATATAGTAGCTTCTGGTGCCCCATTGTTTCTTTCTCTCTTAAATGGGCCAGGCCCAGCCAGCCTTTTCATTTCTTTTAGGCCGAATTTTGTTTAAAAAAAACTGCAGCCGCAGCGTGTGCACGCGGCCGGCCGAAGCCTTTTGGCCCATCTGTCCCTTTTCTTCTCTGTTTTGTATATTTTCGTCTACGTTTAGTCCCACATTGCTAGCCTTTGATCCCTAAGCCTTTTTTCCCCCAATAAATATTTTGGTTTGACTAGATTCATTTAAAATGTTTTTCTCCTCTCCGGCGCGACTTCTGAAAAATTGTCTCTATTCTCCAAAGTCATCTTTTCTCTGTCTTATAAAGGTATCTTTCTTTATTTTTTTTCTTATACTTCCGTAGTTTTTTTTAGACTAATATGATAGAATAATTAAATTACCAATTAGTCTACGTATTTATACATTAGACCTTAGACGTAACTATTTTTCTTCCATAAAACAGCTTGACCCTGATTTTTCAAATAGTCATAACTTTTCACTCGTTTATCCAAATTAGATGAAACCAACGCCCACTTCTTCGCTACGATCACCTCTATCCAGTAATCCAACTCAAACATCTTTTTTGAAGTTTAAAATTTGAATTAGGTCAGATTTGAATTTGAACTTTGTTTGATCATAACTTGAGTTTCGTAACTCCGATTTAGTTGATTCTTTTTGCAAATCGAAGCTCTTGACCTAAACTTTATGATAAGGCCAAATTCACATAATTTTGGTACTGTTAGAAATTGTTTTATGTTGCAAGAGTTAATTGCTTGGTTTTGATGTTTTCCGAACTGTCTTCTTCGTTCTTCCCGATCTTCTGAGTGATTGCTTATGTGTGGTTACTATTGCTTGCTCACGATAGATTGAACGGAGTGTGACGAGTAGAACTATCAAGAGTTTTGAGTGCGAATCATCTTCATCAACAGTACAGGCAAGTTCACACTTTGATCATATCCCCTTCATACCCAATTTTTATGCATCAGTTTCACCCCTCAAACATTGCATGATTAGGATGTCATTAACATTTGGGTTGGGAAGTAGTTGATGAGGTAGGAACCTATTGCCCTGTTACTATCAAACCCTTGGGAGTTACTTCTACGCGTTGCTTATATTGCTATGCTATGCTCGTAGACGTGGTTTGGGTTTGAGTGAAATCCATGTCAGATGTGAGATTGTTAATTAATGGTTCAACTTAAGGTGGCAACTTTAATACACATCTGGGTGGATTGCTAGGGGCACCCTGGGGATATACCAGTGGACTTGCCCGGACACCTGGGGAAATACCAGTGTTGTCCTAGGAGATCCCAGGGATATACCAGTGGACTTGCCCGGACACCTGGGGAAATACCAGTGTTGTCCTAGGAGATCCCGGGGATATACCGTGTGATCATCCTACGGTCCGCCACCCAGGCTCAAAGGG